>NW_027286763.1:47608390-48318390 GCF_022747635.1 Hetaerina americana
CCGGACCGAAAAATAATTCAAACGACTTTTTTTCGAGTTTTCATCCTCTCCAAATTCCTCCGATCGATCGCACTTCCGACATTGATTCAACAACCGCAACAACGTTTACGCCCGCAACCGATCGCCTTTCGCGGAGACGAGAGGACAAGCGAAGAAGGGTAGCAACGCCTGGAGGCGAATTAAAGGGGTACAGACGGTGGGAGAATGGAAGGGAGACTAAAAAGGGGAGGAGCGAGGAATCGCTCCCCGCCCACCCACTTGCTCTTTCGCACACACACAGAAACACCCTGGCATCTCCTCGCATCCACTCCCACCTCCTCTTCTCGTTTTCCTTCCGTCCTTCTTCCTCCCTTTCCTTCCATTCCTCTCCTCTCACTTCACGTCATTATTAAGCTCCCGTTAACGTTGCCAGCCGGGGAAGAGATTGAACCGCACGGGTACTTTTCCTTGGGCCTTGCGAATGGGATAGCCTCGGGTGGGAATCGATGGCCTCCGTTGAGTGGGCGTTCTCGATGGTGGAGGGTGGGGGACAACAATGGAGAGGTTGGCCACTATGTGGGAGAGAGAGGTGAGGGCAGGGAAGGCGGGATTTTATGGCGGAGCAAGGAAAAAACGGCTTAGAATACAAAGAATGAGGCTAAGGAACGGTCTGGATGTGTTGGTGAGCGATTCTGGAAGGGGATTATCCTCCGAAAATTCAACATATCTAGGGAATTTACGTCATAAATTTGGGATATCGCTCCAGAACTGATTTATTGTTTTTTTTAAAATATCATGTGAGCGTCAAGCCGATTTTCGTTTCGAATTTCGTGAGTTTTGGAAGCTACAAGGTGAAACACTCTCCGTACCGTTTCACAATCCTTACCCACGCAGGTGCCACAGCGCATCTCATTTGAATACGGCCTTGAACGCGTGATGCAACTTTGAATGGAACATCAATGCAAGCGAATGACGGTGTATTATCTAATTAATAAATAACTGAAGTTCAGCAAGGTAAGATTTTAATCGCTTTTGACTTTGAAACAAATTAGAGTCGGGCAGGCGAATGCGTGCATGATACGATTTTCTATCAAAATCACTGAGGGTAACCAAATTTTGAAGTTTCTACATTATGTCGTAAATGCCGGGTATACGTTATTTCGTTTGGATTAGCGTAACGTGCAAAGTTTTTAGAACTTGTGACAAGAGATCTTAATAGAAAAAAATTGCACCGATGAAACCGATAAGGGAAATAGCCTCGGGTCTTTCTTCATGGGTGCCGTCAGGTTAAAATATGTAAGGCGAAATAACAACGTAGCTTCCTAATTAACCCTTGCCTTACCTTTCCTTCATAATTCTTTCCCCGAAAAGCTATTTTCTTATAGCCCACATTCCTGCTAAGTTTTAATGGCTCGGTTAGCACAATAAATCATCGATTTTTATGAGAGCACGAAGAAAATTAGGCGGGCTGTACACATATATATTCCTCCCCTCCTCTCCTTAATACTTCCCCATTGGCACCGTACGGTGCTTTCCCCAGGCAATTTATTTTTATTTTTGGTTTCGCACTGTTTGCGTGCCCACTATTGCACCCTTCACCGAGTAGTTTTGAAGTCGAACGCATTGAAATTACGCCGACTAGAAAACGAGCGATGCCAATCGTCACGCCACGGTCATGGAGGCCCCTGAAACTTGCTTGCACGCTTCCCATTAATCCCTTGGGTCATTAAAACCAGAGGATGCAATTTTACGGAAAACTCACGAAGGCTAAAGAGCAAGTTCTTACGCGGCTGAATTTACCTCCGCATAATTGGGTTGTACTGCTCACGTCGCCGACTCCGTTTTTATACCCTCCGTCTATCTTGATGCTCCAAAATTGTTTGAGGTCAGTAAATCGAGATTGACTGCCTGCGTGTATCTTTTTCGAAAGAATTAACGTGAGAAATAGAATTTTTGCAGCCTTCATAAGGCACAGAAGATCACCTCCAACAAACTTATCGTGGAAATTATGTGTGCGGGATAAAGAGTATTTGACCAACATTGCCTAACACTCACGGAAAGAGAAATCACACATTCGCTGTCTTTTGAAGGAAATTTATTTATATGAAAACAAGTAAAAATATAAGACCTGGGAAAAAGAAAAAAAAATCTAATGAAGAATAAAATAAAATTAGCTGATGAAAATGAATGACCATCAGAACACCACTGGACACAATTTAAGATTGGTTCATAGAAATGTCATCAATACTGGGATTGGCTCAAGATAGCTATCTGCTAAGGTCTTTTGTCTTTTAGACAAGCTTCTAGAGGTCTATAAATTACTACCAATTCAACCACGATACCAATCTTATTCCAGTATTTCTTTCGTGCGTACGAATATCATTTGGTTTTCTTCTTAACGCTTTTCGTTCACTTTTTTCCCTGAAATTTTACCCGCAAGACTGCAGCGAGAAAACCTTAATAACGTTGTTCAGTAGCATTTGAACAATATTACGTCCATTCGCGTCCTGAAATGGAGAAAGATCCAGCATGGAAATATTCCTTTAAACAATTTTCACCACTTTAAGAGCCCTGGATTAACCTCTAGAAATTTAATTTTTAAATCATAACCTGAATTTCAAAACTATTCCTTCAACAGCTACACGACAGTAAGGTTATTGCCTTGTAGCATATACTCTGCGCAATGTATCACTTCTGGAGACGCGGTCGTCCAGTTGGTATATCGATGGGCTACTCGAGGAACGGAGGGCCCGGGGTCGATTCCCGGGGACGCCTCTGGTCACCCTCAGCTTCTCCCAAGCTCGGTATTTTTTCGGGTACCATATCTTCATGGGAAATCACAGACGATATAGGAAAAGGAATTGCCCCCCCCCCCCACACCAGATGTATGAATTTCACCCTCCGTTGGGTTTAGTTTTGTGTAAGCTCAACCCTCACCTATCCAACCAACCTTCGGGATGATAAATGGGGTTATACGCCTGAAAAATCATAATGAAGACATTTGATAAGGTGCATCGTTTGGATGGAACGTGATTATAAAAAGGTATATGGTGTTTCACATTGGATTGTTCTCCCTTGAACTTAAAGAGAGGTGGTTGAACGCGCGAGAGGTCCATCGAGAGAGGGAAAAATCAATTTCTCAGGGAAAAATTTAATACGCGCAAAAATTTATAAGATCGGATAGTGGAAAGAAAACGGATTTCCGCACCACTCCCGACGTTAACGAAAGGTTACGGTAAAATAGACGTGATGCATTTTTCCGATGGTAGCTCTAGCTGTTAGGCAAATAAGAAATGAATTTGTGCTCACTGGATTATCCTGGGGAGGTCGCAGTTAGTAACGCTAAAAGACGTGAGGCAGTGAACCATGGTGTTCGATGAGGGAACACAAATGTTTCCGCATCTCCGCGTTTTTAAAATAAATCTCTCTGAGTCTCAAAAAATTAAATAAAAACACCTTCAGGCTTTTAAAATGAAAATCTCCGGGGTCAATCGTTAAGTTTCCAGGGGTCAAACCTGGTCTATGAAGAGACGAATACTTATACATCACTTTGCTCTTAAAAGCATCAAAGGAATTAAAAGTAAATAGATGCAAAGCTTAGCATAGAATTTCGTAAATGATAAATTTCCAATTAAACTGAAAAGCATACGAAAATAAATAATTATATATGCATGTATATAAATAAATAATATGCATAGAAATTTTTTGAACTTTGGCTCACATGCGTGACCCGCATTTATTCTTCTGCAGCACTCTTCTCCATACTTCCAATGAAGAATAAATTTGTGCGACCGAAAATTCAAATTATCGTGTGAGTTTCTTTTTTTTTTGTGCACCATGCTATTGTGTGTCACTTCCTTGTAAATATATATATATATATATATATATATATATATATATATATATATATATATATATATATATATACATATATATATACGATATAGATACATATATATATACACATATATATACATACGATATATATATACATATATGTGTGTTTATATATATATATATATATAGATACATATATATATACACATATATATACATACGATATATATACATATATGTGTGTTTATATATATATATATATATATATATATATATATATATATATATATGCACGTATAAGTGTATATCGTATATATACACACACACAATTGAAGTGAGGAGTTTCTTTTTGCACATGGGAGGTCAGAGGAGAACTGATAGATTGGTACAGGTGTGAACGACGATGGAAGTGTTTTTGGGGAACGGAGCGGGAGGGTGAGAGAGAAAATGAGAATGATGGCGTGTGAAAGGACTGAAAGAGGACACTTCGCTCTTGCCATGTACTTCAAGGACTTCATTGAAGTAGGCTTTTTGAATCCTATTCATAAGTTTATAAATGACATGTTGACTGAACGCGGTGGGTACTGGGTACATGAGGAGTGCTTTTGATAAAAACAGGAGAGGCAGAGAGAGGAATGAGTGGGCGATGAAAGAATGTGGAATGGATACACCTGCTGTATTATACAAAAATTAAAGAAGCGCCCCGGTTGGTCAGGTTGAGAGAATGAGAGTCGAATCGCCAGGCACGATACAGGCGAAGAGTTGAGTGGTTTAAAAGGATGTGGTTGACCGAGAAAATCACGGGCAAATGTTTTTGAAAAGACCCTCAAGAATTAGAAGTTTTTGGAATACAGGACAGTAGAACAGTGTGTGTGAAAATTTTGATGAAGATGACAGACGCATGTGAAGTGTTCAAAGATGGAGTGATGTAAAGGGAAAATCTTTGAAAAGGAAGTGACCTTCCATTCAAAACCTAACATCAGTCTTGCTTGACGTAGCTTACCCCTAAAGGGAACGGCATGAAGGCTATACATGTGTGTACGAGGTCTGTTCGAAAACCTCCCGAACTTTTTTATTCCAAAAAATAAATGCTTCACTAGAATATTATTGATCAGGGTCCCCTTCAAATTAGTCTCCTGCCCAACGTATGCACTTATCCCAACGGTGTTTCCACTTTTTAAACAGTCCTCGTATAAGTCTGCTGTGTCCATTGTGATTGTCCCTGGATTTCTCCAGCTCCTCCTACGCAGCTACCCTGCCCACGTCCTTGTTCCTGGCGACTTCCGGCTGTGTAAGATCTCCCGTTGGCCGGTCCCAGGCCACGCCCCCCATGAAACCTTCCGTATTTCCCCACCTAGACCGCCTCTTCCTCGGAGGGAACGGCAGGATTCGCGAAAGCTAACAAAACGGCCCCCGCGCCAGGGTCCGGGGAATGGTCTTTGCCCGCATGACCTTCGCCGCGTCCCTTCGAATCACCCAAACACATCACCCGAGGCCTGAATTTAATGGGAAGAATCCTAAAAAGGTTGCGGATATGAAAAACAACAGTTGTAAATAGGAATAATAAACGATTTTAAACATGAGGCACTTAAGGAAGCAAAATCGATAGAGAATGTCGAGACACAATCGAAATTTCTTTACACTTGACGGATCGACGGAATATTTTATCGGGGGACAGAAAACCAACAGGGTGGAGACAGAGACTAAACGAATTTGTGAAAGGCATGATTATAATTTTTAGGGAAAGATACCAAAAATTAATCCACCAAAGGGTAGTCTCGGAAAAGAGGAAAAACAACAAGAAAAATATTTGATACTCTGACAGTATCTTACTGCTGCCTGAGTTTTGCGAGTCGCGGAAGAAGGTCAATTGCCTCTATAGCATTCATTGTTCGTGCCATTGGAAAGTCCAAGGGGATCCACGAATGGCACGATAGGAGAAGAATCAATACATCCACCACGCTCATGTCTGAATCGTGTTTTAACCGGTCGCCACGGAAACCCATATGCACTTGATGTCAAATATTAACCTTTGCTTTCCAAAATTTAACAATCTCCCGAAACTTTATCTTTATGAGTTGAGCCTGATACTACTGAATTTATCATTTGAATTAGATCTATATCTTAAACATCAAACATTGATAAGATACGTTAGTTAAAAAAATGCCTCGCTTCAATTTTCACGCACGCATTGTATTTCTGGTATTAATATTATCTCAAGAATCCAACTTTAAGTGCAAATATGCCAATATGTGGCATCCAAACGGAGTATCAGCCTTGAAAAGATGATATATTTTCCTTTTGTTACCACCAACACGAATCTCAACGGAATGAATTATGTGAAAGCATACAAGCTAGGATGGCTTGGCTAATGTGTCATTCGCCATAATATTTTCTAATTAGATGAGTAATTAAACCATTTGCGAAAGCATATAAAGCCGACCTGGTTAGTTTCTTGCCTGACGCGTTCACCCCAAAGGTCGTAAGATCCGTATCCTGCCTCTCCTAAGTGCGAGTTATAATCTTCCAATTAATTTTCTCCAAATAATTACAGCTTGGTAAGATTTCGGCAAATATCAGAATAAGTATTAAAAAACACAAAATAAAAAGACTTCAAAACCATTAACTCTCTGAACTCTACGCATAGGTTCAGCAAAATTCTCTCTACCTCCCAAGGATATTTGATATCAGATATTACGGATACTGAAGAGAAATACGACCTCCCGAAGGAGGAATATAGGGATGGAAATGCGAAGAGTGGGATCGACAGAATATTTATCGGGGGACAGAATAAGCGAAAGGGGGAGGAACCCATTGAGACGTGAGATGCATAAGAGAGAGAGAGAGAGAGAGGCGCTTCCGCGCGGATAGGAGATGAGTGTTTCGTGGAGAGATCAATGTGGAGAGAAAGAAATCAACTGCGCACCTGAATTCCCTCACGATTCACGAAGGGAACAGACGCCAAGAGTGTGGAGCGAAACCAGGTACCTTACTGTAATAACCATAGGGACTTAAGTAACCGACCCGATTCGAGAATTGTTTTCCGCATCTGTGCTATCCCAGGGATTTACGAGTGAACGTATTGAGAGCACACGCCTGATTCCGCAAACCATACTACACTTAACAACGCACAGCGCTTCTACGTCCTTTTACCGAACAACAGTAATTTCGGGTCCTGTTTCAACTCATTGGGCTATCAATAACTTCACGAGAACATCAATTTAGATTAAGTGTGTGCCACTGGTGTCCCCCTATATCATACTGCTAGAGTCTATGACTCTGGCTATGGCGTTGTAACTGGTTCGAATACGGACCGGGGATACGGCCATAAAGTCACCGAAATTCTCACACATTTATCGCATGTGCCTTCGCCTCCGCAACAATAATACCACCTTAAATAACTCATCATTCAAACTTATGGGCATCATGACTAAAGAAGCGCTTTTGAAAATTTTTAATGAGCATTATCAATTTTAATTACCTACCCGGTGCGCGGAATGACGTCCAACTTTTTCACAATTCCAGGAGAGATGAATTATGAAGTTTCCGAAGCAAATTTAAACTTGAGTACGCTACGTGACTGATGCAAATTCGCGCTAGCAACTTAAGAAAGCTTAACCCCAAACCAAGGTAACCATGGCTATTACCAGCATTCATATTTATAAACGACATCGAATCTAGTGGAGGGCGAGGAGGAAGAGGATTTGGGGGAAGCAGGAGTGACGTGAACGAAAATTGAATACCGATAATTGAGTTCTCGCCGTAACGTCCGCGTCCCGTATCTGACAGCGAGGGTGTTCAAGTCGTCGGCCCTGAAAATATCAGAGAAAATGGAGAGAATGTTTTGACGTGAACGCGGAGATGAACGAAGGGGGAATGTGAGGGAAGATAGGGAGGAGGTAAAATGAAACAGAGCCACCACGGAATCGAGAAAGGAGATAGAGGAGATGCGGCGACAGATACGCGGGTCGTTCAATAATTTCTTAGACAACCCTAAAGATTAAACTCGAGGTATCGGAAAGGGTTTGTCTTTTGTAAGCCTCGAATCTCACTAGGCACCTGTTAAAGTTTCAGCTATAGTCATCACGTGGTTTTATTTCCATGGTCGATTGAAGCAACGAACTTTAGTGTATTTAGGAAAATGGAAAGACGTGTGTTTCGTGCGGTGATTAAACACTTCAATTTAAAAGGCTTAACACCATAAGAGATCGAAGCTGAGTTGGACGAAATTCATAGCACATCTGCCTTTGTACTTTTCATTGTTTAAAATTAATAAAATGAGTTTTAACCTGGCCGCACATCCACAAATAGTGAACATCGTCTGGGATGTCCAGTGGAAGTGACTTCCTCCGAAATGATTGACAAAATCCACGATATTGTTGGGGGTCCTCGATGAATCAGAGCTCACGAATTATTTGAAGCCACAGGCATGTCACAAGGTATATACAATGATGCTTTCAATGTTACACAAATAATTGGGAGTGAAACAAAAATATTGGCATAATGGATGCCGCGTTTGCTCAAAGTGGAGAATAAACGCAATTTTATGATCGATTGGTGGGCTGGTTTCGCTCTTTTTCGTCAAAATCCTGACGAGCGTCTGCGTTAATACATAACTCTGGACGAAACATGGACACTCGAAGAGACAAAGAAAAGGTCGAATAATGGATCTCTGAAGCGACCCGCCTCCGAGGAAGGCGAGAGACGGTGAAATTAGCTTACAAGGATATGGCCAAAGTTTTTTGGAATGAACGAGGAATAATCAACATTAATTACTTGCAAAAAGGACAAATAATAAATGGCGAGTATTTTGCATCATAATTGCACCGGTTAAGCGAAGAAATCAAGAAAAAACGTCCTCATTTGGCAAAGAAAAAATTATCTTCCATCAAGGCAGTGAATATCTGAGAAGTTTCGATAGCAAAAATTATGAAATTAAAGTTAGCATTAATGCAACATCCACCGCATAAACCAATTTTGTTCCCAGTAACTCCTTTCAATTTAAAAACTTAAAAAAATTGCTTGGCGGAAAACAATTCACGTCAATCGAAGAGGTCATCGCCAACACAGATGCCTATTTTGAAGACAGTCCAAAATGGACTGCTAGGAAAAGCGTAACAAGCTGAAAGGACATTCTGTTAAAAAGTATAAAAAACTACCTAAAATAATTTATTTTCCTATATTTTTCTAAGGACGTATTGAACGGCCCACACGTACATGGGAAGATATGGGATCGGTTGGAAGTTCGGAGAGCGGTACTAGACGGTGGGATAAGGAAGGACTAGGCGAGGAGGGAAGGGAAGTTGGGAACTAGGAAAAGGCAGGCCGGTTGGCAGGAATTTATAAAGCAGATGGAGGCGATATAAAAATGGAAGGGGTGAGAAGGAAGTGATGAATAGAAATCGATAGGATGGATGGATTCATCTATAAAGAGCTCTCAACTTGAGCCGTCTACGGAGAGCGAAAAAGCTTCGCGAAAAAAATACAATATGCTAAAAAAAAGGAATGAATAAAAAGTTCTCCTTCGCAGACAAATTTTTAACGGCGTCCAAGGCAAGCAGGGAGCAAGACGTGCTATGGAATGTCCAAACACGGTTGGGGCGAAAATTTGCTAGCAACCAATAACGCGGAAGGAAATCGATTCCTACGCTTCCCCAGATACATTTCAGTTAAGCTCGAAAAGCGGATCGGCCCAGACTACTTAAGTTCGACTGAAAAGAAAATAATAAAGATAGCTTAGCGTCAACAGAACAAAAGCTTAAGAAGATGAAGCTCGGCGTATTTCTTAAAAAAATGATCTTTAATACGAGGCTGAATCAATCGCCCATGCCTTTTCAAAGGATAAAATTTAATTAGCAACTGAGGCAAAACCTAACACACGCTTCTGGTGATAATATATAAATATTTTCTGAGATTTTAAATTGATGGATTTCTAAAACTCTAAACAAACATTTCATTTGAAAGAATATACAAGTAAACCTTCAAAATGAGCGTTAAAACCGGCATCTAATAAATTAAAACAACAATCGAACCATATTATGATTTTCATGCAAACACGCAAAATTCTACGGACAGAAAAATAATTTCATACATTTGGAACAATTAAATTATCCGAAGCAAGTCTAAATTTAAAATTTCCAATGGTCTTCATAAATTCCAACTCATGGATTCAAAGAAATATGGATTTAATTTTTCCTGAAATATATGTATTCATGAGTATGATATAAGTACACCATTTTAAACATTTGAAGGCTTTTACAAAACACATAATGTAGATAAATCTTCCGTTGTTTTTATGTACCGAGCACTTGTCCGTTCTAGCCTTGATTTTGGATATATCATATCAACAAGAGAAACGTATGTTGTATGTTACCCTATCCACGGCCCACAACACTGTCCTGCGACAAGACACTAGCACCTTCAGAAGATCTCTCCTCAGTATCTACGTGGACACCGGGGAGTTTCCATTGGTCATCCGCAGGGATATACTGCTGAGTAATTATATCACTAAGATTCCATCAACAACGATACACCCGTTTTAACACTATTTTATCTCAAAATATTTTTTTAACGGAAGGACAGAGGCCACCCAGTCTCTGAAAAATCGTTCTAAGAGTTTTCAGGAAAGGTGTAGATTGTGTGCCTAAAGTGTACCCTTCGGGATACCTAATAAACCTACCATGGTTGACCTCAGTCACGTTTCAATTTCCAACAACGAAACTACCGTAAGCCTTCCACTACCACTTCTCATTCCCAGCGTTTGATGAAAGAATTCCTTGGGAACCATACCGACTCCAACATATTCACTCGTAGATGTCGAGAAAGGCTTGTAAGTGTGCAGGAGTCTTGAGGGCAAACCTAAATCCGCTCTGTAACGTCTACTCGGGAGAAATTTCCTCTGCTTTGAAAGCAATCTTAAGGTATTCAATCCAAAAACGCATCTTTCTCCGTATCCCCTCACCGACCCTATCAGGCGCACTACATTCTATTTCCTGTTTCGCTTCCACTCCTTCCATCGTCCAGATATACAACATTAAATCACATTCCTTAATATGACTGCAGTAATAATATCCTTTCCTATCCTAGCATGCCGGCATCGAGGGAAATGAAAAAAACAGAATCGGTGGCAAAAGAGGCCGATATAGAGAAAATCACGTTCACGTCTCAGAATAAGTACCTGTGGAAGATCTCAGGGTTTCTTTACGAGGAGTGGCCCTAGAGAAGAGGAAGAATTCATGGGCTTCGCTCTTAAATAATAAATTCAACGAAATAACGCCCGTGATATGAGTACCAAGGTGACCCACTTCCGACGGATTGGTCGGAGGTGAAAGGTGTACATATCACTGGGTTGAGGATAAGGCACCGAACCGTGGCCCACTCGTGGCTCTTTAACGGAGAGGAGATAATAACATGTCGAAATGACGAGTGCGACTCTTCCGTGATTATGAGATAAAAGAGTGTGATGAATACCGGTTTGCACGCGAGCGGCTGGACACCAGGGAGGGGCGGGGGCAAGTTCTGCGTGATAGCACAAAGGATAACAGCCGCGTCATATTTGCAATTATCTTTTTAACGATATTATCTATTATAATGTGGAAAGACAAAACTGATAATTAAAATATCACGATTCATTTCACAATTTCGAAATAGAAATTGTGAAATTTTACTCAGTAATTTTATCTTTCCACATTAAGATGATACTCCACAAAGTCAAGGCTTTACAGTCAACTTTAATCTATTATAATTATAATGAAAGAAAAAATGCAGCTTAGTTAATTCCACTTAATTTTTCAATCTTATGACCCGGGCATCAAGACTTAGTACCACAATCAGGTACTGTATCGAGCTTAGCTTCCATATTACATACCTCGTATATACCTTTGGCCATGGAATAACAGTGTGGGGACGAAAGGAGGCAATTTTGAGATTGGACAGGGGACAAGGAAAGGGGGGGGGAAATCAAGAGGAAAAAGGTTTTGCACATCACGTACAATTAGAAAAGCATATTACACTGCCCTCTTGATACTTTAAACTACATTATCATCAGGGTAAAGACTCAAAAGGGAATTTTAATATGTTTTTCTAATTTTATGTGATGTGCAAAACCTTTTTGCTCTGAAAACCCCCATTTCCAATCCCAGAAAGTCTTTCGTCGCCACACTGTTGCCGCATTACCAAAGGTATGTATATATGGAAGGTAAAGTTCGAGAAAGAACCTGACGATGGTTATATGTATTGACACTAGGGTCGTTAGATTAAAATATTAAGTGGAATTAACAAAACTGCATTTTTTCTTTAAAAAATGGTGAATTTCCACAAAATCAAGCCTGAAATTACCAATTTTATTATAATTTTCTTTTTATACGATTAGTGTTGCGAGCAGGGAGTATCCATTTTATACTTTTAAATAGCAAGGACAAAAATAATCTCTCAAGAAAAATGTTATGTTCCACTGCTATGACATACATGGTAGTCAAATAATTGATATGCGACAGATACAAATGAAATTCATCGCACCCCTAATATCATGACGCCATCACTATTTTTAAAATAATAAATCCATCTACATCAGGAACTATCATTTTAAGTTACCAATCCACGGAATAACTCTCGCCCAGATCCAAATCTATTTAGTGTCTTCCTTCGATTTCCCGGACATCTCTACGTATTTTATCACAACCTCTTGTCTTGCTGCAATGTTTTTTATTTCGTTTTGGTCCGACAGAGGAACAAAAGTGATTACTTCAGGATTATCTTGCCGAGGACACGAAGCGCATAAGTAATGCGTATCCGTCAAACTTGTCTTACGCTCGACGGGAATTTATTCCGCATAAAAAAGGGAGATGAGGCCAAAAAATGCCAAAGAGAGGGGATTTGCAGAGACATTGATGAAGAATGATTGTGGTAAATGAGAAAGCATGGGGGTTTGGAGCAGGGAAGAGGAGACTTGGATGAAAGTCACGGAAAAAGGTGGCAATAAGACGGCAAGAAAAAGAGGAAAAGAGGAAAGGTAAGAGGATATCGGCAGGTGGGGAAGCGAGGCACACATTGTTGCCTATTTCCATACTCTGGTCCGCCACGCCCCATTTGCTGAATACGGTCAAATATTTCAATAAACCACTCAGGCGTCACCAAAAAAAAACGTGAAAAAGACGCAGGTAATATTACGAAGAATTCAAACATGACACGGACTTTCATTCCAAATGAATGAAGTAATTACTCGGAGAAGTCATTTACTCACGCACTATGTTACGTCAAAATATTCTGATTGTGAAAAACAGTTTTGCAATTGTTTCGCTCGAGTTTTAGGGCAATATTCATACATGAATTAGGAAATTTGCTCATATATACATAGTGTTTTGTCAAATCATTAGAACCCATATAAATGAAATTAGTTATTGATGTCATTAAAGACGGATTTTATTTGGCGTTCTTATTAGTTTCCGTTATGAGGACGAAGAGAGATGAAACCAATGGGCATCTGCGTGTAATTGGAAACGGTAACAGTTATGAATTGCGTCAAGAGGTTAATGACGCAATGTGGATTCCGAGATTTCGATGATATACGATGAGCGAAACACGAACATAAATATCCAGGGTCTCCATGGAGATGAACACGAATGATGAACAAAGACCATCCCATCCATGTACTGAGCGAAAAGTGGATGCTTCTCCCGACAAACGAATAAAAAATGGTGAGTGGAGAATAGAGCAGGAGATTGGAAAGACATAGTCACTTGACTCCCTGTTGCATATATCCACCATCGCATATATTAGAGGGTCTGACGGCAACATGACAGCACACTCAGCTGTCGTGCATGGAGTCATGACCACCTGGTCACTCAGGCGAGTATGGAGGGGGTATTGATGGTGCGCACTCCCTCGAATAACTCAACACTCCTCCGAGAGTCCTCTTTCCCTGGAGTCATACGTACATACCTATTTTTCGTCCTTCACATCTCGAACGTTCCTCACCCATAGACCTGGCGGAGTGAGGGGGAACTTTCCAGGTGTGTTCCCTAGTCCAGAAAAACCTCGCTCTCCGTCGCAAAAGCGATCACACACTGTTCTCTAACTTCATATGCTTCTCTGACCAAACTGATACAGAGAAATTCGCCATCTCTTTCAGCAATTTCAGGTACATCCGGGGATTCCTAACCACTTACACCCCGGGAATTCAAGCAAAAATTGCGCTCCTTCCCGTTGCTCACAATTCTCAACCTTAAATCCCTTTTTGATTAGTGTAACAAAAAGCGCAGCGATTCTGAAGACTATGAATATTTAATATCTGAAATCCTACAGAACGATTTTGAATTAACGATAAAATCGAATACACCAACGGCTATGCGATATCCTATGCCCCTATTCATTACAAGAACAAGGTTCCAATGCTTTCGAGACCGATGGAGAATCGAAATCATGTATGCTGAATCTGTAATGAAAAAACAGTTGCCGATGATCGAAATATAGCTCGTTTCGACTGTTTTCTTAGTAAAAATTAGTTTGAGGAATTGCCGTTTGTATTTCAAATATAATCAGTACACTGCCGTCGTTAGGTGAATTATATTTGTAGTCACCAAGGTTACTTGAAGTTAAACTCATATCGACTTTTTAGATAGGAAAACACGTTCAAAGAATTTTTCAGCGCAATGTGTACGACTATTATCATAAGTATATTCAAACAAACTGCGAGAGATAACAGTCACTTTTCAGCGAAATGATCCGCTAATGCGCATTACCACGCAGCTTATTGTAATTCATCCATTCAAATTGTAAACATCACTCGCCTTGACCGGGATCCCAGGCGAGGCAAATGATTGCTACGCTTTGAAATTGTTGCATTATTATTAACATTAATGCATAAAGTTTCGTAATAATCAACATCGGACATCCCTCGGATATATTTAAACGACAACAATCAAGTAACGACTACCTGAAGTTGAATTATACCTCTTATATTCAGCAAAAAACCGCTTTTGAAGCATTTTTACTTTTATTTCAATCCGATATTGAACTTCGCCAGTTGTATCGTATACAAGAAGAGGTTGTCAAGAAAAGACATTCTGAGGTTGAGCTCGCAGCGAATGCTTTGGACGTGCTGGAAGAATCTCAATTACATTAATATTAAAAATTCAACCTTCGCCACACCTTCCTCAGTCGTGGTCTACCGACAAATCCACAAAACGGAGGGGTCAGCGAGGAAACAGTCAAAATACCCAGGTCCAGAAAACATTTGTGCTCCGGCCACGTGCGGAGTGACGAACGGACGAAAGAACTTACACGACCTCCATTTGGAGGGCACACCCGCTTCAATCGGAGAGAGAGATGTCAAACGCAAAGGGGGTGGAGCGAGGCGAAGGATGTAGGTGGAGGGCTGCGTGCCAGTGAGACGAGATGAGGGATAGGGAGGTTGAGGCAAAAGCAAGAGAATGGGAACACCGTGTATTCCGGGGAGGCGGTAGCATCTGAGGGAATCGAGAAGACAGATCCTGAGCGGGGGACCGGGAGCGCCGAGGCGAGCTCAGAGAATAAACACGCGCTGAACAAGGTTTAATTCGAAAGGGTAGCGCCTCTTCCTCCACCCTATTGTTGCCCTCCTGCTGGTTCGGGCTGAGTGGATCACGCCCTCCTTCTTCCCCCCGACCCCACCACCCTCAACGAAAAGCCTTATCCGGCTTCCTTCAAAACAGTCCGTCGACGAACACACACACACCTCCCCTAAAAGAAACATCTCCACCACTCTTTCAGCCCCTCCTTCTCCCGCCTTTCTATCTCAATCCCTTTCGGCCCCCGCTCCGGAAAATAGAGGGAAGGAAGAGAGGGAAACGGGCCCCGGTGAAATGATAACACGCGATCCAGCGTGATCTTTGAGCCCCCACCCAAATCCGATGTCATGTATGGATGAAGTAGTCCCTCGGTTGGGGGATAGGGGGTGCAGAGCAATATTCACTCTCCAGAATCGACCGTCGACATATGTAAGCAATAACCAGGTGGGGACGATGCGTATATATATCGATGCGAAATTTTCGGGTAAACCAAGGATTATGTGCAACATCTTCGAGTAATCGAGTAAATCGAGTAATACCGCGTATACTGATTATACTCGTCCAAATTGCGCTTATGTACAACTTTATCGTCCAAATCGTATTTTGACCTTATGGTATTAGATATAGCATCTCCATAACACCCACAACAAAATTTAAGTTGGCAAATGAACATATTCTCGAAAGTTATGGGCTTATTTAATTGAAAGCGGAGCTCCAGAGCTTGGGAATGTGAACCGTCATTCGATTTATTCCGGCCAACGATGAATGTTGATCGGGAAGAGCAATTGCGAAGACATGGATCGTTCATGGTTACTGGGACGGTGCTTAAAAAGGATAAAATTAAAAAATTATATATTATTATTTTTTGGGAATAAAAATATTTTGGCAGTTTCTTATGGGCGTTCGAATGATTATGTGATATAAATCATAGAGAGCTGGCTGATGAACTCTTAGAGCGAGGAGTACGATACAACAGAGAGGAAAACCTGGTTTTCTTGAAAAAATTGAGATCACCAATAGAAAAATGAAAGCAGACTTTTACTAGTACAGGCGGTTGCGCATGTATGGCTGACAAATTCTGCCCAGGCAAATTGAATAATATCCGCACATAACTTCCAATTTGACTTATTTCAGTATGTGCGCAAGGCTCATATAATGCTTCACATTTCTGACAGGACGGTCTTAAATCGGATGGTGAGAGGGGGCGATCGAATCTATTCTCATTCGATGTGCCGAGGGACAGTTCGTAATGCGACGGCAAAAACTGAGTGATATCGATGAAGCGTGAATTAAAAACTCCTTTCCTCTCTCAGGAAAGGATCCTCACGAAGAGGACTGAGCCAATGTAACAAGCCATTAACATGGAGAATTCTGATTTCACGTCTTCTGAAATCGCCGAGATGCCTCCTTCCTCACAGAATCCATTTTCCATCTCGACGCCACCAATGAGAAGCGATAGCATTCATTTTCCTTCCCCTCGACGCTCCATCAACAGGTCGAATATTCCAGAAATTCACGGAAAAAGGGACGCGCTAATGCTTCACAGAACCGTTGAGTGCCGCTTGGCAGGCAGCCCAGCCAACCAGACCGGGCGAACTATTGAAATTTAAAATCGGTCGTCTTTTCCCGAAAAACCGTTTCCCACAGCAAATAAAATCCGAAACTCTAATTCCAACGAAAAAAATCATTTGGCGAAATAAAAATCCTATTTGCGATTATAATGCGCCGATATCGAAGATTCCTATTCGAAAGCGTACCGTTTATAAGGTGAAACTCAGCAAACTTCCAGGCAATGTTATAAGAGATTCATCTGCAGTATGACATGATAATGGTCTATTAACCGAGGGGAGGGTGATCAATAGGTTGCGGTCTTTGTATTTTTAGATAAAATTTCCCATGCAGATACTGAGAGGCTTCTTTTAGGGCCCTTTTCTAGAATTTCACCGGAGTGGTAGCAGTAATGGTTGCGGCATTCATTTTTAGTCCCCATCCGATGGCTATTTCAGAACGTAAACGGGTGAGTCGAGAAAACCACATTCGTACGACAATAAGTAGGATTAGAATCCGTGACCTTTGGGGTAATCACCAAGGGCACCGGAATCACTGGAATAACAAGGAAGACGGAAACAAGAGTCTAACTCCAGTTATCAATTTTTTAAATTCAACATTGTTCAATAATATCTCATAGGATGTGTTCTCAGGAGAATGGTCGAAATTGAGGTCGATATCCTCCTCGACTCAGTCGAAGTGTTAAGGCTCCATTCGAAAATCGGCATAGAACCTTGTGGTAAAAATGCATAAGCTTCTTAAATCTACATAACCAAATTCACCGTAATAGTATCCCATAAGCGCCCATGTAATTCAATTCCAATTAACGATAAAAGCATTTTATCGTTAATTGTCTCTAAGATTCTTACGAATTTCCACAGCATCGCCCTCACGCCAAGGGGAAAATAAACTGATTCCGTTACCGCTCCAGCTAAGTTAGTCAATCTCACGGAAAATTATCATGCGACAATATTTTTAGAAAAAACTCGAATGTAAACATAAAAAACCGAAAATCTTAAAATATTTTTTCTAAATAAACGATTGAAATTTTAATTTTCACGGCAGTCAATTGACCTCAAGTTTTTGAACATGCACCAAACAGCCATCGTTATTCTGTGTCCTTGTCACAAGACACAATTTAAGGCTTCTTACTTAAAGAGTTATAGTCAAACAGTTTCAATTCTTTCCCCTGACAGTTGACTCAGGCTTCAACTGATCTCAAGGCAATACCACGAAAGTGAAAATTAAAAGGAATACAAGCTAACTATAAGTAGGAAGAATATCTTTCATAATATTCTGGAGAACAATTATTAAACACAATTTCAATTGGAATATACCTTTCATGATGAAATAATAATTCAAACTACATTTAAAACATCATATTTTTAATTTGAATTGCCTTTAATGTGACATCATAAGCAAATAAGGTTAGTTTTACTCTATATCCTCCACATAAACTAAAAATTATGTAATTACGTTAATAAAACGCTATTAAACTTACAGCAGATATTTTACTTTGCGTTCTTCAAAGTGGTTCTCATCATAAAAAATTGATTTTTCGGATGGTAAACATCTTGTACAAGAGTACATTTAGATTGCAAATCCTATATTATTTATTAAAAATGCTTTTTTCAATTCGCGGCGTGCAGGTGGACCACAGTAATTTAAGCTTAAATTTATGCTAGCCATAATTAAATGAAAAGAAGGAGGATAGTTCAAGTTAAATATATGTTATGAATTCTCTCATTTAAGACAAAATTTGACAAATATACCTCGCGCATGGATGGCCCAAAAATTAACACTGCGATTTCTCAGGATGGACGGACGAGAAAATGCCATCCTGCAAATTTCATCCCAAAACTGTCTTAGGATATTTGCGTAGGATCAAAGAATCTCGTCAATAATACACTGCTTATTCCACAAATAATTAAGGAATAGCGTAGTTTCAACTACATTCGAACCTCCCCTTCAACCGAACCGAACTGAATTTCCATTCCAAGCGTTGGCCCTGGAGACTGAGAGAGAGGAGAGCGAAGACAAAGGTCCCTTGAAATTCTCGGAGACATCTCTCGATTCCTTTCGGATGAATGAAGAATGCAATAAATCATTACCTGCGCTCATTTTTGAAAGATAAGTAGATTGAGTTCATGCGGATTCAATTCATTTTTAACACCTGTAAATATGTGAGTGAATATATATGCACAGATACATCCAATTATAGCAAAAAATAAAAATACGAACCAAAACACAAACACAACTCACTTTGATATTTCGGTGTTCCCAGCCACCTTCATCAGGGTAAAAGGATTGGCTCTATAGAGAGGTATATAGAGATATTCTTGTAGATACGGAAATTCTGATCCTGATAATTACGACCTTCCCATCAAAAAGTCACATATATTTGTGTCCTATCTTAGAGTTTCTATATTTAACTAATTTTGAACTAGAGTTTATACCAGTTATTTCGTACATTTGTATCTTCGCTGAAGAACGTACATTTTCTAAGATTATATATATATATATATATATATATATATATATATATATATATATATATATATATATATATATATATATATATATATATATAATCTTGGACAGCAACAAACAATATAAGAACACATAAAAAGAACACTCACACGTTATTTCTTGATAATTTCGACGTAATTTAGCTCCGTCTTCATCGGAAGAAACAGAGGACTGACTGACCTCTGTTATATATAAGGTCAGTCAGTCCTCTGTTTCTTCCGATGAAGACGGAGCTAAATTACGTCGAAATTATCAAGAAATAACGTGTGAGTGTTCTTTTTATGTGTTCTTATATTGTTTGTTGCTGTCCAAGTTTGTTTTTCAACACTTCCGTGTTACTTCGACGAAATCATCTATATATATATATATATATATATATATATATATATATACACACACACATATATATAACACAGATGTAGATTTTTAAAACACAGAAACACAAAGAAAGGAGACTCACATATGTAGTTTTGACGTTTCGACGACCTGACCGTCGTCATCAGAATCAGAATCGACGGTCGAGCCGTGGAAACGTCAAATCTACATATGTGAGTGCCCTTTCTTTGTGTTTCTATGTTTTAAAAATCTACATCTGTGTTTTTTTTCATTTTTGTGCGCCGCTGAATGTATACCTAGATAGCACTAGCGAAAAAATACACAGAAACACACGAAAAGGAAACTCACACGTATTCCGACTTTCGTTGGCTCTGCCACCTTTCTCATCAGTTCCTTCCCTCCCTTAAAAAAGGTGGCAGCGCCACCGAAAATTTGGAGTACGTGTGAGTTCCTTTTGTGAGCGTTACTGTGTGTTTTTTCGCTAGTACTAACTTGGTTTACATTATTATTTACATCCCGTACATATATAATAATGTATTTTATACCATATACTACCTTGATCAAAAATTTCCCGGAATTTATTCAGAAAATTAAAAATACAAGTTTATTCATCTAAATCTATATTGTCCCCTTCAAAGTAATCCCCATCGACTGCAACACACTTATGCCAGCGCTTGATCCAATCCTCGAAACATTTTTTATATTCGGTTTTCGGTATGTCCATCAGTGCTTCCTGCGATTTTTCCATTACTTCCTCTCGGCTGCTAAAACGCGTTCCCCGTAATGGTTTTTTAACTCGATTGAACAGAAAGAAGTCACAGGGAGCCAAATCAGGTGAATTCGGTGGCTGTTGGATGGTATTTGTTGCATTTTTCGTCAAAAAATTACGAATAATGATAGCACTGTGCGACGGTGCGTTATCATGGTGCAAAATCCACGAGTTTTCTGCCCACATTTCTGGTCTCTTTCGGCGAATTGCTTCACGCAAACGTCTCATAACGCCCAAATAATACTCTTTGTTTACTGTCTGGCCTTCTGGCAAAAATTCATGATGCACTACACCGTTGTAATCCATGAAAACCGTCAGCATGGCCTTCTTTTTTGACTGAAAACGACGTGGTTTTTTTGGTCTCGGCTCATTTGGTGAACGCCATTCACTTGCCTGATGTCTGGATTGCGTGTCGTACTCATAAACCCACGTCTCGTCTCCAGTAATGATCCTTTTGATGAATGTGGGATCGGATTAAGCCTCGCAAATCATGTCTTTTGCGACGTCAACACGGTCTCTTTTTTGCATGAAATTGAGGTCTTTTGGCACCAACTTTGCTGCTACACGACGGAAACCCAAATCATTAACCACAATGTCTTGGGCGAATCCATAGGCAATGTTCAAGTCCTCCGCTATTTCTCTGATGGTTAATTTGCGGTTATTGACCAACATTTCTTTTACTTTATCAATTTTTTCACCGACTTTCGATGTCGATGGTCTGCCACTGCGTTCATCATCTTCGATTGACTCACGACCACTTCTGAACCGCTCGTGCCACTGGTAAACGACCGTTTTTTTTTAGAGATTCGTTGCCGAAACACTTTTCCAACATTTCCAACGTCCGTGCGCCACTAAATCCGTTTTTTCACGCAAAATTTAATACAAGTTCGTTGTTGCAAATTTAAATCCATTTCTGAAATTGTAAAAAATCGCCAACACACACAGAGATAGATGTACTCTTGGCTACGTAACTTTTGCAAATGTCAAGTTATGACACTAAGATTTAAAGGGAATATCAACAACAGATGTACCAATTTAAAAAAAAAAAAAAGAACTCAAATCGGAACGATGGGAGCGCCATACGGTGGTTATTCCGGGAACTTTTTGATCAAGGTAGTATATGTAAACCATAAACACAGTAATCAACCCGAAGTTCGGTTTGGTAGGTGATGATAGAGTTCACCCAGTACTAAGTCCGATGGCGTGTGAAATTCACACATCAGGGTAGAGGGCTCAGTTCCTTTCCCTGTGCCGGTCATGGTTTCCCAGGAATATATGCATCCAGAATATATACATGCATGCACATGAAACGAGTGCTGTTATGCGGTTATACATGAAAAAACTTCTGAAACTCGCTCTTGAAACAGACCAGCACTCACAAAGTTCTACTACTAAAACTTAGCAATTTTGAGAGTGGAAAGTGGAAATGAGCGAAAAACGAATTGCAATTCCGATACGAAATCCCGATGGAAATAGCTCCGACATGGTCTCTCATGAAACGCACTTGCGAGTGCAGAGCCACTCAATCTATAAGCAACACACAATATAATTATATAAAAATGTATTACCCCAATCAAAAGGCCCTAGGAGCCTGTTAAGGAATACTAAAGAGTATAAATAAAGCCAAGGCGAACGGCGGCCTGAAACTATGAAGATGAAATCATCTCGTGCTAGTACACAACTTTCTTCATTCACTTCTAAGAATGAAAATTAAATGCGACATTAGGGTACTACCAAATTGTATCGTAGTATTGTCGTATGGTTATAAATAAAACGCGAAAAATTAACTTTATGAGTTTACAATTAAATTTCCATCACTATTAAGAGCTCAAGGGACTTGAAAATTTAATATAGTACACTTTTCATATTACATAAGGTAGCAAGCACTTTAAGGATACGCTAACATATTTGCTGACAAACCACCTTAAGTTGCCTGCTCCTCATCCCTGAGCCTCCAAAAGAGTCCACTTGAATCTTTAAAAGATGAACCGTTGGGCATTATTCCAAGAGATAGCGTCACTGAATTAATTAGGTATTCATGGCAAACTAAGATAAATTCTCGGCCCGACAAATCCGCCATTATCGGCTCTTCGGAAACATGGAATCTAACACCGCCCCATTAAATGTGGTTGCGCGCCCCAAGAGTTCCCGAAGGACGCGGATAGCTGAGGGAATAGATAGGGATGGAACTTCCCTCTCTCTTACGTAATCTCCCCCTCGTCATTCTTCAGGCATTAACTGCTCTCGGCATCGAATTTTCCAGCATCACACGCGTAAGGGGAAACAGCGGAAAATGCTTACATCGGCAACTTAGAAAACTTGATCATACACAGTGGAAATCACGATGAAAGAAACTAAATATAAAAATTAAAACAAAAAATCCAATATGGATAAAAACATAATACGATTACGACAGACGATTTCTGTCTTCTGAGTCGTCCATCCAACTCTCGCATATACCTGTATGATTGCATTCGGGAGTCAATACTCCAATCTCCCAGAGAACTCAGAATGATGTGGTAACTGGAAGTATTATCCCTCACTAATTTGACAAGTCGGTGTACCACAATTTGCATGCAGATACAGATAGGTTTGGAGTAACTAATCTCGGGAATTATCTGTGCTTCACAAATCATAACTCGATTCAATCAGCGATCAATTCCGCCGCAATGGCAATTATCTCTAATGAGATATGACGTAACAGCAATGATAGATGCGAAGAGAGAAAGCATTACAGTGTGGAGTACCTGAGGTGTTTAAGTAACTGTAGACCGTGATATTCATCCCTCGGAAGCAGCAAAGGGGGCATGACGATACAAGATTAAGATGGGACTTCAAAACATACTCCCAGGAATACACGAGATCCAACCCAGACTAAGAAAGCATCTGCGACAAAGTTAATCACACGCATTTAGCATTATTGAAATATAGTGATCACATATTGGTATGGAACAGTAATTTTGTGTAGCGTAAATCTAAAGCAGACATGATAATTAAATATCAATGGGGTGGCATAATGGGCAGTTATACCGATGACGTTGAGTAGGGTTCCGGATTCAAATCCCCTGAGATACCTTAAGGAAACTTCATTTAAAATTCAAATTGAAATATCCTCTTAGGGAACAGCAGGTGAAAAACGGTCTTTTCCCCCTAGCCTCCTAACTCCTCCTAGCCTAATGTTTAAATTACAAACGCCATACGCTTTACAATTCTGCTTTGTTCGGAGTAAGTTCTGCCCTTATCTATGAAACCAACCTTTGGGTTTATTACAGCAACTACGAGTAGTCACAAGTAAAAATTACAATTAAGGACATAGTTTAAACAAACTTACATTCTACGCACTATTCTGTGACGGAAATCAAATGCTTAACGAATATTCGTGCTCCTAATTGAAGCAACCCCGCTGTTTAAGTTGATAATTTTTATTGAAGTACTCATTAGATTTCACGCCCACTTCTTCTGAGTTGGCTTTATTAACAAATTTAATAATATTCATCAGAGTTTGTAAGTGGTACTTGTCTGAATCACGTGTGTGGAATGGATGGTCCCAGTCATGACATATCGCACCGTAATTATCTGCATGTGCAAGCCTGGAGAAATATGATAGAAAAAATCCTCGTTCATCAGAACACATGCAACCACCAACTATGACCAGCAATTTTTTTGGCGTTTCCGGCCATGAATAAACTGTTACGTAACATAAAAAGTGGTATTCATGAATTTTCCCAACGCGTATGTCATGTCGTGTTACTTCTTCGTGTGTCAGATTCAAAATCGTTTCTTTGGAATATTCAATTTCCCACAGAATTCATTTACCAATAAATTTATTATATCATGAAAATATGGCTACCATCATTTGCTCTAAAAAAACCTCTTCAGTACGGACAAAAAAAAAGAAATAAGATTCCGTTGGGAGAAAAATGTCCCCAGCAGTGGGTCAAAATTTCCCCAACCATCACAATTCGAGCACCAGTCGTGTTGCCCAAAACTGTGCTTCGTGACTGCCTAATGGAGAGAAAAAAAATAAATCTTTTTCGCGATACTTTTGAAAAATAAACACAAACCCACAACTTCTAATTTTTCCATTGAAATTCCAATTCCTTTGTAATTTGCAGTATTGTGTATGGTACTGAATGACTTATTCTTGTCATAATTTGTAATTTCGGGATATTAAATTCTTGCGAGATTAAAAGCGCATAAAATTAGCTTTAACGCTAATTTAATACACTTTTAACCTTTGAATTTAACAAGTGGTAAATTGTTTTCAATACACGTAACCATGGGAGATGCATGGAATTTTTTTTATCGTTGAGGCAAACATCGATTGAAAAAGAGAATTGGGGACCCGCACTCAAATCCCTAGCACCAATAGGGCGAGAGAGGAAAACGGAAGCCATTAAGAGCGAACTCTGTAAGGCACTCCCGACGAATAAACGCGGCGAATGCATAAGCAATGAGTGCGCCGAATGCGACCTTCAGTCGACGACGACGAAAAGCAAACGGCCACTGGGGTACCTTTGCAGGCAGTTACTCTTCCGCCCGGAGGGGGATACGCGTCGCGATGGAGTCTGAAAGTCACGAATGCAGACGCTCGCCCTTCTCTCTCTGCTGAAGCGACACGCAGGGCAACCCGGAGCGCGAGGACTAAATTATTCTCCGCGAGCCTTTAAAGCAGGGGAATTCCTTCAGGCTGGCGGAGAGTAGCGAGGCCCGAATGAATGAATGAATGAGTGGACGTACGGACGAATGGAGTTTCACGGAGCTGGAGTAGGGGCAAGGGATGGTTTGCACAATTTTGCGGGGCAAAAAGCAGAGGGTGTCAAGAGAGATGGAGGAAAAGAACCGACCCATTCTGTAGGAGACGGGGAGGTGTAGGATTGAAACGATTCCCATCCTCCATTCCGTTTTTCATCGTTGGGATGCAACAGTCAATTCCAGTGTGGTCGTTTCGCCTCCCTAAAAAGATTTCACCCGGGATGTGGGATCGTCCACTTTACCGGGTCGTTCCTCCCCGTCTAATGCGCCACTCGCTTTGTCGTGACGAGCGATAGCGTAAATTCGGAGGAGGAGGTGATAAAAAGGACGTTTGCTCTGACGATTTTGCCGGTTCAGAGAAATCGACTTTTCAGATGTGCTAAAATAAAATAATTGCCCAAAGTAGGTAAGTTTATGGCAAAAATTTACGAAAATTAAACTCACCAGAAATGACAACATTTTATTTGTAGGCTAGTAATTCGAAAAAAATCTTGTTGGTTACCGAAAACGAGATATCCTAATTACGCCAAAATACGCCAAACAATTTAAAATTTTCTTGGTAAGATTAGATTCTTTATTCTTTAAACTTGAAGATACTATTGATGATTGCTAAATTATAACCATACAATTAGACCAGTTTGAATAAAAAAATCAATCTCACGTAAAATCATTTTTTTTACAATATCGAATGACTGAAATCTTCAAGTAGGCCAAACTGTGTACGCGTAAGAGTGAACTTGATTTTGATATCAATTGATACACCCATTAATAATGAACGCTATAATAATTATCAGATCAGGAATGAATAATCCAAAGCGTTTTTATTTATATTTTTTCCTTTCAGTTGGTAGTTTAAATGAACGCAATGCACATGCTTAATAGAATAGAGCTTTAAAGCATTAATGGCAGCGCATCAAATTATCCCGTAATTTCACTTAACCTTCTCCTAGCTAAATATGCAAACGCATCCATTTGCCTATTAATTTATTCCCTTTAAAATGTCAAAAAATTCATGCATAGCTCAGTGCTAAAGAAGAAAACAATAGCTGTGTACTATGTACACAAAGTAAATACAAAAAAAT
Source organism: Hetaerina americana (assembly GCF_022747635.1). NCBI lineage: Eukaryota > Metazoa > Arthropoda > Insecta > Odonata > Calopterygidae > Hetaerina > Hetaerina americana. Next base: position 47,634,772 of record NW_027286763.1, read on the forward strand.
CTTCATTCCGAGAAAATAATCAAATAGATAGCATGACTTCTAATTACTGAGAGAATTTGATGACAACGAAGTGGAAATAAAATGTTGACTTCGAATGTTTTTAATACACTCCCAAGTCCATGTCGCTGACCACAACGAGGCCTTCGTATCCTTCTAGCGACCGAAAATTTCCACTCTGGGAGTCTGGAGCTGACGTGACACCGGCGGGGACCAGGACAGCGTCATTACTGGCGAGAACGGCGACTGAACCAAAAAGTAAAAAGCAATTTGAAGCACCGCCGAAAGGGAATGGAAATGAGAGAGGGGGGGGAAGAAAGAGAGTAGGCGAAAATATATCAACGCGAGACCTTCGGCAAACAACACACACCACAGTCAGAATTATATTTATCGAACACTAAATATTCCTGTTCAATTGGAAACGCAAACCGTGGAAAGAAAGCACATCCCCACCCATTCCCCGATGTCTACACACTGGTCGAGGGAAAGGAGTCGCCGCAATTAACCTTAATAATTGAAATCAATCGAGGGTGGGTGGGAATGAGAAGGGAGGGGGAGCGGCGGGGTGGGGTGGAAGTGCGGGCGGTGCTCTCGAGACGGAGGGGCACCACAAAAGACGGAATGGGAGAGGCGCTCATTACCGTCATCATTTGCGAGACGGAGGCGTGGCGCTTTCCCACACTCCAGGGAAACCCGCCTCGCCACGCCCACACTTGAACGCAACCGCCCTCCTTCCCACCTCTCCCCCTTCTCCCCACACCCACACCCAACAACACCCACACACCAACACACACACGGGGATCCGGCCCGACATTCATCCACTTTGTTTTTCATTACTCTCGATCCGGTTTAACACCGGCACAGGAAGAAATGTTTAACCCGCGCACTTCCTCCGTCCTCCCCTCTCACGACAGGGACCCGTGGACCAGATCCTGAAATCGATTTCAAACGGGGTGAGGAAGGGTGCGGGTTGCCTCCATGCTCTCGAACGGAGAGAGAGAGAGAGACGAGCGGCAGGAAGGGAGGCGAAGAGGGCTCTGTGAGGGAATGCGGGGCGAGAGGGTCCGAGAGAGGGGAGTAGTCGGGGGTGGTAGGGTGCGCTCTGTGGGGGATTGGTCATCTCGGAGGCCGACGGGAAAAGGGAGATAACCGTTAGACGAAGGGTGGGAGAGGGTTGAAAAGAGGAGTCCTGGGATGAGGGAGAGAGGAGGGAGTGAGTGAGAGACCATTCCCGACGTATGCATAAGTAATACGCCGCCGCAACAGCGCAAGAAATGGAGTGGGTACATACAATCGCGCGCTCGCGCGGGTGAAGGCCCCCGGGTTTTCAAAAGCGAAACGAACTCATGAGAAGCGACTACACCTCGTGTTCACCACTACGAGGAGTGGAATGGAAGAGGAAGCGCACAAATAGAAAGCCCCGAACGGGGGGGGGGGGGGGGGAAGGGAGAGGATTTCGTTAAAAGCGGACTTCGCGCCATCTCCCAAATCTCTCTTCTTGGTAAGCGCCAATGTCCCGCACTAAAATGCCCCACGGTTTAGTTCTTACCCGCCTGTATTTAATGGTATATTTCCCAAAGATCAAGCCTAATGGAAATATGAACTGTATTAAGTTACAAAAAATAGTAAGTTTTAAAACCTTAGGATTGGTGTATTGCGCCTCCTTTCTCCCAGCATCCTCATTTGTTCCAATTCCATACATCCTCACAGCTAAGTATCTGATCGATGCATTTAATTCTGCACGTCCATATTCAACAATACGATGATCGAGGGCAAATATAAAGTAAAATATCCCCTCCACTTCCGTTTGACGTAGGCAAGAAAAAGAAGTTCCTACGGCTAACATTAATTATATCACATGTGTAGTAGGAAAACCAACCCTGATTCTTTCACAAGAAGAATAATTTTTTTTAACTCTTAACACAAAATGTCTATTACTTTATCTCAAAAACAACAATTCCTATTTCTTTCTTCAAAGCAACACAGTCAATATCAAAATCATTTCCAAGGAAAAATAAAAAAAAAGCCAAAGACAAGCACAAACAAATGGAATATGAAAAATAGTTTTGGGTTATACACGTAATTTGGCTACATCACGATTTGAAATTGCGTTTTTATCGGAGGATTGATATGTTGTGGGAGGATAATTCATGACATCATGAGAGCACACGAATTTTCGGTTAGTTTTGAAAAGTTAAGAGAGACACAATAACAATTTCGAACGCTTGTTGATTATATTAGAATGGTAAATCATTTAGATATATTTTAAGGAATTCACCAATATAATTTCCGCACAGATGGGAAAAAGTAGCCTTATTCCCTGGCCGATGGAAAATTCCACACTTACTCCTGAGATAGTATAGAGTAGTAGCACTCCATCTAGAGGCCGGAGGCTTTGTTCTGCCCTTAATGTGGCCCGTGAAAGCCCACCAAGTAAACTCAAATTCAGGATTTTAGTAACTTGTAAAACTATTCGAGCTACGCAGATTAAATGCGCTAATGACACATTAAATAGAACCTATAAAAAATTAACAATATTCCAAAGCTGGTGAATAACAAAAAATATCACCATCTACATACTTATATACAGGTTACATATCCCTATTCACTACTATCTTGGGCTTGATTTGAGAGAGAATTATTCAGTGCTATGTGAAATTCACGAGAGATTGATAGAGACGCGTATTATTTGCTAAATTATTTATTCACATACCCATATGTTATTCCCACACAATCCAGCTGATTCCAGCCCTGATCGATTCAATAAAATCTGAAATGTCATCCCGTTGCAACCTGTATCACTTAACGTATCCATTACGAGTAAGTGTACAATACATTTATGCCACTCAAAACATTGTCCATCGCATTCTTCCAGCCGAAACCGAATTTTCGCAAGGGTCGAAATCCCTTTCCTGAATAAATAAATGTGTAAAGTACGTGCATAACCAGTTGGACTAAGATATCTCGAGGTCCCTTGGGAATAGCAAGATGCTTCGAGTTCTAGAAAATGTTAGTCTGGGAAAACATACAGGGTTAGCAGAATTAATTATAGGAGTTACGGATAAGAAGTATAAAGGTAAAGTGCCACAGCCATTAATTCCGAGGCAAAATAAAGCCCACCATTAGTTTTTGCTTATAATAAATGAAAATTACAAAATTTATAACTAAAAACATATTGTATGGTAAATCAGGTGAATTTTAGAAGAAGTCGATGTTCTCTTGTGTGCTGCGGCGGCAACCGAAATTGAAACAAACCTAAGAATATAAAATAGGAAATACAATTTGCTAACTATTTACTGTGTTATGTAATACGTTCACATAGAACTTCCAGGACTTTTGAGCATTTAAATAGTCTGCCTCTATTGTTTTTTACCTACATTTGTAGAAACATTAAGTTGCGGTAACATGAAACTTCACTTCGTTAGACGCAATTTTCATTCGTAGGGGAAATACATATTGCGTACATTATGAAAAATTAAGCCAACGGAATACAAGCCCCATCCGAGTCGTCGAAAATTCAATTCGTGGAAGTTTGATTACATACAAAATACTGTCTTCGTTTCACCCAAATTTCTCGACATTTCGTAGCCCTGATATTACAGTACCTTTCTTGCATTCCTCGCGTTCAACTTTTTTTTTCTCCCCTCTCCTGCACACTTTCCACGTGAGACGTTCAGTCGACAGCCTGTTTTGGATTAAAAGGGGGATGCGGAGCACGGCCGTTCACGTCTTCCTCCCGCCATCGAGACAAACCACCGATGACCGAAGCAGTACTGGCGTTTCGAGTAGGATGGAAAACTTTTTCCCCTTTCATCTCTTTTTTATTAACTTTTTTTTGCGAATTTTGGTACGGTAAGTCCCGATAGGGCAGTGTTCCCCTCCGAAATGAGGCGTTGTTTCCGGCCGAAAGGGCCCGGTGGGATATTCAATTACGACCGAGCTCACGAGCGTAGCCAAGGGATACGAAAATTCAAACTCTTACGCTTTCACGTCCTTGGACTGACTAACGAATTCAAACGACTTGGATGAAGAGTACGTGACCTGGAATGGGATGCTGGTTACATTTCATTAATTCATTTAAGGAACAAAAATTAACCACTGAAAATTTCAATACGTAACGATAATTATAAATTGCAACAATGTCATTCATTAAAAAACGCGTCATCCGTTGAGTTTATAGTTCCAAAATATTCAAAGAGCTCATCCATGAACACTCATAATTAAAAAAAAAAGAGCCAATGAGTCAGGCTAAAACCCCCGCGTCCAACTCGGATACAATAAGTTTACTGTTGCAGCATCGTTTCATTTCATATCACGCATAAAACACTCTTTCGGTCCTGGGAAAGAAGAAAAAAAGAATTCACGGCACAAATAATCAGCCAACGTTTGAATACAATGTAACGGGGATTATTCAAAGTTAGAATGTCTTTTGAATTTAATGCACTCGTACCTGTGCATAGTTGGAATAATTCTCTAAATGCAGTACGTAATTCATTCGGAAACAGCGAAGCTCCCACGCACGTGGTGCTTCCAGTACAAAAGTGGGCTGACGTTGAAAGAAGGGTTTTTTTCCATATTCGGCATGTCGACTTCTCCCTCTGTTGAATCAAACGCTAATTAGTGCACCTCTTGATGTTCACGGTAGACATTTAAAAAATCATACGCGTGAAACGTAGAATGAAGCTGTCATCTTTCATCTATCACCCCAAAATGAAAGAATTAAGTATTTACGACAATTGTACTGAACTATTAAATAGTACTTCATAACAATCCGCATATTTCCACCTCAGACGTTAAAAAGTTAAAAAAAATGTCAAGTAGGACAAAATGTGATAATTAAACAAGGGAATAGTTCAAATTTATGTTTTTTTGCGGCAACTCATTTTGTTAAGGCATTGAAAAATTTCGCAAAATTCCCATATTTCCAAAGTTTAAAGACGACTGCGTTCGCTTAACTGACATAACTTCTAAAGAGTAGGAGAATGGTGGAACCCGTGAATTGGTGGATGTTCTGAATCGCAAGAGTCATACGTCTTTCTAATTAAATATGCAAATCTCAAGGGTCCTTCTTTTCATCATGGCGTGTTTCTCGAAGCGATACACTGCATCTTTAATACACTGAAATTAACGAGGGATATTTCAAACGCGTCATGAAATTTTGAATTTGCATATAAAATGTGCTTCGTCCAGAAGACGAACCATGGGACTAAAATCTTATTTATCATTAAGATGTTGGCTGTTTTTTTATGCGTCAGGCGTACGAAACAAGGAAAATTGAGGGTTTAACTGAATTACTTGCAGTTACCCATTTACGTTGACAAATCCTTCGTTTTATTATTGTTTATTTGCAATGGTATTTATTGTTTTTTGACGAATTACGGTAAAGTTAAGAGTTTTAAAACATAAACCAGCCGCAAACTGTATTATACAAGTAACAAGAAATTATATGACGTAAGGTTATATGAACAAACCTCGAGAAGGTTTGCATTTAATGTTATTCACGCATGCATTAATTTTTCATCATTTATTGCAATAAGATTCCGCTAATATCCCACTTGTGGATAATTCTAAAAATAACCCATCGTGTATATTACCCTTGAAAACATACCAACTAATAAAGTTCTCGTAGATGTACGAGAACTTTATATACTCGTATTATATTACTCGAATATTATACTACTCGTATTTTATCCACATTACTCAATTGGCTGCAAAAACAACAATTCGTAGAGACGATTCGTAAAATTTACAATACATTACGTTAGCCATTACTATTCAGATTGCCTGCTAACTTGAACATGAAAAAGAATGAAATATCGGATTTCGCTAAGCAATTGAAGACCGATATTTTTTGAGAACACGCTACGGGAAGCATGGCAAAAAAAAGCAGTCGGGAAATCCGCACTAAACACGGATTACCACTCCGGGGGGCCGAGGCGGGTTTCCAAGCGCTTACCTTTCAAGCACATTTTCACGGTTCACTCTGGAGCGCATTCCCTCTTTCCGGCATAAGTTAGGGCAGTAGCAGAAATTAACCGGAGTAAGAGACAAAGAGAGAGAATCGGAGAGAGAGATAGGACAGGATAAGGAGAGGCAGATGATATATTATACTGCACCACGGAGTTTCGAAATAATTCAATTAAATTTTTCATGAAAAAGGTTGCGTTCCTTTAAACATACTCATAATATAATCATAAACACCATTCCATGGGAGCTTTTACAACAATTTAAGTAATTCATTTACAAATTTGAACTTGAATCTATTTAACAAACTTTTTGAGTCGAGAAGAATGTGTGTATGTATATGCACATATATACATATATATGTGTATGTATATATATATATATATATATATATATATATATATATATATATACATATATATATATATATATATATATATATATATATATATATATATATATATATGCTTTCGTAGACGTAACACGGAAGTGCCGAATAGTACATTACACAGTAACAAACAATATAGAAACACAAAAAAAGGAACACTCACACATATATATCTGCATCGGATCATTCAAGACGTGGATGTAGGAAATATTTGAACGAGCATTAAATTTTTATTCAGTGGCAACAAGATCTCCTTTTATTAAGTAAGCAGCAGTGATCAACACGACGCTTGGTTGGTTTTATGAGGGTAGAGATCACTTTGAGCCTGGCTCTACGCCATGTGAGGAACACCCAATACAATATGGGGGTTGTTCCTTTCCATTAGACGATTGCTGTTTACTACGAATATTCATATCAGAAATATCTCACAGCCTGGATGTACCATGTGACTCCACACTGGGATTTGAACCCGGGTCCTCCGGTCAGTTTCCGAACGCACAAGACACGAGACCATCAAATCGACTCCATCGTCAACACAGGAGAGTGTAATACCTGTTTGTTTTCATTGATCGCGGATTATGAGAAAGAAAAGCGTTTGAGTGTTTGCACACCCAAATATGCAAGACCTGCTCCCTCTGTGTGTGTGTGTGTTTTTTATAAGTGTGTGTGTGTGTATATATATATATATATATATATATATATATATATATATATATATGTTCTGTCCCTCTCTTCCTTGATAAAGGTGGCCACGACCACCGAAAAATCGAAAAATAGTGAGTCTCTTTTTTGTGTGTTTCTGTGTGTTTTTGTCTGTGTCCACTAGTGCCAAGTGTTATGCATTATTATTCACGTCCGTAAGACTTTCAACAAGTGTTATATATATATATATATATATATATATATATATATATATATATACATACATACATATACATAAGTATATATATATACACATACACATGTATAAAGTATTTCCCGTTTGGCCAAATCTTCAGGCGTAGTATGAGATATTTTTTCCTCGGTGTAAGATGCAAATAAATAACAGCCCTCCGCGTGCCTTCCTAAAAGCCTTAGTCCTGGCCTTTGGCCTCGCGTCGAGGGGGGAGAAGAGAATAGAATGGGTGGGGAAGGTCGCAAAAACCTGGCATTGGGCGAGTGCTGCAGCCGCTGGGGCGGCACGGAAATGTAGGCATCTTGGGGGAGGGGGTTGTGGCGAACTAACGTACTCACACCCCCTTAGGAATAGGGGTTGGATCAAAAAGGGGTACCAACGAAGTGAGAAGAAGTGGAAGAGTAGAGCAGTCGAGGTGACCGAATGTCGGGGGCAATGAAAATTAATGTGTCATGACGTCACTCAGTGGAACTGATTCGAAATCAAATCGGCGCATTTCATATTCACCCACGTGATCATGGTTCCTAGAGATGCCCCTGTGAATAGCCGCAAGGTGGCGTTGGCAGTTTCCAAAGATGAAATCAGATGACGAGCGGCTTCACGAAAATTTACGATGCTAATGACTTCATTCTAATAGCTGCGTAATATACGGCAAAATTTGTGACAAAGTTTGTAACTACAGATTATTAAAATAAATGGCTCGACTGATTGAGAAATGAATCAAATAAATTAGTAAGCACAAAGATTATGTCAATTTAAGTGTTAAAAAGTGTATACGTGTTACTATCGCAGGATCTGTATCGACGTGCTGATACCCTTTGAACTAATAGGTTATTTGAGGCGTGACTTTACGGAATCGATTCATTTTAAAATACATAATTTTTGCAAAGCATGACTAATTTTCATAAATTAATGCATTTTATTTAGTGAAAAACTATCACTTTGAGAATCCACAGCATTTCATTTAGATACGACCCGGATTTCGACGTTCAACGTCATCATCAGGCATTGACTTATACAGACATCCACGCCACCATCCATTTAAGATAAGTAAAGATGAACGTATGCAAGGATCAGTACCTAATGATGACATTGACCGCTTAAACCTAGGTCGTGTATAAATAAAGTTCTGTAAAACTACAAATTTATAGCTTCTCATTATAAACCCCTTGAACTGTTAAGGCGGAATTAGTGCAGTGTATTGGTGTAAGTACTTGGGCCATAAAGAAAGCGCAAAACTTTTAAGAAAAATAATTACGTGAGGCATGACCTAAATAAGAAATTGATGACACAAATAACGCATTTAATGACTCAAACAACATCCTGTGTTGCATCATCGCCACCGTTAGCATACTGAAACTCAATTTTGTAAAGACTGGAAACCGTAAAGGGAAAAAAACGAGTCTTCAAATCAGTTTTCATACGTCCCTTCCACGTGCCGGGTCCAACTTCTACGAAGTGGAACTTTCAATGATTTCCTGGGCGTCAGCTACGAAATTCTTTTTTTAATCGGTATACAAATTGCCAAGTCATTGTTTTCATTAGAGGATGACACACGAGGCCTCGACGTAATCCCTACGCAAATTTCCGGCCCGAGAAAAAAAATAAGCGTGGATTTTTTTATTCCAATCAAGTCCATTTCAGTGGGAAGGCGGAGGAGAGACGAATGTGACGGAGGATGGAAGCGAAAGATAAGAGAAACGAACGAACGGGTGTGAACGACTAAGAGTTGAGGGATGGGTGTGAAGGGTGGGGGGAAGGATGGGGGTTAAGGGAAGATGGGAGACGGGAGAAAATAAAAAAAATGCCGAGCTCAATGCGAGAGTGTGACGAGCTGCATTAGAGGCTCGTCTCGCCGAGATGGGAGTGCGCAGGGAGGTGGGAGAGGGAGAGAGTAGTTCTGTGGGTGGGGAGGTTGGATCATACGTTCTCTCCTCGCAGGGGTGTGAAGAATGTAAAGGGGGGGAAGCGAGGAAAACGAGGAAAGGGAGGAGAGGTAATGGCGAAGGGAGCGGATTCTTCTCGACCGGGATGGCCCCGGGATTAGTTTGGGGCGGAGGAAAGAGGCGGGCTTGCACCCTGGGTCGTGAATGCGAGAGAACGGTGGGGCGAGAGAGAGAGAAGCAAGTGGGAGCGAAGGAGGGTACATGAAGGCACTCGGGGGAAGGCCGAGAGGAGGGAAAGAGGAGGCGATCGTAGGCGTGGAATCAAATGAGAAAGGAGTCGGAAGGCAGCCGGATTAGCAAGGGTTCGAGGGAAAGAAGGGGTATCACTCTGGTGAGGGAGGGAGAGGGGAAAAATGGTTTGGGGGTTTGGTAGATCCCCGGACGAGATCGTGAGAGAACGGGGTCTCTGGGGGAACTCTACAGAGAGAAAGGGGGAATGGGAGTAGATTCCACAAAGGGGGAAACGAGTGGACTGGGGATAGGAATGGAGACGTGCAGGGGGGTATCCTCAGGAATTTCCACATTTTTAGGGCCGAAATGAGGAATGATAGCCTGGAAGAATTCCGTAACTCGACTCGAGAACTTGATCCGGGAGAGAGACGACGATCGAGATAAAATATAGTTAAAATTACGTAAGATTAAAATAACACCGAGGGGAATTTTATGAAAACTATGGACACACGGCGCTGTCTCAAGTTTCTGTTAATATAATAATGGATTTGAAAGTCCCCACAAAGAAATAATTTTACGTAAACTTCGAATTTTCATCTTTCTGTTACTGGTCAGGATTCCAAATAGTAAACATGACCACTGGGATATTGGGACAGTCTGTGGAACGATCGTTGCCGTTTTCCGAAGTATTATCGCTGTAGCCCCAGATGAGATTTTCCTCTCTAGCAGAATTTGTAATGCTGGATTTTGTGTCCAAGCTCTATAAACTGCTATTACCTCCAGTAATCATATTATGCGGGGTCATGAAATGGGAAATTTGAAGGCTGGTGATCGTTCATCACGGCATTTTGGTGTAACAGCGTTTTGGTTAACTATCGCGATATTAATAATGACGCCCAAGTGTTGTGAGGATCAAATTTGAATGGAAATTTTCCACCTACCAATAAATGACTCTTTTCACTTCAATTATGACTTCAAGGAAATTTCTCACCCGAAGATGAGGTAATCCGACTCATTGACTTCCTTTTGGGGACGTCCACAGCGCGAGATACACGAATCGCAGGGAACGGGGTCGGGTGGTCGTCATCCACTGGTCAACGCTCCGTTGAATCCAACATTGAATTACGCGAACCACTCTGGGAACTCGAGAGAAATGTTTGCATTTCAAGGTATGAACTAATATATTTCGAGCAAAATCGATTGCCGTGGATCTGTTGCACCAGAATCGAGGATGGAAAAAAAATAAATCTTTCGATTTTTTTGAGGATTGATTCGAAGGAAATCTGCCGCAGTATCGTCGGGCTTCGTCTTCGTTTTTTTGGGGATGGAGGAGCGTAAGCGAAATAGTTATTTCCTGAAAATGGACATGGAGCTGAAAAGTTTTCTGTTTGCGGAAATTAACGTGATAATATATCGCTATTTTCTCCGAACGATTCCTCAGAAAAGTTATGAGGTCACTATTCGGGGGATTATTTTTCGAAAATAGAGACGTCCTTTACATAATCATATTAATCAACGTTCATATTGGATACCAACACTAGAGAAAATTCAACTCTCCATAAAGGCAAGTCGAATAATTGTGCCTCCAAAATTTCACATTACACCCACAAAAATCCTCCGCTGCCACCGTTTCATTTTCCTTACGTAGGTGGTCATTGTATAGATTTTTTGAATAATCATAATCAAGTAATACAGCACCACCAAATTAGTAATCAACTCGAAAGTTGGTTTGTACGGCTGATGAGAATTCACCCTGAATGAAGTCTTGAAGCGTGTGAAATTCACACATTTGAGAATGAGGAGTATTTTCTTGTGCCATCAGCGGTTTCCCACTGAGTTCTGGCATTCATAACATCAATCGATTTAAATTTATTCTGGATTCACAGAGGGAATCACACGGGATTTGACCTTGATACGTTCCAGTCATTACGTTACAGTCGAAAGTGCTCTCCTCACTAGCCGATTTTTAGAGCTCGCGAGAGACATGCGCATATTCTCTTCAGTGAGAATCCCATTCGTGACCACCGACATCTGAAGCTAACGAAGAGTAATACGCGGGATATTCATATCCTTCGTAACGCTTGGTAATTAATCACTGATATGGAAATAAACAGTGCCCGAGGGATAAGGGAGGGCCACCTAATCTAGGTCATAATGCCTCCAGGGTCTTCAAAATTGAGACACATTTCTTCAGTAGGAAAAGCGTCATAAAAATAAGCTAGAATGAAAAATATATTCCGCGAATCCAATTACCTTCATTTCAGGAACACGGCCTTAGCTTTTTTTTCAATTAAAAAATTCCATGAACCCATCACAAACGCGCTGTGGCCGGTAGGATTAAGGCAAAAAATAAAGCGAGTCTTTTATGGTACATCGTGAGGCGGGAAGATGCCGCATATACTATATGTTAAAATCTCTGATATCACGGTAGAATTGGAATCAACTTATAAATCCTTTTTTCAATCGTAGTTAGAAAAATTCCTGAATAAAATTCTCAGTATTAAAAATAATAAATACAACATCTCACAAATATTACAAAGAATACGTAAAACATTTGGAAAAACCAGCATCAATCCAGAGATACAACCCAGTTCTCATTGATAAAATAAATACTGCAAGTTGTAAGTCAGGAAAAATAAAGAGGAAAAATATTTTATAAGAAGTTCAAATAACCATATGTGAGGATGCGAATACACACACACATACATATATATATATATATATATATATATATATATATATATATATATATATATATATATATATATATTATATATATATATACATATATATAAAATAATGGGACGGCACAATAGAACACAAATAAAATAGTAACATTTAAAAGGGCACTCACATACATATATGTATATATATATTTATTTATTTAAACACGAAAACTCGCCATATGGTGAACAAATATTAATTCACATGGAAATACATTCAAGGAAAAGGGATACGAACACATAAAAGACGACCACAGGAGAGGTGGGGAAGGTGGTATCGAGCAGATTACAAGTATGAAAATACTTCCTTAACCGAGACTTGAACACTGGATCTTTCGACTTGCCCGTGCTCTACCCACTTGAGCTATCGAGGAAATGTAATTTAAAATGAACTGCGGGGGATTTCAGCAAATAATGTGTCAACTATTTCTCCTTTGGTGGGTGAAATAGCTCCCTAACGGCTCCATCTCTTGGCCAGAGAATCGGGGCACTTGGTTGCATAAACCCCCCGCACATTTCAGCGCAAATTACGTTTCCTCGATACCTAGGACGTGCCTGTTTCTACCGCGTGCGTTTCCGCCGGAATGTGGAGAGCGCAACAGCCGGACTCTCTCGGAAAACGAGGTTCTGATCAATTTTTTTTTCGAGCACCGGTTGCCCGCCTTGTTCTTCTAAAAGCGTGAGGTTTGACTCTGGACTTTCTTTCACCGGGAAGGCCTTGCTTTTGTTTTGTTAACTGGTTCAAGACTGACCTTAACTCCTGGGGCAGATCTCAGTCTCCTTTTTGTTTGCTAACGCTGGGTGGGAGTAGCGAAACTCCGTTTCAGTCCCTAAGTGACCAGAGGACGACAATACTTAATAAAGGAAGATCTTGTTGCTATCGAATAGTTACTAAAATTCTCTTTCAAATATTTCGTACATCCAAGGCTTAAATGATTCACTGGAAATATACATATGCATATATGTATGTATGTGTGTATATATATATATATACATATATATACACACACACATATACATGCATATATATATGTTTTTATATACATATACACACATTTATATATACGCACACATACATATGCATTCACATACACATATATTTGCGTGTGCATGAAAAAATGCTTATTAAACCTAAAAAAAAAACACTTTTTTCGTGACTGAGAGTCACCACATTTACAGTTTTAGCTGTCAGGTGATGTATAATACAGAATGCAAGCTTTCATGACGACGTTACGAGAAAGACTAAAACAGAAATTGTGGACAATAACAATTATCTAGTATTAATGTCATCAGTAAGAATGATCATTCGCCATATGCGCCATTCAACAAATTCGCCTTAACAATCGTAGAGGCATGTCAAATAATACTAAAATAAACGTGCAACGTCAACGATCGTCGTTAAAGCCGCTAGGGGCTCTCGTATAATATTAAGTTACAAAGCTTGTTACAATGGCCTAGCTCTTCGAAGTACGAAACGGGATATTTCGGTCGTCTCAGGCACAATTTACCGCCTGTATGTAAGAGCATTTTCCCTAAACAGAGGCTCTTTTGCTGATAAAATGTTTCTAAATACGGGCGCAGTAATGAGGCGAACTCTGCCCCTAAAAGTCCTCAAACATTCGATGGCGCGGATTATACCCTAATAAGCCAGGAAGGTAAACAGTAAATTTCAGTGAAAAGAACCTCGGCAATGAGGTTGAGGCGCCACTCATTGTTCGCTGTGGCATAGAACCCACTATTTAGAAAATTCCGACTGGCTAGCGTCTTTTGAAGCACATTATAATCTCAAAAGCCAGAGCTCTCCTCCTTGAAACTTAAATTGTATGCTAGATAAAGATGCTGCAAGAGTAGGTTTCATGGAAATATTTTTCGTAAATACACAAAGATGCAACCAACTCATGGAAATAAGAGAACATCTAGAGCTTATGAGTTCTTGAAGGAAAAAGTATTTTTTTTATTTTGCATGCAGAAAAATGCCGCAAAATAATTAGGGGAACCATGTTTACCACTTAATTCAATACTTTTACTGCCGTTGCAAATGGCAACATATTTCATAAATGAACGGAAAAATAAGTTAGGTATAATTTAATTTACAAAATTGAAGCACATATAAATAATGCAGTTCAAAACTACCTTCAGAACTCGATAGGAGCAATAACACACCTAGAAGGATTTTTAAAGTAATGTGAGTAGCATATGGTGCAGGGAGTTTTTTGATGACCGGGAAGACGTCCACGATGAGCAGCGGTCGGGGCGGCCGAGTTTGCTTGAATCAACGGTGGTTCCAATTGACGAGATGGTGCGCAATAACCGGAGAATTACTCTTGATGAGATAAAGGAAGGCCTTAATGAAGAGAGTGGCTACTTCTCCGTGCAGAATATTTTGTCGGAGGTCCTCGGTTACAACAAGGTGTGCCGCCAAATGAGTGTGTTTGCATCATGATAATGCACGTCCATATGTGTCACATCAAACGACCACCCCACTCAATAAATTCAGCTGGGATATCATTGACCACCCTCCATACAGCCCGGACGTTGCCCCCAGCGACTACCACTTGTTTCCCGCTCTCAAAAAATACCTTGGAGGACAGAAATTCAAGTCAGACGAGGAAGTGCAAGAAGCAGTCGTCAGTTGGCTTCGAGACGCGGCGGGACAAAGGTACGACGCCGGTATTAAAAAGCTGCCTACAAGGATGCAAAAAGTGATGGATCGTTAAGGCAACTATGCATAAAAATAGCTAAACGCTCAGCCTCTCCTACGATGTACACAAAGTTGAGAATAAATTTGATTTTTCATGAAAAAAAAGGAGACATTACTTTTCGAATCGGCCTCGTGTGTGTGTGTGTGTGTGTGATTTAGTAGACGTAACACAGAAGTGCCGAATAGTGCATTACACAGTAACAAACAATATAGAAACACAAAAAAAGATATAACTCAAAGGTTATTTCTTGATAATTTCGACGGAATTCTACTCCGTCTTCATCGGAAGATAGAGAAGTAATCATTCATAGTAATACTTCTCTATCTTCCGATGAAGACGGAGTAGAATTCCGTCGAAATTATCAAGAAATAACGTGTGAGTGGTACAGGGTTCGTCCGGAAAATAAGTGTACTGATTTTTTCCCGCCGCTCCAGGCGCGCCCAGCACCGCTCTGACGGGCTGCGATTGGAGGGGGGTATGTTGGCAAGCGACGCTGAAAAAGGCAGTCGGCTCTGAGCTGTGGTGTAGTGAGGAGCTCTGTTAACGCGAACCTCCACGCTCGACCCACGTCACGGAACGCGATGCCGAAGTTTTTGGAGCAGCGTTATTCCATCAAATTTGCGGTAAAGCTTGGGAAATCGTCTACCGAAACTGTCGGTATGATTAACCAGGCTTACGGGGAGTCAGCCATGTCCAGAAACATGATCTTTCGGTGGCACAAGATGTTCGTGGAGGGCAGAGAAGAGGTCGACGACGAACCACGGCCTGGACGCCCATCAACGACACTCACCGACGAAAATGTGCGAAAAGTTGGCGATGTACTGAACTCTGATCGTCGTCTTAGTGTTCGGATGATAGCAGAGTAGTGTAATGTGCCAAAAACAATAGTGCACGAGATTATTAGGGAGCAATTACAGATGCGAAACATCTGGCGGCTGCATCACGACAATGCGCCGTCTCACACCGCGCTTGTCGTGTCGGACTTCTTGGCCAAGCACGGCGTGGCAACGCTGCCGCACCCGCCCTACAGCCCGGAATTGACACCACCGGACTTCTTTCTGTTCCCGAAGATAAAGAGGAGTTTGAAAGGAACGCGATACGGGACTTTGGACGCCGTCAAAGAGGCCGTGACGACGTGTCTTCGAGAGGTTCCCGATGATGCCTTCGCGGGAGCGTTCCAGGAATGGGAACGCCGCTGGAACAAGTGTATCGACTCACAAGGGTCCTATTTTGAGGAATATTAGCTTAAGATATGTAAAAGTGTAATAAATTTTTTTTCCTGAGCTCAGTACACTTATTTTCCGGACGAACCCTGTATCTTTATTTTGTTTCTATATTGTTTGTTACTATATACTACCTTGATCAAAAATTTCCCGGAATGTATTCAGAAAATTAAAAATACAAGTTTATTCATCTAAATCTATATTGTCCCCTTCAAAGTAATCCCCATCGACTGCAACACACTTATGCCAGCGCTTGATCCAATCCTCGAAACATTTTTTATATTCGGTTTTCGGTATGTCCATCAGTGCTTCCTGCGATTTTTCCATTACTTCCTCTCGGCTGCTAAAACGCGTTCCCCGTAATGGTTTTTTAACTCGATTGAACAGAAAGAAGTCACAGGGAGCCAAATCAGGTGAATTCGGTGGCTGTTGGATGGTATTTGTTGCATTTTTCGTCAAAAAATTACGAATAATGATAGCACTGTGCGACGGTGCGTTATCATGGTGCAAAATCCACGAGTTTTCTGCCCACATTTCTGGTCTCTTTCGGCGAATTGCTTCACGCAAACGTCTCATAACGCCCAAATAATACTCTTTGTTTACTGTCTGGCCTTCTGGCAAAAATTCATGATGCACTACACCGTTGTAATCCATGAAAACCGTCAGCATTGCCTTCTTTTTTGACTGAAAACGACGTGGTTTTTTTGGTCTCGGCTCATTTGGTGAACGCCATTCACTTGCCTGATGTCTGGATTGCGTGTCGTACTCATAAACCCACGTCTCGTCTCCAGTAATGATCCTTTTGATGAATGTGGGATCGGATTCAGCCTCGCAAATCATGTCTTTTGCGACGTCAACACGGTCTCTTTTTTGCATGAAATTGAGGTCTTTTGGCACCAACTTTGCTGCTACACGACGGAAACCCAAATCATTAACCACAATGTCTTGGGCGGATCCATAGGCAATGTTCAAGTCCTCCGCTATTTCTCTGATGGTTAATTTGCGGTTATTGACCAACATTTCTTTTACTTTATCAATTTTTTCACCGACTTTCGATGTCGATGGTCTGCCACTGCGTTCATCATCTTCGATTGACTCACGACCACTTCTGAACCGCTCGTGCCACTGGTAAACGACCGTTTTTTTTTAGAGAATCGTTGCCGAAACACTTTTCCAACATTTCCAACGTCCGTGCGCCACTAAATCCGTTTTTTACGCACAATTTAATACAAGTTCGTTGTTGCAAATTTAAATCCATTTCTGCAATTGTAAAAAATCGCCAACACACACAGAGATAGATGTACTCTTGGCTACGTAACTTTTGCAAATGTCAAGTTATGACACTAAGATTTAAAGGGAATATCAACAACAGATGTACCAATTTAACAAAAAAAACTGAACTCAAATCGGAACGATGGGAGCGCCACACGGTGGTTATTCCGGGAACTTTTTGATCAAGGTAGTATATGTACCTATATATTATATATACACATATATATAATATATATACATAAACAATATATATATATATATATATATATATATATATATATATATATATATATATATATATTTAACATTGGACCGAAACTTCGAGCAGTAACAACGCAATACGATTTCTGTGTGATATTAAAACATATTAACAAATAAAAAAGACTACTCGCAGAAATATCTTACGAATCGATGTTTATGTTGACTTCTTCGTTCAACGATGAAGGCATAAGTGGCGAATGTGCGTGTGTGTTTTAAGTAATTGTCAACTATTAAATCGTTATTATAAACGAAATAGGAAATAGTTTAATTACGTTGATCGATCGACTATATATACACACACACACACATATATATATATATATATATATATATATATATATATATATAAATATATATATATATATATATATAACGATTGTAAGGAAAAACTCACACGAGCGATACAATAATGGGCTGACACAATATAACACAAATAGAAAAGAATAGCAACATTTGAAATAACACTCACACGGTAAATTGTTCGAGTTTTCGGTCCTCTCAGAGGCCTTCTTCAAGTGAGACTGCCTTCTTCAAGAGAGTCTCTCTTGAAGAAGGCCTCTGATAGGGCCGAAAGCTCGAATAATTTACCGTGTGAGTGTTCTTTTAAATGTTGCTATTCTCTTCTATTTGTGTTATATTGTGTCAGCCCATTATATATATATATATATATATATATATATATATATATATATATATATATATATATATATATATATATATATGCATACATTATATATATATGCATACATTATATATATTTCCGCCATATGCACACTCGTAAATGCTTACTTGTCATAAAATTCCTTAGCTTGGGAATATTTTAAGGAACGATAATTTTCATTGATATGCATATTTTGTAGAGCATAGAACTGGACTTTTTCATGCCAAAGGCACATGCGGAACTCTTAACACACCAGAGTACTTGTAATCTCACGGAAAGTTGACTCATACACATCCTAAGAATGAGGGAAGAAGATATAGCCACCATTAAGAAGGATGATATTTAGATCCTTAGCATGCTGCGAGCTCTGAAAAGCTTTCTCTCTCCGCAAGAGGCTCCACTCTTATATCCCAGACCCTCGCAACATAAGCGTTTTACTTTATCGCGGCACTTTACTCAGCAGAAATTTTCGGATGGTGCTACAGGATAAAAAAACGAAGTCAACGGCACACATATAAACAAATCATTCAGCGAGAGGGCGATAAAGAGCAAAAAAATGCCGCTCGAGGATCACATCCCTCCCCGTAGAAAAAAGAAAATTCGTTTGTATGCTGAGCAAGGGGCCGGTGGCATTAAGGCGACGTGCCGCGGGACGCTCCACGTGCCGCCGCCCGCCTGGCGGCAGTAACGATCTTTGAAGGGGGTGCCGCCGGCATGGGAATATGATGGAAGGAGAGGAGGTGGGAAAGAGAGATTGAGTGGGAGAGAGAGAGGAGGAGGAAAGTGCGAAGATGATGTTGTGATGGGGTCCTTTTGTGGAATCACTCGGGGGTGGGAGGGAGCAATGGGGAAAGCGCGACGTGAATTTCGGGGAAATGTGAAAGGGAGGATTAGACCCACGTGCACCAGGTTCGGGTAAAGAATTCATGAGAGCCTCAGGACCTATAGTGTAAACGGCGAGAATCACGGGATTTTCGGCACACCATCATGGGCCACCAAAGAGCACGCTTTGTTCAAACCATGCCAAGAGATTAAGTAATGCAAAATACCGTGAACTACAGATCAATATATATATATATATATGTATATATATATATATATATATATATATATGTATATAATAAATTGGTGGATAAAGACTTCACGGCATGCTTTAAAATTGTTCAGTAGCTTATTAAATCGGATGGGAAACGAAAGGTTTTCTCTCCTTCATCTTTCACTTTGCCTACTGATTAACTCGCGTGGCAGCCATCCGCCAAAAAGAAATTCTCTCCATGGGATGAGTCCCTCGCATTAATGTGCTTCCCATCTCATCTATATCAGGTCATTTGCGCGACGCGGAATTAACGAACCTGTATCCTGCACGTTAGGCATCCCTCATTTCTCCCTTCAATTTTTTTCACTAGTGCTTTCCCCGGACTATCAAATTGCTGGAGATATTAGCCATACATGTCGTGGCAGCCATCTTGTCCACGCGATACCATGCGCAGCTATTTATATACTTCCCTTATAATGCCACCACCATCATGAGGTATCAATTAGAGGATTGGTTCGCGGCAGCTCTCGCTCCGACGTTTACCATCATTTGTATCTCGTGATTCATCTGTTGACTTCCTTTGTAGCTCTTTCATTATTTGATAACGTATATGGCTTACAATGAATCCAATAAGTTTCTAATTTTTCTTGCAATTGTCCTCCATACTTATTTCTAGGCTCGCTCTTTAAAAAGAATTAGTGAATCACGATTTCGATTTTGTTTTCATCAATATTCCGTATATATTTACAAATATACTATCCAGTTATCATCACTTTCAATAAATTTCTTCTATTGGCTTACATATCTGTGTCTGTGCCTTCAAATCTTCTCTTTGAACTCCACCATTACTTGTTCCATGTAGGATATTCCTCTGCTGTTTTTCCGGTACACTCATCCTTTAGCGTATGTCTTCACCAGAGCATTGTGTCAGAAAATGCTAACGATATATGTGGTCACCTGTTCTTCTTTTTCGTTTCCATTGGACTTCTTTCGTCTCCTTAGTGGAGCTTCTGTTTGTGAATACGATCCATATATTTGATCTGCACCAAAATATTTAATGGATGGATTTGTTGTATACGCAGAAATTTCGAATTTACATGATTTTCCATTGTCTCCAAGTTCCTTGAATGACCTCTGTGTCCAAAATTATGCCTAAAACTATTTTCTCAGGGCTCAGAAGTAGTGTTCTGAGCGCGAGCACTACCCAGGAGTGAATCCTTTCAGAAACGGTGTTTAAAAGGGATTGACAGGGTCCTCTTCTATATTCAATTACTTATTACTGTACGTAACGTCGTAGTCTCCGACCTTTCTCTTATTCCACCCTTGACCCCACCGGAAGAACACCACAAGAAAGCAATCATGACCACCAAAGCGTAATTCAAGGCAAAGGGGTAAAGCGGGTCTAATTTCAGTGACTCCGCCGGCGAGTTGGAAGCCAAACGCACATGCCGTTGCTCGTTCAATTAGGGTACAATTAGGGTTCAATTGGATAATCTATTTTGGAATGAAACCATCCACCCATCCAACCAAGCATACCTAGGGTCTTTGGTCAGAGATTTGGATAATTTGGGTACCCAAAACTTAACGGAACATGCGTGATATTCGATCGGGATTTGTTTGGGAGCAAGGGTAGAGGGAAATTTAAGGGAAGACTTAAATGATTTGCGCAGCAGTGCCGCCACAAACTGAGTTAGCAGGATGACGAAATCAGTGTTAAAGCCACTTCACGCTAAGCAAAGTTTAGCAATGAAATCAGGTCACATACGAGAGTCATGTTGGAGTACAGAATTGAATTGAATTGCGCCATTAAATCTCATTATTCGTATTGAAAATTATAATGAAGGAAGATAGTCATGAACAGGCGATTTGAAACCTTGAATTCGACCACCAATTGAGGAACGGGCAAAGCGTACCAATTTATGGCACCGTTGGAGATAAAATACGAAAGGTGAAAAAAATCGACATTTTGTTGAGGATCAACTTCCTACTTAATTACCTCATTTGTGCTACACTGCAGTTCAGGGTCATTTAAATTCTACGTAGCAATGAGCAATGTATCTATCAAACAATTATTATGGAAATTGTTTCGGTGTCATGAACCTCTGCCAGATAAAAAGAACGTTCACTGAGTAAGGATGCATAACATATTACCTTGAATATACTTGGTATTTCTTTTCTGTGGAGATATCATATTTGTATCAAATTACGTAACATTTAACTATTAGTATCTCATTTTAGAATATACTCATAATAGAGTTGGGAAAGTCTGGATGATACAAATTTGTGAAACGGAGGTCAATCTCTGCTGAAGAGGATTAAATGTGTTCGTCTTGGCTAAATTTATCCACATTTATTTTCCACCACCGTACTTTCAAGTACTTCTGATAAAATATTCACACAACGACAAAATAGCAGGGAAGTTTTTGTTCCTTCATATTCCCTTAAGTCTCTATCACAAAACCTAATCGCGAGTTCACTCGCATGAAAACTGATAATAAACAGAGGAGTTGGGGGAGGGATTTTTCCCTTCCATAGTGATATTTCTCCCCGATTAAAGCATTAAAGGAAACATTATTAATGCAGGACAAGAGCTCACGTTTTAGCTCAAAACAATCGAAGCTAAATCTTTAGCCAAAGAAATAATTCATGCTTTAAGGGACTCTAGTGCAAATACCTTTACTAATTCAACGACTTATGGAGATTAACGATCTCAGGGCACGCTTAACCGAACCACTGATAGGGAAATTGCATGGATTTGATACATTATGTAGTTTTTTAAAAGTGATTTACGCGAAAATATTACGCTATCAATAAATTTTTCACTCAGGAATATTTATTTGTTGATTTCACTCCCAACAAGTTGATTATTTTGGAACAAATTAAAATGCATTGGAAACCGACAATTAAAATTAGGAAATATGAAGATTTTTCTCATTTAAATAATAACCTTGGACGTAAATAATCAATGAATTATGCATTGCGACCACCAATATTCTAAGCAAAAAGAGTTTTGTAAACGGCGTCTAAATTTTCGATTATAATCAACTTGTTCTAAGTTGAGAATGCTGCCATCTATTTTCGACTCAACTCGTTGCCTTTCACCTAATGAGATAGAGCGTGAGACGAGCCTCGTTGTCAAACCTTCTTCCCAGCATGATTCTTAATTAATGGGTCTCGAGTAAGTGCATTCTGCTCTCCGTGAACCCGAGTAATTAATTTTGTAAAGTAAATGCCAGAGTACCAAAATTAATTAAAATTGTATCTGTTGTTAATTTGATCCT
Source organism: Hetaerina americana (assembly GCF_022747635.1). NCBI lineage: Eukaryota > Metazoa > Arthropoda > Insecta > Odonata > Calopterygidae > Hetaerina > Hetaerina americana. The sequence goes on from NW_027286763.1 coordinate 47,657,292, forward strand.
TTTGATATGTGATATTTTTTAACCGATAAGCATTGCCGAGAAAAATTACAAAATGCCCGTAAAGTTTAATGTTTTTCATATCGGTATACAGTGTCTATTATTTTTAAATAGGACAGTGTCATGAAAAAATAAATTATTGCAGCATAATATGGAAAATGTGGAGATTTTTGAGTTAAAATATTGTTCCGCCACTCCCTTTTAATAGCGAAATGTGCGACGAAGACAACAAAGTTAATTAACTTCTGTTCATTTAATGGTATCCTTTAAAGTTTCACTTCAGTGGTTAATATCTCACTTAAAAGCAGGCTATAGCCTCGATAGCTCGCAAAACTAAATGGAATAAAGAACTGAACTATGCCATGGGTAAAGTATTTTGCAAAGAAATCATTAGATTCGCGTGCATTAGGCAAAGCTAAGAGAGAGAGAGAGAACTGAGAAAATGCTTAACGTTCAGTCAACGTTGGCAATAATAGAGAAATATCCCCTCTTAGAACAATAATCTCGCCCTCCCTTCCCTGAAAAAAATATAAATTTAACATCCACACAAAAACCGCCACCAAACCTGCAATTTCCAATCATATCATGAAACTGACAAAAATGTCAATATTATCTCGATGCAATCATGTAGAAATTCAATTGTCGATATCCGTCGTGAAGAACAAGAGAAAATATACAGAAAAATAAAACAAATCATCAAATAATGTAGATGCAAAATTGAACATTTTACAGTTATAATGTAATAGAAAAAGCTATAAGAGTATAGTCGTTCAATATCAAAAGTTTAGACAATGATCCAATTTTCGGTAACATCATGTGATGAAAATGAGATAGAACGACAAGAGACTCGAAAAACTTCCTTTTGAAGTTCCACCACCAATATGGCATTTTTCAAATATTGGAAAACAATTTAAATCACAATATTAAGACGGAGAATAGAACGATGGATTGGTGAGGAGATTTATTCTGAAATTTCTAATCGGTTTTTCTCGATACAAAGGATCAAACTTAAGTGGATGTAATTAATGCACCGATAATATTCGTAAAAGTTTATTTGAACTACCTAATCAATTTTTTAAATTTTCTACCAGTTATTTCTAAGGAGCAGCATATCCTAGTGAATGCGGGAGAAGCTATGTGCCAAAACACGAGAATTTAAGCTTTATCTAATGAACCTTCCAAAAACTAATTAGTTCCTCCGAATTATTCCAAATCGATTTCGTCAAATCCTGGATCCCTTGGCCAATACGAAAGTGATATCAAGAGCGCGCTCGGAGTTACTCCCCTACGGTATTTAAAAAAATGTTTCCCCCGACGTTAAACGATCGATTCCCCACCCAAAAAGGTTCCTTTTTTAGAGACAAATATTCAAGTGCAAGGTACTTTAAATACACGCTTCAAAGCATATGTCCACCTCTGCGGTCTGTACGTCCCGCTAATTCCTGCGCTTGTCGTCACACAAGGGGTGAACCGCTGGCGAGGATTGATAGGAGAAACGCTGTAGAGGGGGAGTGCGGGATTGAAGAGGGGGAGGAGGAGGTGGAAGGAGAGAAGAGGGAAAACCGCGTATCCGGAGCGGTCCAATTACCCCCCCCCCCCGCCCCAATCGCGGTGGATGGTCCAGCAGAGTGGTGGCGCGACCGGAGGGAAGGAAGGGTGGTGGGGCACTGAACACGTGAGTGTGTTTGTGCGTGTGTGCAAAATCGGGTGGGGGATTGAAGAGGTAAGGGGAGGAGAGAGAGAGAGAGAGAGAGAGAGAGAGGTGGGAAAGGGTTGATGAGAAGTGCAGTGGTACTGCCGTTGGGATGGGGTGAAACTGCAGGGAAGTTCATGAAATAATGAGGAATGTTTTTAGAGTGAACGGCTGGGGGGGGGGGGGGAGTGGGGGCATGGAATACAGTCTGCCGGGAACCTCTAAATGGAGAGAAAGAGAGTGGTTCGCGTGTGAGGTGAGGGAGGAAGGGGTTTGGTCGGTGTGTGCGTGTATGGATGCGCCCACCAAAACGTAAAAGGGTATCGATCCGAAGCCCCTCGCCGCCCACACCCCCTCCCCCCTTCACCCCATCCTACGCCACACCTAAAAACCCCCTTTTCGGTGGGTCGACTGCGAAGGTCGCCACCCTGGAGGGGTGGAGCGTGCAAGCCCACCTCTCGCGCGCTCACACAAACACACCCGCGTTCCTCCCCACCACACACGCCTGGCGAAAGGGGGCAGGAATTTCGACGGTGGGCTAGCGAGGGAGCGACACTTGGCGCGGACGGGAGAGAAAAGATGACGGTGTTCGGGAGGACGAATGGCGATGTGCGGGGATCGGGGAAGAAGAGGGGTTAGAGAGAGACAGAAAGAGAGAGAGAGGGGGATGGGGGGTCGAGGGCGAATTTCGATCCCAGCATTTTGCTTCGCAACGACGACCATTTGCTTCAATTCCCGACCTGCGAACCTCTCCGATTCCGGTGTTCTTTGTTGCTACCATCCCGGAAGCACGATCTACCGTAATGTACCGAACCTTCGCAACATTTTATTTTATCCGGACAAGTGAAAAAAAAAATCCCCACCATTCTTATATAATAAACGAAACTAACCAACTCCGACGAGGAAATGAATTCAAATTCGGGAAATACTTCGCAGTGCTGTCGACACATGATTCTGCACGCTAAACAATTTATCCTGTCTGGATGTAACGTAGTGGCAGGATAGTTAAGTTTTTCGCACTTGCATCACTTTACGGGAAAGCGCACATTGAATCGATACTGCTAATAATCTTGCGGAGAGCTATGCAAAACTTTACAAAAAACATTTGGAGACTATTGCATATGGCGCTAAGATAATGCTCTCATTTTATTAGTAAAAACATTGGCGTGTGTGTTATGATATGAAAAGTTTGGCAAGAGCTTATCCGAGTAGAGAATTGAGGGAGATAATGACAAGACAGATGTCCAAGGATAAACAATTTAAAATACATTCTGTTTAAGTACAGTAGCACGTGAAATGTTTGCAGTAACTATTTCCGCATAAGCTACAGCAATTGACCAGAATTTCAGCTTGATAGGTGTAGGAAGAGGATAAACCAATAGTACAAAATGAAATACGGTACCCCCTATTGCAGATAACTTCCTTAGAATCTGTCAATTTAACCTTAAATAATGTGAATATATTGGTTCACATACAAAATCGCTACAATAGCCATTTTTAAGAAGAATAATTTAACAATATATTTTATATGTGCCGACTTGTTTAGCCGCGAAACGACCAAGTACACACAGTGTTGACAATAAGCAATGGCACACAAAATATTTATGGGTTAACATTCTAGTAGTTTAGGAAAAAAATCTCATGGGCGGGTTCTATGGCTGCAGATCGACTATCGGAAAATATTAAACCTCCAAGAAAGTAATCCCGACCCCAATGATGGAGTGTGAACAGAACAGAAGCTGGCACAGCAACACACATTTCATTGAAGCACCAACCACAATAATCAGCCGGTTTAATATGAGCAAGGAGCTCTTACTATGCTACAAGGCTCCACACAGCAGTTTGGGGGAAGCAGATGCTTTCCCTGTGCCGCCTGCATTCAAAGAAAATTTGGCACCCTAAAAATCACACAGCTGGAGTGAAGTTGAGAGTATATGGGTCCAGAACCACCGGTAACCGATATGGGAACCTCCGGTCAGGAGTCGTCTGTTCTATCTCCTTAAATTTTGTATGTACGTATTTCCTTATTATAACTGGCGATGCATTTAACATGATTTTAAGTGGGCTATCAAATGTAGACAAAGCAAGAAAGAAGAAGAAAGAAGTTGTTTTGAGACGGGAAAGACAAGTAATTTATTAATCAAACAATGCTACTATTGATTTGAATACACGTGACACTAAGGTTTTGGAATATCATTAAACGACTTTTTCGACCTTCGAAGAGAGTCGAATGATCTAAATGACTCTCTTAAGCCCAAGGGAGGGAAATTATTCTCTTCCAGGATACGCTGCTGACTGGAGAATGACTACTAGGCAGTGGCTCCACTCAAGGACAAAGATTCAAGAGCAAATATTCACATTGCAACATACCTTGCCATACGTAAATTTCTGCACGTTGTTTTGCATTCCTAGGGGTCAAGGTAAATGGACAATTTTAGAACTATCCTTCGGTAAATTCGGAATTATTATGCTATCCATCTTCATTTCTATGCATACGAGGTATGCTCGTATGATAAAAGAATTTCTCTAACTCATTTGCTTTTTTTCGGAAAAACAGAAAAACTCCCCACCGTTTTGTATTTCCTATTCTTTACATTATTCCCACAATTCTCACTGTGATAATGGATTTCCATAAAGTCAAGCCTGAAAACATCGAAAATTCCACTGTTATCTAAAAAATTGATATTCAATGAATAAATATAATAGAGTATACTAAAATTTTCAAATAAATCGACAATATACCTGCATTCACATGTTGTATTTACCTGATATAATCTGCATTTGATTTCTTATATAAACGGATGAGATTCTAGCCTCGATGGATACACATAAATAGACAAATCTAACGCATGTTTGCACATCTATTTGCTACTGATTATTCTACTCTCGAACTTGGGATAAGACCGCTCGTATTGCAAGCAGTTGCGTTCCGAGCGGACTGTATTTTTCTTATAAATTAAGAAAGATTTCATCTTCAGAACCATAGAGTGACCTCGGCTGGGAGAATGAAACTCCAAAACCAACTGCGATTCGAACCCAAATCTGGAGCATGGATCCAACGGAATTCGGCAATTCCAGATCGTTCACCCGTACTCCAAGGGACTTTGCTCCCAGAGAAATAAAAATTGTTTATTATTATTACTCGATCCCCAACGGAAAAGAACCTAAAGGACTATTGGTAAAATTTATGCTAATATATCGACCGCTATACGGGCACTTATCAGGAAAATACTACATACTTTTCGAGTATCCAATATGGATACGTTTTTACATTTTTTTAAATATTGCTCAATATACCCCGCCCCTCTCTCCTTAAATATAGATGACAATTCTTGTAGGAAAAAAGGCGGTTTGGAGAGAGAGAGAAAAGGGAAAAATGGGGTCAAGAAACGGGGTGAGGAGGGCGCGGGGAAGTTTGAATTTCCCCCCAACAGGCTGCGTGCGGTGCGCCGTGACCCTACTCTGTCGGCGAACGACGAGACGGGAGCGGAGGTCCCAGGCGCCTACATAAAAACAGAGCAGGCTTTGTGAAATACATGCCTCACGTTCCCGCAAGGGCGGAGAGCATTCTCTGACGAAAATTATTCTCCAAGCCAGTCGACGGTGCGCGAGATTGGACCTATGGGGACGATTTGGTCCCGGGGATGGTGAGAGGGTGAAAGAAATGGTGGGTCGGGAGGGAGGGGAAAGTTTTTTAATGATCGTAATGGGAAGAGACGAAAGAAAAACATTTAACTGCTGCGACACGTAAGAGTTTGCGAGATTAAGACGCTTCAGTCACACAAGTGAGTGGCATGTAATCTGTGAAGCAGAGGGAAATATTTTGTGGTTAATTTCTGGATTAAAGTTGGCGAAACGCGAATAGTCTAACTCCTTGCAAGAGGTTGGTTGACCAAATGTACGGTTTCCGTGACTTTTCTCGATTTTCCAGAACTATTCAGAACCCAATTAACTTCTTGAATATCGGAAATCTTGCCGATATACCTGATTTTCGCACTTCATTCCTAATTCTTCTAATTTCATTGAAATTTATGAATATATCGTGGGGACCGAGCGAAGTGGAGGAACTCTTGCGTAAAGGAAACTTCGGTTAAAATATCAGAATTAAAAGCATTGCTTTTATATTTTACATGTTTAAACACTATAGTGCTTGGCAGTTACTGTTTTCTTTAGGGAAAAGCAAGAATTTCACCCAGAAAATATGAGAAACGTGCCATCAAACGTTAAGGTCAAACGTAAACTATATTCAGATCAAGTATCAAAGGCTGATATCCGACCAATTTTCCCGCTGAGAGAGAAATACCAACATATAATAAGAATTATTTCGAAGATTAATCTCATAGAAAATTAAATAATATTTTTGCTCAAATAGTTGCTTGCTGTTTATCTTTCATTAATATCCCGCTACAAATTTACCCAAGAATTATTTTTTTCTTTTTTTAATTTTCTTCATGCCGAGGAATTTTTCATTATTTACTTAACTTATATTATTTCTGCAATTTAAAACAAACACATTTCTGTACTTATGTTTACGTTGCAATAAACAAATTCAGTGAAATTTTATTACTGGAATCAGGATGATAGAAACGACTCATGTATCATTTAAGTGTGGCATTGGAGGTGAAAACAATTAAGACTCGACTTGGTCCTAAATCACAATCTTCCAGCGTAAACCTTGCTCTTATGGATTATTTCCTTCGACGGTTTCTCATACTTTTCACAATCCCTTCATTATATCTAAGCAACAATTCTCTCTATTCCTTTTCCAACATTTTCCCTTTCATCACAACATCCAAGATCCTACTGTATCTCCATCTACGATCGCAGTCTTATTTCAATTTTGCTTCACCGTTTCTCCTCTTCCGCTAAAATAATGTTGTACTTTAATCCTTTCCACGTCCATTCTTCTCCTTGCCCAAGTTTTTAAAGCTTTAAAAGTCTTTACACACCGTTCTAGATGCATTGCAAACACTCACCGTAGGAACATCACTACGGCTTGTGATGGTTTTTTGATGCTAGAAAAACAATAACGAATAATGGTATTTTAAAATCTGTGAAGATTATTTTATTAAAAATAACCCAATAAATTCAAAATGTATCCCGTAGTTTAAAATAGGATGACTTTTGACAGAAAGATACGTATTCTGAAAGCCATATTTTTTTAATTTGTGACTTAAGGACAAAATTCTTTCACATTAAATTTAAGTCTTTCGATGCTCTCCAGTTAAGTGTACGCGCAACCTTTCCTGAAGTTAACTACAATTTTTTGCAGGTGCTTATTTTCGTGTTTACTTAAGTTTTCATTAATGGGCTCACTCGCGTTTATTTAGCGACTACCTGCACGCACCGGTCTTGATGCTTGACATCCGGTCCCGAGTTGTGTCAGCTGTCCTTGAATGTATGGCGCCAGACTTGTTTTATTAGCAACGGCCCCGCCTTGTCTTTAGACCCTTCCCTCCGTGGCCAAACTTAGTTCTGGCGGTAACCTCTTGACCTCTACCCCTGAAATTTGACCAAAATGACCACCGCTGGTGTACGGCAATCATGACAACATCTGGTACTTCAATTAGTTCACCTCCACAGGATTTCAGCAAATCTCTCATTTTCAAACGAAATTTTCTTTCATCTCAAATGTCTTTATTTTGCTCCTTTTTCGTCGCCGAGTTACAGTTTTGTGTGTCCTACCAGCCTTTACCTTAATACACCATCCCTACATTATCATTTTCGATTCATCATTTACCACTTATCTCACATATTACTTTAAGGCCAATTGTGAAACAGTTACCCGAATAAATTTTACAGGAAATATAAAATCTATTTCTAGAAATTATATTTTCTATGAAAAACCAAAATTTTAGAGAACGAATCGCCGTAATACATTGTCCTAGGTACTTCACTCCAGAACTCACGACTCCACGCGGGTGCTTATCTGTACATCCATAAGGGTGGTCTTGTCTCACTTCGTTCACCTGACCTATTATTTTCAAAAGTGCACCTTTGCTGCTTCACTTGGGATATAAAAACATGAAAAATACATTTTTAAATAGCGAGAGAATCAGAGAATACATGCTTGTCGTTACTTTTGATGTGAAACGTACTCTGTTTCAAATGGTTAAAAACGACTAATAACAATTCCATGAACTCTTTCAAAGGTAAGAATTACTCACAAATACGGACGTAAGCGTCCAAACAAAACCATCGGATCTCCATGAGAATCGAAAGCTAGATAAAGTTAAAAAAACAATCCTCAACGACTTTTTTTCGCAAATTTTGATCTCGCTCAATCAACAAGAATTAATTAACCTGAAACCCATTAAATTCTTCATGCCAATTTGGAATTGAAAAACGATGCAATGAGTTGGCAGGCGAATACCCAAATATCGCGATTATCTTGCTTACAAATTGCTATCTTTTGTGCCCAGAAACACAACACCCACCAACTTTAATCAAACTTACTTGACAAGAGAGCATGGATTTTACCTGAGAAACTTTCATCTAGTGCGACTGTACGTTCTAGGCCGTGCAACAATGACATTTTAAATATATGCGCACCGGATTAGCATTTTACTTCTGAGAATTTTGCACCAATGATAAACTTTGAGAAAACAATGTCAAAGCACACAGTAAGAATGGCGATAGAACTTTCTGCGTAGGAAATAGATGATGTATCATAGCGCGAACTCCTTAAATAGCAAATTGATAGAAAGAAGTAGATCAAGTGCTCTTCCAAAGAAGATATTCCATCCAGGAAAGTACCTCTCGATCTTCAGTTAAGCGAGGAAAACTTCGGTAACGGCACAATGGATTGGGAAACGGAGCAATCACCATTACTCACGGATATTTCCCCTTTCCGATATTTTCGAGCTATCTTGCGGAACCCTCAGACCCTGAGCTTTCACGAGGATTAAACCTGAGAAGCCCTCTATCAATTAACTACTGTTTCTAAACCTTGCTCACATGATTGGAACCAACGTCCTGGTGTTTTCAATTCATTCAACACTAAGTGACTTTTATATACGAACTAATCCTCCTCACCACCCCTTCTATTGCCCACCAGCGTACTAGGCACAAAAATACACCAGCACTAATAAATTAAAAGCTTGGACCAAAACGAAAAATGACATTTTTCATGTTTCTTGTTATTTAAGCTTGGCGTTGGCGTGGCGTTTCCACTGATGTTGGGACGAATTGGTCTTCATATTTTTCGACTTCTGTTCTATGTTACGCTGAGCATTACAAAAAGCACAGCAGTGAGAATTAAAAACGAATTTCCAACAAAGAGAAGATAAGCTTGAAATCTTGGACTCCATAAGAAATGGCACACATACCACATGATACATTTTTTCAAGAAATATTTGCTGCCAACCGCGAAAAAAAATTACCAGCCCAGTACTTATTCCTGAAACTTATTCTCCTTGCGGGAGGGGGAAAAAAGAAAAGAGCTTTGGGAAAAACGAAGCGCACTAAGTCTACTGCGGCTGCGTGGGAGGATAAGCATGTGGGGAGGGAGGAAACAAATAAGAGAACTAGCGGCAGCCCCGAGTCTAGGGTGGGGGGTGGTGGCATTTCCGTAACCGCAGGGAAGTGCTGGCCGGGGGGAAGAAGAGGGAGAGAGAGAGAATTCAAACCGCTCGCGCTCTGGGACAAGACCCAGGCCGGTGCTCCTTGAGAGAGAGAAAGACAGACAGACAGGGCAATGGATGGCGGAAGCCACGGCGATGATTCGTGAGGCAGTTGCCCCATTCGTGGTGGTACATTTGTTGGACCGTCCGTTGCTTTAACGCCTAAATCTAATTTTATTTATGGTTCATTGCACGGTCGTAACATTTCCTTCTCCCCATAAAGATTAATCGCAAGGATGAAGGAATTAATACAAGTCATGTGAATTTCGAGACAAAGGACACCCATTTCCACACCAGAAAATATGTCACGCTTAAAATAATGAAGCATCCTGTCATAAGCGAGCATATAAATACAAAAATAAATATGTATGTGAGTATATATATTTATTTATATGTTCGCTTATGACTCGATGCTTCATATATATATATATATATATATATATGTGTGTGTGTGTGTGTGTGTGTATTTATATATACATACAAATATACATATATTATATATATATATATGTATGTATGTATGTATGTATGTATGTATATACGAAAGTGGCAATTTAAGAGTCAATACATTGTAAGTAAAAAACTTGAATAATGGAAATAGTCTTTAACGGACACCGAAACATGTGATAGCACAGATTTTAAGTGCGACTCGGAAAATTTCCGTTGTTCTGTATGTGGGTTACTCTTTAGCCTGCAGGAATATAAATGCCCAACTTTCGATTTTGAAATCCACACTATCTGCGACGCACATCAAGCTAACCGACGTCACCATCATTAATGTTCTACCTCAGGGTTCAGATAAATGGGAGCACAAACCTCCAATACATTTTGTTATTTTTTAAAGATACAAAACTATTCCGTTTGTATATATTCCCGACCATTAAAAAAAATGACCTCCCCCCAAACACGGCATCATACCACAGTTAAACTTAAGGATGCATTTGAATTTTAAATATTTTTCTTCGGCCCTATCAATCACTGGAATAAATACAGATATATTTCTGACGAAAATGGGTAACAATATTCGAATGAAATCAATAACGCAGCCGCAAATCTCTGAAAGCGTCAAACTGCTTATTCATCACAGCTTGGATTAGTGTCACGTAAGCCGGTTTAACAAAAACCCAGCATGAGAAAAAATTTACTAAATATTTCCGTGAATTAGAGCGGTTTTAATCGAAACTATCCGAATATTTCACTGATAATACTCAACTGAAAAAAATATTCGAGATTCACACGACGGCCATATTCACCGAGGTGATTATTTCTGACTTCCACAACATTTTGGTGCATAATATTTATGATATTTCATCGTAACTATGACGCTCGTGACATTTATGACATTCGACGTCAAAATTTATGAAATTTCACAACTATCAATAAAGGAAAATCCATTTTGTGAAGAAATTCCCAAGAAAAGGCAGTAATATTTACAGAATTATGTTTGCCCTAACTCTTCACTGGGTATAAGCGCATGCTTTTTCGAGCATGACAACATGTTCTAGTTTGAGACTTGCTTACAGTAATATCGAATCCACTATATCTGTGCTATGATTCAATGCTAATAGAAAAGAAAAGTTTATTCCCAACTGCTCAGGGATCATGTTCTGGAATTGTGTGTCCCCATTCTAAAAATAAACACTTAAACCGCAGCTCGCACGAAAGGCACTGCATTCAAAAAAAAATATTAAATCACAAACCGGTCCTTGACCCGTTTCGAACAAAACACCCCCAGAAAATATATTTCATTAAAATAATGATTTAAAATAGGAAAGGCCTGAGGACGGAAATACTTCTCGAAAATGGTAATAAATTTCTAAATAGAAGATTTTTTTCAAAATAATTATTTCCATTTAAAAAGGCTTCAGTTCGTAGGAGTTCATTTCGCTTCACTCCGCGTGCGGTTAAGGGGATAGATAATGAGCTTTGTTTGAAGTACGAAAGCGACTACTATTTTAAACAGGTGCTCACGTCCCTCATGCTGTGATCAAAATTTAGCCGTCTCTCGCCATCCTTTCTCGTCGAATTTGCAGTTAAGGCCAAGGGCTAATTGAGAGAATCAGGTCAGGAATGATATCAATTAAAGAATCTAAGAGGGAAAAACGAAGAGACAAGGGTTTCTGGAAAAGACACCACGGACCAGCCTTTGGAGCAGCCTAACCTCACGATGATGCCATTATGAAAATGTTATCAAACTAATAAAATAATGAAGATGAGAAAATGTTTCGACCGATTTATTAATATATTACAAAATATAGAAATGATAATTCCAGTAGATTTTAGAATGTTTTTTTGCAAGCTCACAGACCGTGACGGATGATGATTTATTCATGGCAGAAAGACATTATGTTTGAAGACATACATAGATATAGATATTTTGGCATTAATAGATAGTGTCAAAAAGTGCCAAAATAGTGATAAAAAAAAGAATACTTGGGTTAAAACTATTCGAAGAGTGAAAGTTTCCAAGACATACTTTTTGGTGGCATTCGCAGATATCTGAATAACTTGGTAAACATTTAAATTGTAAAATCTAAATAAAATTCGATCTTGAGAGTGATGGGTGATACCGTAATTTAACTCCTTATACAAAAAATGCACTTATGGGCTTAAACCAAATCGATAACTCGCTGAGAAGGCACTTCAATCTCTGACAGTTCCCGAGATTTTCCCCGTAAAAATATTCAAACAGATGGAAAAATATATGTCTGGGGATCAAAAGTGCGACATTAAAGTACCTAATAAAACTGTATTAGTAGAGTGAAGCTGAAGACGTAAGAATTCGGCAAGAAGAAATCAGGAAATAGGTCAGAGAGTTCCATTGAATCGTTCACATGTTCAATCACTGATAACAACATACAAAAACAAATCTTCAGCTGAAGAAGACGATGAACGGAACGATATAAAATACTAATTGCGAAGGTAAGAGCAGAAACAGAAAATACGAATACGCAATAAGATCATTTGTAAATAGGATATTGTAAGGAAAATCGGCACATACGTCAGGCCAACTGCTTGAATTGTTGGCTGAAGTAAAGTTAGTAATAGTGAAATCAATCATCAACAGAAGGGCACAATAATACAATTTTGATGTAAGTTTACGGCATGACCTAATTTACGTCTTGTGCGAGTTTTCGCGAAGAATCCGTAAATGTTCCAGAATCGCTCTTACGCGTAACCTTTCGGAAATTCGGTTCGTCACATGGCTTTGCGCCAGTTCAATGACAACATCACTGATTGGATTCACTTCCCTACGACATGTGGGTCGTGTAAAGAGATAAAAAATTTCGCGAATCAGTGGATAAATGCCATGACTAATTGAAAATATTTTAAAGTAAGTGGGCGGATCGAAATACCAACAAGAAATCGCAGTGAAGAGCAAGTAAATTGCTTTTTACTTTGAAATAACATATACCAGATAGTTGAGTGAGTCAGTATACAATTTATAAAAGATAAATAAGAAGGCGGTTCCTTTCAGAATAATGTCACCAAGATGTATCTCCCAGTTCTTGAGTTTTGCGACCCTAGCAAAAAAAAGACCAACAGATCGACATCCTGAATTAATAAAGCATTTAGTTTGACATACGTAAAAAAACACCTATGAAATAGTTCATTTAAACCGTGAAAACAAAGATACTCTTACTAAACTTGAAAGAATGAAATATAAGAAAATTAGGCGAGAGGCTGCATCAAACTTCACAAATCTGATCATGATAATTCTCGAATTTTATAATAAACTTCATATATTACATAGTGATTTCATTGTGCCGCAACACCATAGGTTGAGGAAAAAAAACAATGTATCCGCATTTACAAGGGTAATTAGAAAATTTCTCGGAATGGAATATAAATAAACGACTTACCTCAGTGAAACATTTTCATTTATCAATGTAGTCTCCCTGTACACTAATACACTTGGTCCACCGATGTTACAATGTATTGATCCCATATCGCAAATTAGATTCCTTCAGGCCTGCAAAATACCCGCCTACTTCGGACGTTAGTTCTTTGCTTAAAGAGAATCTCCATCCACCGAGAAAAATATCGAGCTTGGGGAAGAGATGGAAATCTGATGGAGCCAAATGAGGCGAATAAGGTGGATGTGGCAGCAATGCATATATTAATGCATGTATTTTGTCATGGCACTTGGGCGTGGGTGTACATTGTCTTGATGAATTCTTCCTGGCCAAACTTGGCCTTTTTTCGTGTATTTTTGGCTGTATTTGGTCCAGAAGGTTAGCGTAGTACTGTCTAGTAATTATTTGACCGAGGCGATTCTAGTGATGGGCTGCAGTAATATCAGACGTGTGATGGCCCCATAGCGGCAGAGGGCAGACCATGAGGGTGTGAGCCAGCACCTCACCCTGGTGCATTCCTAGTGGCGGCGTTCCCCAGGTGACGACGGCGGTTGGAGTGGCGGCTGCGAGCATGAAGTGTTCCAGGCTGTGGGTCATGGCCCATTTTGGCATCAACGATGCCGTGAGCCATGAATCTGAAGATATTCTGGAATCCTTCAGGGAAATGAACTCGGAAGTGAAGCGGGTGGGTGGCGTCGATGGGGTCGATGTGGCGCTCTCGATCTGCAGCCTTGTCCCGAGAATTGATCGTGAACCTCTGGTTTGAAGCCGAGTGGAAGGCACCAATCAGAGGTTGCGTGCTTTCTGCAGGCATATCGGGGATGTTCACTACACGTCTGAGGGCGCCAGGTGTGTAGCGAGTAGGATATTCGAGCACAGCAGGGCTTTTTTAGATTAAATTGTGGGTCAGCGTGTATGTCAGTTAGTGGGTCTCTAAAGTCCTCTTTGCCAAATCATTTAGCATAAAATGAAGTGAGGGTTAGTGCTATCAATAGTTCACTTAACTCGAGTCAGATAGCATCGGACGGAAAATTTTATAAGGAATTCAATATTAATAAGAAAACGATCCTCTCCTCTCCTCGTTAAAAAATCAAATAACCGTAACGTCAAGGAAACATCTGCATTGGTAGTTAATTGCTAAAGTATAAAAAACAAAGTCGCAGAATATCATCACCTTATTCATAGCACAGGTGCAGATATAATTATCGGGAGAGAGAGTTGGTAGAAATCATATTTAAGTAGTCGCTAGTAGATCACAAGGTTCCGAGATTAGAGAACAACTAACGTAACACCAATATTTACAAACGGAGACATGGAGAATCGCATCCCAGAAAACTGAAGCCATCACCTTTCCGGCCGACCGTATTGCCTTTACCTTGTTTGGTGGTGGTGAATCAACATGTTTCCACTGATTTGACTGTTGTTTTGTCCCTAGGGTATCTGTGGTCACAAACCAGCACAGAAAATCTTGTTGATAGCTCTTAAAACGGGTAAAACATTATTCGGAAATGCCCATTCTGATGTGTTTGTGATCCTACGTCATTAGTCGCGGCACCCTTCTGGCAGATAATTTTCTCACATCTAATCCCACAGTTAAAATGTGATATGCCCGTTCAGATGATATCCCTACAGCTTCGGCGATTTCTCGCATGCAGTCGGCGATCCTACATGATCACCTTATGCACTTTTGCAATAATTTCTAGGGAAGTGGATCATTTTGGCCTATCACTACGCGGATTATCATCTAAGCTGTCCCGACAAAACTTAAACTCGTTTGTCCACAAGGCAACAGTCGAATATTAAGGAGCAGTGTGTTCTGAAAGTCGGCATAAATTTCCTTTACTTTCATGCCTTTCTTAAAGATGCATTTAATCACTGCTCAAATCTCAATTTTTTCAATCGACATTAATCACAAATCGGGAATAATAAAATTAAATTCATTAATTAGTTCATATAAACCAATATGTTCCTGAAACTTCCGATATTCCTGGGCTCGATCTTCCACTATATTCACCCATAACCATTTCGGTCTAAATCTTCCTCTAAAACCATTCACTCTTCTCACATAAATTGTTTCGGTATATCAGCTCTCATTTATCCCGTCAAGATTAACAAACTAATGAACCACGTCTTTCATAACATTACAAATACCGTCGTACCCACTACGTTTTCTTTCGAGCATTCCTTTACATATCCCTTATATTTTTATTACAAAAAATCCGAATGCACTGCATTCAGTCGGCAATCGAGCGTAAGCTATTGACCCAAGTTTCGTTTTCATACAGTAATGTGCGTGACTTAAGGTATTAAAAATTATTTAAATTATTT
The DNA here is from genome assembly GCF_022747635.1 of Hetaerina americana. Lineage (NCBI taxonomy): Eukaryota > Metazoa > Arthropoda > Insecta > Odonata > Calopterygidae > Hetaerina > Hetaerina americana. Next base: position 47,672,789 of record NW_027286763.1, read on the forward strand.
TACGCAGCGGAATGTTACCACAAAGTTAGAATTTAAAAAAATACAAAGAATTACCAAGTTCCGAAGGATCTTCCACCTTCTTCAGCTTGAGGTAAGGTATCACCTATACATGATTAACATCCTTTCGCAAACCACGTAACAACGTATGCTACAAATTATATACTCATAAATTATCTAGCCCACACCAATACACAGGAATTAATGCGGATACACTAAGTATGTTCGTTTCCATGGACACGCTATTTACTCACAGGACCGACACGTAGCTAAATGTCCTGCACATGTAGCGAACAAGTTAAGCGGACAAAACTCATCTGAAATTGTCCATGGATCGTATTTTCAACATGTTGATCACCAAATACAGATTCAAGTTAGAGCTACTCAAGGAGTGCTATTCTATTGTGCCATAAAAATGACGTTATCAACCCCACCCGCTACATTTCTAAGAGATTTACGTAATCAATGAGCAGTAGATTTGCGATCAGTAGCAGAAAAAAAGTTTCGCACGGAAATTAAATGAATATAAATGAGATCCTCTCAAACAGTAAGATGGCGATAAGAGACAATCTAACAATTGCTTCGAGGAACAAAAGATAGTAATCTCTTGCGTCAGTGGCACCACGTCGGTTTTTCGGCGATAATTCGAGCATTCGTTAACCTTCTACATGAAAAGATAACGAAACCGGTGAAGTAGTTTATGCAACGGAGCCTTTAGTACGAACAAACCAGTACAATGCCATTCGCTTGTGGGTGATAACGTATACGGTTGGAGTGAATCCGGCCCAAACTTCGTTGTCAAACATATACTACCTTGATCAAAAATTTCCCGGAATTTATTCAGAAAATTAAAAATACAAGTTTATTCATCTAAATCTATATTGTCCCCTTCAAAGTAATCCCCATCGACTGCAACACACTTATGCCAGCGCTTGATCCAATCCTCGAAACATTTTTTATATTCGGTTTTCGGTATGTCCATCAGTGCTTCCTGCGATTTTTCCATTACTTCCTCTCGGCTGCTAAAACGCGTTCCCCGTAATGGTTTTTTAACTCGATTGAACAGAAAGAAGTCACAGGGAGCCAAATCAGGTGAATTCGGTGGCTGTTGGATGGTATTTGTTGCATTTTTCGTCAAAAAATTACGAATAATGATAGCACTGTGCGACGGTGCGTTTTCATGGTGCAAAATCCACGAGTTTTCTGCCCACATTTCTGGTCTCTTTCGGCGAATTGCTTCACGCAAACGTCTCATAACGCCCAAATAATACTCTTTGTTTACTGTCTGGCCTTCTGGCAAAAATTCATGATGTACTACACCGTTGTAATCCATGAAAACCGTCAGCATTGCCTTCTTTTTTGACTGAAAACGACGTGGTTTTTTTGGTCTCGGCTCATTTGGTGAACGCCATTCACTTGCCTGATGTCTGGATTGCGTGTCGTACTCATAAACCCACGTCTCGTCTCCAGTAATGATCCTTTTGATGAATGTGGGATCGGATTCAGCCTCGCAAATCATGTCTTTTGCGACGTCAACACGGTCTCTTTTGGCACCAACTTTGCTGCTACACGACGGAAACCCAAATCATTAACCACAATGTCTTGGGCGGATCCATAGGCAATGTTCAAGTCCTCCGCTATTTCTCTGATGGTTAATTTGCGGTTATTGACCAACATTTCTTTTACTTTATCAATTTTTTCACCGACTTTCGATGTCGATGGTCTGCCACTGCGTTCATCATCTTCGATTGACTCACGACCACTTCTGAACCGCTCGTGCTACTGGTAAACGACCGTTTTTTTTAGAGAATCGTTGCCGAAACACTTTTCCAACATTTCCAACGTCCGTGCGCCACTAAATCCGTTTTTTACGCAAAATTTAATACAAGTTCGTTGTTGCAAATTTAAATCCATTTCTGCAATTGTAAAAAATCGCCAACACACACAGAGATAGATGTACTCTTGGCTACGTAACTTTTGCAAATGTCAAGTTATGACACTAAGATTTAAAGGGAATATCAACAACAGATGTACCAATTTAACAAAAAAAACAGAACTCAAATCGGAACGATGGGAGCGCCACACGGTGGTTATTCCGGGAACTTTTTGATCAAGGTAGTAAGGGCGATTCATAGGGAATTTGACCGATATTGACAAAATACTCCAGCACATCAGCAGGCAGCACTTAATAGTCCACGAAATCTCCCCTGCCTGATCAGTTGTAGCCCAGCATTACTATATGTAAAGATTCAGAACATTAGAATTTCAACGAAATACGTTGAGAAATATAATCAATATGAAATACTAATCCTCTGAATTCTACTATTTTTCCTGATTCCTCAAATTCGTTGCATATCGTCAGACTTTATTAACCAAATACTTTTACTTTAACAAGCATGCATATGCTTGTTTAATGTTGACACTAAATGCTTCATTCTTAATTAGAAGTATTCACGAACTTCAATGATTAAAATTTTGAATTCCTCTCTATTCGGGTGGAGAGGGAAAAGAGCGTTGAGATCTTGTTTAATCCAAATAAGTAAGCTTGGCATCTTAAAAGAAAGAAAATTTACATTATTTTTAAATACTTAGTGAAGTGAGTCGCTGGCTAGTTTCATCGGCTTTAAGAGTCCTCGCTAAGAGAACATAATTATATGGATAACATATGGACCTAATGATTTACTACACAACCCCGAATCACGATTATGTATCCAAGCCAAGACCTAATCATTGTTAGAAATTAAAGCAACGAGTTCTTTTGATACATGAAATTTCATGGCGTTTTCGAAAAAATTAACGCAGAAATCGGCCATCTAAATGCACGAATAAAAATGAGTAACATTGTTCAAGAGTCCGAACAGGAACGTCTAGCTCCTGTGGGGTTGAGAGACGAATATTTCGGCGTAGTCAAAGCTCCGCCCGCATTCCCCAAAAACGGAAGAATATAAGTTCGCGGCTAAAATGGATTCTGGGTGACGGAAGTGGTAATTATAATTTTTCATTTGGGCTACGGTAAATATTTTAGAATGGACCTTTTTCAAGGTAGTCAATTTACGTTTTTATCTAAGCTACCACTTTGTTACAACTTCGTTTTTCCATAATGTCCCATCGTTCCCATGGTCAAAAATTCATGGGGATCACGAGATGAGGACTGGAGAGAGCATATGGCATAGTATTGAGTAGCCTCCACTTTTGCGGCTAGGTGGCCAACAGTTCGATTCCACACCAGTAGCTGTAGTTATTAGGGGGAGGCGACCTACAGATGTGGTTATTTACGCCATCAGAGACAAGTGCGGGTAATGTCGTCGAGGTTGGATTTCCAGGGATTGAGGAAAGAGTGGAGAGAAAACCGACGTCCGCATTAGCCTACTGTTAACGAAATGCGCCAAGGGGTCCACCAATGACTTAGGAATCATTCTGCGCTCACATACCTACCAGGAACACGTGAATTTCTCTAGCTGTATGGTTTAATACGAGTTGAGCTCTAACCTCATCTATAAAACCGACCCTCCAGTTGATCATCGACTGAGGAGCATTTTAAAATGCAAGGGCGCACATGCAACAAAACGCAAGCAACGATTTCTGCAGAAGTCCTTTGTTAACGGCTCTGTCGGGTCGGTAATTTAAAAAAAAAATTTGCCCTACCTTAAAGAACATTCTTTTTCACGAAAGAAAGGAGAGAAGTATCGGAACTGTCAACAAAACAGTATCATAGACGATACAAACTGACTATAGCAAAAGAAGAAAGAAAGCACTTCTGGCGAATCAAGACTAACACCTGAAAATACAAAATAGTTACCCGTTATGTGAGGTAGCTCGGCGTTAACGAATAGTGGTGAATACGGACTACGTCATAATGCGAAACAGATGGTTAGAAATTTACCCTACGACGAGTTTCGAGATTAATAATGTGACCCAAAAATAGGAAAAACCACTGTTCATAAGAAGGTTTAAACCTTTGGATTAGGAAGAACTATTATTTCTGAGCTCATTCCTGCGAGTATGTATGTAATCTTGCGAATATGCTTATTTTTTATCATTTCAATGGAGAAAATAATCACCATTTCCTTACAATGCAGGATATCTTTTCATCAAGAGATGCTGCTGCGATTTTTCATAAGAGTACATTTCAATACATCGATGGGATTTCCGTAAGTTGTAGGATACTGCTTTAATATGGGACACAGCCAAATTTACCTGCATCCTTGTAAGGTCTGTTCATTTCAATGCAACAAAAAAACAAGGATGGCCTCAATTCATTGGCAATATTCCAGAGACCTTCATAGAATTAGTTCCCCGTGTATGGAGGCAAGTCCCTTATGAATTACTATAAACAGGAAACAATGACTTCTAGATTTCTCAATAATTCTTTCCTTAAGGATTTATGAATGTTATTAAGGATGATGATTTCCTTCATCCAAAACATAAATAAATACTTATTCCTCTTGACATGAAATTAATTCTGCATCGTTAAAGTCCAATTTAAAGCAGAAGGGTTAAAATATTGATCAACCTACATAGGGGAGAGCTGGAGAGCATTCATTATTGCCTACAAAACCTGGCAAGCAATTAGATGGCTTTCAATTCCAGGTTTTCAAGGATTAAAATTCGTTTGTCAAGGTTATGTACTACCATTTTTACTACCTCATTTCCCAAATGTAATCAAAACACACAGCTGATTTACATGGACAAATATTTAGGTTATTCCACATGCAGCATAGACACTCTTTGGTAGATAATTAACTTTTTTTTTAAAGTTTCAACAATTTGAAAACTCACCTAAATAAAACTCTTGCGTACGGCAGAGAAATTACCTTCCTTGTTGTTTTGGAGCCCTACACTGGAGTTTATAAAATTTATAAAAATGTAGATGAAATTTAATCATACTGTGACACCATTTTGCAATTCTATTGCTAGCATTCAGAAAATAAAAAAGTGTTAACACGTAATAATTAAGTAGAAGAGCAGTAGATACCTAGTTTTGGTGAAAAAAATCATTCCTATTAAGGAATACTTATATACTGTGGTGTTATAACCCAAAGAAATAAGTATTTAACTTAAAAGTACTACCGTTAAAGTTGTTTCATCGTACGAAAATTTATTAGCCCAATCAACTGCACAAATGCTACGTCAATATACACAGATATGATGCAAAATTCTTAACTGTCTTGCAAATTACATGGAGAAAAATTAATTGAAAAAAGCAACAGGGTAGCAGGGTAGATATTTGAGCGTAAGTATCAGGTATAATAAGAGAACTGTGTAAACTACGGGCACTTCATAAGTGATTTCACCATGCCAACCATTTGCTCAGCATGTTGTGGAGCAGAATTCACCTGCTTGACAGGTAATATCTGTACCTTGCAAGTCATAGTTTCATCGTTCTAGAACAAATGCTGACACTTACATGAATTTTAGTACACACCATCTGTTATCAAATTTAAAATTACTACATTGTCAACAAAACATGGTTTTTGTCCCATACCCTGATGGATATATGTAACAAGAAGATCAGATGTGTCCATTTATATTGAACAAACCATTCTCCAATTCTGAATTTATAAATTCTACACTTAAGTCACTTAATCACAGGAACACAGCAATTATTTTAGCCAAATGTTTTGTCTTTTTTGCAAAATGGTGAAAGATTGACTTGTGGACCACTTTCTAAATAAATACTGTCCTTCTAGCCCCAAATAGTGCTCTACAACCTATTAAACATCACCTTTCTATCCATACTAAGAGACTGTACTTTACCACTTCTATATATAGTATAATAAATACTTTCACAAAGTGAAGCCTGAAACAGTAGAATATATTTCTCCTTTATACACCTAAAAAACCTGATCACCCTCACTTTTTTATCACTAATTTTAATCACACACCTATCAAAATAGCTCTATAATGCACCTATCAAATGTGATATACTTATACTGACAGAATTAAAAGTATTACATCTCTTGCAATATATCTTGCATGATATCAAGCTTGGTTAGCTGAGCTAAATAAAACTAAAGCTTAATATCCTGAGATACACTCACATAATTGACGACTCAGTAATAATTGTGAACAGTCAAACATGACTGTAAATCAGGGAATCTTGCCATAAAATTTCAACTAAGGATACTATTAATTACCAGAAAAGACTTGGATGCCCTTAAAAATACAGATATATACCACAAAACACATACAAAATTTCAAATTACTTTGTTTGCATCTAGCATTGCTATTTGCTCAAGTTCTGGCTGGACATTAAAATTTTTAAACTTGATCATGAAAATTCATTCTAATGGGGAATTGAGAGAACTGCATCAGAGGAAACGGTAGAAAATTTTAATCACCATATCTACCATGAAATACGATTAGTATGCTACAAGTTTCAATGTTAAGTAGTAATATGCCTGTACAGTCAATACAAAAACCTTCTATCACTGGAAATTTGGGAGAAAAGTTAAATGTGCTTTTTTCATAAATGTATATTGGGCAAGTAATAACGGGAAAATATCCATTGTATGTACATATATGTAAAACTGTACTATGTAAATATTTGCTCAATCCATTAATTACAAATATATTTACAGCATAAGTGATACACTTCTAATGCAGACAAGATATTTCATTTTCTATCTCCTAACCTCTTCTTCCAAATTACCAAAATCCCTCTTCCCAATAAAATTAAAGAAATTTTTACAAGCTACAAGGTGTGTGCAAAATCATTTGGTGCACACATCAGTTAAACCTTCATTCAGGCACAAAGAAAAAGTCCAGATAACAAATGGTAGCAAGAAAATATTCTAAAGGTATTGGTCACTACAAAGTCCTATTATAATGGCAAAACTTATTGCTTCAAAATTTACTCATACATTTAAATGAATATTATTATAGGGTAAAAACTCCTGGGAGAGCTGATGACAAGCAAAAGGCTAATCAGGATCCCATGGCATTTATAGCAATATATTTATTTTATAAAATAACTTTGCAATGAAATTTCTAGAGATGACAAGTGCATGGGATGAATGTCAATTTTGTTAGTAAGGAAAAGAGCATAAATATACACATAAAGATACAACACTCGATTATAATATTTAGAGAAAATTAATGAATTCATTCTGTCATTCATTTTAAAATGGAGAGTAGAAACAAAATTATAATGAAAGAAAGCTGATAACACACGAAGCCAAAAACATCCAACATCTCATGACCTATACATCAAAAAAATCAAAAATATTTAAAGGCACTGCTCTATCACACATTTAACTAGGTGTCAAAGTTATGGGTAATCTGAATATGTAGCATGAAATATACTAGGGCTCCAACAAGGTTCTTCCTCCTTATCATTTCTGGTTCGTTAGATGCATGAGTCATGTTTTGATTGGAAAATAGTTCAACAACGAAAACAGAATTGCCCATTTCATAATGGCATATACAGCAAAAAAAAAGGTATCTTTCTGAGATGAACAATCCTGTTATTGTATCTGATAATGATATGCTAATATAGAAATATTGGTGAAAAATATTATCTTTTCAACTGTAACATCAAAGTAATAGACAAGTCGGAGAATTGATATCAATTAAGGCCAAATTAAAACATTATAGAATCAATTCTGAAAGGTGATCATATACTAAACATCATGGAGAATATTGGAAATGAAAAATAGTAACTTGGTGATTCCACTGAAAAATTTTTATCACGAGACGACCTGGCTTTTGACGTTCAATGTCATCTTCAGGTGACAACTCTGATGAGATATCCATCTATATATATATATTACACTCCAGTAGTCAATTCTCTCCCCCACCCACCCTCCGACCCTCTCACCCCCCTGCCCCTACCAGAGTGTTATATATATAGATGGATGTCCACCAGAGTTGTCACCTGAAGATGACGTTGAACGTCGAAACCCGGGTATTCTCATTATAAAAATTTGTCTGTGGTATCACAAAGTTACTATTTTTCATTTCCAATTTAAATCGATTCCATAAATTAATGCCGGAAACCATCAATTATATCATGGAGAATGATTCACAACTCTTTGAACTTACAACTAAAGAGTATGCCATGTCAAATGAAGTGGTTTATGAGGAAAATGCAGGAGATGGTTCATTAAGGTACAAGAGCAGTGGCGATTAACTCACCTGAGTGACAGGCTCAGCACACTTGACCATGAATGGGCAGTGGCTCAAAAATATCATTTGTTGTTCATAATACAAAAATGACAAACAAAACCTTAAGAAATTAAGGAGAATGTTAAGAGAATCATCGTATTCTCATTTTTCCTAAGGATTTGTTTTTTTGACACCCTTTTTAATTTATTCTTACAATTGACTGATCCCAGGGTAAGTATGAGCCCACAGCTCACTCATCAACCAAAAGAAGGAAACAGTTACCTTGGTTGGTTGAAGGCCGGGGTGGATTAAAAGAATAATTGTGGCTGGAATGGCTTTCTTTTGTGAAGACCTTGGCTGAATTCTCAATTCATATGTTTTAAGGAGCTATTACAGGAGGTGACCAGTAGTTAAAGTTATTTGCAACATTATGGATAGGTGTGTAATTTGGTAGGGTTATGATCTTCAGAGAATGGAGAATGGGTGGAGAGAAACCCCAACATCGAAATTAGCCTACTATTGACTATAGGTCCCCAGGGGTACAGAGTTCAACGCCCCATGTGCAATCACCCTACTGTGTGCTTTCCACTAAGTACCCCAAATTAGAGAATGAGATACCAATCAAAATCCTACCACCTCTGGAATTCAAGCCTGGGTTCTTGGAGTGGGAAACCAGTACATTAATTACTGAACAAACGGGATCTGCATAAGTTTCAGCTCACACTCCAGTCATATGAGGCAGCTTCAAGTACGAAGCTATTCAAACAAAAAGAGTTTCTTCAATACATCATAAACTAGAATTTCAACAGGGCTTAGTTTACTGTAATTTTAGATTCATTGAAATGAAATCATACAAGCTCAAGCACTCAAGTGTACATTAATGTGTGGCTATTATTTCAAGAGTAACACTTTTCTTGATCTTCAAATTTCTAAAATTATCAATTGCTTCCAGCATCAAGAAATAATAAGAGTATTCATGAATATAAAAGTATACAACATTCTCAAGTTATAAAGGATGGGAATAATCAACAGCAGCAGTCATGAGTAACCTCACAAACTTCTTTATAATTTCATGAGTCTTATATCTTATTAGCACACATAGTGGTTCTTTGATTACCCAAAAATTCTCACAACAATAAACCTAGTTGGGTCTTTAAAAGACCAAAGGTACATGCTATTTGATGCTATCATCTGGATATACATTTATTAATAAACAAGAGCTTTGAACATGTGGCAATATTAATAGGATGATCATGACAAATTCACAGTTGTCACAGTCTCATCCAAAATTTACCTTTAATCAGTAGACTAACAATGGAAATAAAAATTATCAATGACACTTAATCCTAATGTGCCCACAAAATTTGAAGCAGTACGACAAAGTTATCAAATGTTGACACAATTCTACCCTCCTGCACAAATCTATTTCTCAATGAATTCTGAACAAAAAATCCGTTAAAACTCTTAAATCACCAGTCCTTCTCCTAAAAGTCACCTCAGCAATGTCTCTATATAGCACTTTTTACTTCCCTGACATTCAATCCCTCCAATCTGTACCCTGTCTTTCCCTAATCTGAGCCAATTCTGAAGCCATTACCAAACTATTCCCAAAATGACCTTCAGCTACTTTCAGATACCCTGCAAACCTTGGTAACAATAAGGCTGTGCCATCAGTGACACTGGCAGGTGGAAAAAGTACATGGCATTCTTTTCATGGGCCATCTTGAGCACACTTTCCTCCAACCCCAAACCCTGAAGCCTCTCTTCTGGGCTCACAATATGTACGATAGTTTCTTTCTTTGGGCCTATGGTATAGAAACTCTTACCATTCTTCATCTCCTTCCTCAAATCCTGTGTATAGGATCTTTTTCTTCTTCCATATTCAACTCCAACATCATATTCTGAGACATCAATAACCAACTTTGAAGCAATAAGTTCAAAACATCCCTTCACATTAAAACAATCAACCAACACCAATATACCCATTCCAGTAGTTGTATTCCATCGTAAATAAACTGTTCCACCCTTTTTTTCTTTATCTTCTCAATACATTCCTCTTTCCAAATCAAATCTGAAATAATGCATGTTCCCCCAAAAGTGCACTTATAACCTACACTATTCCCTCATTGTAAGTAGGATTTTACTCCTTGGCTCAGTGTACTTCTCAAACCAAGAAACTTAAATATGGAAATTTTGTAAATGCATCACCACCTTATTCCCCGATACCCATACATTCAGACAAATAATAAAAGAACTCTACCAATTATGGAAAATGACAAAGCGACACCAGGCCTCCTGCCAAAGTGCCCATTCGTCTCATTCCAATGACCCACGGACCTATGCCACACACAAAAATCAATGAAATTTTTATCATGATCACCTGCCTTTCTCTGTTCAACATTTAACCATCCATGTTATAAATGTTAATTTATCCTCCACCCCACAACCTCCCCAACTATTCCATGATTTCATAAAGCGATGACCCTGATTTCAGCATTCAACACCATCTTCAGGTGACTACTCTTGCAGATATTCATTTATAGGGCCCCCTTCCCTGTTTTATATCCTTTCCTCCAGTAAGCAATGCCTCACTAACCCATACTATATATGTATATATATATATATATATATATATATATATATATATATATATATATATATATATATATATATATAGTAAAAAATGCATACATAGTTCAAAACATTAAAATTGCAAGGGCAACTCAAAGTCATCAATATTATCTTTTGCCCTTATGGCTGAGGTTTTACTTATTTAATCATTTATTTTGGCAAACTTCTTATGTCTGATGAGAATTAGATCATTATTAATTTAAAACTTAAATATCTCAATTTTATTTACAAAAGAATGTACACAGGAAAAATATTTTTCAGTACATTAATAATATGCATATTTTACAGAAAACATAAAAAAACAACTCCGAGACAATATCTTATAAAATACTAGCTCAATTCATTCCTGACTGGGCATTCTATTTTAACAAAACAGAAATTTTAAAAAAATACATGAATTAAATAGTACAACTATACGTACATGTATTTGAGTTCTATCGTATCATTTCCCATAATACTATTAAAAGGTACAAGTAAATATTACTCAGCACAAGAGAAGAATGAGTACTACATAGTTATTTGAAATTTTTAGGGTCATGTGTAGTGAAAATTACTCTTTTAAGTATAGAATATACACCATGAAGAACAACATGACCAGACGGTATTTGATAAAACCTAAAATAACATGACTTCAAGCATCAAAAATTATACTACCAGAATAATACTTCAGTGGTTTAATTTCTCATAATATAAATGTCCAGTCACTCTAATTTGCACTCACATAAATTAACCATACATGCACAAGTCCAAGCCAAATAAAATATTAACTCTATATGAACTAATCATATTGTATGAAATAAGGAAGAACTGTGAAAAATACAAACATGTTCGTAATTTATCAGTATTTAAGGATTTTATGATGGCAAAGATGTTTCACGATAAACATGCCATGAAAACTGTGCAATGTGCCAAAAACAAAATAAAATGAAAAACCCAAATCTTTCTGAAATCACATTTTGGCCTTCCAAAGGAAATAAAATATAATATATCAACACAGGCACATGGACACAATAGAAAGAACAATGACAACATTGATAATGAAAGACATGAGCTGTAACCTGCAGGATATATCAGATTTATATAGTCATTGTCCTTTTATTTCCTTCTAAAGATGAAAAAAAAATTTTTATCTCCATTACGGTATCTTACTCCATTAAATTACATGCAAAATCAAAAAGTACAATGCAATGCAATTGCATTACGCTCATTAAGTTAAGAACTGCTGATGGTTGCACCCCCATGTACCTAAAATCTCATTTAGAAAATAATTATGCATCCCTTAAATGAAAAGCAACAGTGTCCAAAGCAAAGGCCAGAGGCCTCAGAAAGAAGTGCACATTATGGGAAGTACAACATTTATCATAATACTCATTTCCCTACATCACAACTGACAGTCTCACCAGTACTAAGGAGAACATGGACTCAATCATTTCAACAGTTTTTCAAGCATCGTAAAATATCTTATCAAAGTGATTTAATTTGAAGTGATATATCAAAGTGATTAACTTGACAATGGTCCTGGAAGAATTTCCCCATGATATATAACCAGGACACTTATTCATGGACAATCTGTAGATTCAAAATTACAGTTTTCCCATAGAGGTTTGTTTCAAAAGACATTCTTCATCCAAAGTTCATAAATTCCATTGCTTTAACACAAATGTTTTAAAATATAAAAGAATTCCACCAGCTTAAATTTGAATGAACCAAGTGACCTTCACATGTTTGTCTGTGGGAAACTTCTGGTGGCTCCCAGAGCAAGCTGACCCAAGGGAGAGTAAAATAAAGGTGAGCAACAGAGATCAACCTCCCAATATCTCTCTGCATGAGTCCCTTACAATCGGAAATTCAAAGAGGAAAATGAGGATGACCACCTTGGAAATGGATGGTATTGCGCAGGAGGAGACTCAGGAAACAGGCACCCAGCCTTCATTAAGGATGAAAATAACCTCTTTTTACATTTTTATTTCAATTGCAAAACCATTTTGTAAATAAAATATCAACTGCAAATACATCAATTTACTATTTATTTTGTGTTTCACAATGGATGACATGTCAAACGAGGAAATGCTACGAAAGATTTGTAGAGAATATGGAATAAATGAATGCTTTAAACAAAATATATAGTACCGCAAATTATGTATTGAGTGAATGGTTTGCAAGAAAGCATGGTAAAAAAGAAGGATGTACAATGTCACCAAGCCAGCTCAATGCTTTCCTGGATCTATGAATGAGTGTTGAATGAATTGATAAAGTAGGTATATGACTGTTGATGTGCATACACTCTTTCCTATATCCAATGACAATTCAGTATTACTGGCTGAGAGCCCACAGTGTCTCCAGGGGCTTATTAACAGTTTCAGTAAGATACCAAAGAGAATGAAATTGAGGCTAAATATATTCTTAAGAAATGGACTGCACGATAAGGAGAAGGAGGAAAAAGATTCCCAAGTCAAATTAAAAGGTGAAATAATTGAACATGTTGATTATTTTGTATATCTTGGTAGATTTTATAGGAAATATAATACATTAGATTAAAGGATTACAAAAATCAGCAGCAACGATTGGCGAAAAGGTTCCTGGCAATATGTATCGTATATCAATCCTTCCGAAGAAAAGTAGATGTAATTTACACGATGGTAACCAAAGGGCACAGAAAAGTTGATTTCATGGGAAATTTACCTAAATTATGGCAACTAAACATTTTTATTCTGAAGATCATGATGCCCATATTTAGGGAGGATACCCTATGGAAAGGGGTGAATATGTAAAGGTTATGTTCTGGTATATGAGTCTCATAATTACTGAAATGCCAGCATCTTTTAGTTATAAACCCAATGAAACCATAAACCAATTGATAAATGAGGGATAAATGATTAACACTGCATATTCAGTACTTAATACAGTAACAAGGCCCACACTTGATTCAATATTGATACTGTTATAAACAAATTAGAATCCGAGATTATAATATCAAGTGATATGGCAGTGCATGAGATGCCTTTTCAAACCATATACTTAGAATACAAGGCGAAGAACTTTTAATTAGCAGCTAAATAGCAGATAAAGGCCAAACACTAAAATGAAATATATGACAGGAGATAAGGAAGAGAATATTATTTCAAATATTACTATATGCCTTTGACTCCAATGATGAATTTATTCACATATTAATGGATTTTAATCATTGATTGAACCACCAGGTGGCAGAGTGGCATTCGCAAAAATGCAAGAAATTAAAGGCTAAGACACCAGGGATTATGATGCAACGAATTAACATGATTTGTGGTGGATTAATTTAATGTCTTTTGAAAAAAGTACCATGGGACAATTTTCATCCAAAAATATTCCATACAAGTATTAAGGCACCTGTGGTTAAAATTGCATGTCTTATTATAAAATTGTGTGTATTAAGTTTGAACGCAAAAGAAATGACTACCCACATTCTCTGAATGTATGAATTTGAGATTATAAAAGATTATTGTAATGGAAGGGGATATCACACAAACTTAATCAGTTCCTTGAACTGATATCATCAAAGAAAAAATATAATAATCATGAGTAAATAATTACAAAAACCATGAATTTGGCTAATTACATAATTTTCTCACCATGATCAAGTTGCAAATGAAATAAATTTTATCACTGGAGTGTCATTCGTAAAAAAGTTACATGTACAGGGGGTGTACCGAAAGTAATGGAATTTAAAAAAATTAATTTATTGAACAGATTTGCACAAACACTTAAAATGCTTCAAAGTACTATCCTTGGACCTCTAAACATTTTTTCCAGTGACTCTGCCATGACCAGGACATACCCTGGAAGGCATCTTTGGGGACCTCTCGCAAGGTCTTCGTCATGGCTGATTGGATCTCTTCTATGGATGAAAAACAGGTTCCTTTCAGGGCTGTCTTGTTCCAAGGGAACAAAAAGAAGTATCGGAAGACATCAGGACTATAGGGGGAATATGGCAGCGTTGGCACCTAGTATTTGGCCAGGAACTCATGGACTCGTAGCTCGTTTTGGCAAGGTGCGTTGTCGTGATAGAGTTTCCAGGTAGCCGAGATGTCTCTTTTCATCCTGATTACCCTTTTTCGGAATCTTTCCAGCACAACCACGTAGTAGGTAGCATTAATTGTCTGTCCTTGAGAAACAAACTCCTTATCGACCACTCCTTTACTGTCGAAAAAGCAATGAGCATTGTTTTCACTTCTGATTTGCTCATTCTTGCCTTTTTGGGCTAGGGGGACTGGTCAGTGTGCCACTCAGAGCTTTGGCGTTTTGTACCTGGGTTGTATTAAAAAACCCAGGCTTCATCACCAATGATGACATTGCCCAAATAATCAGGTCCCTTTTCAATACATTGCAAAAATTCACTTGAAATTTCCGCTCGGTTGATCTTTTGGTCATCTGACAACACTTGGGCACAAGCCACTTTCCTCATCGCTAAATCTTCGGTAACAATGTGAAGGACAACAGTAGATGACTAGTTCTATTCATTGGCAATCATCTTGATACTCAATCGATGGTCAGAGTCCAACAATTGTCGAACAGAAACCACATTGTTGTCGGTTTTGCTGGGTGATGGCCACCCAGAGCATTGTTCGTTGTGAACCTCTTCCCGGCCCTCCTTAAAGGCCTTTAACCACCTCGAAACTTGTGAGTAGGACAGAGCAGAGTTCCCATAAGCTTCATGAATCATTTTGTTATTATCCTCAAGAGATTTTTTCTCACCATGATCAAGTTGCCTCAAGAGATTTTTTTAGTTTAGCACATAACTTAATCGCGTAACATTGATCGATCGTCAATTCTATTTTTCTAGTGACACGGTCGGAATGCATACAGAGGCTTACAATAACTGACATCCTGCTGATTCCACAGCTTGGAGAGCACTGAGACCGAATTTGCGGCAAAGCTTAGCATCCTCCATACCTACTCGTGGGGGAGATGTTAAGTGTTTTGATCCCACTCCGACCAATAGGAGTGGTGCAGGAAATTCAATTTCATTACCTTCGGAACACACCCTGTAGTGACCATGAAATATTTAGTTAAGAAAATAATAAAATAGGAACTTTTGTTTAACTTCTTCCAAACTTGAACATCAAAATACTTCAGTCATGTAAGTCAACATGAAACACTAGTAATTTTCCTCAGAATATAATATAAAATATGTATATTTTGTATTTTCTTAAAACTAATAAAAAATTGCAGCTCCACTGAAATAATTCTGCTTCTCAAAATGAACAACAGAATGATGAACAAATATATTGCAGGTAAAAATGACTCATGAATCATCCTTTAGATGACATTAATACTGAATTATATGAAAAGGAATGATCACAATACAGGTTTGTATGTTGTTCCACAAAACTATTAAATATGCAGTTAACACAAATCATATATCTGCACCAAATTTAATAATGGATCTATCAGTAAAAAACATAAGGGAAAGATGTTATAAAAATATTGTGCTGAGTGAAGAATTTATCTACAATCCTGGAAGGCATGCCATTCATAAAGACTGACAGAAAAAAAGTTGCACAGAGTTGCGAAAGTTGCACAGCCATCCTAGCTCCAGTTTGACCTGTAGGGGCATACATATATATATATATATATAAAGAGTTAATTTGCAGAAAATGTGGACTAGCTTTACGAAACTGGATAATGAGGATACAATGAAATATCCACCAGAAAAAAATATTATTCAAATGGACATCAATACAAGCTAATTATTCACAAACATGCAACAAAAATCATTCTGGAAAGGTATAGCCTGAACCACAAGGCGTAAAAACCAATTAACTAAACTAAAATATTTCAGACAATATGAATACTTTAAATCCAGTACCAGAAATATAAGCATGAAATAATTTTAAACATCATTAACTCTGCCAAATATTTACTCATATTTCTGAACGAATTTTTAAAGCATGCTTCACTTGAAATTAATGAGGGCGGTTCAATAAGTATTTTGTTTAGTTTGACAACAAAGGGTGTTCCTGAGGGAAGTTTATGTTATCATCGGGTGCTGCCATCTATCAAACGATGGCGAAACGACAGTGAAACAAATTTCAGACTGATTTAAAGGTTAGTTTGGATTTGGCAGCCATTCGAGTTAGACGTGATTTTCGCTAAGATGGAAAAAGAGCAGTATCGTTCGGTAATTTGCTTCTTGTTTTTGGATGGAAAGAAATGCGAGGAGATAAAAGCAAAGTTGGATGCTGTTTATGGGGACACTTCGCCATCTATGACCACTGTTAGATATTGGTTCAATGAATTTAAAAGTGGACGAACATCTGTTTTTGATGAGGAGCGACCAGGATGCCCGGCAGACGTGGTTACCGAGGAAATCATTCAAAAAGTCCACGCCATAATTCTCCCTGATCGATGAACGAAAGTGCGCGAAGTATCAGAGGCCGTGGGTGTGTTGACCGGAATGGCAATTAATATTTTACATGATAAGTTGGTGATGAAAAATTGTCGGCCCAATGGGTGCCGCGATTGCTCACGATGGACAACAAGCTGATCCAGCAGTCAACTTCGCAGCAGTGTTTGCAGCAATTTAAGCGAGATCCAAAAGTGTTTTTGCATCAAGTTATCACTATTGATGAAACCTGGATTTATCATTACAAACCAGAAACTAAGCAACAATCAAAACAATGGATTTCTCCCGGTGAATCTGCTCCAAAGAAAACGAAGATGGTCCGATCAGCCAGATAGGTCATGGCGACAGTTTTTTGGGATGTAAATGGCGTCATCCTCATGGATTTTTTAGAAAAAGGAACAAAGATCACTAGGAAATACTACAGTGAGTTATTGGATCGCTTTGACAAAAAATTGAAGGAGACACAGCTGCATTTGGCAAAAAAGAAGGTGCTGTTTCACCACGATAACGCACCAGCTCATTCATTCGGAGTTGTCGCCGCCAAACTGCATGAACTACGGTATGAATTGCTGCCGCAACCCCTGTATTCATCTGATCTGGCTTCCTGCAACTTTTCCTTATTCCCTAAAATGAAGAAATGGCTTGCGGGAAAAAAATTTAGCTCAAACGAGGAAGTTATCGCCGAGACAAAGGCGTATTTTGGAGAGTTCGACAAATCCTACTTTTTGGAGGGGTTAAAAAAATGGCCGGAACGTTGGGAGAAGTGTATCTTTGTAAAAGGGGACTATGTTGAAAAATAAAAAAAAAAGTTTTTGAAAAAATGGTTTCTTCATGTCTAACATGGGTACTTATTGAACTGCCCTCGTATATTGCCATAAGCAAAAAAGTTTGAGTCAAATGATGATGCATTATTCATCTAGCATTTTAAAAAACATTCATGAGATGATATGAGCATGCTTTATAATACACTTAAGTAAGGTAGATTATACTTAAAAAGAGGTGAAAAGCTTGATTGATGTAAATGATGTCGATAAGCTACTGCCTCTGCTAACTGATATTAATAAAAGAGAATCTTGAGTCAATGCATAAAAATTATGTATAAAGTTGGTTACCATCAATATCATTTCAACTAAATATACTTAAAATACTAGTTTTTCAGTTACCCGAGTTAATTTGGGCTGTTAATCACAACAATATTAACTCTATTGAAAGAAATCTATTTTGGGAATGAGTTTAAACTAAATGAAATAATTTTGACAACCACTCAGAGTTCTTAAAAAATTATTATGATTCATACAATTATTTCACAGGCCACAGTGACACAAGACTAGTAAATATTCCAGTATCTCTTTAGATACACATTTTGGCATGCTACAATGTCTGCCTAAGAAACATTTCTAGACCATCTACAGACAAGATGTAAAGCAAAAATTCTTAACTGTTTTTAGACCAAGCTGTAACCAACCAGAAAATTTTAAATCCAAAAAAAGTGATTCTGATTATACTACTAAGACAAACTTTCTTCCTTTATGAGAAAGGATGGGAAAATTTTAAAATGTTCAAGCCTGTGTTAGAATACTAAGTTATTTACCGATGTGGGGCTTAAACTGAGATATACCTGAAAGGGTCAACCTTCTTAATCTTATCAATGAATACCTTACATTATTAATATATCAAAAATTTCATTTAAACATGATTTTAAAATGCTTTAACCATATATTCTGGCATGGTTACTATATACATTGCATTGATGTTCCATTCTTACTTTCTTGTATTGCAATGAATATTGAAATGTTTGAAAGCCTTATAGCTAGTGAGCATTTTAATCGCATTTTGCACTTGTAAATAATTAACATAGAATGATAATTACCATCATCAAATATTAGTTTCAGAGACCGAAGAACTTGAAAAACAGATATTGATTACAGTTTGTCAGAGGGGAGTTATAATTAGAATTGGTTTAATATAGGTAAAGCATCAAT
Source organism: Hetaerina americana (assembly GCF_022747635.1). Lineage (NCBI taxonomy): Eukaryota > Metazoa > Arthropoda > Insecta > Odonata > Calopterygidae > Hetaerina > Hetaerina americana. Next base: position 47,691,890 of record NW_027286763.1, read on the forward strand.
GTATTAAAAAAATATATTAATGTGAATTACTCAATCCTAAGTAACCTCAATTACATGTTTCTTCAATCCATAATCATGCTCCTTTTGCATCAGATAAGCATGCATTACCAAAGTTCACATGACATGCTATCAATACATAATGAACATGCACAGGTGACTTGAGCTTCCTTTTCTTGATGAATTGTAGTAATTCAATAAACATTTTGATAAAAATTCTACCATCAAGTCCATACATTACATATTGTATTTTACAGAGGAAACACAATTTAATGACATAAGCATCCAACCAACAGGGGCTTTGGATTATTTTAATAGCATGTCTCAACAGAAAATGAAATTCATTTTAAACTCATTTTTATTGAGTTCATAGGAGACAGGCTCCAGTCACCTGACCTTGATTTATTGATACACAAATACCAATACTACAGTCCAAATTTAGCAGGAAATATTTATCGCCAGCAAATATAAGTTCTAGGCATTAAAATAGTTTACAGAAATATCACATATGAACTAGAATTGTGTGAATACATGGATTATCAACTCGAATTTCTAGTCCCACTATTCAAAATATTCTAAACAAGCACGAAATTAATGGCACTTGAATTAAATATCACTCTAAAAGGCTTTTATCTTGCACAAAATAGAAATGTGCATTATATGAAATTGTGCCTCTTAGTCTATATTTTTCCATACCTAGGTACATTACTTTCTAACTATTGTCTTCTCCCATTAAATACCACATCATTAAGGTAATGAAAGTAATATTTAGGCATGAATTGCAAATCCGATTTTTAAAGTTTATTTTGTACCAAAAAGTACTTTCAATTTTCTACACTGAAGAATCCGAAATATGGATTGAAAAGCTAATTCAATTTCGAATGGCTGATATAATTATTTTTTTTACTCAATTCAATCATGAAATGATTTATTCACACATTCCTAAGTTCATCACAAACATAACAAACTAGCGCACAAAAGCTAAAAGCGATTTAAAGCAATAAGCAAACAGTTCATTCAAACCTTTAGAGAAAACAGCCACTCACACTAATCAACATTACTTTGTTGTTTTCAATTACTCAGATCATAAAGGTACCATGTGAGAATAGTCAATAACATAATCAAAACCACTATGTGTGCTCTAAGTAAAAAGCTGGTTTAACTTTTTTTTATCATAAGAATTTCAATTCCACACTCATTTTAATCCCCTAAAAATTCCAAGAGTAAAGCTTATGGAAATGTATACGGTTTAAAAGCTGCTGACCACAACTATATTAACCAGGCATAAAATGTGATTTTCATTAAATATTTTCAATAAAAATTAGGATTCTCAACACGTTCATAGATAAATAAAGTAATATCTGCATTCTAGTCGATCATAATATTTCTAAAATGATTCTGTGCACAGGATGTCTTTTTACAACAATTGCAAATTTTGATGTTCAATGCATGGCAGTACACTGATAAATGCTGATTTTTGAAACAATATTTATGGAGACAGAGAGTCAACAAAGCCAACTGTTCTTTAAAACTCTGTTTTAGCTATATCATACGTTCTACAATTGTATCAGGTTGGATTTATATGATTACAATCAGGAGAAATGTCAGGCACCATCTGATCAAAATCAATGGCAGAATGCATTTATCCAGATGATATTATGTATGGAAAATTACACATACATCTCATTATTTATTTAACTATGGACTAGGTATTGATTATGAAATATCAAATTCAATCAGAACACAATCAATTAAATAATGCATTTATCCGGAATACCTTTATTGGGCAGAAAACAATGTTAATAGACTGAAATTATATTACTTTCACAAATACTAAACTTTTACAATTATATCCAATATCATTTCATTTAAATAAATCAGATTCAATATTTTAAAACACATTAAAGTGATGAAATATGTTTATTCATAAATTCCAATAAGTTCAAGTTAGAGGCATGTTGAGCAGTTAGGCAATTACATTTAAAAACATATATGAAGCCTTAAGACAGTTTTGAAGCCATGAATGAGGAAATATTATTTCTTGATGAAGAAGAAACACCAGAAAGTACCTGTTATGGAGCACCAAGTATTCTCATCATACATATCTCACCTTTAAAAACTTCCCTGATTACTTATCTAACTTGAAGATTGACATTAATGATGTTGGTGAAATACAAGGACTGACCATAAAGTAACACATCTCGGCCTAGCATGGAAATGAGCAAGGCTAGAACGATTATCTTAGTGTTTAAATGTCTTTACATTCAATACGCATCCTGCTGTAGCCGTGAGCTGACTGTGGTTCATCTAGTTCGCTTACTGCAAACTGTTAAAATATGCACTGCAAGAGAAAATCCCACGAGTTGCGATCTGTGATTAGGTTATTACTAGCGAAAAACCACAAACCAATTGAAATTCTTAGGCACCTTTGTGAAGTGTAGAGAAATGGAAATATGAGTGAAGGCGGATTGAGGCAGTGATGCATTCAGTTTGAAAATGGCCACACTAATGCTCACGACAAGGACCGATGTGGTCGGCCTAGCTTTGTGACAGATGAACTGACGGTGAAAATCGACAAGAACATTAGTGAAAATTGCTAATCTACAATTATGGGTCTCTCCCTAGATGTGGCTTGCAACAGAGTGCTTTAACAGTGATGCAGAATTGCATGCTGGTGTAAACAAGTTGTTGAAATGCAAGGCGGCAGAATTCTACAGAGATAGAATTGAAAATCTTATGTATCGTTATGATAAAAACCACAATTTGAATGGCAACTATCTAGAAAAATAGTTTAAGGATGTGTCATTCAAATTTATAAAATAAAACTTTGCCTTGTTACTAGGTTCATATTTTACTTCAAAATGGAAGTTACTTGCTGGGCAGCACTTGCTGATAACTCACAGGATTTTCTAGTGCAGCGCACATTTTAACAGTTTGCAATGAGCAAAGTAGAAGAACCACAATCTGCACACTACCACAGCAGGATGCGTACTGAGTGTAGAGACGTTTAGACACCAAGATGGTGTCTCTAGCCCTACCCACTGCCATGCTAGGCCTAAACGCAAGTTACTTTCTAGACAGCCCTCATAGCCCTGGGTCCAATAAAATTGAACGAGGGATTTTAGTAATGAAGTAAAATCTTGTTAGAAACTGGTTAATCTGTCCTCTGACAAAAGTGATACAATCACCCAAATGTGACACTGTCATCACTGGATTGAATAATTTTCAGAATGAAAGCAAAAAGGTTTCTGTACAAAGCTTCTACATACATTTTGAAGTCAATAAAAAATTCAAGGTAACTTAATGTATACAACTGTAATAGAAATAAACACTGATGGGTTACTTGGCTTAGTGAAGCATGAAGCAAACCATATTACACCTAGGTAGTGTGATGCCACAAATTTTGATTTACATCAATAATGACACAATCAAAAAATTAAGGAGACTAACCTTAAAAATTAAGAGCATAAAGGCATTCAGAAAAAATAAGTATTTATTAGTTAGAAAATTAAGCATGGTGTTAGTCATTGATGCATCACCAATGGAATATAATGTTAATATCCACCACCAATTTCCATCAATCAATTACTCTAGGTCATTATCAATAAATTTTAATCATAGGTAGGAGTGCTACCAAATAAATTATATATACCTATAAGCTTTTGTCCTTTAAATAAACATCAACATACTAGCCAACATAAATATACAACTACACAAAAAACACAGGAAAGTCTCTGCATTGAAGAAATAATAACAGTTATTATTCGATGAAAACTACCATTTCTACGGCATTCAAAAAGGCATCCCAATAGAAAAAGAAGGAGGAAGGCTACTGGCCTGTATTTATACAAAACCAATATAAAAATAATGTGAGTACTTTATCTCCTCCTAAAACATCTCTTTAATAAACTGTGAACAGCAAAAGTAAGCTTTAGAGATAAAGGGAGGAGGAAATTATGCAAAATACAATTTTGAGGAATAGAAATGATACTGACCTTCCACGGTAACAGCCTCTCAAAGTAAGGGTGTTGCGGTTTCTGGGTACTCTCCAGGAAGAATCATCGTCCGGTTCTTTGTCCTTTGGAATCGGGCCAGGAGAAAGGCAGAAATCATCGGATGGTGTGGGAGAGGGAAAGCTAACAAGCGTGTCACTGTCAGAGGTAGGTGATGCTGCAGTAACCAGTGTGTCACTATCAGAATCTATAATTTCAAAAAAATTACCAGTTAAATCACAAGTTAAGACAAAAGAGCATGGCATTATGATTCTTTTAATTCTACTTTAAATCATCCAATTGAACTTGCTTTCAGGGCTTGTGGTAGATGAGTTATCATGTCAAAGCATTAGTGCCAAGGGATCATACCAAAATTATTAACTCCGTGGTCATTGCTGACCTCAAACCTTATAGATGATTCCAATAATACTTTTTTTTAAATTGCCATTGTTGATTGTTTAATTTAGCTTGTGATTAATTCATTCCACCATAAGCATTCCTGATTTTTTATTAGTTCATAATTTTTATGGAAACAATTATTTTGTGCCCTTTACAAAACCAGGAAAAACTAAAAAAATCATCTGATCACTTCACCAATCAAAATTTCCTGATGTGACCACAAATAGAAGTGAAGCCGTATTTCACGGCCAGTTACTTCCGATGAAATATTGTTGCTGATTATCACAAGTCAGCAATTGATGAAAACAAATTATCTCTTTAATTCAATTCCTGAACACACCATTTGTTTTTATGGTTAAATATTCATTCCTTGGGCATTTCAATTTATATCAAGATGTTATTTACCATACAGAAATGCTAAGCAAGTCCCTTTGAGGTCTGTTAATTTTTGAACAACATTACACCAAATTCTACTACAATTTACTGTGGTGAGAGACTTTTTGATGACAGCAATATATACAGTGTTTTGGACATGAAAACAACAAAATACAACTGATTAAAGAGTAGAAAAGTAAAAACAAATTGTTGTTCCATATTTCTTTCTAAATCATATCAGGGTGTCTAGCTCAATGTCCCAGTAGAATTGACAGTTTTCATCTTCTTTCGAGACTTTCTAGGGCATTCCTAATATTTGATAGGAGAAAATCGAGTCATTTCAAAATAGCAAAATTGGATTTTCATCTTTTCATTCACACCATGTATTCCTTCCTTCAATGCCTATAAAAAAACTGAGTTTCATTAACTACACACAAGTCACACATTTGGCTCATTTTCTGCAAAAGATTAAGCAAATAAATGCCATAAAAATTATCTGTAATCTTTTACCCATCAATTATTGGCTGTCAACATTACTTGAACAAACTGCATTTTCAGGGAAATAATCTCCGTGAACTTTGTGATACTCTTGACTGATCATAGTGTATTGAACCCCATGGGTAGTCAAGGACAGGGGATAAAATTGCCAGAATAAGTTGAATTTATTAAAATCATAATAGCAAAATACTTCACTGTAAATAGTTTTAATGTCACCTTGGCTGAATATTATTATCTGGGTAGACAAATCACAATGCATTAACCCAAAAGTAAACTATGTGCACATTAAACACCTCAAACATAAATGAATGGGTAAATACATCATATGTAAAATAATCAAACTATGATTTCAAAGATGAAAGAACTAGTTATTGAAATTTTTTATTGAAATTAGCTAATGAAAATTAAATTAAATTCACTTAAACCATAAAATTCCAAAAAATGAAACAGCATTATAAGCTTCAGGAAAGAGTGTGATTCAATTTAAGATTCAAGACTTTCCTCGATTTCATCCTCAAGTGATTCTCTTACTGTATTAAATAAATACACATTTCAGATTATTTTTCGGGGAGTTATTAATGTTATCATTGAGTAAAGGAGAAAGGTAAAGGCAATTCAAGGTTTTGGGATGGGATGGGGAAAACTTTACTTGACTAATTCCACATTAGAATCAGAAAAGAAACAACTTGTTACCAGTTTTTCATGAAATATTATTGAAATAAAAAGCTTCACAATCACTATTTTGATACACACTGAGCATTACCAAGCTTTAGCTTAAGGATAAAATGCAACATTACTGATAAAAAGAGCACATCTCATTTTTCTCATGCTCTTACCACAGGAATGAACACAACAGTTTCAGGCTTAACTTTGTTGAATTCCTTCATGATGAGGGTAGAAAAGGAAACTTTGCCCTTCCACATTAAGATTTAATACTTCACACGAAAATGGTTTCAATGGTAATGATGATGTACAACATTAAAACCATGGTCATGTGAAAAATTAAATCTTTATCTCGAAGGGCAAAGTTTCTTTTACTACCCTCTAAGGATTGAAAGTGAAATACATGGACTTAAATAAGGACATGAAATGATTTTTCTTTAAGCTCAAAAGGCTGAGGTAAATGTCAAATGAAGCTTGCTTAGGATAACTTTTGGGATGCAATCTTTTGGAACTTTCAGTGGAACTAAAAGAAAGATAAATACTGGGAATGATTTTTAAAACCAAATGGAATACTGTAAAGAGACAGAGTATTAGGCATGTCTTTATTCAAAGGATCCTCAATAATACTGAACATGTGGAATTCTCCAGCAATATATTTCCTTATTCTGTGAATTAATTTTTCAGCCACTTCACTTCTCATCAAAAATTAAGCATCAGTGTATTCAAGATGAAGATTTTTCAGGTACCATTTCCCTATGAAAGGCACGAGGAAAGCATCTGACCCTCTACCCCAACCTTGAATGTGTGAATTACATATACAATGGGGTCCGATATCAGACAAGCCCTACTTTCACCTATCAAACCAACCTTTGAGCTGAATTCTGTTGTCTTTTTTGGGTCAGTTATTCATTACAATTTTGTCACAATCATATGCATGCTGTATAAAGGTGGATTTTCAGGAAACTATATCTTGTCTAATGAAAAAATATTTTGTATTGCTTCTGCTTGATGGCAAGAAAAACTTTATTTCACTCACCAAAAAAAACATCCTGACTGGTAAAAAATGACAAATCGAACACTTAGGAAATAATTGGTAAATTGGCAATTTTATACTTGACTTCAGAAAATAAGAATATGTATAGACTTCCATTTACATGTATCTATGCTCTGCTCTTCGTGCTCTCAATGGATTACCCATTTGATCTATAAGGAACGCAAAGGGACAACATTTTGATGGGATAGAAACAGGAAAAAAAAATAGACACAATTATTTCATTACGAATATACCATTTCAGCTTTAAAAGGAAAGAATGATGAATAAAAAAGCTAAAACCATTAAAATAATCCAGTATATAGTAAAAAATACTACATTCATTCCTTGGGGTAGGTGCCAGTCAGCATTAGAGGGTTCATGGACAGGTTTGCTCAGGTGTATTTGTTCTATTAATTGCTTTTATTTGCTATAAGTCAGCAAATTCTTTACAAATAAATTTTCAATGGAATGTATAGAATTATGAACGAAAGAAGATTTGTGAAGTAATATTTCAAGTTAATTATTTAAAGGATGCATATTTACAAAAAATTATCTCTATATGGTGGAAGAAATCATTTTTTCCAAACATTCTAGCTATCTGTAGGATTACTGAAAATTTTCAAGTTTGCCAATATTGGTCCAAATCTACAGAGATATTCGGGTTTTCCAAATTTCTATTTACTAGACACCCTGTCAAATTCATGTGCCAGGAGTGCATTTTCAGTTTAAAAAAAATAAAAGAATGCAAACTAATTAAGTTTAGGAAAAAATAAGCAGAGTGAAAATTTTCAGGCAAATAAAAGTTCTCCATAATTAAATGGGCATATTAGTAACAATTGGCCGCTATTATGTATCACTTTAACACACAATTTGTGCAGACTAGTGCTGAAACTTGATATCATATTACAATATGAAAAAATAGAATATACTTTACAATTTGCATGTGTGCATTAGTGAGAACAGTATTCAATGCATATCATTTGAAAAGCAACTTAAATAGACAAAGTGTTTTCCTATAAATAAAAAATGCTGAATTTTACAAATTTTATGTTTTAAATTCTTTGTACCACTGATACATGCTTCGCAAAGATAATTCAAATAAGATAAATGGATAAGAATTTTTAAGAAGTCTTAACAGCTTTCTTTTAGGGTATAGATTTACAAAGAAATAACATGATTATTTTAAATTCAAAAACAAATTTTAATAAAGTTCATTGTTTATCACAGTTTTAATGTTTGAATACAGTGAACAATTTATTTATGCTATGGTAATAAAGGAGGCATGAATTTCTCCAGCTAAGAGACTGACCCATACTAATTAATACATGAGCCAAAATATGACTGCCCCCGTTAATAAAAATTTGTGCTGTTTCACTTTCAATTAGAATAAATAATTCATTGTTAATAAAAGCCAGGGATAAATGTAAAGATTGGGTGTAACAGAAGACAAAGTGACATGCAAATATAGAAAATGATTACTTTAACCTTCTCAGATTATTACCACCATTATGCTCTTGATGAATAGCAGTGCTCAGAGGGAATAATCTTATCTAACTGAAAAATAATATATTTAACTTTCTTGTCCGGATATCATTAAATCTTCCTTCATACATTAATGAAGACAACTGTTGAGATCACTGGAAAAATAAGGGATTACAGATGTAAAGATTGATGTTAAGATTGAATGGATTAGTACTATAAGGTTATAGGAAGGGACCTTTTCAGCCAAATTGAATAAAGCATTCAATTTCAATTAAACTAGAAGTGAAAAATTAAACATTCAAACATAAACACCTAAGTGAAATGTGAAAAACATTTGCAAGATTTCAGAAATTTTTCAGACATTGCTTAGTTTCACCTATACAGCCAATCCTTTGAAGAATGAATAAAATATCGACAATAAAAAACTAATAATTAAATTGCTAGAATTCGAATCATTTTTTCTATCATATGTAGTATCTTTAATTTAATAAGACAAGAGAACAAACATTATACTGGAGTTGTATGAGAGAAACATTCTGGACTATGAACTATTCCCCATTTAATTTCATCTTTACCACTGTATGAAACAAACTGAATTTTAGACTGAAATCTGAATAATTTATATGAATGATAACTTAATTTATGTAACATTTGCATTCATAATAGTCAATGTTCCTTGGCCATAACATACTTTTTTCCTAACACTATATTTATCAGTAATCACTACAATTTACGAAGGCAATTAGAAAAGTTCTCGGAATAGAATAGAAATCAACGACTCACCTAGGTGAAACATTTTTATTTATCAATATAGTCTCCCTGTACACTAATACACTCAGTTCAGTGAAGTTCCAATGTCTTGATCCAAAATCGCAAATTAGATTCCTTCAGGCCTGCAAAATACTTGTCGATTTTGGCTGTTAGTTCTCTTTTTGAAGAGAATCTCCACCCACCAAGGAAAATTTTGAGCTAAGGGAGAGATGCTAATCTGATGCGAGTCAAATCAGGAGAATAAGGTGGGTATGGCAACAATTCATATCTTAGTTCATGCATTTTTGCCATGGCAATGGCAATGGGCATGTATTGTCTTGATAAAAGATTACTTTCTTCGTTGCCAAACCTGGCCTTTTTTCAAGTATCTTTTGCTGTCGTTGGTCCAGAAGGTCGGCTTAATATTTTGACCAGGGAGAAGATAATCTACCAGCATAATTCCTTCCACATCCCAAATTATTGAAGTCATCACCTTTCCAGCCAACCGCATTGCCTTGGGTTTCTTTGGTGGTGGTGAATTTACATTTTTCCACTACTTTGACTGCGGTTTTGTCTTAAGGGTATTGTAGTGGACCCAAGTTTCACCCGTGGTCACAAACTGGGGCAGAAAATCTTGTAGATTGATCTTAAAATGAGTCAAATATTGTTCAGAAATTTCCATTCTGATATATTTGTGATCCTGCATCAAGAGTTGCGGCAACCACCTAGTAGATAATTTTCTCACATCTAATCTCACTGCTAAATGTGATATGCCCGTTCAGGTGACATCCCTACAGTTTCAGTGAATTCTCGCACTTTAAGACAGCATTCCTCCATGACCATTTTATGCAATTTTGCAATAATTTCTGGGGCAGTGGCTCATTTTGACTAATCACTACACAGATCATCATCTAAGCTGTCCCAACCTAACTTCAAGTTATTTATCCACTTGACAAGAGTTGTATATGAAGGAGCAGAGTCTCCCAGAGTGTTCTGAAAGTGGGCATAAATTTTCTTTTCTTCCATAACTTTCTTTACGAAGTATTTAATCACCGCTCGAATCTAAATTTTTTTTCCATCTTCACAAATCACTACTCCAGAACAACAACAGAGAGGTGTCTACACCACAGATCTCTTCCCAGAGCGCTGACGCGTTATGTGTTTACTCACAAAGGATCATCTATTACTACGTGGGAAACTTGTTGTGCTAGCACTGACATCTGGGGGTGATTTCGAGAACCTTTCTAAATACCCTTGTAATAACAGTCCTAAATTTTCTCTGGAAGTCTATTCTTAAATTTTAAATTAACTGATGCTCTTTAAAATTACATCATTCAACCATCAACATTCTAACTATTCTCACATTTATTACTTAGTTATATTCAACTTTACTCAGTATAACAGAGCAAAATATACTGATTTGCAAAATATTAACAGAGCCAAATAAAATGAATTTTGGTATGCATATTCCTTTTCAGAAGGTTTTTCTCTTCACTAAGTCAATTTCTAATTGCCAATACTCCTATTCTAATGACTCAATAAAAAAAATATTTGATCAATGTATTTTGAAGTATGATCTTTTCCCACTTGGAACATATTCAATGTATGTTTGCAAAAACACGCACAATCCTCTATTTCAGCTGAAACGGGAGCATTGTTATATTCAGCAGATGTTATATGCATGATATAAGCAACAACAGTTGCATTACATTACAAAAGATTTAGAAAAAGGATAGTGGTCGTGCAGCTTTCCATTGCAGAGTAAAGTTCTTCAAGAAGTGGAGAGAAACTCACATAATTAGTATGATGATAAAAACAATTCCTGCTCATTAAACAGAGCTGTATGTTCTAAAGACAAATTTAAGTTCATTTCTTTGACAATATCACCATAAATAAGTCTGGAAAATTCTTGTCACTCTCTTTCTCATTCGCATTATTTTTTCAGTTTGCAAAATGTACGTTGTTATGGTCATGACAATGTGAAGATCAAAAAAGGTTAGAGTTTAGGATATTTTTCAAATGTCAGAGATATTTGAAATTAATGGATTCCTAACTTTTTGCAATAGAAGTTCATAGTATATTTCAGTTTTTTCTTTTGTTAAATGACATATACAGCGTATGTTATCATAAAAAGACAAAGTCATCAAAAGTTTCTTACATTCAATATTAAAATTCAATTGGAATTATATAATAATAAAAAGTAACACACCTGAACACCAGTAAGTTACAATATTGTAACTTACGGGTGTGCATAGGTTTAAGGACAATGTATGACTTTAGAGAGATGATTTGACTCCAATTAAGAGTTCTAATTTGATTATGAACAAAGATGGAAAGAATTCTTGTTTTATTCAGTCAAGTAACTTTAAATATTTTACCTTTAACAGAGCTTGGTATTCACTAAAGCTCATTCTCAAAAGAAATTACTATTGTACACATATTGTCAAAGATGATAATAACTGATACTCCGTGCTGGACTACAAATGATTAACGCCGTGTGAGGATGTGTTTTTTAGAATTTATTCCGTATCCTGTGGTTTCCACCACCCGCATAGCTAAAGTTATTGTGGGCAGCATACATTTACGGGGCTATTTCACGTTTGTAAGAGAGTGCCTCGTAAACAATGTTATCGATTGTTCACGATTATGTCTGACATTTTCCCCGTAAATATAACAAAAACTATTTTTCGTGACTTGACCGAGGTCTGTAATAATGTCAGAAAACCTTAACCAGACATATACTTTAACATAAATCGAAATTTCAATAAGGAAAAGCTTTTTAAAGAAATGCATACTTTCCTTTCAATATCAAATATTAAAAAATTAATGGGTTCAATGCCAAAAAAAGCGACAAAATGAGAAAAACAATGGGCCTTACAATGATCAATTACCTGTCTTTCACTGATTTTTTTATGATTTTCAGCATCATAAATGTTTACTGAATATTAAAATTAGAAAAGAAGTCCAATTATTTCCATGGCAGTTTTAATTTTTTGGCTACTCATTTTCTGATACAATGCCTGGTAAACATTTCATTACATAGATGTAATAAAACATGAAAGTTCTTATTGCAGGAAAGAATTTAATTCAAAGAAAGTATTCACTTTGAAACTATTGATGAATTATTTTCTGGGACATAGACAAAATGTTTCCTTGTCTTTTTCAAATGACACTGAAATTCACAATCTTCCAGTTTTTTTCCAGAAACCAGTTTACATCTCAACCCCCATCAATGAATAGAAACAAAATCAACAAAACTTTGTACTTTGTAGTAGCAAATCTCCATTGACTACCTTATCGATAACAAAGGTATGCAATAATAAATATACAAAAAGAATCGCAACTGATAATTTTTTACAAATAAAAGTAGCAAAGCCATAAGAATGTAAATTGCTCCTAATAAGCCATATGGCTGTAAATTGCTCCTTGATTCCATGATAAACCATTTCAAATCAATAAAAAAACAAACTATTGAAGTTTTCCATGAATCACAATAAATGAAATACACATTATGAAACTAGCATGAGGAAATAAAGGAAAAAATATTTAAATGCCATAACAAGATTCATAGAAAAAATTATCGTACACAAAATATTTCATGGCTCATGCGAATCCTGCAAATGTTTTTCAGGGAAAAAAAAGACGTGTGCAAGATTTACAATAACAGAAATTAAGAATAAAGATGTATGAAAAATTTAAGAAGGCCTAATATTTTTAGTTTTAACCTGTTTAGTGCCAACTGTTTCATCTATTGACAAGGCTTGAATATAGAGTATGTATTCTTTTTCTTGATCATACTTGCACATAAATGGTTTACGAAAAAAAATTCTTTCAATTATCAATCACTCAATAGCAAGGTATTCTATAGAAATTTTACCCCTTTAGCCTGGCACTAAAGGGGTTAATTAGAATAAAGAATATCTCTATTCTACAATAAGAAAAGACTTTTCAATATATGCAAAACCATTCCTCTATACATTACATTAATCAGAATTTAAGTTGAAGCATAGATAGCTTCAAAGGAATCAAAAAAGATTATTGTACACTTTACAACACATAAAATAAAACAATTTTCAGATATACAATGCAATCGTGATTGAGAGTGTTGTATAAAAGTGTAAATAATGTGAATCAGTAGTTTTAAAAACAATGCATCCACTCAACTCTTTGGCTGCCACATCCTTACCGGCATCAAAAGCATCATAGAACTCATCATCTGATGTGTCGTAGAAGCGAGGGCTGCGCCTGTGTCTGAGAGACTGATGAGACGTAGATCGGTCAAAGGGCAGGGGCGTGGGAGACCTGAGTGAACGGGGTGACGGGGGCTGGGAGGCTCCCACCACAGACTGTTCCAACTCGTGGTGCTCCTTGGCTAAGACATGAAGAGCCTCTTCCAGCACACGACACTTCTCCTGCTCCTGCCTCACCTGCAGCATTCGCACCTTAACAGAGAGAGGATTTGTGGCCGTTAAGATTATCAGAAAGAATGTTTAAAAATCACCTCAGTGCTGGGTAGCTCTACTGATAGGAGTGCATACAGGTTGATGCATTGATCACACTAACTCATTTATACTCACTCCATTTCATAAAATGGAGCGCCACATTGGAACTGGGAGAACTTCAATATATAGAGAACACATTTTAATGACATTGTTACACTCAGAAATTGTTGCATTGCAATGCACATACAGCGGATGACTTTGTTCAAAGTTACTGTCACGGCACCTCATGCAGTTTCTTGGTATTTGTTAGAAAATACATTAAATGAAATTCTAAATACATGTCATTAAAATTATAATCAATACCATGGTAATTTTACGCCAATAATTTCAGGCAATGCATTATGGCTGTTATTCGAATTTCCATTTTAAATTTCCAACTTAAAAATTTGTTCTATATTATGCTTTCACATTAACTTCATTTAAAAGCAATAATAAAGTAGAACGTCCAATTACAAGGCAAATCCAATAGGTGGAATCAAATTTGGAAGAAGTCAAATACTCAGGCACTATTTTTACTTCCAACCCATCACAGAATTCACTCATTGGAAAGATGTGCGGTCAACCTTGTACTAACTAGGCTTCATTAAACAAGGTGAGGGAAAATGTATGAAGGCAATAAGAAAAGGTTCAGGACTCTTTAAGTTTACATTTGGCACACAAGAAATGTTTGGGCCTCACATTATAGGAGTCGACTGGAAAACTTGACAAATAAAGAAAAACAGGCAGTGGCACGGACATACAGATATATTCCATTCCTCAGAAAATTCATGATCCCATGAGGAACAGGGTTAAGTATTCAAATAAAAATTAAAGAATCTAATCATAATAAGAAAACTCTATCATGGGAATCATAAAACTTTACGGCACTAGCTTTGTGTCACATTTTTCATGAAAGCCACTTTTCGATGTAAGAGTTCATAGTCTGAATAATTGCCTGATATTCTGGAGAAAGGCAGTCAATACATGCAGCTATTAGGTTACCTGGTAACTGCTTTCCTTCATTGCCAACTTTCAGATGTTTTTATCTTATTCTCCTCAACTAACATGCTGTGTATTTCAATGCAATTGCTAACGTTTCAATTAGAAATAGCATTAATGATAAATATGTTATAAATGATATGATGATCATAATCCCTATGTATATAACAAAAATTTCATTTACCAATATATAATTATCTTTATATTTTGAATTCAGACCTGCATGGATGATGGCTAAATGTTATCAATGGGCAGACACTTGAAACTCTTCAAAATTGGAATATGCACGAGGAATGAGGAAACAACATAACTGTTACACATCATTTAATTTGAACAAAAAGCCATAGGATCACATGTAAAATATATATTTCAAAAAAGACTTATGCAAAATATCAATTAATCTCTTAGAAAAGAGTATTTCTTAATAAGTGAGACAACATTTCCATTTTTATATGATGCATGAAGGCAGTATATTTATTATTTTTAACATTACCTCTTCTTGTTGCTGGAAGAGGGTAAGACAATGACCCAAGGAGCACATCATATTGCCAGCAGTTTCCGATAATATTTGGAATTTCTGTATGAGAGAGAGAAATTTTTATATTTAATAATTTGTGGAAAAATTATAATTTTATTCATTCATCCTGTATCCAAATCTACACGAAGAATAAGATAAGTCAAAAAAAATAAAACGTAAATGCAAATACAATGCACAATGCCCCTGCAGTATAGTATCATTATAATGATACTTAAAATTTCTTAAAAATCCTGTTATTGTTCGCAAATTAAAAAATATAGGGCAAGTTGGAATGCATATAATTATATCCAAATTTTAGTCTTTTTAATTTTTTGGCTAATTAAAATTTGTTTCTCCGTTACAAAAACATTTTTCTTGTGAAATATTTTTTAACTTGGTTTTAAATGTACTGATAGTCATAGTAGTTTTTATTTTAGCCTCTGTCTGGTTACATATTCACGTATGCTTCCGTTCAACATTTATGGATAATAATATTCTCTAATAAACATACAAAGGCAAAATATGTATGAACACGGTAACGTTAAAATTCCAAATAAGTTAAGGCAGGTTAACAAGATTTCCTTTTTGATGCTCTTGCCATGAGTGGTTTACGTGCAGTCCTGTAAATGCTTATAAATGGAGTCTGAAGCTTATGCTGGGTTTTAAAATTGTCTCAGTACATGGAATACTTTCAATTTAAGGATTCTATTCTAATAATTACAGTAACAGAGGTTGATTGAATACTCTAACAATTCATTTTGTCATTACTAAAAATTGGAGCAATAAATAAACCATTTGCAAATTTTACAAACACTTTGTCTTAATGTAATTTACCTTAAGGTAATTAATCAATATTATAAAAACTAGCACACATAAAAAATTAAGGGCATATTCCAATTCCATTTTAAAATGCATTGATGATATAACTAGTCACAAACTTAGTTGTGAAGCAGCTGCATTTCAAATTCTGAAAGCTCAAGAATTTCGAAGAGATAATATTATAATATTCATAACAACATAAATGAAGATGAAAAAAAGACAATTACAGAAATTCAAATAATTACAATATATTGGTTGTTTCTGTTTACCCCTCTTAGTGCGGTGGGGATTTCAGGGGTACTAGTGAGAAGTGCGAAGTGTAATTTAAGAAAATGTATCACCTTAGGAAAAAAAACATTATGAAGTTATTTGTTTAGATATCCATATGCAGTTTTTTTATTTTAAAATATAATATTGTAGTTAATAATGATGCAATACATTTACATCATCTGAATAATAAATGTAATTATTACAGTATCATAAATTTGAATAATATTTTTTTAGCAATAATATTTCGATTTTTAGACACAAAACTAATATTTTTTTAAAAACATTTTTCAATTAAACTACGATATTTAAATATAATAAAGAATCAAAAAGACATGTAGAAAATATTATAAATAAATAAAGAAAAACCAGTGAGTTACAAATTTTTTTGTCAGCCTCTGCATAGTTCGATTTTGTTGAAAAGGCTGATCTCACTGAGTCAAATTGGGACTTTTCCCCTTTCCTTGAGACTGCGGTAATGTGCTTACAATCTAAAGGCAGAAAAAAACTAAGTTCTAACTCACAGAGAACTGCTGACAATGTAATCCATTACACAGGGCGCAATTGATTAGATACGACGGACGGCAAGAGAAACCAAAATGATTACAAAGCAGTGCTCTCATTTCCATCGTCTCAACAAAGTCTGAATAAGCAGGTATATATCAACACCACGACACCACAACACATTCAAGAGATTACAGATGAAAACAGATTAGTAGCCTTTCAGTGGCTTTTCATAGTGGAAAGACTACTCAGAAAAAAAACGAGCAAACAATTAGGCAGAGCTTCCTGACATGTACAAAACTGAACGAAAAATTATGGTAAGAATTATACTTTTTTAAAAGCATTTAAAATTGCTAATAAAAAATTTAAAAAATAGTTACGTAATTCTATGGAATTCGACCTATCGATAGCACAAAAACCATAAATTATTAAAGAAAAAACCATAAGTTACAACGATTTAAACAAAAGCCTACGCAAGAGCCGATATATCGGCCCGCCGCACTTTTCGCCAGGGATACGAAAGCCGATATATCGGCCCGCCGCACTAAGAGGGTTAATAATCACATGGTTGCAGTTTATACAAAAATAAGTACTATCATAACTGAATTCTTGCACATAAAAATCATATTTCAAAGTTGAGAAGATGATTTGGCTTTTTAATTCCTTTCAAAAAATTTCTATACATTTTAGGGATGGAATTCAGTAGCTAAAATTTTTTTTAGTGATGGAGAGACAGATCTTTTGAGTATTGCAGGCAATATATACAAATTCATTACAAAATTGAAATTTTGTATTCCTCTCTTGTAGAGTACATTCTCTATCAAATTTGAATCGTTACTTTCAAAAATTAGATTAAGATTTCAAAATGCATACAACCACTCATTACGAATTATGCGCTTTTCCCCAAAGATATTTTTAATTCATTATCTGTGAAACACCAATGATAGTGTCATAGGGTTTGAAAGGTAGATATAATTGACTACACAAGAGCAGACTCAAACATTAGTGTTAGGTTGTTTCAAACAGAATGATGCTAAATTAGGCATTATAAATTTCAGGAGATATAAATGACAAAGGGTGTAATTTTTCTTCACGAACCTCTGATCCCGATCATGAATACAGCCACGACAGAGCACCAAGGTATCAAAAGTTTAGGTTCACGACTTCAGGTATGGAAATAGTAGTAAAAACTATTACTTGCCTTTTCTACCCCAGTTGTAGTTTTTGATTTTTCACAAAGAACACACATGGGACATTGTGCAGTCAAATATATCAGAGTGGCATTTTACCAGACGACTTCCCTTTGCTATTTTCATTCCTCACAGGTTAGCAAAGTACAGTAGAAAGCGAGAGAGTAAGGAATATTACTATTATTAACTACTGCCAAATACATGAGACTCTCTTCCATGTTAATATCATGAAATTTGAATCAACCCAAAGGCAACAGCATGGTGAGAAGTGATATGATTAAACTGTGTCTCTGCCAACAAGCAGGGAATGTCAGAAGAGAGAGGTGAAATACTAATCTTATGTGTTTGCTCACATGGGAGAGTTACACAACTATATTTTTGTGGTGAAAAAATCCTAATTATTCCCTTAACTAGCATAAAACCCAATTCTGAGATAATTTTCCATCAGAGACTCAAGACTTCAAAGAAAGCTTGTACGTTTGATTCACAAATTGCACAAAATTCATTACGTCTATTTCAAAACCACCATCTACAATATTTTCCACAGAAATTATCCCTCGGGCTTGTGCCAAGGGAGCCTATCCCAAATCAAGTCTCTCTGAATCAAGTCAAAACAGCATTGTGAAATAATAAAAGGGGTATTTGTGGTCACATATTCACATTGCGGAGGTTGGCACCACTTCCACTAAAATACAATGCAACAGCTCTGTTGCACATTACCTTCAATGCAGCTAAAATGTTGACAGCAGCATCACAATTGTTTAGATTCTCCCAGTCACTTGGAGACAGACTTTCTATCACAGAGGTTGCTTCCCCTAAATGTTGCTGTAACATCTGATGATGGGCTCCTGCAGTTTGCAGAGAATCCTATGGATGCACCACAGAAAAATATATTTCAACACCAAAACCTATTTAAGGATATCTATGGAAAACCCTATATTGTTCCTATTTGAAGAATGCATGGAAATCATGTCTACTAGGAAAATCATGTCTATAATTGGTAACCAAAATGCAAAAACAACCTTTTGTGAAAAAAATAATACCTGAAATACTGCTCCACAGGAAAATGCAACAGTTTCTCTTAAAAGAGTCAATAAATTTTGGGAAAAAAATTATTCAGACAATAACACATCATTAACAATATATTGAAAACTAAGGGACAAGTGCATTCTCTCCAGCAATTCTACCAGATTTGACTGTCTTACTAAAAAAGTTTATTATTAGATAAAAACTCATCATAGGAACCAGGAAATAACAACTTGATGAGCAGTTCATTGTTAAACTAGCTTCCAAAAAAATATATTTAAAGAATTGTATTTACTGAAAACTAATTAAGTTAACAATTAAATTATAGGGTCTCTGAAAGTGACTGAGTTATGAATATTTTCTGGAATTTCTGTGCGTTGCCAAGAGCATTTTGGCACTATAATTGTTAGTACAGAAAAGAAGGCCATACATTTTCAACAGAAACTGAGGCTAAAAGGCAAAGGAAAATAGTACTTACTTCCATAGACCCGAGTGGCTTAAGATCACCTTCCTCTTCATCACTGTCATACAACACCTGCCCTTGACTGAGATAGTGAGAGCTAAAAGCCACATGCTCTTGAAATGCATTTATCCATTTCTGTAATATAAATAAAAATTCAAATGTAATGCACACTATCTCCTCCAAAAAGACATTTTATATTTCATCCATTTTGTGCACCTAGCCTTATTTAATCCACACAAGACTCTAGAAACATTCTCAACAAAAAATAATTACGAGAGCAGCTTGAAAGTTTATCGGAATCACTACCAGGTGACAGCACTAGTACATCAAGTCTCCCATACAGAATTCTTAATGACTAAACACGTAAAGCATCATTGCCCTGGGAAGAGATCTGTGGTGCGGACACCTTTCTGCTGTTGCTCCTGAGTGGTGATTTGTGAAGATGTAAAAAATTGAGATTCAAGCAGTGAATAAATACTTCGTAAAGAAAGGTATGGAAGCAAAGAAAATTCATGCCCACTTTCAAAATGCTCTGGGAGACTCTGCTTCTTCATATCCAAATGTTGCCAAGTAGACAAACAAGTTTAAAATTGATCGGAACAGCTTAGATGATAATCCACGAAGTTTTTTTGCAAAAATAAGCCACTACCCCAAAAATCATTGCAAAAATGCAAAAAATGGTCATGGAGGAATGTCTCCTGAAAATGCAAGAAATCGCTGAAGCTGTAGGGATGTCATCTGAATGGGCATATCACATGTTAACAGTGGAATTGTATAAGAGAAAATTACCTGCTAGATGAGTGACTGCCTGGACTCTTGATGCAGGATCACAAACGCAACAGAATGGAAATTTCCACCACTATACCCCAGAGAAAAAACAACACGCAAAGCAGTGGAAAACCCATTGATTCACCACCACCAAAGAATGCTAAGGCAATATGGTCAGCCGGAAAGGTGATGGCTTCAGTTTTCTGGGATACGGAAGAGAGTCTGCTAATAGGTTGTCTTCCCACTGTTAAAACAATTACTGGACAATACTACACTAACCTCCTGGACCAACTACAGCAAAAGATATACAAAAAAAGGCCAGGTTTGACAAGGAAGAAAGTCATCATTCCTCAAGACAATGTATGCCAACACATGTGTCATGGCCATGACAAAAATACATGAACTAAGAAATGGATTGTAGTCACACCTGCTTTATTTGTCTGATTTTGCTTCATCAGATTTCCATCTCTTTCCCAAGCTCAAAATTTTCCTCAGTGGACTGAGATTCTCATCAAACAAAGAACTAACAGCTGAAGTAGATGTGTATTTTGCAGGCCTGGAGGAATCTAATTTTCTACATGGGATCAAGACATTGGAACATCGCTGAACCAGGAGCAGTAGTGTACAGTAGACTATATTCAACAGATTCAGGCAAGCTCTAGTGGATGTTTGTCATTATTTGCAAATTTGCACATTTTTTTTTCTCATGATACAGTGGACTACATTGAAAAATAATAAAGTTTCACTGAGGTAAGTTGTTTACTTCTATTCCATTCTGAGAACTTTTCAAATTACCCTTGTAATTACAATTGTGCAATCTTTAACTTAAAACATCTTGCTTGGCATTCTTTTGGTATGGTATCATGCTTAAAACAATCTGGGTATCACAACTCCAGACTGCTCCACAGGGTCTTTCAACAGGCATGCCTTGCTTTAAAACAAATGTTTCACTAAATGAGTAACGATTTCATATTTATACTTAGGATAAAAAGGACAGAAGACTTGAAAAGTGTAGAGAGTTGCTACACACTGATATGGAATTTCATATCTGTACCTCATAATCTCTAGGAGAATGGATAATGGTTTAATAACAGTTACAGAATTAATTTTGCACATAATATAAGCATTTAGTACTTTGAGAATATGAGAATCAACAAGAAGAAAACTAAATTTCTTGTGTGCGGATGAGAGAAGCTGTTTGCAGTTATCCAAATCCGAGCAAGTCTAATCCTTCATTTACCAGGGCAGCAGTGTAACTTGGGGTTGAAAAAATTTGACCGACACCATGAAATTAATGGCTTAACCTAAGGAGGTGCTCAAGAAGTAGAGACAATACCATGTTCAAAGAATCTAAGGTTGCAAACAAGGAAGCAGTTGGTCAAATCATTCAATGGTACATTGGAATACTGGAAAAGGAGACAAGTAAATAAAAGAAGTCTTTGAAATGTGGTGTTGGAGGTGTGGAGGTCAGAAGAAAACGTTTTTAATAACTGAGAAAAAAGATTGAAAGGATATCAGCATCCAAGATTCTCAATTACAACGATACAAACTCAAGGGGGAATAAAATGTACATTAAAGAGGTCTTGTACCTGAAGATGGTTCAATGAACTGAAACGCATAGTGCCTTGCAATAAAGCTGTGGAAAAGTGCAAATTTAGTTTTTCTCATACTAAAGAGTTGCTCATACTAAAGTAAATTCCCTGATTGAGTGTTAAACGTCTCTAAATTTGCCACTTCGATTATATTTGTGGGTACACCTGGTTGAAAAATATTACCAGTGTATGTATTGAACGAACACTAAAAATTATGGGACCATTGGGGACCTTATCAGCACCTATGACAGAGCAACATTGGAATGGATTGATGAAATTTTATTCTGTGATTAGTTTTCTACCACCATCAAATAACATTACTAGCACAAATAGAGATAGGTGATAATTTATGAAGCCATTTGCAGCTGAGGCAATAAGAATGTGTGAATAAAATGATATTGACTTTGTGCCTCCTCCTCTTAATGTTAATCATCTCCTTCAGCTAATGGTTGTGGTTTGTTTCGTTTGATGAAAATGGCTGGGAGGAAAATTTGCACAGAGTGGAGTGGAATTGTTGATACAAGAACGGCAACTATTCCTAATTATGTTTTTCATAGACTCTTAAGACATCACGCCAAAGAGTAGAAGCCCTTTTAATCACATGGCTGGTTTCTGCATTACAATTTACCATTCTATTTATACTTCATCTACCTGAATATCTAGAGAGAAATTTTATTCACTTGCAACTTGAAAAAATACAAAAGTACTCTATACCTGTCGCCCAACTTCTGTGCCCTCTCCTGAGTCTACAACACCCAGGCGATGCATTGTTCCATCAGAGAATCGAAAAGAGAATGAAGAGGTGTCATGAGATTCATCTGGGGGCAGGACCACCCTTGCTCCAGAGTCCAAGCATTTGCATCCACGCCGCTTGGAGCCTGACCAAGCATCAGCACGACTACCATAATACGTGAGGACCCCTCTCTCAAGCACAGCCTGTATAGATATACAAACAAAGCAGAAAAAAATGTAAGACATTATTTAGCTTTTCCACACAAATCTTATGCGACATCTTTCATTTCAATATGATACATTTCCACAAGATTTCACCAGGTGCAGTAAACCTTATTAAAGCAGGATGAGTTAACTGTGGATATCATCACATTAAAGCAGCAAAAATAATCCACACCAAATGGGTTTGTTGAAAACAATTTTATCAATTCTTGGTTTTTTAAATAAAAGTACACATCTGATGCATTAAAAAATACTATTTATAGACATATGTCCACTTGCACATCATGAGATACAGTTGAACTTTAAAATAGCCCTAATAGTACAACACACATTTCCCACCCACAGTACCCACAGTTTTGTAAAAAAACATAATTAATAAGCAAGTCGGTATCTTTTGCTGAGCATGGAAGCAAAGGATATATGCAAATAGTTACCACCAGGAATAACCTTTCTTAATTTGAAGAAACATAAATCACATCAAGACACACATATTACTTAAAATTGCCCAATCAGTGACAGGAAGTACCGGACACCATGCAAAATGCACCCAGAAATTTTCTTCTTATATGCATCAATATAATTTAAATTACTTTCAAACTTTTAGTTCCGTCAGTTACCCACTGATACGCATCTATGTTGTATTTAATTATTCTCCCAGGGTTGAATGAAATTATTAAAATACCAGATAATTTCATCCCATCAGAATTTTAAAATGAGAGTTTTTATTCCTATTAATACAATAAAATGGTTAAATCTCACCTTACGTCTAAGTGAATCAAGGAAATACTCGAGTTTCTCATTTAAAAATAAATGATAAAATAGTTTCATTGAATTGGACAAAATAATTTTACTAGATGATAACATTAATTGGTTTCATTCGCTATATAATATACATAACTGTGACTTACTACCTTGAACAAAAAGTTCCCGGAATAACCACCGTGTGGCGCTCCCATCGTTCCGATTTGAGTTCTGTTTTTTTTGTTAAATTGGTACATCTGTTGTTGATATTCCCTTTAAATCTTAGTGTCATAACTTGACATTTGCAAAAGTTACGTAGCCAAGAGTACATCTATCTCTGTGTGTGTTGGCGATTTTTTACAATTGCAGAAATGGATTTAAATTTGCAACAACGAACTTGTATTAAATTTTGCGTAAAAAACGGATTTAGTGGCGCACGGACGTTGGAAATGTTGGAAAAGTGTTTCGGCAACGATTCTCTAAAAAAAACGGTCGTTTACCAGTGGCACGAGCGGTTCAGAAGTGGTCGTGAGTCAATCGAAGATGATGAACGCAGTGGCAGACCATCGACATCGAAAGTCGGTGAAAAAATTGATAAAGTAAAAGAAATGTTGGTCAATAACCGCAAATTAACCATCAGAGAAATAGCGGAGGACTTGAACATTGCCTATGGATCCGCCCAAGACATTGTGGTTAATGATTTGGGTTTCCGTCGTGTAGCAGCAAAGTTGGTGCCAAAAGACCTCAATTTCATGCAAAAAAGAGACCGTGTTGACGTCGCAAAAGACATGATTTGCGAGGCTGAATCCGATCCCACATTCATCAAAAGGATCATTACTGGAGACGAGACGTGGGTTTATGAGTACAACACGCAATCCAGACATCAGGCAAGTGAATGGCGTTCACCAAATGAGCCGAGACCAAAAAAACCACGTCGTTTTCAGTCAAAAAAGAAGGCAATGCTGACGGTTTTCATGGATTACAACGGTGTAGTGCATCATGAATTTTTGCCAGAAGGCCAGACAGTAAACAAAGAGTATTATTTGGGCGTTATGAGACGTTTGCGTGAAGCAATTCGCCGAAAGAGACCAGAAATGTGGGCAGAAAACTCGTGGATTTTGCACCATGAAAACGCACCGTCGCACAGTGCTATCATTATTCGTAATTTTTTGACGAAAAATGCAACAAATACCATCCAACAGCCACCGAATTCACCTGATTTGGCTCCCTGTGACTTCTTTCTGTTCAATCGAGTTAAAAAACCATTACGGGGAACGCGTTTTAGCAGCCGAGAGGAAGTAATGGAAAAATCGCAGGACGCACTGATGGACATACCGAAAACCGACCGTAACTTTTGCAAATGTCAAGTTATGACACTAAGATTTAAAGGGAATATCAACAACAGATGTACCAATTTAACAAAAAAAACAGAACTCAAATCGGAACGATGGGAGCGCCACACGGTGGTTATTCCGGGAACTTTTTGATCAAGGTAGTAACTTCCAAGAAAGTCTACAAAACATCAATTAGGCCTGTACAGACAGTAGCATACCTTCACCTTTGCTAACTGTGATTTGCTGCAGGCAAAGACGAAGTCATCCTTACGTACCGGACTCTCAGCCTTCAGACACAATGTGTGAATTCAAAGATAATTGCTGTTGATATGGTTTTTAGTATTAGCTTTTCAGGAAAAATGCTGCAGCCTCCATCAATGGATTTTAAATATGTAATACAAACGAATACACTAAAACATTTGGATATGGAAAAAACAGGGACCATACTGATATACCTGATTGGGAGTACAAAACACATTCACAAACAAAATGCTATGAAAATGTATTGACTAATAATGAACACACAATTTCAGCATGCAAGATGGTGACCATATCCCATCCTTAGATTTCATAATCTATCATATTGTACGAGAGACCTACAATACCTAATTACCAGAAAAAAGTTTAGTCAAACTTGTCAATCCTATAGAATATTCTGTGCTTCAAAAAAATACTCATGAAAATAAGGATTAATTGGAAACATTTTTGAAATTAACATAAAAAATTCAAGATTTTAAATTTTCAAAAGGTGGCAACAACTGGGTATTACTGCAGATGCAGGCGATTGGCTGCCAGTGTTCAAGAGTGCCACTTGTTCTGACATTGAGAGCAAAGAGCACATCAGGAAATCACTTGAGAACTTCACATTCTATTGTTCTCTTTTCCTATTATACCTCACAATATCCCAATATTTTCTTTCTCTTGCCTATGACCCCACTCACAGAATTTCCCTCAGCATACACATGAGTGATCCAGTGCCCATCACTGGTTTAGGGTTACATCAAAAATGACCAATTAGTTTCCATCTGGTTTTCAATTTTCTTACCCAAATTGGCTTCCAGCCTAAAAAGCGTGACCTTTTTACTAATTGTCCCTCAAAGCGGGTTGCAGTCTTCTGCAACTGACGAAGGGGCTGTACACACAGAACTTGACGCATGTGCGCATCTCTTGCCATTTCTAATGCTGTCTGACCTGAAAATCCAAATACAATTTGAGAACTTTATGATTTAACACAGTATAAAATCAGTTTTACCACAGAAATATAAAAAAAACACCAAGAGGGACTGATTAATATACATAATGCGGCGAACTTGGCACAAAAAGTGGCAAAACACAACTCACACACCATAATAACGCCAGGGTAGAATACAAAGCATACTACAGAGTTGGAGAATGGTATATGGACAAAAGTCCCATACCCACTTCACTCAATCAGAAACAAGATAATTACTCTTACAACTCTTAACTTGCAATTCATGGAAACTTCTCATATTTTAGGAGTTTTCCATTTCATTATTACATCATGCAGAAACTTCTTTCCATCTGCCAGTGCATATACTTAAGTATGATGAGTATCATAATAAAGAATAAAATTGTTCCACTTTTCCACTTATAAAAAACTGCTTTACTATTCACATTTCAGCAACACAGGATCATTGTCAGATAAAAAACAATTAAAAATATGATGAAACCAGAGTACAAGGACTGTTCAAAAAGTATCATGAAATTTGAATTTTTGCAGGTTACGTATATTTGATTTTTGATTTTTTTTTGTGGCATTATGTTGGTACTTAGGTTTCTCACTTATGCTGAAAATTTCGGCCATTTTGAATGTTCAGTTAATTTTTGAAAGCTGTTTTGCTAGGATGTGTTTTGGCTTTTCTTCGATTTTGCCGGTTCCAAAATATGGATCAAAGAATCTGCATCAAAATTTGTGTGAAAAATGAAATTAAGGGCACGGACGTATTCCCAATATTGACTGTGGCATATGGAGAAGCTACCTTGGACCGAAGCAATGTTTATCTGAGGTACAGTGTTTCCCGAGGGCCGAGAAGATGTGAAGGACGAAGAGTGAGCCGGATGCCCGAGCATGTCAACAACAGACGAAAATATTGATGAAGTGAAGAAAATAGTATTGGCCAATTGTCGAATCCCCATTAGAGAAGTTGCTGAGGATCTAGACATATCGACTGGCCGGTGTCACTCGATTTTTACCAATAATTTGGGCATGACACGGGTCGCCGCTAAATTTGTACCAAAATTGCTCAAATTCAACCAAAAACAGCAATGCATTAACATTGCGTACAATTAACTTGAGATCATGAAAACTTTTTATTAAACCAGGAAAGAATACAAAGAGGATCTATATGGTACAGAATATGATGTTGATGGGGATATCTTAGGTCTTGGCATACTTGATTGTGAACTAGAAAGGGCATTAAGGGGATTGAAATTAAATAAGGCCTTGGGGATAGATTACATCCCCACAACAACGTTCTACAGTCTGTGTCCATCCAAACACTATTAATGGTAGAATACTCAGTCAAAAAAGAGGACGGGGTATGTTTCATAGCAGAAGGGGGTTGGCAAAGAATACAATGGAGGTAAGAACAAGTAAGTCGATGAGTCACTTTGGGTAAAACCATTGGAAGTTTATCTCCCAGGAGGGGACCAATCAGTCAAAAGGAATCAAGTGCATAATTAAATTGTGTCTGGGAGTGGGCGAGATTCTTGGGAAATGAAAAAGGGAATTATCAACAACGTACAGTGGTGATTCAATAATTAGCTTAGGTCTTGTGAAATTTCTAATTGTTCGTAGATATTCAATCTTGTGCCTTTCTGTTCCAGGTAAAGAATATCAGCATCAAAGATACATTGATTGGAAGCATTGATGAAATGTTTAGTCGGAAGGGAGGAAGAATCACTACTGTTTACTCAGAAACTGGAATGTCCTTTTAATTTAATTGCAAAGTTTCTTTTGGTCTGACCAATGTAAGACTTGTTACCGGAGGCATAAAAAACTTGTTTTTTGTCTTGCCACTGATGATGACTCTATGCTGTAAAAAAATGCATAGGAAAGTATTTTTTTTGTAGAAAATTTCAACAACTTTATTCTGAATTCATCCAACAAATCGTGCCTTGAAATGTTTTTCTCACAGTGTGCATCATTTTTCTAGTGTACCATTCAACTGTTTTTGCTTCAACACAGCTCACTGTACCATCATATGGCATTTCAAAGTGGACAATTGATATACAATCCCTACTCACCTCAATACACAGGAATACATATTAAATGAATGCAGAATACATTAACTCTGAATTCTCACAATAATTTCTTCATATGCTTCAAGCAAGTACGGCAATATAATTGTTTTCCTTCTTGTTGAAAGGCCATTTCTATTTCTTTTAACCTAATCAACGAATCCCTATTAGTCTTTAATTCAGTGAAGTGTCCTTTTCTTCCTTCCAGTTTTGTATGCAAGATTCCATCATGCCAGATTAACATCCAGGTGCACAATTGCCTACCCATTCCACTGATCTTATAAACTTTAGTTTTTATACACAAAAAATGAACAATATTTTAATACTATTCATTCCAATACATTTTCAATTCAAAAGTAAGATGAATTTACTTATGTGTGGCTCATAGTTTTAATTGATAAGGACAAAATGGCAAAAAATGTAACCTCGGGCAGAAACTCAGAAATTACAAGTTTTCTGCTTCAATGTAAATAAATATGGCCAGTCTTTGTAGATGCTCACTCTGCACTAAGTGGTTTGTACTCTCTGGCAAAATCAGCAAAAATATAATGATTTTTATGAATAAATGAACTTGAACTGAAGTTTTAGGGAACTATTTGGCTATCATGTTTCATTTGCTGGAAATACCAATGCCATAGGAAATCATTTAGTAAGCTCTGCATCTTTGTGAAGGATGCACAGTTGACATTTTATAAAGATTTAAGAGGAAGAATGAGCACATAGTAAACTAGAAGATATGATAGTCAGCCATTGAAGAACACAACACAAAAAATGCTTACAATAATTAGAATTTAAAAATGATGGGACTTGAACTTGAATAATTATGAAGCAGTAAGACTTCAATATTGTTTGATAATCATAAGCATTCAATTGATATCATTTACTTATATTTATTACAAAATAAAATATTATCTTTTTGGTAAAAATACCATTTGGGAAAGTGATACTCATGAAATGTCTGGGAACATATACACAGTCCTCAGGTCGGTGACATGCATTTTGTCTGGTGTTAACTTTTAAGTGTTACAGCAAAAAAATTTCTTCTAACAAGTAATTATGGGTTGGACAAATCTTTTTGCACTCTTGAATAAATATAAATTATTATTTTCAATCTCCCCCTATCAATTACAATCAATGTGTCTCGGCTGTCTACTCTTCAAATTTTGATATTTGGTAGTTCACTAATTGGTGAAATTTTTCTTAGGAATAAAGGTGCTGGTTAGAGTAAGTATTGTTTGCTGAATAAGAGAATAAAATATGTAGCCAAATAGAACTTCAGTTGGCTTAAGGAAATTTGGCTTTTAAAATATGCAGTCGATATGAGAGGTATCAGAGTATATCAGCCTCAATAATTCATGGCTAACCATGTAAACAAAAATGCCACTTTTAACATTTATGAATAGTCTACATGTAGTAATATTTTCCTCAGATAACAGCTACATAAATCTGAAATGACTTACCTCTGTTGTTCCTAATCGAGGTATCAATTCCATTTTGCAAGAGAAGAACAGCAACTTCTTTGTGACCTCGATATGAGGCACAATGCAAGCACGTATTACCTTGAGCATCCACGCAATTTATATTAGGTGGCTTGTCCTGCTTTAACTGAAATCATAAGCAGAAACAACAGGAAATCACTGCAAAGGTATTCCTTCCATAAAGATATAGAATACTAATAATTTATAAACACAATTAAATAATCTATCATCACTCTCTTAGATTTTGTCTTAACTTTATCTATCCAAATCTGACTCTAATGAAACAACATTAAGGGAAAAAAATAATTTTTGCAGATGTGACCAGCAAGTTAAAAGACATCCAAAATGCATTACAGCTCATTATTATTACTAGCATCTTGTGCAAAACTTACGTTGAAAGAAAGATTTTTCAACTGATGAATATTTTATTACTTCTTTACACCAATTGAGAATTTAGCATATCCAGTAGTACATAGTGATGAAAAAGGATAGCCCTGATATATGAGGGCAGTCGGCATTATATGCCCCCAAAATGTTTAGTATTAAATAAATTTAAAACTGATATTTCCCTAAAAGAAACTTGTATAAAAGAGAAATAAACTCAAAATAAAGCTAATATAAGTCAGGTCAATGTTCATGTTATGTAACTATGGATTTAAATTAACATGCACAAATGAAACAAAAATATTTGTATTCATTCAAAAAAAAATGTGAAAGTATATTAATTGCCTCCTTAAGAGATTCCAAGGTCCTCGGTAAAACTTTGTAACCTTCCTGTTGAAACCAAAAGACTTGTGTGTCATATTCCTCACTATACTCTTCCATTTTGGGGGGTAAAAAGTTCTCCAGCATTTCACAATAGCGCACAGAGTTCACAGTAACAGTTGAACCTCGAGATTCCAAAAAGTAAGGCCAAATAATGCCTATGGAGGACACAGCACACCAAACTGTCACTTTGGGGCTATGAAGAGGTCTTGGATAAAGTGTGCGAGGGTTGTCAGGTGTCCAGTAACAAAAATTTTGCTTATTTCCTGAACCAGAGAGGTGAAAATGCACTTCATCACTAGACCATAGAATAGCTTTGGATTGCACAGAGGTCAAGATTGCCTTGCAAGCATCTGTACGCTCCACCCAGTCTTCTGAACTCAATTCTTGAGCAACCATCATCTTATAGGGGTGTAAGTGAAGGTCAGAGTGTAAAATTTGCCCTGCTGTTCAGGGTGATATGCCAAGAGCAGCAGCAGGTTTCTGCACAGAGCGCAATGGAGACTGTTCAACGGACGCTCTCACTACCAACATGTTTTCATGTGTTCGCACACTTTTAGCTCACCCTGCTTGTTTTCTAGGAAGTGTAGATCCTGCCACATGTACACAAGTAATCAATTTCCTAATGGTTTTAGAATCAGGAACCCCCCTGTCATGACGAGTCAAACCAAACCGCCTATGAAAAGCCCTTTGCATCACTACAACACTATCATTGTTTTTAAAGAACGTTTTTACAACAAAGCCTCGATGCTCACAGGTGCTCAGGCCACAGCATGGTAACTACTAAAAATGACATTCTTTACCCCAGCTAACATCACTACTCCCACTCTGCTGATTAATCTGGGTGCTCTTCAGTGATTTTTGAAACTAGGGAGTCCATTCTGCCCCACCCTATACTATGACACCATTAAAAATATATTAATTATCATTGCAGCTAATCCAATTTTTTCCACATTACTGATGGTATTATATAGTTTTCTTGAATATAAATAAAATGCTTTCCAGGGAATAGAGAATATTTTATTTTCAAAAAAAAAAACAAATTAGAAACACCAGGGTAGAAACATCCTCATATCACAACTTGTACCAGCCTATGTACCTTGAAATAGAAATGCATAAATTGAATAGTAATAAAGAACTATTGAATTTCATGTGCACCCCTTCCAGGATACAAACACTGTTAACACTGTTAGGAAAGTACACAACTTATATTATCAAAAGGTGTTTTTAATGCTGTCCATAGAGCAACATCATTCACTTGTCGGGGAGGACAGGTAGAAGAGGAGAGATTTGATTATTTGTGACTTAATTGCCCGGACTGCCCTCCTAAGCTTCAGCCTTGCCCTTAGTGATAAACTTTGGATCCCCACTTTTCCCCCTCCACCACTTGAGGGCAAACTCAAAGCATTTTATCATATCTTTATGCTTCATTGTAATGTGAACTTCCTACTGCAGTATTATATGGAGAAGAAAGTCAAGAAGGAATTCAACAATAATAAATGGTTAAGGCCTGATATTAGAGTTATAACATCTCTCCTAAAACAACTTCTCAGAGGAATCAAAATGGAAAACTCTGCTTCAGCTTAAGTTTGTTATTCTGATTAAAAGAAATTCTAAGAAACTGCAGGAGATTAACTTCAAAGCCACAATATTAACTTCAAAAAGATTTATCAAGTAAATGCTCATTAATATGTAACAATTTCAAAGAGTAAAAATCATTCTCCTTGACATTGATTATAACAAAGCCTACAGCAAAATTTTTAATGAGTCAAGAGGGAATTTAAATATATGCACAAAAGAGAACTCCAGCAATAAATCAAAGACAGCATGGAATTTGATTAGCAATATTGTTCCCTTGAACCACAACAAACATTGCAGTAACTCGAATCAATTAATTAAAATTATTGTTTAGCGACATATCTCATTGACACGGCTGCTTTAATCATTATTTTATTTCTGCTGTAAGTAAAGGCTCAATTAATGTTCTCTCTTTCGATGAAAAATCACACCAAACACCAAATCATGTAAACATGAAAATGAAAATCCAATTTTTCTATATCCTAATGATATTCTGCAAATATTGAGAAAATTCAGCACGGAAAACCCTGCAGTGTTTTATGACATTCCTAGCTCAATCATAAAATAAGATGCCAAATCCTAGATTCTTCACCCTCTAGTTTAATTGATTAGTGTTTCCCTTTGCTCCTTTTGTTTCCCTAGCATGCTAAAGACTGCTAAGTTGTCCCAATCTGTAAAGGAAGGATGAATTTGATCCGTTAATTTTAGACCCATCTCTGTCCTCTTCACGTTTTCTTATTTGAAACAGTCATGTATTACTGACTTTGATATTTTATTGATAGATATGATTTATAATCATCCTCACAATTTGGGTTCACTGACAGGAAAGGCACTAAAAGTGGATATTTACAAATTAGTCGAATCAGTATTAAATGGACTTGACCAAAAGGCATATGCATTTGGCATGTTCTACAATTTGATCAAGGCTTTTGAAAATGTTAAATGCTCCTAAATTACTAGAATTTAGTCTTCATTTGCCCATTACAATTGGGATTTAAATAACAAGGATTCCTGCCATCCATATGCAACGTGTTAACAAGGAAGGACCACATTAATGCCATACCAGGAAAATTATGCTCAGCGTGTTTCCTTCTTAAAACATTGAAGAAAACTGTAAGCAGGGATGAGCTAAAAATGTCACATTACGATATTGTGCTCTCCCATGTTATTCATGGTATCATCCATTGGGTATCATCCCCTCATTTGGAAAAATATTCAAGCTACAAAAGAAGGCCATCTTTTACATTCCAACTAAATATCCCACAGCCCTATCTATCTCTACCATTAATTCAGGACCCTGGTCTCCTACTATTAATATGTATGTTCATACGCTTCCTAGTTTCATATATTTAACAGCACAAAACAGAATATCAAACAAAGTCACAATACCACAATCACCCAACCAGAACAGAATCAGACTTGAACATTAAGTGCACCAGGGGAAAAACAGCAGACCTAGGGGCTAAGTCTATGGGGCCAGTGAGATATAATGACCTGTCACAGGCATATAAAGAAATTAAAAATTTATGTAGTTTTAAAAATGCTATGAAAATGTTTCTCATTAATAAAAATTACTACAGTATTTAAGTTTTTTAATGACATATTATGATACAAATGTGTATAAATTTTATCCACCTATACATGCATATAAATTTTGAATCATTGTAAATAATGAACAACTTGAAATTTTGCTAATGCTGTATATTGTTTTGTTCTATTACTCTAGTGTCACCACTCTTTACTTGTTATACTGTAAACAATATTTAATCTATACTTATGATGCATCTTATATTGGATCTATGTACCAATACCTGGATCAAAATAAATACAGTCACATCCCGTATTATCGGATTTTACATTTTCCCACAATTTACAATATTTTTATCATGTCCCATGCAATTTCCTATTTTTCTAACTTGGAAACCCAAATTTATATGATTCCATTTTCAGTTTTCCTACCATTTGAATCAATATGCACTCAATTTAAAAAATTTCATATTCTAAAACAGTAACTCATGAATTACAACCTTAATAAAAAAACTTTTTTGTCTCCATTTCATGCATTTCTGCTTAAAAAATGAGAGAGAGAGAGAGCAGTAATAGGAATGGTTTGAGCAAAAAATTTGAATACAGTGGGGCAGTACAGAGCACCGCTAGAGATGAAAATTTGAACTACTTTAAACTAATATCTCAGGCTGCCAGGAAAAGATTCCTCCCGTGGCATTAATACATTGCGAGACTAGGGGTTAGCTACGTAATGTATATATTGTAAGAACACCTGTAGGAGACTATTCATTTCACAAGTTGAAATTATGAGGAGTGAAAATGATTCCTGATCCAAACATGATGAAGCATGAAAAATACATCACATATTGTCGATATGATATATTACGTGTTCTAGCACAGAGTACAACAGAAAATGCAAAACGTAAATTTCTAAATAAAAAGCTCTCTGACTAGTATTTTAGTATTTGCCATCAGTTACTGATATTATAAAGTTATCAACAATTTTGCACAATTTTCTTAGAATATTTAACAATAACTACAAAAAATGTTTAAATAAATGTACATGTTTACTTCCACTTAAAACATTATTTCAATATGTTAAGGTTTTTTCCTTTATTTCAATGCTCAATAATGCACATAGATATTTCTCAAATTTAGGTACAAATGCAGTTCACTGTTGAAGCACTTACCATGGCTGCCACCGATTTCATATCCCCTTGCCGTGCACCAGCAAGTAGAGCTTCTTCACGCCGCCTTGCTTCAGTCATCTCAGCCGCAGCCAACAGCTTGCATACCTCAGGATCTCTACCAACCTCCCTTGGTGTAAGTCCTTCCCCATTGGGTACACTCACATCAGCACCTCTTCCTAGTAGAACTAAAACCAAATCCTAAATTGGAAAATAAAAAAGCTATGGTTAATTAAGAATTCTATTATGTCAAAAATGATCATTTGTGGAGGCGCAATCTCACAAACTGTCCTTATTGGCACTGTACAATCAGCACTCAGCAGCCAAAATGAATTTTTGCCAAGGGAGCGACTGATTATCCCAACATCCTCCAATGATATATTGAGATAAATGAAAAATGATATATAATGGAAAAATCATCTACATGTTTCGGTTTGGTTCAGGATTGGTTTCCCAGCTGGTAGAGTACTCTGCTATGGACAAGCATACCCAATAGGTATGAGTTTGTGGGCACCAGATTAGGAAATTTTGGGTAAATACATCTTATATTATCCCCTTTCCAACCCAGATGTACCACAATGAGTACAAACCAGGGTAATGTAAATGGAGGATTCACAGTAATTTCTACTTTTTTCAATGCACTTACAATCTACCTTCCATGAAAGTCATTTGTACTTTTCAACGTGTTTAAGTTATGAAACATGACTTATCCCGAATAATGAAATGTATTAGCACATAGCTCTCACATTGCAAAACAGTCAGGCTTTACTCCTGTCATCAGCAGAATTTTTCAGGCCTAAAACTATACCAGCAGAGTTTAAAAAATAGTCTAACTGACCTCTGGTGTGACATTATTAGCATTAAAACGGTAATCACCTCTCTACCAATGAATGCTGCTTTATGAAGAGCAGTGTCCCCAGCATCATTTATTGCATTGATATCAGCTCCATGATCCAATAACAATTCCACCACAGTAAGATGGCCAAAGTAGGAAGCAAGATGCAGAGGTGTCCATCCAAAATTACTCTTATTTTTTCCTGAAAAAGAGCAGAAGATATTTGTAGGAGGTGCTAAATTACTATAAAAATACAATTTTACAGTTTAAGCTTTTCATTGCCGAAAAATTTATTAGCAATCAAATATAAAAAATAACCAAATAAAAAAAAGATTTAACTATTATACTGAATTTAGATTTTCATACTTAACAAGGTATACATATTTATTACACATCAAGACAGTAGCACTATTTCAGCACTACAGAATCACTGGTTTAATTTTATATATGGCAAATACAGTCCTTAGAATATCACATTTAGGACAATGGGAAAACAACTACAATGTGAAGATTAGTATTGGGCATAAGAAATGGAGATGAACACCCAATTAAGTACTTATAAAATTAATGGAAAAGAATATAAAAATACATATTGTCTTAATAAGGAGGTTTGATTGGGTGGAAGATAATCAACAATATATCATAGAAAATACTGCACTTTCATAATCCAGAGAAATTTTTAGTACAACATGCATTTTGACTGAGTGGAGCATCATGAGATGCTCCACTGAAAAATCAATTAAATTAGGGTGTATATAATAAGAATGGTAGGGAAGGGAAAAGAAGGGTGGGGCAAGGGATGTGGAAAAAGAAAGTGGAGTTCCAGTTTTTTCCACTCCTCCTTAAACCATCCCTTTCCGTACCCTTCCTCTTACTTTCCCCTTTTTCTATGACACTAGGAGAAGTAAATTAACAAGGAGTGGCAATCGGCAGCTTAGGTCGGTCATTTGTGCACCACTAGCCATAAATGGTTCATTTGGTCGAGTTGAGATACTCAAGGAAATGAAGGTAGGGTAGACAACAGTTTAATGATATGACTGCTGTATTCTACAACCATTTTTACATCCTTGCTGATTAGTTATTTATAAAGGTAAAGGTAGAAATACCTTATAAAATTACCACAATATAGAGAAAACAAAAATGAGCAGGATTAGAGAAGGAGAATAAAAGTACATCGTCACATTTATAAGGGTACACCGTATGATTAAATACAGAAAGCTTTAATAAATAACAACAAGGAATTATTAAAGAATACATTATGGTCAAGGAATTAGTAAAGGAATAATGTACAAAACATAAGATGCCTTGATTTCTCTTACCATTCATTGTCATATCTATACGACAATAGTATTTGAATTCATATCATCATATCAAGACACATCCATTTATTAAATACTTGATACAAAAATATTAAAACACTTAGTTCTAGATAATTCTGATATAATATCAAAAATATGCTATAAATTTCAAAACTAATTTAAATAGACAAGGATTTCCTTATTTAAAAAAATTCAACTGTTTTCATGTTAATTCGTTTTACTGAATAAAATTCAAAAACAGCGTACGCAAAGTTATACACATTTAAACCAGTTGAACTACCATAATATCAAAAAGCGCCGATTACACTGGATTCAATTAATTAAGTACAGTGTCGTGTCAACCATGTAAAACCGGCTTTCAGTATAAATATATAATCCTTATTTTTTAATACATTAAATACATAACACTTGTGTTTTTCCCGTTGGTGACATGGAGCTTACGTGGCTGGATTCACTTCAGATAGGGAAGGCAAAATCTACCACAAATATAAGGGATATATCTTTCAAATGCATAAAAAATACTACTTTATTGGGAAAACAACATCGATAGTAAAAATCTATGAACTCGTAAATGAATGATAACACATTAATTAAGAATTACCTCTACAGCTGATATTAAGCGTTATTTTTTCCGCCTTCTTGGCATCAAGTAATTCCTGAACCATCGGTATGTCCCCATGTCTGGTACTGTACAGAAGTATTTCCTGTAATTCCATCTCTGTCCTATCTTCGAATAACAT
The DNA here is from genome assembly GCF_022747635.1 of Hetaerina americana. Lineage (NCBI taxonomy): Eukaryota > Metazoa > Arthropoda > Insecta > Odonata > Calopterygidae > Hetaerina > Hetaerina americana. The sequence continues at coordinate 47,729,403 of NW_027286763.1, forward strand.
CCTGTTCGTCTATTATGGATCAAGTCATGCTTAGGAAATTGAAATTTTAGAATTCCTACGCGTGGAACGATTAAGGTTAGAGTAGTTCATCAAGCAATATGATATTGGGCGTATTTAAATATCAAGTGATAAGCAATAGTTTCCATTTACTTCTATCAACTAATTTGAAACGTCATACGAAAAACATTAAAAATTTGCTTTTCCAAATATTGGGCTTTTAGTACGATGATTACGGAAAGCAAAGAACTTGTTAGATATAATGCACCATTTATCAAAATTATATAACCTCAATTTCCCGGAAACTCTACGTTTAGGAACAATAATATATTTCACCTGACTTGCTTACACTCCACGTAAAATTATCATATCTCGATTGAACAAAAGCCGAACGTATAGCATAGGTATTTTCGTCTGTCGGTTGGCATTTAAATCAAGATTGGGCATGACCGGGCCAGATTGAGATGTATGAGGGGATTGCATATATGGTGGTTGATTGCAAGAAATAGTAGCAATATTCTGTCCGTTTAAATTTCGAATTATTCTGTCAGAATTACTCACAGGGGGATTATTTTGCCTTCAATGAGATATAAATGTCGAGGGAAGATGAAATTATCATTGTGCCGTTGCGTGTTGGAATAAGGTTCTCCCCACCTGCGCTTGTGTATGTTTATGAAAAGAAAACAGCCGACAATTTTAAGTCCAGTGTTCTCAGACGCCGGATAATGCCAATTAGAGATTTTTTTCAGTCATCTGACATAGAATCAACTGCCAAAACTTTGTTGGAGAGGCACGGAAAACAGTTGTTTTGCAATGTGCCTATAGTGACAATTTGTAAAATGTTACGCCTTCTGAGGGAACACAAAAATGTAAGATATAATTTGAGTCATTACAGCTTTTTAAAACACCATTGCGCTTTTTTTAAATGTTTCTGGTAAAAAACTGATCCTGTATAGGGAGTGGATTTAAAAACTGCCCTGGAGATTGTCAATGAAGAAACGACTGAATTACAAGGAATTTCAGATATGCTGAAAAAAACGGATGATAAATACCAAAGAGATATTGATTCCTCTAAGGAAGGCTCGCCTGTAAACGACCAGAAAGACATTTCGAAATTACCTCCAGAGACAAAAGAAGTTCAAGAGGTGGACGTTGAGAATACATGGGATGATGATGATGGAGAGTATTCTCTTGAATTTCCATTGGATAAAATAGTAGCTTAGATGACACTTAGTTTCTCGAGTTAGTTTGAAAAACATGCCTCTTATTTAACTTGTACAATTACATCTTGAATTATGGTTCAACTACTTTAACATTTGTTGTTCACGCTCAAAATACCTGTAATTATTGTCGCGTCATCAGCATACATATTCACGAATAAAATCTTATTAAAGATCGAAACAACAATAAAATAAGTTCTGTAGAATAATCGAATTAAATAAGTTCTTGATAGACCCTAGTATAAACCTCTTCTGGCTCACCACAATACCATTTGTAGGTACTTCTTCTTAACAATAAAATCTTAAAATTTTATTGGTTAAATAATTAGTACAGAGAAATATAATCTATGTGGCATTATTTGTTGATTAAATATTTGTTAAAAGTACGTAATAAGGGTTAAGTAACTTTGTTATTTTTTCAATCGCCAAAAGATGAAAAAGGATAATTATGTTTGCACATATTTTACATAAACTATAAAAGTGTTAACCATGACCCTATGAATTTTCCAAAACTAGGAATTCAACACATACATGTTTTACATTGTGATATTCTCCAAAAACAGTTTGTTGTGGCCTTCTAGTACAAGATTCCATGTGTGCCTTGACTTCATTTCTAATTAGGTCCTTATGATGGGGTATGTATTATAATGCATGTAAATAAAAGAGTGGAAGGAGTAGAAAGAAGGTTTAGAGGACAAGAGACCAGCTGAGGTGCATACTCGAGAAACACTAAACTATGCATAGGCTTTCAGTTTTCTAAGGGAATCTCAGCCTTGTAGATATTTCCAACCAATCCTTTTCCTGCAACCCACATAAATTGAACACCACATCATTTGGAATGTGGCCACATATGGCCTATTTCTTGGAAGAGCTCGCATGGCATTGTCACACAGCTTTAACTCTCACTAAGGATTTTCAAGTCACATTCCTAAATGGCCCTACTGTACAAGTTCCGTGGGCTTTGGTTTCGTCTATTTTTCAGTTCATTGTGATCCTTTGTCAAAATTACCCTGTTAAATGGCTAATTCTCTTAGCGAAAATGGATGAAAACTGGCTACATGAAGAATTAATGTTCAATTAATTTAACAAAATAAAATTTTAAATTGTGAATAAAATTCAGTATCCTACCCCACAATATAACGTTTAATGCATCTGAAACAGAAGAAGTAGCTGTGTTTAATATGGACAGTCTGAAGAATGATTTGTGTAAATCAAATAAAAATGAATTATTTTGTGTACCTGTGCATGTTTGACTATAACTTCGTAAAAGTTTCTGAAATTATTTCATTTTTACCTCAAAGCAATGCTTTCTCATTTACAAGTAAATTGGGATTGTGGGGCAGGTGATGTATATAGTTAGACACGGTACGTCTTGCATTTAATAGAGCTAGATCATCCATGATTGATGAGTGAAAGGAAATATTTCCCATATTTATATGAAAATACAAGTAAATTAGCTTATGGATAGACCCATTACCACCATGATTATCATTCTTCAATACTTCAAAAATATATGCTGAATAATCAGAAAATAAGTATGTTGTTGATTCATTAATATATTGGTTTTTTTGAATCTGGACATTAAAAATGTGTGAATGGTAATCTTTTGGACAGGTGAGATTTTTTAAATTGCAAATTGCTTTGAATGTCCAATTTCATTCAAAATAGAATTTTTGCTAGTGACTGAAGAAGTGTGTTGGACTCTTTTATTTCTTCCTCATTTTTATAATCCTAGTATCTCAGGAAATTTCCTATTATCCCAAAACATTGAGTATGTTCATGAAGCAATTTTAGATTTTCAGTTTTGGGGAAATCATCTGAGATCTCACCATTCAAGCCAACCTTTAGGATGTATACACCAAGGTTTTGGTAATGTCTAGTCTTAGAAATCCTTTGCATTACCACAAATGTGGAGGGATCATCTTCACAAATTAATTTGTGACTATGTGCATAAATACCAAAACAAACCATCAAGCTTTACTTTATGCAACCAAAAGAACATTCTATCAAGAAAATTTGTGGTACACACCTAACATACCTGTAGGTTCAATAAATTTAGTTAAAATCTAATGATAAAATATGTGGAAACCTATATAATGAAATAAAATTTCCTTCAATCGGCGGAATTTTCTTCTTTTCATTGTTAGATAAGTTAATTTCTATAGAAATTTTCAGCATAGATTGCTTGTGCTACTGTGGGAACAAATAATGTATTTCTCACCAACTCACTCTATATTTTCACTGTATATCCTTGCTGTGTATTTTCACTGAACAGATTATTACCATGCTTGCTCAGTATATGTTACTCATCTTTCTGTTTGTTAATATTTTGTAATATCAATAATGTTAGGTACCTGGACATGATAGTCATGTTTTCTTGTTTCCAGAGTTGTTAATAAAATGAAAATTATATGAATGACATAATTCCAATCATGCTAAACATAATTAGTGTATGCCTATGAAGCTGGCTCTATAGATCCCAGTTGTGGTTAACCTTCAGCATTACTAATAAAGGTGTTCCCTATTCCCTGTATATCATCAATAAATGTACATTTGAAGAACTACCTTATTTTAATGACTATCGGAAAGAATTTGATTCATCCGAACTCCCAGGAAATACATTTCACATATATTAAAATATACATTTACATAAATACATATATGTTGATAGTATGTATTAATGTATTGTAACGCCTTGACTTGATACCAGGACATGTAATTCGAGAAAATGGATTCTTAGCAGTATTAAAATGGATAGAGGGATAATTGAATAAATGTGTGTGTGAGTAGGCTGGAGTAAATCTCCCCCACCCATCTCCATTAAAAATGAAGTGGTGAGCATAATTATTCCTGTGATTCCCCCCATCCCTAAATCCCTTTTCATGTGTCATAGGAAATAAGGGAGATGCATGAGACGACATAGCGTGTGTTAGTGGTATGAGGCCTCATGATCAGAGTGCCTGCAATATTTTCCTACTCCTTCTTTATGAGGAAGTGTGTGAAGACAAGTCCTGTCTGTGCTGGAGAAGTCCCACACCCTTTTTCTCACCTCTTCCTCTTATTTTTTAATTACATAGAGGGGTGTAGAGAATGTCTAACATAACAGAACTAAGGTCAGGCATGATGCCAGGCAGAAGATGTTTGGTTTTTAAGGTGGAAGGCTGAAGAACTTGGAGTAGGAGAAATAAGACCATATGAAGTACATAGATTGGATAGAGTACCCAGGTATTGGCAAGAGATCCTCTAAGCAGCTTATTAAATTGACATAACTCCACAGTATACAAAGTGAGTGAAATGAGAACCTTGAAAGGCATAGACATCTCTTTCCTCTCCCCCATATTGGTGTGAGAAGTCTGACGAGGTTAAAGTAGATATCTTGTGAACTACTAAAAAGAAAGTGCATCCTTCCTGTGCTAGGTGAATTCATTGGAGCCGTATTTTCAATTCAAAGTATCAGTATCTCATACGAGGGAGAAATGAATTACCATTATCACCATTACTTTGTTAATCTCGGTCTGATTATGTGTGTTGAGTCAAGAGGGAGATTTTTTAAAGCTGCACAATGTCATTAAACAGAGCAAGGGGACTTTTAGCAATGTAAGTAACAAATATCTAATTTAAATGAGTTCCTCAATCTCTCAATGCATTGGTATATTCGTTTTTTCCATGAGGTTGTTATTTCAATCTTGTAAGTAATGTTCCATAGTTTTTTAAAACATTTTCTGTTGATTACTTGTTCAAGGGGAATTCAACGCATTACGTTCCCTCTTTAATGGGTCAGGTAATGCTCAGTGAATAAATTGAAAATGTTGATTCATAATTTTTTTTGGGTTCAAGCATTCATCTTCCACTGTCATTCAGTTGACTTGGAAATACCCTATTTCATCTCAGGTACCTCTATTGCTTCACCGGCAGTATGATCGCAGTACTACCACAAGGCTGGGTTTTGTCCTGTTTTTTGATAGCTGGGAATCATATCTCGGACCACTAAGCCAGCCAGCACTTGACAAGCATTCCAGCCCCCTTCATTACAGCATATTGCAGGGCTTCTCCCATCCCTAATCAGATCCCTAGAAATCCCAATCCTGTGGTATTTGACAGATAAGGCTCTATAAATGTACATAGCTGTTTGTAAAAATATATTTAGAGAGGTTTAAATGATAAGATTGAAAAATGGTCCATTAATGTAGAAAACATGTAAATAATTGTACATGCTGATATTCGGAAAGAAAGTTAAGGTTTGGTTGACCAGAGTTCAAGTCCAGATGCATGATGACTCTTGCTCCTAAAACTAAGAAGTATTCCTCTAATTAACAGCTCTGCCAAATACTTCAAGTTCTATGAGTGCATTTTTAACAGTGTGTAATATTTTCAAAGAAAAGGGATGAATTGACCATCCAGGAAAATGAAGGTTTGGATGCTGTCATACTTTTTGTCACTACCCAGATTTAAGGATAAGTTACCATTACTGTATCTGGTACATTAATGCAAGAATCAAACTAGGATTTCTAAGGCTGAAAGAATCAGTTGTATCAAATTGATTTATGGAGAGCTTTTACATCGTTGACTGTTCATAACAATTGTGACAAGCTAACCAAGGTATAATGAAAAAATATTCTAAATTTTGATCGTGAAAGATAAATTTCAAGCACTTCATTATGCAGTACTATATAAATTTGGTCAGATGCCATTACAAAGTTAAAAGCTGTTCAAGCTGCATGTTTCTAGGGGTAGGTAACTACTAAATATACCAGCCAAGGGTTCTTTTTTATTCGTCCTCGAAGTTTGAATCCTTTAGAATGATCTTAATTCTACATTCCTATTCCTTTACTGCAATTATACCATTTTACAGTTACAACACTCCAATAACTGAGTATTCCCATGATTGTGGCAATGAAGACACAAGGGTGAAATACAAGGACCAATCAAAAATAAGGTGCATTCACTCCTCCAAGTGAAAAATAGCATCAGAGTTCCATGTGAACAGTGATGGTATCCAGCAGTTGCCTCCTATTGCATGGCAATTGGTCATTAAAAACCTCTCATACTTAATATTTACTCCTCAATAAAGATTTACTCGTATTATAAAAATGTGATTATATTTGTATGCCAATGGTATTGGTAAGTGGAGCTGTTTATTTTTTAATGCTCCATTATGAATGAAATAATTATAAATGAGCTACATGCTTGCAAGGATTATCAAATTCAATCTATAAAATCCAAAATAAAAGTTGTGACTTGAATATGCATATTAGTTTTTCAACCTACATCATTTTAAGATGATGCCTTCGATCAAAGGTAATCCTAGAGCAAAATTTTCTCTAAATGATCCATTATGCAGGGATGAATGAATTAACTCCTTTTTGGTCGATATTATATTTATTTCCTCTTCATTCCTGCTTCCTTAAATAATGGAAATATCACCAACTGCCCCGGCAGTGGGAATGGTTTACATATATCTTTGTGCACATTCTTATACTGAAAAACAAAAATAAGAAATAAAATACATCTCTTCAGTGACTAGTGGCCTTAACCGTATGCACAGTGGTAAATGTGGCCCCATCCTTACAATAGTTTACCTAGTAGACTCCCTTGAAACACAGCATCCCATCAAGAAACAACCCATAAGGTATTAAATAATTTTGCAATCTACTTTTTTGCTCTTTCATCCTGTAGGACAAGGAAAAAATATGCCAATTTCCTTCCCAATGTTCACCACTTCCATGCAATGCACACATCATTCTTTCTCACAGCAAACAACAAAGGTATTTCTCCCCAAACATATTGTGAAGGATGATGCCTACAGGGCCACTTCACCTTAGTATATGATGCCTGTGACTAGTAATTTTTACAAACCTGCTATCCGATTTCCCAATGGATGTACTATCCTCCCAGAATCTACAAAAAGCAGTTTTTTTACCCCGGCATCATGATTACAAGTTCCCACATTGTTCCCAGTTTCTCCCACATCCTCCAGTGCACAAATAAAGTATTAAAATGCCCTCAATTTGATGGTTTTCAATGACCTCTCTGCATGACAATGAATTTTTACTTGCACTCTCCAGAGAACAGCCAGTTTCATTCAGTTACAATTTTTTTTATTTTACGACAGCATATTTATTACACACCAATTCATATAGCACTAGGATGTTCATGTCATTGTGCTACATCAAGTCAGCAATAAGCTCCAAGATGCATGAAGCCATCCATTACCACTGATTTTTTAACTTGTTGAACCTGAAGCTCCTGAAATCAGTATCTCTCAATCATCCAGCAGATACAGTTTAAATTCCATTTATGTAAAACACAAGAAAGAGGTGTTTCTTCAAGATTTTCATTTAATAGAAGTACATATCACTTGTACAAGGCACCCAATGCCCAAGTTGCTGATGGTGAACAACAAAACATTAGGGTGCACCTATGGAATATTCCCTCGTTAATGGAAGAGAGACCTTTGACAGACTGATTTTTAGTAAAGTCTTTCCAAGCTAACAGAACTTCTAACCTTAGGAGAGGATACAATGATGAAGGAATTCAGGTATGGCACTGTCCATGGGAGTCAACTCCTCAAAGATAGTAGCCAAGTCTCTTCACAGATGGCAGATTTTTACGAGGGCCAGTGAGGAGAAGTTGAGGTGGAATAAGTGGGCCTTTAGGTGTCTTGTTCATATTTTTTAGGACGACTCCCAGTGAATTTTGGGATGAGCAGTAAGGATGTATTTTGTGTCATGAAGAGGTGGAAGGAGAGGCAGGGGTTGGGGAGCCTGCAGTGGGGTCATGTCAACCACCTCACAGCTCCTTCTCAATCTTGATCATCTCCAAGATTCCATCATTCATTTCCTTGACAGCATCGTATTCAGTGAGACCCATGCGCCTCTTGTTGGAAATGTCATACACTCCACCCTCAGCTTCCGTGTGCTCTCCTCGTGTGCCACGGACCTAAAGCAGATAAAAGATGAAAAGTGCAATTACATTTTCAGTCCACGTACAGGATGATGGTGGTAAGAATGATATACGGCTGCAGTCTGACTAATGAAAAATGCATCGATTAGTTTTGTGAGTTGTTTGACAAAATCTCTATCCCAATTAGATAATGCCTTTAGAGAAATTTTCAAGGTATGAGTTTTAATGACCTGATTCTGACAACCTGATGACAAGCCATTATCAAATATGATAAGGTAACCAGAATCTGAAATCCTGAACCAGCTGTAACCCTGGCAACAGTAAAAGAGACGAGAACTCTTTATTATTATAGAACAGTTCCACCACATCACACTTGAATCTGTAATTTATATCTGACCTCAGCTTTTATAATTATCACCAATGAGTGATTATTGAAAACGAATGCATAATGCTTAACACATGTCTTTACTTATTCTTTGTCTTTTTGAAGATGAAAACAGAAAAAAGAAAACCTACAAGAGAAAATTCAATTTTAGTGAGTGATAACAAAATAATACTTTTTTTTGTCTGCAAAAAATTATGTGAATGTGTAATTGTGTCAGTCCAGCCTTAAAGTTAGAATAACTATTTCTTTGATTGTTTCAAAACAAATACTGGAACTATCTGGTCCAAGCTTCAGAGAGTTTTCAAGTCACTGCAAGTACACTTCAATAGACTTTTAAGTGAAAATTATATCATACCTGAAGGTTGAAGCGAGCAGCAACCTCTTCCAGCTTGGCCTTGTTGGCGGCCAGCTTGGGCAGCTTGATGTGAACAGATGCACGCACCGTGGTTCCCAAGTTGGATGGGCAGAAGGTAAGGAAACCCAGACGGTCATTGTGAGAGAAGGGAACTCGCTTCTCAACATCATTGACGGCAGTGACTAGTCTGCGGTAAACCTGGCCAAGGTCACCTCCCATTTGCATAGAGATGAGGCGAAGATGATCCTCCTCATTGCACCACACCAAGAAAGTTTTGTTTTCATTGTGGTAGATACCTCGTCCCTCAGGCCAGAAGCGGCAGGCATTGGCAGCCTAAATACAAAAAATTAAGTAACTTATTCAGAAGGTCAAGTTACCCATAGTTCATAATTTAAAACATTGGACTTCCTTATGACAGACATTCCTTTTAAAAAGAAACTCAATTATGTATGCTAAAAATATTTAAGCATACATTGTGTCCTAGTTCATAATTCCATTACCATTATTTCTGAAATGAAGATTCAAAAGACATTTTAAAAAAGCTTTCTTCCAATTATCCAAAAGAAAGGAAAATAGAAATATTTTTAACATCTTCGAATGTGCCATTTATTTTTCTTGGCCCACATCAAGACTTTATTTCCATTGAGAATGACAACAAAATTTTTCAGAAATGATCAGACACTAGGGCCAGACCAAATGGAAATTTGTCCTAAGTCTGTCAATCTCACCTGCAAGAAGCGGTCACCCTCCTTGAAGAGGAAGTGATCATCAATGAGCTTCTGCTGGACTTCCTTGGTCATGCCCTTGAGGGGGTAGAAGTTACCCTTGAGCTCTCCACCAAGCCCGCAGAGGGTTGTGGAAACCTTCTCCATCATTTCATTGTACTGGGCCTGGGTGAGGCAGGGGTTGAATGGGTAGCCCTCCATGGAGCGACCACAGCGCACACGGGTTGAAATCACATACTCGCCCTGAAAGCATTGGTGAATTTTATTTTGAAACATGTGATCATTTTGTGAATGCCAAAATTATGTAAAAACATATTTGTGTGTATTTATATCATTTCAAAAAAACAAAGCATTTCTGATAAGCAACTCTTAGTTCACATTTTTAGCAATGGAAGACCAGAAAAAGGTAAATTCTTTTCCAAACACCTGATATGGAAGAGATTCACTGTATTACATTTATTCATAGATCTCACTAAAACCATAAGTTTTTAAATACTCTTTTAACAGAAAAGAGTTTAACAACTGTATTAGATGCGAGATTTTTGCAGGAGAAAAATTACTCCCCTTGGCCAGGATTCCAAATCAAATCTAATATTTTAGGACTATTTACTTCTTTCTGTTATTTATTTAAGTAAAAAGATCCATAAAACAAGAATTGCAACCTTATTATACAATTTGTTTTTTCAATAAATAATTTAACTCAGCCACAAGTAGTAAATATCTAACTTTAATACACTTGTTAAATGATTAATACAGAGGAAACCATTCATTCAAGAAGGTAGCTACTGACAGAATAAATTTCCATTTTCTTTGGTAGCATAAAAATTATCAGTGGAAGGGTTCCACAAAAAACATCATCTATCATTATCTATCAACTTATTTTTATAGCAAATTTCAGAGCATCTGAATATTAATATCAACAATATTTTTGTAACTGGAATGACTAAAAAGAATGTCATGCACGGATGTGTAGATATGTATTAATGGACCAAGCATAATGTTATGTTAGAGTATTAGTGATATTAAATAGCTTAAACAATAAGTGAATGAGCTACATTCAATCCTCAATGTAATAATTTTGGAGGAACACAAACCAGCATCTTCTAAAACTTGTTAATTCACTAATCGTCCCATCATTTTCACAATTTATAATAATGGAAACAATCGACTATTTTTCCCTGGATGGAAAAAATTAGAGATCCAATTTTTAAGTGATTAGCTACAATAAATCCAGGTCAAAACATGTTGCAAAAATCTTTAGCAAGTCAGCAAGGCAGATATGATTAAGGACCTCAAAGTAATTTTGTTGTTAGCATAGCTATCTTTTTGAATTGTGGTGCATCAGCACACTGCATATACCACACTAGGGTGGGGGGCAGGCAACAGTACAATGGCATATGTACAGCTAATATTTTCATATTCTTTAAAAGCTCCATTGCCAAATGACATAATTTGGATCAGTTATAGACTTTTTACATCTCCCTTTTAAAATTTTGAAAGTTATGTATTTCCCTTGAACAGAGGGTAATGAAGATCAAATTCAGAACTTACAGCTGGGTCAAGGTTGCCCATGGTGTCGACATCTCCCCAGTTCTTAGGTGGGTGCTTATCGGTCTTCTTGAATCCACCATGGTAGTCTTCAATGATGGGGTCAAAGATGTCAGCAAACACGGTGTATGCCTCAGCATCAGGGGCATAGATACCAACACCAGAGTCGTGGTTCTCAAGACCTATTATGAATGAGTAAAAATTGCAATTTAATTAGAAGAAATTTTGCAAGTGCTAACGTAATATAATTAGACTTTCTAATCTAACATTTGAGATTAAAATTCAAAGATATTACTAAATCAATATTTACTATTAGGATTATTTCATGATAGAACTTTTTGGTTGTTGTTTTACCAACTATTTCTCACACATCAGCCCCAGTTTAATGGTAGATCAAGCCTTCTAGTTGATAAGTATAATACATAACTCACCAATGCAACAGGAAAATGCAAAATAGCTCAATAATGCAATGAAAATTAAAACTTTTCCATAGGTAAGGTGCCAATAAGTTCCAATCTTTATTCTCATTAAGCTCCCCTGTTCACACAGGGGAGTTTAATGCTGAACTGCTATAGTATGGATTTTCCTTGAATCTTAGGGTACCAAATGAAGAAAAATGCCCAAATATCAAAATTAAGGACTAACATCAAAACATAAGTTTTTTCATTCAATATAAAAATACTTGAAACTGATTCTAGAAACTATCAAGCCTCACTTATACAAGTAAACACAAAGTAACATTTTATCTAAAGGTATTTCATAGAAATTATGAAAATAAATGTTGACAACTACAGACACATCAACCATGACTTGACTCTCTCCATTTATATACAAATATCCTTCAATTTATTAAGAAAGCATTATGGCATTTTATCATTTTTTTAAATCAATTAACACCCTTCAAAGTTTTAAACAAAATTGTACATTAATTCTTTTTATTCGCACCTTTACATTATTATATGATTATATAAATGCATGGGAAGAATTGGTATGCTGCAATACATTCCCAACTATGAAACAAAATTCTTTCATTTTATGACCAAAACTTAAATGAAACAATAAAAAATTAAAAATGAACAATGTAGTAATTGTGTTGTTGAATTTCCATGAGAAAGATTCCATCTATATGGAACGTGTTACAAATATTTCCTTTCCTTGTTTTGCTGACTTAGTATTTTTACAAAATGTGTTCAACTTGAATATCCACCTACATCATTTTTGTGGGTTACATATTCACTGAAACTCAATCAAGGATGAGTTGGTTTTCCCTTTTCAAATAATAAAATATTCAATTCAAATTTTACCTTTCTCACGTTTGCATAAGTCAAGGAAGATGTGTCTTAGGAGGACTTATTCACTTGATGAGCCAAAGAACAAGCTGTTGAATGACCTTTTCACAATCAAAATTCTGTTTTGTTCTATTTAAATGTTGTTATATTTTTTAGCAACACAATTATATATAAAAAAATCCTGTTCCTTTTTCTTGTGTCGTTTTAAATGCTAGCCAACAAGTTAATCGCTGAATGGTTTTTAAAAAGAGGTGTAGTTAGTTTTCCATCTGAAAAATTAAGTACATAAATATACACACACTAAAAAAGTGATTCCACCCTCTGACAGTATGATATCCTACAATTACGTTCAGCTTAATGTCATAATTCATAACGCTTTCAGGATCAACCGGGTTTTCAATTACCCGAGGAACTTAGACACTCTTTTCCACACAATTGGTAGTCTGACCATACACAAAAAAACCCAATGGAGTGACCAGTGGGTGGCCAAACTAAAATAAAAACTATTTTTCAAGTTTTAAATGGGAAAAGGATTAATGTGGCCCTCCTCTTCCCCTAGCATTTCTGGCTCCCTTAATTTCTTTGTCTAAGCACGCCTATTAGGGCATGACGTCTCCAAAAAGCATCTCGGGAAATAAAGTAAGTGGCCTTCAAATCCTATAAATGTAAAACATGGAAACTCCAGTCTATTTTTCCTCCATCACTTAAAGTGAAAATAGAATAAAGAAGACGCCTCTTGCTTAGATAAAACACTACTCCGGTGACACGCTCCAGTGAGGTAAGCGAAATATTTTGAAAGACCGGAAGAAGTCAGTCAAATTCAGATGTCACCACGCTAATTTGTATAGATTGTGCAGCACACGAAGCCTCCAGTCCATATCCATTCTCATATTCTCAATAATAAACCTCCACGCCATAAGCGATTTGTTACGCGGTTCTAGTGCATTACTGAACATAGGCAGCTAATCAAACCCCAATCATTCAACGACAGCAGTCGAAAACCACAAAACGGTGGTAAAAGGTCATCTCTTCAATCCAGCGTCAGAGGAAGTTCTTTGTTGCTTATTTCTATTCATCCGCATTCAACCAATTATTACGTAAATACTGTGATAGCTAATTGGTACGGTGTGCTGAATGCTTTAGTTTCACGAGCATTTACCTTTTAATTTGTCTAGTGCGAGTAATTACAGGCGTAAAAAGATAGTAAGAATGCAAATAATGGGGATGATTAGCCTTAAATATCAATTTACGGATAAGTATGCAACAATTTTTCCGGGGTGGTCGTTTTCTTGCTTCTCCTATGGCCGCAAATACACGCAAAATCTCGTTTTTGTCCGCTGTTTGGCGAAAATAGACTTTTCTTCAAATGGCATCAGACAAGATGTTAGGGTTGTTTGTGAAGGAGAATGTAGAGGCACCACCTTTTCCACCAAACACTACTCCGGAGAAAGGTCCTTCTTTCAAATGCGGTTAATGGCATTTCAGTGAAAAATACGATAGCGAAATAGCAGGCCACCTAGCAATCTTGACCACGGTACTCTCATTTACTGTATAAGCCTTCGCTGTCATAGCGTGGATTTTACGAGCAGCACCGTCAACAAAATGTAAAAAAATTCACACTTTATTTTTTTAAACGCGGCCTGGGTTTCGACGTTGGACGTCATCATCAGGTCCTTATCACATCAGGTCATCATCACCTGATGATGATGTACAACGTCGAAACTAAGATCGTGTTCAAAATAACGTGCGAGAGGAATCACAAGGTTATTTAATTCATTTCAATATGTTGTGTAAATTCCATTAAGTTATGCCTGAGACAACAAATATAACTAAGGTGATAGGTAAAATCACTCCCAATCAAAAATCAAAACCAACTGGATCGGGGTTCGGCATTCCAGGATGAAGGACGCCGCATTGACTTTCACCACTTCGGGTAGCCCTCGTGAAGATGACATCACATACGAATCGACCGTGACAACCATGAGGTTAAGGAGAAAGGGGAAATAGCGAGTGAAAGGTTTCCTTCCTCTGCCGACAAAAATAACTTTGAAACGAAAGGACATGGACATCTTACGGACGGACGGAAAAGGCAGGCCAAAACAGACTGCTCCAGGCGTGAAAATTTGAGCAAGGCTAAGTTAACACATTTATGCACAGCCCTTTTCGTTTATTTTCCCTCTACCAATTTTCATTTGGATTCAGCTATATATACATTTCATTGATTTGAGGCATTTATTACCAAGATTGAGTTGATCATAGAAGGTTCAAATATTTAAGTTTTAAAATCGTAACGATAGCGAATATTATTTATTAGATGACTACGAGTGTGCCTTCCCAAAGCTGCTTTTATCACATCATTGATAATTATTGACTGGACACTGGCTGATATGCCTGTGACGTTTTACAGCGAAGAATATAAATCAATGATAAAAGACACATAAAACTTTTTAACTGCCGATGGTCGCTTTCTTATCGAGAAATTTGTCACACTCCTCCATTTTCAGTGGAAATAATATTAAACGGAGTCCTGCATGCTTCCCTAACCTCCAACAATCATAATTTCATTAGCTAAGTATTTTCAAATTGCTAGCGTATTAACACGCTCTTTTGCCTACGCTCGGAATCTTTTCCTGTTATTATGGGCATTTATGATAATAAGCGCTAATTGATTACTTTACGGCCGACTATTGTTTTACTATGCATTCTCCAGCGCTTCTTTAGCCTGATTAAATCTCTAGTTTTTAATGGTAAGATACGATGTGTACAAATTATATTTATCACGTGAATAATGAGATTATACATTTATAATTTCCAAAAGGGGAATTTAAATTTATTTAGTTATAATTTGAAAGTGGGTCCTCCACCAACGAGCCAATGAGCGAAACGGAATGCCACTCTCGATTAAACTTTTAAAAAGCCGAGATAAAAGACGTTTGCATGTCATCTCTCAAGATACTACGAACGCGACTTTTATTTCCCAACGTGAAAGAGTGACCGGGAAGTGAGTATGAAGCGAACCGCAGTGAATGAAGGCAACGCGATCCCCGCGCGACTTTCGCGCGGCAGGGAAAAAGGAAACTGCAGACATGGGGAGGAGGCGTGAGGAAAAGGAGCAACGGTGCAGGAGAGCGGACGTTGAAAGGCGACACCAGGTCACCTGACCCACCTCAACAGGGTCTTGAACCGGGAATCATCGAACAAAGAGTGGGTGCATTCACACTTCCTACGCTTGCTGCGCCGACCCCATTCTTACCCCATCTATCGTGCAACTGCACGCGCATGCATTCGGAAAAAAAACCGGCTGAAACAAGAGCTCGAGTCTATCACTTCCCAGTGACATCCACTTTCGAAATGGATGGAGGCCTGAGCTGACACTTGCAAGGCGAAGGAAATTTTGCTGGGACCGCACTATCCGCGCGCCTGGCTATATACGTTTCAAGTTCGGCACGCACTGACATGAAATGACCTCAATGCAGCCCATGGAACCCACGTCCGAGGCAACTTAACGTCATCCTGCATATTTCCCCCAATTTCTCGCTTCCTTACAACTTGGCACTTCTTTCGCACTTGCACACGCATAAATTAGCACTTGCGTCGAATAAGCACGCCATCACGTAATTAATGAAAGGAAGCCACGTAGGCAGCCAATAAATACGGGAACTTATTTTTATCCTAAATTTATACGAAATTGAACTCACCACACCTACCATTGAAGGGAAAATTTATTAAAATCTGTTTAATTTCATCAGTTAAGGCTGAACAGCTTCTTGCAAGGAAAATACAGTGCGCTATTTCAAAACTTGTTAGGAGAAGGCATAAAGTAAGATTTTCATGCACAATTTGAATTGCACAAAATATTTACAAGCAACAGTAAGCCTACCACTCCAAGATTCTACATCACGAAAATTAAAAATTTTTGGAACAACATTTGAGATCTCGATTCAATTTTTGTAATGTAATAGGAAGTATATTAAAATAAAAGTAAAATGCTGTAAATAGCTGAAAATAACATCTCTTTCACGCACAGGAAGTGCTGCAGGTTCCTCCTGAAAAAACTGTACCTGCAAATTACTACCTCTACTTAGTGTGTCCTAAGGATTAAATCATTGAAGTATACGCAATAGAATAGTAACATTTTCTGTCCCAAAGCGCTTTCTCTACGTAGGTACTCTGCCACTCACAATTTCAGGGGAAATACTGCCGATAAATATTAAAACAGATATCACATTCATTAAATAGTAAAATTTTCTAAGTCATTATATTTGACAATAACCTTTCATAGATGTGCCCTATCTAACAATGTTACAGTCGTACCAATACCAAACAAACGATTGAATCCATCTCGAGGTATAATTTTTACCGCTCACACCTGAATAGGAAATGAATATGCTACTGACGAAGGGCTGGATCTTTATATGCTCACTGTACTTCCTTTGACGCGCGGTCACTGTGTATACTGGTCAATTCCTGCCTTCACGAGACTCCATACTCATGACACTAGCGTTGGGCAATAATAGATCCACATTTGAATTTCACGCTTTTTGTACCCCTGCATATGCTGAAGTAGTCGTGGAGTACTTCCGCATGCGTTCCACGTCACACATAGTTACATCTTCCGCACGAGGAAAAGGAAATATGAAGCAGCCCGCGACCGAAACTCCCGCCAGCTAGTCAACGAGATTACTACGCAAAACAACCCGCCGGCACGAGGCGCATACGTCCTCCCAAGAGAGGCGCAATGACGAGAGACGACGGCAAGCCTTTAAGGCATTTCCCGCAGTGGACCGCGCCGGAGCCCGCCCATCACATTGTTCAATTGTTCCCGTCGCCGACCTCGCCCACACCCCGTTCAATCATCTCTCTCCCGCCACCGGCGGCTTATTCCCACATAAACGAGACAGGGATTCGATCGGCCGGAGAGCATTCTCCCCGTCTTATTCCCCTGGACGTCCCGGTAAACGGCAATTTCCTCCCAGTCCCCCTTTACCCCCGCCCGACGAGTGAGAGGGAATTTGCCGGTTCCCCATTGATCGTCGGCCACCGCGTCCGTCCCAGCCCCCCCCCCCCCCATCTCCCTCGCCACTGACCTCGCAACGGCCGCTCAATGGCGTTTCAAATGTAGACGCCCGCACGCGGTTAAAGGGATTGGTGCACCCTCTTAAGGGTGCCATTGAGTGGAGGCAGATAACGAGATGGGAGAGGACTGTAGGATTAGAATTCCACCAGCATTAAGAAAAAGTAATACAGGCCGACGGTGTCTATGACGAGGATTTTAAAAAATAATTGACGAAGAAACGTTCAGAAATAAAAAGAATCCACGAAGAACTCTACGAAACCTCCCCGAGAGGAGCACACGAGTGCATGGGGAATTATTTCGTCCCTCTCGATGCACGCACGCCTAAAAGGCTCGCGGAAAAGGATCGATCACTTGGCTGGAAAGGAGAGGGGGTGAGGGAAGGGGGGATGGTGGAGAAGAGAAAGAAAGAGAACCCTGGGAAGAAAGGGATATGGAGGGAAAGGATTGGGGGAGAGCTTTGGAGAAAGGGGTGGGCAGGATTCCGGGAGGGTCGGGTAGACTGGATGCTGGGAAATAAGTCTGGATGCGGGGAGTGGACGGGAGGGAGGGGTTGAGGGGAAACTGGGGGAGAGGGCCCTTCTCACAGGGCAGGGGGTGGAAACAGCCAGGGGGCGAGGGAGGGGGCCAGACCACGGCGGATGTGTCGGATCTCCATGGGACTCAGGTGAGCTTTGTCGCTTGTAAAGAGAAGTCTGGGCGGAGAGAGGGAGTTGGGTGTAGTGTGGATGGGGACGAAGTGGGGGGGAGGAAGGATGGGGAGCGGGTGGGATTAGGGTGTGGAGGACACAAGAGAGCGAAGCACACCGAATGAAACGCGGATTTAAAATGAAAAATAAGTCCACGAGGCACAGGGGAAGCGAATGATCGTCGCATGAACGGTTTGATAAAAGAGATTTTGCAGGGATGAGGGCCGGAAGTCAAATTCGACGGATGTCACCACGTGCGCGTGCTTAAATCGACGGAGGCCAAGTGAGACACGCGGGAGGCGGAAATTGTTTTTCGTCTTCATTTTTATATTTTATTAATATTGTCACGCATTCAATTAGATGGAAATAGGATTTCATTTTTTTTCGACGAGTTTCGCCGAAGGAATTATGGCTTAATATACAATAATTTACAAGCACTACTCCAAACACACAAAATACTTGGGCCTGTTAAAGAAAAAAGGGCCCGTTCAATTTCTCTGCTTGTCTCCCATTTGATTTGCAACAATATTTTGCGTTCCGCATGAACTAGATTCAATTTTCATGCCCCACTCAGGAAATTAAAATCAAGATTCCATTATTTAATTTTCTCCGGATTCCTTGTGATATTCGGTGCTGAATTAGAAAATTAAAATCAAGATTCCATTATTTTAATCCAATTCAGCACCGAATATCACAAGGAATCCGGAGAAAAATATCTGTGAAAACTCAAGAATTACTTCCCTAAATAGACGTCGGCGTATGAAATTTGACCATTGTTTGACAAATGTGAAAATCAATTGAAATGAACACGTCATGGATGTAGTATCGGATGGCACCCTCCCCTTTAAGTGCATATAGAACCGAAGCAATAACTTCGACTCATGGAACTTTACCAATGGTTAGCGTGCAATTCGTTCCAGATTATGAGCTTTTCCGCGAGCCTAGGTGAGGAATCACTTTAGGATTTGGTGAACAAAAGAGGATATATATAAACCGCCACCATATTTGAAAATGTGAATTTATTATTTCTCACGCAAGTCAATGAAAACCCAAACGGCTATGATTAAATTTTTTAGCATCTCAATAATTATAGGCATAGTGAAATATACGAAAGGATGTTCCTCATATATTGATTCCATAAATTATAGAAATAGCCACAGAACCAATTATACTGAACATGCAACATGACAGCATTCTAACTTTTAAAAAAATATTGTGTGTTGGTACATATTAAGACTAAAAATTAAGAAAACATGGGATGAAACTAATATCAGAATATGGGTTATGCTATTTGCTAACGGTTCTCGTTGGTAAATAGAGTAAGCCCTGGGTGATAGGTTAATCTTATCATGAAAAAACCTCCAGAAAAGACAAGTAGAACCGGCGAGGTTAGTCCGGTTGGGTTAAGTGCTCGTCAGTCAGCGAACCGAAAGGTTGCGGATTTGACACCCTCCCCTCCCTCGGAGATGGATTTAATGTTGCACCGATGATGACCCAATCAAATTGCTATGACCATCAGAGAATTAAAAAACACATTTACTTAAAAAGCAAGCAATGAAGTGTAAAAAAGGTCTGCGAATGTTAGATTTTGTACTGGTCAAATTAAGCTTTTCGGATATTTCGTAAGTGGATTCCTGAACGATCGTTATGAAGAAGCCTTCCCACCATTTTGTTAATATTATGAAGACGGAAAAGAGGCTAATCGATTGCTTTGGACTTAATTTATTATCGATGGAACTTCTTCCTGATTAAGACGAAATAAATGTTTCGTCAATCGAGGCAAAAATTGATTACACGACGCTTATTTTGTTTCCTCGATATTTGATGAACTATAGATAGCTATTGTATTCTTGGCTAAGTGGCTTCCACGTTGCGGTATTTTGGCATCGATATTAAAATACTGTAGGCATGATACATCCTAAAAAAATTAATATTACATTTTTAATGACAGCAATACAAGCATACTAAGGGGAGAAACATCTATAAAAAAGAATTGCTTTACAGCAACATTATGACGGGATACGACGGAAGTAATTGCGTGATATGATTCGAAGGCGACTACAGAAGCTGCTTCGGTAAATGCATATTCAGGAAATAATCAACTGAACGACGCAAGGGGCGAGAGGGTGGGCGAAAGGAAATGCGAAGGGTGAGAATGATAATTTCGGCGGTGGTTCAGTGAGTCAAGTCGAACCTATACCTCTCATAATCAATACGCGCCACTGGCCTGGCACTCCATAGCACCCCTCTCTCCACAACTCAACCCTTCCGCTCAAACCTTTTCGCCCCATGCTCACTCTTCCCATTCTCTCCCCCGCTCCTCACCCGGCCCGCTCCGCTCGCTCGTCTTTTTACGCCGCCTCGGCCCGAATTCAACGCTCGAGTCCACCCCCCTCTCTCGCTTGAGGAGCGCGCTAAGACGGATGCTGGCAGTTAAAAAAGATTTGTAACGCCGCAAAGATTCCGAATCAGACGTTTAACCATTAATTATTCCATTCTATAGATTATAGTCCTCGTCCTGAAAGCACCTTAAATTCGTCCGTACATGCTTCGAAACAGATTCGTGGTATTTACTTCTACCATTACTTACGTGCATCTTAAGTTACCCATACTTCCGTTTATTGAAACTCCCCTCGAGTAATTATCGATTCCCCCGCCAAGACATTGCTTTTATTTGGCAGCCTCGATTCAACTTCCTTTCAAGAATTAGCGTGAAACCTTGACTCGGATTTCCGATGGTAAAAATATAATTTTGACGTGAACCATACGGCTTTGAGTTTTTTCTGGATTCAATTGATATAGATATTTAAAACTTTTCTCTCCATGGAAAACATATCATTCAATACGAGACGGGGTTCTACACCTATGAAAGCTAGAGAGAAAAAAAGATGGCGACAATGCCATCGTGGTCGGCATCTTTGTCTTATATCGCCATGGCTGTAATGTGACAAAATCGACACGAGTACCGCCTAATGCAAGACGAAGACTCGATGGTATTTAGTTAATTTGCGACATGTTCCCATGGCGCCGTACTTAATAAATGATTACTAAATCGGTGAATTCGAACCACCAGAGCGAGTGCGGGCTGCGCGCAAGTTTCTAAGAGCTCTGGCAAGCAAATGGAAATTCGCTTCGCAAAGTAGCGCGAACCGAGTGAGCGATGTGAGGTATGATTGGATGAAGCAAGGCGAATTGTACCATGTATTGGGCGAGAGGATGGGAAGGGGGGGGGGAAAGTAGGCGACTAAAATCGATCTAATTGAAGGGGCTAATATCACGGCCCAACTCGAGAATTAGAACTAACAAGCGAAATCCGCTAACCTATGTTCAACTCCCGTATTTTTTTTATTTTGTATTAGCGAGTGCATCACCAACATCACGCGAGCGTGCTCGAATTTCCAGGAGGCTGACACGCGGCAACGGCGCGTCTGGACGTGTTCACTCGGAGGGTTTGGGGCGATGGGGGGGAGACGTGAGGAGCGTCCACGTGCAGTCCTTATAATTATGGACCTCCCCCTTCGCGTTCACATTCGTTCACTCGCGGGGATTTTCCCTACGGAAGCTCGTTCATGACTGAAAGGGATGGATCCCTCGTTCCTGTCCTCCCGCTTATTTCAACTCTTCGGCCACCATCTACAGCGGACATGAACGCACAGGAAGTGACGTTTTCGACCTATTACGCTCCATCGATCGTAGGCTAATCCTTCGTTACCTGTTGGACGTGAGTATTACTTACCCTTCTTCAATGCCCGTAAGTTGTGTGTTTAATTAATCAACCTGTGAGTAATAAAGCGACGAATGGATTTCAACTCGCAACAAAGCCCTTGAATTCGATGAAGGGGCGAATTAGAGCGAGCAATGCCATGTGGATAAGTGCCACATTTCTCCTCCTTGGGTGAGGTCGACCAAACTCGACGATTTTATTTGACGAGGCGTATTTAGTTTTGATTATTAAACCGAAATTTTGCGATGCTTCCATTAGCTTGAGGAATAATTTAAACCAATAAAAACTTATAATACAACGCCTAGAACGCTTGTTTACCACCGGCTCTGGTGTGGACTCATGCCAAAGTCATCAAAATGGATGCGTGTATCACGAACGTGATGCGTATTACGAGATTCCGGTCAAGGACTTCCGTTACCGAAATGCCCTTAATAAACCAAATCCTACTAATTGAAACGTAAGAGGATTGTGTCTAGTTCACGGCTTAGAGATAACCTTGCGAGTGAGTCATGCTGAATTTGGGAGCCCAAATTGATTTAATTAACGGTTTCAGTACAATTCGGAGGGTATCGAAGTCACGCAGCTCCAGAGGAAGCTCCGGCTTTTTTAGTTTCGGATCTATCTTCGAGGTGTTATCCTCGGTCCAATTTTTATTTCATCCTTTCATAGATAGCTGATTTTTGTGAAGGCGAATCGTCCCCTTGAATAATTGAAAATATATTTCCGTTTTCCAGCGAAATCCCTGAAAAACGAAACAATTGCAGAGAAAAAAATTATACCCTACACATACACGATAGAAACAACCGCGAGAAATAACTACAATTCTTCTCAGTTCGATTCTTCAGTCAGAGCCACTCAGGTCAGAATTTGTTGTAAGAAATGACTGCAGACAATTATTATCTTAGGAGATTATAACGCAAACGTAATTAATTGATAACGATTTTTGAACGAGGGCGATCTCTTCCTCGTTCTGTCTCCGCTCCCCACACTCTACCCCGCTTATCTCTCCTCAGGATCCTAGGCGTGCCATCCGGGGCAGTACACGGAATGTGCCTCAGAGATCGTGGCGCCGTATGTCACCAGATGAAGCAGGCAGATAGGCTCTCACGCTAAAAACTCCCTAGATAGGACTCACTCGGGCCAAGATACGTATCCGCTCCCTGAAATATGGCCTAGTTTTAAGTGCTGATACTAAGAATCCCTATCTGAAAAGCATACTTAATTCCGAGAGTACAGTCTCAGTTATGGAATTAGTCTGACGAAGTTCATTCAGCATGACTGGAAGAAGTTTAATCAGAAAATTAGGATCCGTTCTTTCAAGAGATTTTACGTCAGGAGTCCAGATTGTTTTAAAATCGGTTGACCTTTGCTTACGATAACAATTAACGGTTTCCGGATTTAGAAATTGTACCAATCGCCGTCCTTTTCGGGAAACTACGGGAAGTTGAGGGAAAAATCAAAGATGAAATAAATCGCATGCCATTAACGGAATTATTTTTCCAACAATTCTATTGTAAATTACTACCTAGGTAAATATTCTCTTAAAGAGTTTATATATTAGGCCAACTGACGTCTCACGAGTTCCAGTAAGACGATGCAATGTCATCATGCCTATAGACATCGTAACATTATCTAACACTAAGGTATAGAAGGGCTAGAATTTAAAAGATTGTGGAATATTATTGAGACATGATATGGCCGTCATGTTTCTCTCGCAAATGCAAATTCAACAAAATATTTATAGAATGGCTGACTATTCATTAGAAAAATTTGGAGAAAACGCTTCACAAATAATCCAAATATGTAAACAGAAATCTGAATTAGGAGTTACATCTTGCAAGGACGCTCTCCTTCTACCAAAAGCCCACCGCTAACGCTACGTGCGGTGGATAGACTATATATAAAATGCTTACAACAATTGAAGATGTTATTAATTAAATACTTAAATTTTGAATTTCATAACTAATAATCAAATATTTCCGACACAACATTTAATCGTTTCGAATGTTTACCGATTTTATCATACCAAGTGCATTTATATTAGTATGATAAGACATGTGCGGGACCTAAGCTACAATTGTTTCACAGAAATGTTTGCTTGAATTTTAAAATGGCGCATTATTAATAGTTATAAAGAATCGTTACATTAATTTTCAAATTTATCATTACTGAGCGACCAAGATGCAATATATATTAGCCAGAGTGTGGTCGTCATGTATTCTTACCCAAAGATAATACTCGATTGTCTCCTTTTCAATGGCACTGATGATCCCGATGCTGGAAAATTAGCTTTCGGCCGAACTATTTTCCGACGCGACCTTTGCTCTTTTCTATCACCAAATAAATATTTGAAAACCTTCACGGAAGACGCCAGCGATAAGATCACTGTGGCCCTGACAATGAAGAGGACATTAGCCCGCCGAACCCATTTGTTTTATCATCACCACAAAAATACTGAACGACGCGAAAGGAGTCAAAAAACATTCTTAATAATATATAATAAAACGGGCAGTGCCAATGTAGATTTATCACGAATTCGATTTCCGCTTGGACCTCGAATGGGATCTTCCTGTTCGAAGAAACGAATGAAGAGGATATACGGAGAAATTATCAAAATTTCTCACCAGACTGGATGCAATCAAGGAGGGTGGAGCCGAAAGAGGTCTTCTTGGTCTTGAGGGCATCGAATATCTCCCTAGTCAGGTACTTCTTGAGGAGGGACTTGGAATCAGACTCCTCCAATTTCTTGAAGCCAGCCTCCAGCTTCTCGAGCACTGCGGGGTCAGTCATGGTGTACTTCCTGCAAAGGGAAGAGAACAGAGAAATGTTAAAAATGATAACTCAATGGGAAATTTTTCCTCACGTATAATTGATGGAGGCCAACTCCAGCTTTTAGAAAAAATTCATACTGATAATGCAAGTTAATTGTAATTTTCCACAGAATTTATTGCGTACTAAATGCTAGTACGCAACATATTCTGCGGAAAAATACGACGAGTTACTATTAACATTCTTCCTTGCGTCTATTCATTTTAAGATTCTACCGTTGATCACGGGAATGTTTAAATATGTGCATGGAAAAAAAATTTAGCTGCTACAAAAGGTGACTCGAGCAAAGAATAATGCCACTGTGAGTACATATTACAACATACTCCACTAATCTCAAACATAACGCAAGCGGAAAGATATCATAATGATAACTATTGCCGTTTTATGCGTCTCATTGACACTGTTGCAATCGAACCAACACACAGGAAGAGGAACTGCTAAGAAAAATGTCAATGCCTTTTGAAATTGAATTCAGGGTTACATACTATACACGTATTCGAGATGTTTTCAACAGGAACAGGTGAAAGTTGTAAGCAATTAATGCAGAGGTGATTAACATACGTTATGCCACATTAAAAAATCTTCATTAATTTCCGAAAAACAGAGGTGATGATGTGTTAACGCATGTTGCAAGCAAGATGGCTACAAAAATGTCAACATAGGACATTGAAATCTCAAACTGAAAGCATACTTCGATGGCAGATGGAGTTTGAAATGCAAATTATAATATTTTCGAACGGTAGATTTGAAGAAACGAGTTTCATAAAAATAATTGAACTCTGAAATGTTGTTCCCATTCAAGTTACATTCTCTTGCACTAATGTTTATTTAAAATACTAAGTGGGGTGTAAACTCCAAATAGTTAATATTAGCGAACCACTTGCTAAAGCAATCACGATGGAGGAGAAGACACATGCATATCTAACTGATTAACCGAGATGTTGGCTGTCAAGTCGCATGAATGACGCGTAACTCAAGAGTTTTCTATTGCAAAACTTCCGAAGTGTAATTTACCACCGGAAAACATTATTGCATTTCTGTAAACTCCCAAGGAAGGAAGATAAACATTGTCCCCCAAAATTTTGTTACTGGGCATCTCCATACGGTCTGGCGAAACGAAACTTCCCAGATGTATCCGAGTAGGTGCGCGGCGCTGAGTTTCATGTTTACCGGGCCATGGAATTTCGAATGCAATCCATTCGACCAAAATTATCGCTCGCCACATTGCGACCTCCCCGAGAGCGGACCAAGTCCGAATTGCTTCGGATATGGCGCCAAGAGATCGGTGTGAAAATAATACCTGTTTGAGTGGGTCGAAAGAGGCCTGTAAATCCATAGTATCAACAAAATGAACGACAGGAAAATGAAGAGTCGGTTTCTGAAGTGACGACGAGCCCGCGCCATTACGGTCTTGTCCACGTGGAAGACAAGCCAAGAAGGGTTTGAGGAGAGGGGGAAAGGAAAGCGAAAGACGGAACGGACAGGGAGAGAGGAGGGAAAAGGCAGTTAGCCGGCTGGCTATCGGGGAGGCATGTGTACACTCGGCTGTCTTAAAAAAAAGCAAACACTCCCGTCCCACCTACGCACATCCTCCCTTTCCACTCTCAGGGCTTCAAAAGAGTCATCAATTGATCGTCGATGAGGAGGATTAAATGAAATTTAAGGCGGGAAGTAGCTATCTGAACCAGAACAGCGTGACTCGTATCGCCATAAATCTCATGAATTCATACTTCGAATGGCTTGACGACAGTGAACATTTTAATCAAACTTTCGTCCAGCAAGGCACATCCGGCGCTGCTGGGATCGTTCGAATATCGGTGACGAGCGAAAAAGGACTGTCCTATGAATCATAAGATTTAATTAGTCTATTTGGTACTTATCCCACATACTACCTTGATCAAAAAGTTCCCGGAATAACCACCGTGTGGCGCTCCCATCGTTCCGATTTGAGTTCTGTTTTTTTTTTTGTTAAATTGGTACATCTGTTGTTGATATTCCCTTTAAATCTTAGTGTCATAACTTGACATTTGCAAAAGTTACGGTCGGTTTTCGGTATGTCCATCAGTGCTTCCTGCGATTTTTCCATTACTTCCTCTCGGCTGCTAAAACGCGTTCCCCGTAATGGTTTTATAACTCGATTAAACAGAAAGAAGTCACAGGGAGCCAAATCAGGTGAATTCGGTGGCTGTTGGATGGTATTTGTTGCATTTTTCGTCAAAAAATTACGAATAATGATAGCACTGTGCGACGGTGCGTTATCATGGTGCAAAATCCACGAGTTTTCTGCCCACATTTCTGGTCTCTTTCGGCGAATTGCTTCACGCAAACGTCTCATAACGCCCAAATAATACTCTTTGTTTACTGTCTGGCCTTCTGGCAAAAATTCATGATGCACTACACCGTTGTAATCCATGAAAACCGTCAGCATTGCCTTCTTTTTTGACTGAAAACGACGTGGTTTTTTTGGTCTCGGCTCATTTGGTGAACGCCATTCACTTGCCTGATGTCTGGATTGCGTGTCGTACTCATAAACCCACGTCTCGTCTCCAGTAATGATCCTTTTGATGAATGTGGGATCGGATTCAGCCTCGCAAATCATGTCTTTTGCGACGTCAACACGGTCTCTTTTTTGCATGAAATTGAGGTCTTTTGGCACCAACTTTGCTGCTACACGACGGAAACCCAAATCATTAACCACAATGTCTTGGGCGGATCCATAGGCAATGTTCAAGTCCTCCGCTATTTCTCTGATGGTTAATTTGCGGTTATTGACCAACATTTCTTTTACTTTATCAATTTTTTCACCGACTTTCGATGTCGATGGTCTGCCACTGCGTTCATCATCTTCGATTGACTCACGACCACTTCTGAACCGCTCGTGCCACTGGTAAACGACCGTTTTTTTAGAGAATCGTTGCCGAAACACTTTTCCAACATTTCCAACGTCCGTGCGCCACTAAATCCGTTTTTTACGCAAAATTTAATACAAGTTCGTTGTTGCAAATTTAAATCCATTTCTGCAATTGTAAAAAATCGCCAACACACACAGAGATAGATGTACTCTTGGCTACGTAACTTTTGCAAATGTCAAGTTATGACACTAAGATTTAAAGGGAATATCAACAACAGATGTACCAATTTAACAAAAAAAACAGAACTCAAATCGGAACGATGGGAGCGCCACACGGTGGTTATTCCGGGAACGTTTTGATCAAGGTAGTATATTCGTCGTGTTTACTTACCCTATACCCCGATTTGTCACAAATCATAAATAGATTACACTCACATAATATTCTTAGAGATTGTTTCCTGTTGAAATTGACCCCGTCGAGGGGAAACCACTCCATTCTTCCATTACTGTACACGGGAGAGATAATTTTGAAAGACTTGAGTCATTCAACCGGATGGCTTTGTTTTAACAATGATTTGAGGGAGAGGAGAAGTTCTACTGCACGAGTCATCAGAGCAGAAGAGTCAGACCTTTTCAAGGTGACTGGCTTTCCGAGAAACGAATACCTGCAGATAACAAGCTGATTAGAACTCGACAACCAATTCATCCGCTGTGTAACTGCTGATCTCAGCGCGGGATTGATAGCTCAAGGAAAAAAATTAAAGTGTACATCGAGATAAGGAGCAGAGATGCGACTGAGATTTAGCTTTTATTCCGCGAAGTGGTCAAACATTTGGGAGGGAAAATAAAACTCTAGGACAAGAGACGTTTATCATTTTGTATTCTCTGAAGTAAGAGTTCGCTTGCGGGGGGAGGGGATATCGGTTCGGGTCAAAATCTTCCCGATGAGCTACGGCGCCGCCCGCTTCTTTGGGTACGCTTGCTTACGTGACAAAGTGCTCGCTAACAAGGGAGACGAGACGGGAAACGTCATCGTGGCAGGAGAGGGAGGGGGTTGAAGTGGGTAGGGGGCGGGTTCCATTTCATAACGACCCGCCGCCGAGTGGGAAACCTCTTAGTAAATGGTTTCCTGAGCAAACACGGGGAGGTCAACTCCCGCCGCCGATATAGCTGCACACATTCAACACCCATGGAGTGGAAGAGGGAGAAGGAAACAGAACAGCTCTCAGCGTCCTCTAAAGCGGGCTGAAGTTATAGCTGACGCTCTTTAAGGCCTCCGCCACTCTCGCCCTCTTTTGTGTCGAAAGAATATCGGAAAAATTAACACGTTCGCACAAGGAAATTCGATGGAAATTTTGCAATCCAGGCAATATTCGCTGAGTGAAAGGTTTTTAAATCCTAGAAATACACGAAATCGTCACGCAAGGCGTGTCCCACATGAGTGAACGCGTTGAAAGCGTTGACGCCTATCCTAATTATAATAAATCTTCATTTCTGGTTCATTAGTGCATTGAGGGGGAGAGGTTGATCGTTAGCCTCACGCTTTGCGCTGGGGTTGAGTCACATACAGGTACAAGACGCTGGCAGCTTATGAATTCGACAAGTCGGAATTCGGTCTTCCATTCTTACTTAATACGTAATTGTAGAGGCACTGCAGTAAGGTTGCTAACGGCGAGTTTCCCACCGACAATTCGAGAAAACAACCCAAGAAATTTAATGGGATGGGATCATAAGTCTGAATGACAGCTCATGAGCGCGCAGGAAGGAACCGGGAGGTCGGGGAAGGTTTGTCAGACACGGAAGTCACACAAATTCCCGCTTTTGGGCGTGTCCCACCCACTCCTTTATTGTCCGTCGGGGCTTTAGGAGAAGAATAATCCGCTTACTTTCGATTACCCTTACGAATTAGCGCCTTGTTTCCGAGTCCACGAAGAAAAAATTAGCAGGTTTCCACCGTAGTGAACGCACATAAACCTCGAGAAGATGTTTACACCATGGTATGGCTTTCGCCATAACGGATGTTCGAATACACACACCGTGAACTGAATGGATTAGCACGAGTCACAATTACATACTGAAGTACCAGAGTGTTAAAAAGAGCAACTGCTGAGAGGAAAGGGTGACGTGTGCTACAAAATATAAAGTTAGTCGTACGTAGTAATTCTCAGATGTTAAGTAAGGTAACCATGCTTTAAGTAGGTCGATTAAAAGTCGAAAAAATGGAATGGAATAATTTTGAGCTCAACTTTTTACAGCGTTTCACTAATGGAATTATGAAGGCTTTTAGGGCAATTCAGTGAGTTTCTCCAGTAGTATATAAGCTTCTGCTTACTATTTCGACGGCTATTCAAGGCAGAAGAGAAAGATTCCATCCGGTCACGTCCTATCGCATATACATGTCTGAAGAGAAATGAATGAAACCTTTCAATTCTTGCCTGATGAAATCATCAGAATGGTCGGCGAAAGCATGCACACTCGCGAAGGAACACGCAGGATTTCCGAAAAACCTTTTTTATTGCAATCGGACGAATTTCCCAAAGGTTTAATTTCCTAAATGCAATCTGTAACTTAGGCAGAACTTAACTACATCCTACAATAATTAAGAGAGAAAGGACACTTCGACTCGAAACGTTATTGAACCCGTCAGTAACTCGAGCCATTAACCTCGTTCGTTAATTTTGTGAGGTCATATAATCGCTGCTACGGAAATATGTTAGCTCCCTACACATGAACTTCTCAACTTGAAATATTCAACTTAGACATCATCACTCCTGTTGCGTGTTTGAGGAGCTGCGATAAAATACCTGTGCCTGCTCCGCTTCGCCAAAAACTTATTTGAAGGGAAATTGGATAAATATCGTGCGCACGTTAAATCCCAACCCTCTTCCCCCCTCCACCTCCAGAATGAGTAATTACATCCAGCAAACGCCACGAAGAAAACATTCCACGGGCGTTTCCTCCGCTTCTCCCCTCCCGCCGCTCCCCATACTGCCCCCCGCCTAAGCGAAGCAATGGAATGTTTAATGATTAGGTGATGGAGAGGAAAAGGGGGAGTTTTTCGGAGAAGTCTGTTGAGTTCGAGGCCAGAAGGAGGAAGATCTTAGAATAGAAAGGGGGAATGCCCACAGTGAGGAGAGATGTATGGCGGGAAGGTGTATTGGGAGGGGCATGGGAAGCAAGCGGGACGAAGGTGGGAGGGGGTGAAAGAGACGGTAGGTGAACGCGTGGGCGGAGGTGGGGAGAGAGGGAGGGAAGAGAATTTCCAGAGAAGGAAAGTGAATAGTGGGAGGGGGAGCGGGGAGTGTGGTGGACGAAGAAATATTTCGGGAAGTGAGTGAATTAGAAGTAAGCACAGACTTGGCGCGCACAATGAGGAAGGTGAGAGAGAAGGGGATGAGGGAGGAGAGAGATCGGGGGAAGATTGGCCGCGCACCGAAATAGCTTGAAGGGAATACTCACTCGGTGAAGGGTGGTCACCTTTTCAAGGCCTTCGTTCCGAAGTCCTGAAAATTCCGCCAAAATGCTAAGCGATTACACTCTCGGAAATAGGCGACTGGGGACTGTTAGGGAAAAGTGGATTATTCAGGAAAAATGAGGATAATGTAGCACCTTGAGAGGGGGACGGAGAAAAACCCGGCGCAGGGATCATCTCAATATCGATTAAAGGCACGTGATCCAAAGTTTTGAAGCATATGTTCTTTTACCATTCCAAACATTTTTCCAACTACGCTACCTTAACCCAAGATTTAGAATAAGGAAGCTATGTACTTGTACACTACTTGCGACAATAGTACGGCCATGAGTTACTTCATCGGTAATGAAAGGATTGAAGAATGGTGTACGGCCAAATGGGATAATCACAATTAGTATAAGTCCTGGGAAATATGGCTTCAGTGTATAGAGGAGAGAGCTAGATGTCGACGTACGTTGTTATGAAGATATTATTGCAGCCTCCCATTCTCCATATCAAATGTTAAGTTCTCTTACGTCCTGAATGTTTTTCCTAGTGTATCCCTACTATTTCCTACTGTATTTGACTCATGATTTACTTCGTATGACCTTTCCATTTTCACTTCTCTTTCTTTCCTCGTGTGCTTATCTATCTGATAATTCTTTTCCGTATGCAGTTACTTAAAGCTGTAAGAGTGAATGGGAAATCTCAGAGAAATGTAAAACAGAGTAAATAGGTAGTTGATATTAATGATACAAATCATTATCATTAGCTAGATTTTTTAAAATTAAACTGTTGATTCGTGTTAGCTTTAAAGGATTGAGAACATCCAGCAAGTGACAAATGGGATAAAAAAATGTTCAAATCCTATTATATGGAGCTGTGACCTCCCTAGAAAAATTTACATCTTAATAGGCGAGACAGATACGAGTACTTCATTATTCACAAAAAAACTAAAGTAACTAACCTTATGTGTGAATTTCTAGCGACAGATATAATTATTAAAAATTATTTTACACTTTCCTCTATGTTCTCAATACAATTACTAACATTTTGTGAACGACCCAATGGTGCAAAGCATTCACCAAACACTACCCACCAAAGTATAAGCTGACAAATTGAAATACGAACGACAACCATGAAATTGGCAGGAAAAATTGAAACGAAATGTTGGAGAATCGATAGCTGTGACGATTCTTAGGTGATGCTGAACAGAAGCGAAGTCTGACGACAAGAGAGGAGGGTGAAGGAACAAAGAGGGGAAAAACGTTCGAGGGCGGAGCGGAAGATTTCATCATCCCAAATTGACGTGTGACTGGCTCATTAGAATCATTAAGTGAATTCCGATACCCCAGATAAAGACGGAGGTCGTGGGAAGAGATGAAAGATGGGGAAATGATCCATAAATGATAAACTTATTTCCATTGAATACTATAATACTGAATACATCGTATTTGTGCGTTTAAGGTAGGAGGCTGTCGATAAAAATCAACTGAAAACTTGGATCATCCATAACAGAAAAGCAATAGTTTCCATTGTTCAAAAGAATGTATTTAAAATCTATATTGCTATATGCATGATAATCTCACAGACATATTGTGTAAGGAATCGCCACTTTCAGTGCTTTTTCTCCACAAAGCACATACCCCATTAATTCGAAGTCGATACTTCGAATTATTGGGGTATGAAACGGAAACAACACAGAAAAATTATCGATGTGAGTTCTATCCCAACAGTCTGTGAATGGAAATCAATATTAGATGACGAATTCGTAAAGCAAACAGTAGATCGAACGCTTCCAAGAGGAAACTTGATTTCAGAAAACCATCACCAGGGACCAGTGACACGTATTTCCGCTTCGTCTTTTCAAGATAACGAGTAAATCCTCAACAATTTAGATGAGTAAATACAGGGAAGATTACTAAGTAGTGGGGTTGGCACGTAAATGGAATATTTTAGATGTGTCAATACATCATCAGCAAGTCGATTTAAAATTTAATGAATGACATAACCATATTTGAAATAGGGAAGTTACACCTATCGACATTTTTGCTGTTTACGATTTGCAATCCGCCTCACACAGAATGAGAAGTTCAATATGTTGTCGAAATGCATGGCATACATAAAGAAAAATTAATCTAAATACCTGACATATATTAAATTTAATTTCGAGGAAGGACATTAAAAATAAATTGCCCCGAGCACATTTGCATCGCAAATTGATACGGTACGAGTAGGTATACTAAAGTACACGCCGTAAGCAGAGGGGCCGAATGGGAAGGAAAGTTGGGAAATCGGTCGTGCGAAGAAAAGAAATGGTGTTCGAGGTGAATCATGACTTGTGATAAGAGAAGAAAAATAAAGTGGAAAGAGGCAGTGACACTCCAGCTGACAGATTAGCAGACGCCGAAGTGAAAGGAGAAAATTTGAAATTTTCCCAGGCAAAGCATAATTGCGCTCACTCACGAGGATTTCGACATCATCAACTCTGGAAACATATCACATGAACTTGGCTGATTGTCGTTTATCTTAAGTGAATCTAGAAGATTAGCATTTCAATGGAATTTTCCAATATCAATATATAGTTAAGACCTTAAAGCTCTACAACAACTAAAATGAAATAGGTGCCGCTATTACGCCAGAAAGATTATTAGTCAGTATGTAAAGAAATATTTCCTACCTGAGGGGTCATTTATCAAATGCCCAATACTACCATTATCAAATCAACTGCAAACGATGTAGCAACTACTGAGCAAATCACGATTTAAAATAGCACGTGAAAAACGAGTGGAAAGAGGCTTTGGTGCCCAGATTAGAAATTGATTGAGTCATCTTCTTTGGACCGACCAGTATGTTGCCAAGAAAACAAATTTAGAAGACAAATACATAAAAAAGTAATATAAAGGAATAACTTTGAAATGGAGATTATTCGATTTAATGCGCAGAATGATTAAAGATGCCTATAAGTTCAAGTTATGCCCTAAAGTAAATAAACCAATACATTAATTACAGGGAAGTAAATAGAGAGAGTGGGATTCTAAACCGATGAACAATACATTCATCGGAGTTTAAAAAGGAGAAAATCACGTTTGTTATCCCTTCATGAGTACTATTTAGGGATATTGTCAATTTGCAGAAGTGTAGCAGAGGGAATGCTGGAGGTTAACAGAAGAAGTTGCAAGTGTTGCAGCTGGAGAGGAGCCGAGGTCATATAATTCGGGAGTACACTGGACCCATTTCACGCACGGTATGCTCACAAGAGCGAGAGAGCCCATCGGGGGAATAGACAGGGGAGGCAGGCAGGGGAAGAAACGGGAAGCACCGAGGGTGTCGTGTGAAAGAAGGGAATTATGACGCTGATTCGATGATGGTCGGAAAGGGAGGAGGAGATCATCAGATGCCGCAAGTGACGAATTGGGGAGGGTTTCGTTCCGGCTTTTGCGGGAGAAGACGAGACCGGGATTGCGAGGCCAGGGCGGGCACCCACTTGTGGGAGCTCAGGAGGAGGAAGGAAGGAAGGCGGTAGGAGGAGTCGAACAGTTTTCGGTCCATTTTCGCAAGTTACGACTGGAAATTATTTCCAACTAACCATCAAATGAAAGTGACACGCCTTTGCGTAGATGCAGCGTGGACGTAAACCATGAACGAATGTGCTGTCCACCAACAAGAGAATGCGATTTGGTGTCCATACCATAACACCCTAAAAATTACTGTTGACCAAATTAAATAAAATGAAATACCACTTGAAGCTTACAATAACGACAAGGAATACATCTTCAAAGCACGAATCAAGCGGTGAGGAGGTGTACCACGGGTTAATTCCGCATTAAACCGCAGAAGTGCTTCGCATGACGGGTCAAGTTTTCGGAGAGATGCTCCAAAGCTCACCTGAAATCACATCAGGGACTCTGGAGCTTAACGGAAAACACGGAACGATACTTATTTACTGCATATTAATTTCCCATTGCTAGCCTACGCATTATATGGAGCTGTACATTAGATCTATTGAACACCAGGAATCTCCGAGTAAGCTACGAACAAAAACAAACGTGGGCGTCATAATATTTCTTCCCATTGAATCCTCAACTTCAAATTACCAGAGTAAAAGAGAAAACAACCAGTTTCACGAAATATTACAAGAGAACGAATGTTTGAAGGGGTAAAATAAATTTCTTCCATTAATTCAACCATTTACTAGACTCCATTATACACACGGAATTATCGCAGACGCCAGGACAGGTGCCTGCGGTGTGATTACCAACGCAGAACACTGATGGAGTACAGGACCCAGAGAGAAATTCCACGAGCATTTCGTCATTACCGGACGAGGACTAACACAACCACCACGTGCTGTCCCCGGTAAGTGGGCACACGGGCTGGGAAAAGGACCCGTGGGCCATGGAGGTGGACTATAGGGGATGGGAGGGTTGAATAAAGGGAGGTGTCGCCCTGGATGGTGGTCCCGACCGGCGGGACAGCTGCTGAGGCGAGATAGAGGCGAGATAGAGGCAGATTCGAAAGAAAGACGTGCACGGATGAAAGAAGCGGGGGATGGATTGCGGACGGGAGTTTGCTGGGGGGAGGTCGGGTAGTCGAGGATTGGGGGGTGAGAGGGCGGGTACGGACGTCACTGAGAGGAGAGAGAGAGAAAAGGAAAGAGAAGGATACGGAGTGGAGGGGAGGGGTAGACAGGGTCTCCGTGCTCGGTGGGGAGGACTCGCGTACCGGCGGCAGGATGGGTGTCACGAGGGGAGAGGGAAGAGCTGAGGAGGGAGGGCGGACCCCTTCTTCCTCGACCTACCCCCCTCCGTACACCATCCATCCCATTACGCGGTACGTCCGCCGCAGCTGCTGCTGGTCCGCGCTTTCGAGCTACGGCAACACGGCGAAGCACCTAATCTGCAATAGTGTGTCCAGACTATCTTGCCCTCGCGGATCATACGAGGGAGGAACGGAGAAATGAGGTAGATTCCCTGGAGGGGGGGATTTTGGAGGAAATTGAAGCAAGACTTTTATCGGTCATTTTGAGAATAGTGCACGAGGGTCAATCAATCTGCCATTTCGTAAAAGATCATGACGAAACATGGTTATCGATTCCGCGGATACTTGATAAATCCGTGAACGATTAAGCTGTGGTGATATTTCATTTGGAAAGACTTGACCACTTCAATCGGCGGAAAACTGCTAGGTGATGTAATCCGTTAGTGTAGAAAATTACGACTCAGAGATTACAGACATTGCAGCCATCAATTTTGATTGTAGTGGATAGTCAAGCGATACGAAAAAATCCGAGCCAAAGCAAGAATGCGCTTCAAAATTTTATCGTCAAAGAAGCAAAGTAATTGATTTGCTACACTTCAACGGTACTTGCGTTATTTATAAATCATTTTGGTTAGCAATTACATGAATCAGAAGGTTGAGAATAACTGGAAACAAGGAGCCGTTCCACTAATCCAGAGAATTCTTTTCATCGGCAATCAAAACTTGAAGGGAATATGGAAATCTAAAATTGGAGAATGCAAAAGAAACATCTCGACGGAAAAGTATATGTTGGACCGGGTGAATATCATGCGCATTACGTGAAGAATCGAAATTATTGTTGTGCAATCACAAGGTGATTTCTGTCGAGAGCAATGGATGTGAAATGTCTAGGCATGCATATCTTTCGAGAAATGTATAATTTCCTTCACGTTCGTCATTGAATGTTTTTAAAAACAAATATCACCATATTAAAATCATATATCGCTTCAATAAATACCGACCAAAAATAAATGCCAATCTACGAATTTTCATAATCGAGCAAAAACACTACAAATTAATTCAAAGTGTGGGATAGTTGACATTTAAGTGCGATGTTCCCGTTGTCGACAAAAAATCCTTATATAAAACGAGTTAATGGACAAATTAAAAAAGCAAATAAAATACAATCAAAGGGCACCCTTTTAAAAAACCATCGCTAATGAATTAGGAGTATTTGAATTCACACCTATTGCGTTCACAGGTAACTTCGTAAAAACTCCAATATGATTTTCATCACTCCATTCAGGTCACTTGATAACTAAAATCTACTGATAAACAACCAGATGATGAAATCATATAAGATAACGATTAGCGGCAAAATCTTCAATCATGAATGGACTTTGTAGAAAATATGGCCATTGTTCTTGCTTATCTCCACAAAATAATTAGCAACAAGGGAAATCATAAAAAAGTGTGTACGTGTGTTTATGTGTCTGTAAAATTATTATTACCGAATGATTTATCGCTGTACAATCCCCTAATTGAACGAGGAAAATCAGACAGTTTGTAAATTTTAAAATAACTGCAATCCTAATTGTACGGTAACGAACAATAAAACAAAATAATTGTCAAGGGAAAACAATTAACATTATTGAATTTTAAAAGACATCTTAGAAATATAGTAAATAATGATGAAAAGAAACACTTGAATACCTAGTTTGAGGCACTCTCAATGTGTGTTCTAAATGCCACAACAAAATGAAATTATCCTAATTAAGCGTTGAAAAATTTATGTGAACAAAATGCGGAATACCACCAAGAAAATAAAAATTTAATACTTCAAATACAGTGAACTACTTAAAAAGACTGTAAAATAAAGCCATCGCATTCTCCCTAATAATTTTTAAACTTAGTTTTGAATGAAGATAAAAGTTTTTGTAAGAAATATGAAGAATTTTCTCAGCTTACTTTACAAATGTGTGGCACTTAACTACAAATATTGTTTTTAAATAAGGCTTAATTTAGCGCAATTCATTTCTCATTTAAAACAAACTTTACAGACTATTTTAACGATTTATAAACGCAGAATTCTCATGAGTGATGATGATATATGGAGACTTGAGTTAAGCAAAATATTTTGCGAAGACGCAGTTTTCCAGAGAACTATTGGGGGAGTAATGGAAGACATTTTTGGTGCTTGAACAATTTTCCCCAAACACTATTACATTTTAGAGAAGCAGCCTACGAAACAATAGCACCATTTTAATCAAATCAAATAGGCCTTCAGCGAAAGGAAAAACTGAGTGACCACGGAATATGCTGGCACGAAAACATCTGAAGGCAACATTCATCGAAAGTGGTGTCACCTGCGGCACTTTCTGAGTTACTAATCAGCACGCGCTCTATCAAGAGAAGAATCTATTAACATTAGAGGGTACCGGCAATTCAACTCGTTGACAAAAGAACAGTGGAATCACCACCATGGGTCCACATATTTATCTTGCACTTAAAATGATTTATGCTAAAAGTGATAACTCAAGATTAACAGAGATACAATTACTGGCGATGAAATGCGTCACCTCGAAAATCTGCACACGAGGAAAAAGACCTGGCACCCTCGCCTGATGAAACAAGTAGTCATGGGAAATTGAGAGCCTCAATAAAACTCGAATACATCCAATCGGTTTTGGATTTCCACTATGCATCCTTGCACGTCCACGAGACCGTTGCATGGAGTCCACACCATTCCCAAGAAATTTACTACACGTGGAAAGCCGTAGTTGCTAGCACACCGATCCTTTCATAGGGAAACCCTGGAGAGGGGAGGAACTCGAAATGGAATAGAGATGACGAGAACGTAGTGAAAGAAGCGAAGGGAGAGAGGGTGGGAGGGAGGAAGGGAGAGGGACGCACGTAGCCTTACGCCCAGGGCGTCCTATCCCCTTCGAAGCGACAAATGAGCATCGGCCGTGACGACCTAACGCCGGAGACCACCCGGCTCATCCCACACGCCATAATAACTGACACCCAGGGATGGGACCCACTCTTTAGAAGAGTAAAAAGAGGTGGGGAGAGGGTCCCTTCCATATCTATGACCGAAATAAAAATATAGAAATGCATACACACTCACAGCATGGAAAAAGTACTACATTCTATGGAGAGCACCGTAATATTATAGGATACCGGCCGGCATGGGGCGCAACACATCTCTCGGGCGGAGGGGAGGAGGGAGGCGAGCGGTGTGTGGTCCAGGGGTGGGAGAGAAGACCGACGCCGCCGAAATGCGAGGAAAAAAATTCTCCGGGACCGCGACGAGCAGGAAAAAAAGGGTGAACCTCGTGTGGTACTCCTAATCCGGTGTGTGTTTTGGGATCTCGCCTACCCGTCCTCGTCTGCTGCGGCGTCGGCCCCGGCTTCCTTGGAGCCGGCAGTGGCCGTCTCCTTGGACGCGCAGGACAGGATAACGCCCATGGCCGCGGTGTTGTACCTCCTCCTGTTTCGACAGTGGCGCGCGGCTGTGAGGAGATGGCCGCGGATGCACTCGGGAAAGGGGCTTTGTGGGGCGATAGGGGGCGAGAGGGGGCGAGAGGGGGCGAGAGGGGGCGAGAGGGGGCGAGAGGGGAGCGGTGTGCGTGCGAGGGGGCCGGGGCGGGAGGGGGCCACGGAGGTGGGGGAATGGGAGGGGCCGGGGCAGGGCGAGGATTTACAAGGGAGCGGTGAGTGGGGGAAGGGGTACGGAAGAGAGTGCGGGTAGGGGAGCTAGGGAGTGGGGGGGGAAAGAGGCCTTTCCGATGGGGTGGGTGGGGCGGGAAACCCCTTAATAATTTCCCACCCCTTCCTTCTCGCCCTCTCCCTCTTGCTTGCTTTGCTCTCTCTCCGTCTCCCCACAGCCTCCTCCCTCTCGAATTCGTCACCCCTCCTCCCCTTTCCGTCCCAAACCACCCCCCGCGAAGAGGACCACCACCTCGTCTAGCCTTCTCCACCCTCTCTCCTTGGGCTTTCAGGGAAACGTCTCCCGTCCAGCCGCTCCCTTTTCTGCACAGCCTCGCCCCTCGCAACGCCCCTCCTCTTATCTATCTCTCTCCTTCCTCAGTTTCCCCCAGACCCTTTTCTCCCTCCGGCACACCATCTCCACAACGCCCCGCCGTGCACGCGCCGAAATACCCGTCCCGTCTCCTCTCACTGCCTTCCCCCGCCCACCCCCCGCCGTCCTCCGAGAGAGAGAGCGTGCGATGGTGTGGAGGGGGGAGAATAAGGGGAAGCTGGGGTCCACCGAAATCGATAACGCACTCCCACGCACCCGGCATGGAATACGCACACGTCGTGTCGCCGGCGTCGGGAGGAGGGGGTGTAGGGGGAGTTGGAGGGTTTAAAAAAAGAGGGGGGAGTGATGGGGCGGATGGGGAGGGAACTGAGGGGAGGATGTCTCCCTTGCACCCCTCTTCTACACCCCCCCCGCCTAGTTCCCCATTCCACCCAGCCATCTCCCCTCTGTACCCTTCTCCCATCCTACCCTTCCGTCTGTACCTACCCTTCCCCCATAACACTGAACAACTCCCCCACCTCTCTCGTGGAGAGGGCATGACCACGCCCATGTCTCACGGCAATCGCCCAGAGTGAGAGAAATACAGAGAGAGGGGGGACAGAACGAGAGATAAAGAAGAAACCCGATCCCGCCCCTCCTTTTATTGACTCGGT
Organism: Hetaerina americana; assembly: GCF_022747635.1. Classification (NCBI taxonomy): domain Eukaryota; kingdom Metazoa; phylum Arthropoda; class Insecta; order Odonata; family Calopterygidae; genus Hetaerina; species Hetaerina americana. Next base: position 47,769,881 of record NW_027286763.1, read on the forward strand.
CTTGAGGCGAGGAGAGGAGGTGGGAAGGAAAATCAAATAAGTAAAATAATACAGAAAAATTAATGACGGGGGAGGGAGGGGGCGGGAGAGCCGTTAAGGATGTGGCGGCACGAGAGACAATTCATATATTTTCCGGTGAGTTGAGATCGAGAGGGTGTGGAGCAACGCTGATGAGGTAGGCGGCTGATAATGAAAGAAAAGAAAGCTTATCTCACTGGGGGCGACGTCCACCCGCCCACCGGCTGGAGCCCCGTCCCTCACTCCCACCCAGGTACACGAAGGTCATGAGACGGCGCGGAATCGGGGGGGGGACGCTTATCAAAGGCGGGAGGAGGACGGAGATGAGTGAGTGGGCGGAGAGGTGAGGCAGGACCGAATAGGGGGCGGATGAGACGGGGGGCGAACGCGGGATGGAGACAGAGTAGGTAGTGATGGTTAGGGGGGTGAGTGGGATGGGGTGAGTAGGGGGGGTGGAGAAGGCGAGGTGTCCAGAAGGCAGATGAGATTTCGGCGCGACTCCCGCGCATGGGTCATTCATCTCGGGTGCGTGGAGTAGCCGCCCTTCCGGTTCGAGCTCCGCGCGGGTCCCTCTCTCCTTTTCCTCTCCTCCGCCCGACTTCCCGCCACGCCTTCCGTTTGACGGGCGGGGCGGGGGCGCGCCGGTGTGTTTGGGCGCGTGGCGGCCCGCGAAGGGTTTTCCGCGGGCGGGGGACGACGATCATGTTGGTCCTCTCCGTCCACCCTCCGGAGCCGTGGGGGAGGGGAATGGGGAGTGGAGGTGCACGAACGCGCAGGCCCGCCCCCGTCCAAGGCGCGCATGCCCCTCACCATTTACACACACACATACACGCGAACGGATTCGCGCGGGCGACCGCCAGGTGGCGGGAAAAGCCGCTCGCAGGGCATCAAGGGAAAATCTGGAACCACGCGGGGTGTCTCGGGAGAAATGAGGGTGCGTGCCGCGTAAGGAGGGAGCGCGCGGTGCGAAATCATTTTCCGACCGTTATGTTATGATTTTTGTCGCCCGCCTCCAGGGTCTCCGGTTTGAATCCCTTATCTAGGATTGCTCGAGTGTTCATACCCCTGGCAAGCCGGGAATAGAAGGGAACTAGAACTAGTGTGCACTAGATCCAAAAGTTCGTTAAGGCTAGAAAAAAAATGCTGTGGGTAGACTTTTTGAAAGTTTCATTACGACAGAAGAAAGTTAAAAGAGAGACCAACAAGTGTTTTTGGAAGTGCATTGTTTTGCTTAATCGAGTCAACACGTACAAGGCGCGTGGTCGGATTCCCAACCCCTGGGCACGTCAGTGGCAATCTAAAGTTACCAAGGGGAATTAAATATTTCCGCTTTACACTTAATGCCATCCGGCCATGAGATTATACTCTCTAATTCAGCTTCTGTTACTAGGAACCTTATTTTGATGTTTTGTAACGAATTACGTACGATAGTAATCCGTTCAACAAAATGAGCGAATCATTTGTATTTTTAAGTTAATATTATAGACGAATTATTCAATAAAATCACTTTTTAGCGGTGCTCAGCAAAAAATTGAGACTTGTAAGACGATATTGTCCTTTTCTATCATTTTTAACATTATTTACAAAATTACAGAGCATAATTGGGAGGACATTTGGAGGACAAGGTCATACACGGTAGACTTATATTCTAATTGCTTTATCGACTGTTGTGCCATTTAGTGAGCGTCATAAATCAAAAATATTCATCTACGTATAAACATGAGACTCGCCACAAGAGCGTGTCAGGGGATTCTACAGGTAAGTCACCAGCCATTCGGGTAAATAGTTATTTGATTTCTAACATTAGATAAATCTTTAATTTCACAAAATATTCTCCACTCGTGCGTTCACGAATCCAGGAAGAGAAAGGGAAATAATAATACCGGTCTTCCTGCGATAAATTTCCCTTGGCGCTCTAACCTATTCTCGCCTGCCAAAGTCATGCGGAGCTCGAATCATTCCCTAAGCGTCAACATTAAACTAATTATTATTCAGATTAGCCAACAGCCCAAGGCATACTCCTGATAGACATTTTACCTAAGCAATTGATACATTTCAAAGCCTCACACTACATGAGACTAAATGAATACTCTATTAAACCCATCTTGCAAAAACCATTCCCTCCGCACAATTCCTACCTTCATTCATTCCGTCATAATTTCGGATCATTTTCCCACATTTTTACCCAATATTCTACCCTCTATCAGGCTTCAACATTCCACTGCCACTCAATATCCTCTCCCCCAACTGTCTTCCTTCCTTGGTCAAAATCGCCTATCCTCCTCCCCCACAGCATGCCTAGAACTTATTTATTTTCATCTGTGCATTTCGCTCTTTTCATCCTCCACCACACACGCATCTCAAAAGCCTCATGTCTACGCTTATCCACTTGCCCCCACCGACTACCTGAGCCGCCCAATATAACGCTACATATCAAAGTTTTCCCCTGCCTTTCTCTTTGCATCTTTGCTTAGGGTCCCTATCATCAGCTACCTAAACTTTGCATTCGCTTTTTTACCAACACATTTCCTCTTTGAATGCCCTTACTACTTTGCTCGACTATTTCTAAAACACCAAATAGGTAAAATATAAATAAAGGGGAGAATATTGAGAAGTTAGCATGGGGATTGCCTACCGTTTATAACATGAGTAAAATTGATAATGAAACTTTCTAAATTCTACGAGACGAAATACATATTCTAACAGTAAAACCTCGCCTCGATTCACCATTATCACGGAATTATTCCTGAATGACGACGCATATCGAAAGCGCAATTTCATTAATAAGCAATCATTGTCATTTTATTTTTATATTTTAGGAACAACCAAGCATTTTACTTTTCAGGACTTGATGTTCACCTGATGACTCAGCTGCCGGAATATTGACATTTGAACGAATATAGGAATACTGAGACTGCCTGTGTTCCTCTGATTTGGAATGTGATATAGCAACCGTCACCACTAAATTTTAGTGATGAATTGCTAACATTCATCAATAACCAGTAGAAGTTCCAGACTTGATATTGTGGCGTCCATATAAAAAACGGATCTCGGGGAACTAAGATATACAAAGAAATAAGGATAACCCATTCTACCGTCCTATACACATTTTCTTGATTTATATTTTGCACAGATTATGTATTCATGACATTTCCTATCCAAAAATTCCTACTCAAAACACTGACACTAATAAGCGTCTCAAGATCACCACTGTACCTGACGTGATTGTACCACGATTAGCCGAAGGTGGGCAATATTTTACGCTTGAAAACGTTGCCCATAGGCACTTAACATCACTACTTCAAATACGCTTTCGTTGCATCCACTTCCATTGAATTCTTTCATATGAAAGTCCATCAATAACTTTGGAATTAAAGATACAACTCGGCCAAGGTCAGATCGTGAGATCCCGCCAGTTTTAGCACTGGAATTTACTTAAGTATTCCCGATAAGGAAACGTTTCCGCAGCGGTCGTTCATCATCCACAACTCACCGGGAAGGAGGATAGTTCTTTAATTACGTAGACTAAAGGAGGGCAACGGTCTTTCAGAAAAGGTCTCAGGAAGGGACCAATACCGACAGAAATTTATAAATGCCATCCGTGTCCTTGCAAAGGAAAATTACACAGCAAACGAATGGAGCGATAATTTAAGCACGTGCCAATTTCAGCAAATCCATGTATATTTCGAAATAATTTCCCACCTAAGTGTGCACATATTTAATCGGCTTCTGTATGAAATGCCTGCAGAAGATAGCAAATATATTATTTCACAACATTTTTGTGCGATTTCCGGTACTGAATGTATTTCACCTAGTCTTTCTCACACTTGACACTTATAGTTTTGGCGATTTGACGCGAAATACGATGCGAAACGAACATTTATTCCATAAACATTTCAGAGATATTTTCCATAGCTGAAAATTTTATCCTTTTATTCTCGTAGTCCAATAACGCGTTTGGGTTAAGTATAAAACATTATCGTGCACACCACAGCAGTGACTCCAAAATTCAGAGGAATAAGTGTACTCCGTGAAAAAATACGAAACTTATCTGTCAGAAATGAGTGCCAATTACGTTTTTCCTACGCCATTATATATCAAACTAGGTGGGTTAAGAACAAAGCTACATGCATTCCAAAAGTAGGGACATAATGGAAACAATTCCGCGTAAATTAAATTACTCTCGCGAGGAACATTCCCTTTCGAAGCTATATAGTATATGCGACATACCACTATTATGTCCAATTCCCTAAAAAGGAGAGCTTTTTTATATTGGTCATCATACCGTATTAAATGACTCTGGTCGAAATTTTGTAAATTTCCCGCGACATCTACAAAGGAAAATTGACTGTCCTTTAACTTTCTTTTTTAAACATGAAAACGTAGAGCCCAATCGATTACTCACGTTAACGTCCATTGAGTATCTATTAAAAGAAATGGAAATATTGAGCACGCTGGTGGCCAAGATTCAAATCGTTTAAATGACATGATACAAAATAAAATTTCACGTCACAGCAGCCATTTTCACAAATACTGTTATGATAAAGCGCGAGAAGAAATTGATTTATTACATTGCGTGTAACCTTGACCTCTCTTTAGGAAAGAATTTGCACCCTAAAAATTCGTCAGTGACTAAGATGCCACAGAATATCTAAAAGCCTCGTAAAGCTCGTATATATTTATGGCATTCCGTGAAATTAATGAATTTCACTATCAATGAATGTTCCTACTGACATTAATTGGCATAATTATGCCCACTGCAGCCCTTATTTTAATGTATTTATTTTGATTATTTATTACACCACGGAATATTGTTTTTCCTTCTCATCCTCATGGTTCATATGATCCTGCTAGCCTTGGATATATTTCCATAACGCTTAGTAATCGGAAAAACAATCTAGCACGACTTATCTATACAATATTGTTTTTTGTGTAGGTATGAAAATATTAGCATGATATCATCGGAAACATGAAGCGGGTAAGAAAAATATTAACATTAGAGAGAGAGGTGAAGGTAAGAGTAGCGTTAGCCATGTAGAGTTATGGATAACTTATCAAAACGTATCGGATGAAATAGGCAAACCAAAATATGGTGCTCCCATTCAAATTTGTAATGCTTAAGTAATAGTTACCACAGAAAGCTGCTTTACAATACCTCAACGAATGTGTGTAAAAGATAAAGAGCTAGTTCGTCTTTTAAACTTCATCAGATTTTTTGGTACTGACAAACTCTTCAAATGAAACAACATTCAAAATATATGAAAACGGGTCTCCTCTAGCCTATGGAGATCAACTTTGCTAATAAAAATTAATAGTATACTATTTAAATCTGACCCTGCGCCAGACGTTATTAAGGGTTTTTAACCCAGTATCTCTGAGACATTTTAATTTCAAATGCCAATACTTTCTCGAAATCGTTCACTGTTTTCTTCAATTCTAACAATGGATTGAGAAACTATGCTGTCATCCATGCCACCTCATGAAACTGTATGCTTACAAACTAATCTCAACACACAAGATGCTCTTAATTTCAAATGAAATTACGATATGAAGAAATTGATAATGCATGATTTTACTTTATGATACAGAAAATGTCTTACAGTGTTTCGATAAGTTAAATCCTCACCTAGTTATTCAGTTTCTATCATGTCAATTATCAACAATCCCGTTAACCTACCGGCTTTCCAACTACACCGTCTACATGAATTGGATCACTACTGTAAAAAAATATTTATTATATTTTAATTAAGGTATTAACACGCTACATTCTGGATATTAAGTAAAGAAGGCTAAGAAAACTTATTAATTTCCCGCCGTTATTTTACTATCCCCGCGCAGTCTGTTCATATAATTATGAAAGAAGTCCCATTGTTTCGCTCCCATAGTTTTAGGCTCATGTATGAAATCTTATTATACATATAATTACAATTAATTTAAAAAATGATTTAAAAATCTAAGCAAGAGTTTATTGTGTTAATACCAACGGATATTCATATAATGTATTAATATCAAAAGACTCGAGCCATTGCCATTCGTGAATACTAGTCGGAATTTAGACGCTGAAATTCTTGGAATTTCCGTTACGTCGAAGTTTTAAGATTCCGAAGGAGGGCAGGAGTAGTAGCAATTCCAGCAGGCTAGCTATTACACTCTTGCAATTTTGCCTAGCAGGTTAAAACCACTGATACCCGATGAAGGATTCTCTTCTACCTTCTCTGCCCTTCCTTCAGTTTCTTAAGTCAACCATGGCCTATTCAAAGTACTCTTCATGATGAATTGCAGGTACCAATGAATATAACCATACTGACATTGTAATCGACCGTAAATTGATATTTGATCGAGTAACCAACGGAAAAAAGAATGAAGATATATACCGGACGCCAAGATTATATCACTACCAAATTGGCAAAATACAGTAATATTTAGAAAGGAGAAAGAGCAATAGATTATGTTCCTGGTATTCGAAAAACAAAATTCTCGCCGGTGTATAAAAACTGATTAAATTTCCCGGCCGCAGCACATGGGATGACTTTTCACTAAAGAGAATACTCGAAATATGATTGATGATGATAATGATACCATGCACCTCACAAACAATTCCGAGAATCATTTACGCTAGGCTGCTATTTGCTGCATCACGAATTTAGGAATTCATTCCTTAAATTCGGCCAAGTCTCTAATCTTTCTGATATTACTACTATTTTCTTACTAGCTGATGATGCTGCCCGCGACGGGTACGAAAGAACGGAAGAATTCCAGAGCCAGAAGAAGCTACCGGAAGACGTGAGTCAAAACTTATGATCAAAACTAATCCTCCAATATTTTTTCGTGAATTGAAGGGAAAAATATTAATGATATCATTACCAGCGACGCTTCACCTCCAGGTTAATAAATTATGTCCGCGCTAAGATACTACCTATCCTCAACGTGACGTTTATCGCATGGAGTTCAACTTCCTGTAAGGAAAATTGCTCACCTTTCACTGGAATCGCGCCAAAATACGTACGCAAGGTTTCCTTACCCTTTATGCCATTAGAAGGCCTCCGGATTTTTAACATACATGATTTAAAACGAAAGTACACGTACGCTTGATTATCACTGATCTTTCATAAAAGAATTCTTTCAGAAAAGAGCGTTGCCACGAATCTACTGGAAAGGTAAATAATCTGTGATTTATGTACAAAGCCAACGAAGTACATTTTTAAGGTTTCGAATGCTCTATCAATAGAATTTCCTTCGTTGGGATTTACGTAACTAATAATAATCTCCACCGTAGATCGCAGTATAATTTTAGCTACGCTTTCGAAGGCAAACATCACAGTTCCCAAAAGAAAAATGGCATGACTCGAGAATATTAACCCAACAACCCCCCACCACTAGGGATCACACGGGAGGGGCCGAATCAATGGGATTTTCACGCACGACCCGACCCCAGTTCACGGAAGAATAGGCCGAGGCTGTACTTTTTCTCTCTCCGACTCACGTTAATGTAGGGCCTTCGCAGCCCTTCCTACACGACCCCTAAAAGGATACCCCTCGAGCACCCTGGCTTACGCTGAAATATCGATCGACACTCTACCCTTGGCCCACATTGCCGCCGCGTGAGCAGCTGACTCTCTCTCGCGGCGGCGGGAGAGACTGTTGGGGAGGAGGGGAGTGAGAGAGAAAGGAAATGGCGAGGGAGGGAGACGGCAGCCAGGGTTCTCGACCTTCGCCAGCGGCAGCGAAGGGGTATGTTCCCTTTCGTCTCTTTGGGTGTTCCCCAGCGCCGCGCGTTTCGGCACCGGAAAAAGATCGTCCCGCGAGGGTCAGTTACGCAAGTCTCCACGGTGCGTCGGGATGTTGCAACGCAGTGCGGCAGTGGTGTTAATTCCGCGAGTGTGGTGCCCGAGGCACAGAGAGGGAGTTTGGGGGCGGAGGAAGTAATGCCGGGGAGGGTGGGGAGTCGGGAGGGCTTGTGCTGCTGTCGTTGCAGCGGCGGAACGCGAAACCGTCAGCACGCCTCGAAAACCTTCGCCGCACCGCGCGCAAGAGCGGTGCGCTGCATCCAGTCCCCCCATTGTCGCCCGATTAACGACCGCCCCGCGGTTACAATGAGCGCTCCGGCGAAACGGCGGGGCGTGCATGGGAAGCTGACGGGAGAGGAATGAGGCAATCCTCCCCCCCCTTCCCTCCCTTTGGTCCCACCAGTGCAGAATGCCTGAGAGGCACGCTGAAAAGGGAGAAGGGCTGTATGGGAATCGCGAGTGTACGGCGGTTTCGGCGACACTTTCTCAACGGTCGGATCAATACAAGGCAGGGAGTACTGACGTCAACGGATTTCCGGCCCAGAGCAGAAGTATGAAATATCACGGACGAGTGATGGGAGCGGGAAAGTGACGTAGCACCCGCTTTGCTGACCGTAATACTGTCGTCCCCAGACGATGTCGCTAAAAGCGAGATGTCATCCCCAAGTCTTCGAATCGTTCCACACATGGCTCCAGATTTGTCATGCTCGAAACCGGCCGCATGACCAACGGAGCAGATGACAAGGATAATGATGCATCTGATTATGCGTTCCCTTTGTTGTAACGCAAATTTATTATTTAAGACATACAAAAAATTTCCTAAATAACCTTACCTTCACTACAGGCAGCATGATGGCTATTAAAAAATATAACCGAGCTGAGTAATACATACCTACAGTTATATATCACTTTAATTCTCTTTTGATCCTAAAATGTTTACATTATCACTAAGTTGTTCTGGCATGAAAAAAGCAGCGCCGGGCGAAATTTTAGTCAGTAACGATTTTTCGTCTTTAAGGCCAAAAAAATCATTTAAAAAATTCAACCTTTGAAAATTAAAAGAAATATATAATACAGGAAATTCCAAGGGCAAATTACTTCGCTGACTCGATGCCTAACCACAATTTCTGTAAAAGAGTCAACCTTCGCAATTTCCAGCTTTAAGTTAGGATTGGCCTCAAAACGAACTGCAGTGAGGAGCAAACAGCGTAATATCCTCAAATATGACTCACGCCTCGTAAAAGATAATTACAGCTCCATTGCATCGCCTTCCCGCTTATTTGAAATCTGTCAGGGGAATAATTTGCGACGGGCGTCCCATTTACGAACGCCCGCGCATAACAATAAACTGTCGAGGGAGCATAGGGCGGAGTATCAACAGCGGGTAATGGAAAGCTTTGAACAGTTCCAAAAAATTAATTAGAAACCTTTTAAGTCTTGAATTCTCTAGTTTAAACGTAAAAACGTTTACTCGGGATTTTTTACAATGCATATTTTACTTTAATTGCTTTACTTCAATTGTTGAGGTATTTTTTGCGCCATGAAAATGACGCAGTAAAGACGTAGAAATCTCTTATTTGCTAAAAAAAATTAGTGCGGAGCCTTCAAGGTTTCCCATTTGACACCATGGATACCTGAAGATTCCACGAAATAACACCCGAGCAAATTGAGTACATGAAACGCCATAACTACGCTTCTCTAAATCGAATCGATCGCAAAAAATGAAAGTGAAGAAGCTGTCTCTGGTATCTTTGTTTCTAACTCGGTCGAAAAAAAAAATTACGTACCACTTGGGGCGAGCTGGAAATAGGGGAGGCCGTGGAAGGGGGCAAAGAGGGATGGGGAGGGTTGTAGGCGCGCATTGGTAAGAGCGAGCGAGTGGTGTGAGGGAAGTAGAAATGGCGAGGAGGAAGGGGTGGAGAATTCGCGGGAGGCTGGGATAGAGATTAAGGAGCAGGAATGCGAACGCAAAAGAGTGAGGCAGACCATGGGGGAGGGAAGGAGAAAAGGCGAGTGGAGGGGGGTGCCGAGGTGGACCCGTAAGGAATGAACACGGGGAGGGGTGAAGATGGGGATAAAGGATTGGAGGGGACGGTGGCTCGAGGGGCATGGAAGAAGGGTGGTAGGACGGGGGAGCTGGTTTTGAAAAGAAAGAGAGAAGGACGTCTCGAGGGTGTAGAGCGAGCCAAGAAGGGACGTGTTTCGGGGTGGGGGAGGAGTTGTTTGATCGGCGGTAAGGGTTTAGGGGCTACGGAGGATAGAAAAAAGGAGGTACAGGGGGGAGGGGGGACATTAAGCAGGAGCGCCGATGCACAAAGGCGGTCTAAAATACTCCTCTGCGGATGCTCCCGTACCTTTATTGGTCCAGCGCCCACCCGCCCGCACGCCGCAGCGTTATCAATCTACTGCCGACGAGCGGCGGGCGCCTTCGCCATTAAGTCCAGCGCCGAGTCCACAGCATTGAAAACGCAAGCGAAGCACAACTGAGTGGCAGTGATGATAGCAAGACAATAGACAATGAAAGGGTGCGATTATTCAAATATCTAATCAGATTGCGCAGCAAGCGAAATGTAGGCACTTTTCACGCTTGAGGATCGAGATGGATAAGCAACGCGCTTAATTAATACAGATAAAGAGGAATGAATAATCGAAACTTGAACGCGATAGTTGCCGAAATCGAGCGAAGTAAGCCAATAAAAGTGCCAAAAGCTTCGATGCCTAATGACACAGAGCACTCGCCAACAATAAGAGCTATGAATATCTAGGGCTATTCTTGATAAAGCTTTCCTTCCGCCTAAGCTCAATGTAGAAGACTTAGTAAAATGTGCGGGGATATTTCTCCGCCCCGGGGTAAGCGACTCTATTGACACCTATTACTATTTCATCTATACTTGTAAAATTAGAGAATAATATTTCTCAATTATTTTATTGGTGCAATGTAAATGCCATTTATCGCTCTGCAGTGGACTTCCAGGAAAGTCTACCGACATTACTTTCAAGGGAAAGTTCAAGTATGACCTATGTCAAGGAATAAGTGAATAATGAGGACGTTCCCTAAAACCCAAGGCAATCGTTCGAATCCTATAAATCACCCTTAAATTTTTCAACTAACCTCGCAGCCAGCCCCATCAATTTTTAAAACAAATTTTGGAGATTTATAGGACTCTCCCTTCCCGCCCCCCCCCCCCCAGGGAACAAATTCATCCCCCTTTCGGCCATTTTCAGCTCGCCACCTCCAGGGTATTATTCTCCAAGTGTGCCGTTCTGCCCAATTCAAGGTTTCTGGTCGATACCGCGTTAAGAGTCTGCTTCGACTGAAACGCCCACGCATTTGCATACGCGTACATGCAACCAACACCCATATTCATACGGAGTGATTGGAGATCATCCATCGGAGCAGAATTCCCCTTCGTAACGTCAGCAGTGCCATTGTGTTTGCATGCGGCAGATCCACCACACTCATTTACTCGATATTCTACAATGTACGGTATTGTTTCATGTCGTTTTCCCAATTTCCTCCCTCGGTGATTGTAATGCCTGCTCGTGCAGAGGGCTTAACACACTCGGAAAGCTCGCTGTCCCGCTACGGGAATCAAATTCCCAGTTTCGGCGTAGGTGAGGAGAGGAATAGATTTCCCCGCTACAAAAGGAGGATTACGCCATTTTTTACACATCTGAAAATAAGCCAAAGCTTCACCCATTAGCTGCGATTATCCTTTACGAAGCGTGAAAAAGAAAATTCCCGCAGCTGCTTTGTTGACGCATTAATAGTTAATTAAGATAAATAGTTATCCCAGTTAATCAGATGATGCAACAGAAACGCCGAATGCCTGCTGTCACCAGATGTAATACCTTGGAATACCGCATTATTCAGCCATAGTCTCGAGGATACTATTGATTCGGTTCGAAACCATATTCCCTGGAACGGAATGAATTGGGTTACAGGGTCACCGGCAATAGGAAGTCTCTTATGTTGATGGGTGAGTGCAGAGGTTTCGGGAAGAGGGTGAAACTGAACACTCAAGTAGGGGAGAGATAAGATAGAAGAAAGTTTACAGGAGCGTGGCTTACGACAGAGGACAAAGAACGCAGAGATTGGATGCGGCTAAGTAGACGGCAGCCGATTACCTCCAGCCGAGTTATTCAAAGACTATGCTCGCGAGGCTGGTTCTCCCAAGAATTAAATTTTAATGGAGGTGGAAGCTTTTCGAGGAGATCACGCAAGCAGTAATATGGAGGGTCTCCCGACTTTTCGAAAGAAGTGATTTCGGCAGGCATCGTGCGCCGATTCATCCATTTCATTTCCACTTACAAAATGCCAACAACTAGGCTTCAAGCGCATTACGCATTTAGTAATAAATTAAATACTAAAACAAATAATTTCAAATTACATCGACCAGACTTCCCCAAATCCAGGAACTCTCTGGATTCTCAAGCCAGATTTCCGGCTCGCATTAACCGATGGCAAGATCACATACCGGCACCCAGGCTTCCGGTATGTAATCGTGATGATTAATACATTAAGAAACACATCTCATTTCAATATACTTCTAACTTGAGCGCATATCGAAACGTACTAATTCAATGAATCATGCCTGATATGACGAGAGAGAAACCAACACGAGCAATGCGGCCCCCGATTTCAACGCATGGGGTAAAGAATTACAATGCGAGGGGTCACAAAACTTTCAACTGAAATCCCCAATAATTCAGCACCCATCGCAGATATGGGAGGAGGAAATGTTCTCGCAGGCAAGAGCGCCCATCAACCTTGAATACTTCTGCAGAAAGAGAAAGAAAACCTCACGGAAATTCAATAGGGAATCGCATTCACTTTTACTCTTCGCTTTCTTTTCAAAGCAGCGATCAAGACGAAGAATCCAGGAAGAGTAAGGGTTTCTCTTTTCGCACCAAGCCTCTAAGCGTAATTAACCTCATCGAATCACCAAATAAACATCACCACGGAACGCAGTCCGACGTCGTCCACGGTACGCCCGTGGCACAGTGCCTGGGTGCCGGTATTTCAGAGACACGGGCGAGGAGGCCCCGCGCTGCACCATTAGTCCTCGAATCACAAGCCCCTCTGCACTGCCCAACCAGCCCAAACGCAAGAACCCGCACCAAATCCATCTCGACACTGGAGTCACGAAGCAAAAGTCCTTTCGCCACCTCCAACGTGCTCTAAGGGCGCGGGATCGAAGACAACAGAGGGTGTCAAACATGAATGCGGAGGTAAGGGGCTGGTTTCCCCCTTGTTCCTGCCTACCTTGGTTTTTAGTGATGTCGAGGAGATTAAAGCACTGCTTGCAGGCTCTGCTGATCAAGTTGCTGTCGGCGAGGAGGCTTGGAAGGAAGTGGGGCGGTAAGGGTCTTTCGGTCATGAGCTTGGGGGCTACCCCTCCACCCCTTGTTACCTTCCCCCTCCGTCCACCCCCCTTCGCGCTAAAGCCCCACTCCACACGCGGATGGGGTTGCGGGAGTGGGGGACCGTGCCCGAGTATCGCGTCATGGAGTCGGGGACCAATAGGAGCGTTCATGGCTCGACTATCGCGGGGCCCGGTTGGATGCTTCAGGGCGCCGGCGTACCAAGGGGGAGAGGAACCGTGGGAGGAGAGGAGGGGGACTCCTGTTCGCCCATCTACTCGCCGTGCCAATGGTACGGTGCCTTCCTCTTCTCCGCTTGTCGCTTTTCTTTCCTCTTTCGTGTTGTCCACCAGAAAGAAAAAGAGATGTTCCATCGAACACCCCCCCTGCGGACGCGAGTCACGTAGCCACCTCGGCGAGGAGAAAGACCCGAGGGGCTCCCGCCGAGGATTCACGTGAGCGCGGATGGCTGGCGGGATGCGAGCGGCGACCCCAGCGGTCGAGAACCGCCTGCTGCACGCAATGGGGACATTCGTTGTGGGATAAGAAGTCCGAGCCGCGTGCAGCGCGAGGGTTACCGAAAGCCGCACTTCTCCGTGTAAGGGTGACGCAGATTCCACCCCCTCTGCATTTTGCGTCAATGGGAAGATGCCGAGGCGACGAGAGTGCGAACAGCGAATTCGAAAAAATGCTGAATGATCTAAATAGGCTCGATATTGTCGAGGAATTCAAAAATAATTTTCGCTGACACGATACAGCACATAGCACTAACTGAAAATGATTAAAAAGAAGACTCCAAGGAGTCATTAAAGGAGATGCGAGCAGTAAATTCTTAATTAAGCCCAAAATAAAATACAATTTGTGAAAAACATTCAATAACAGGTCATAAGCGTGAAACACAAAGTATGTAGTCAATTAAAGAAACATACAGATTTGTGCTGTTTAAATCAATCATATTTTATTTGTGAGTTGGTCTACAACAAATGGTATGTGCCGCAAAATAGCATTTGAAATAAAGTTTTTAAAGGACATTTTTTATGAATTGTATATATGTACACTTTAGCTAAACGGATTAAAGGACCTTGCATTGTGGTAATCTTGAAATAGAAGAAAATGCAATTTTCCGCGAAAATATGCCTTCGGTAAATTCTTATGCTATTTTATAATTGTTAATTCAGTTTAGAATATTATTCAATGAAATTTTCAAAATGTTCACAATGAAAATGATCCCTTTCATATTGCAAATTCTTTTTATCCATGTCTGCTACTTAGTATTTATCTAAACAACTACTTGAAGTTTTCAAGATGGTATCTTAAAATTCGATTTTCTACGGTTGAAAATTCCATTGCTTTCCCTGCCGAAGCTTATTTTATGACTTGAAATGTTATTGCAGGCAGAAATGTGTAGAATTGTTCTCTACTGAACCTTCAATAAAGCACCCACCACCAGTCGTAGCCCTTCATATTGTGAATACTCGTAAATGTAAGACATCTTCAGAAAATTTGTAGAGAAGATAATATTTGAGATATTAATTCAACGTGATCGAAAGACTTCTTTAACTCAAAACTTCGTTCACAAAATGGTACATGCCATTGATTCCTTCTTTAATCTGTATCATTCCATGGGATTCTCTAATATTGTATGAAATCAAAATAAAAAAATGTCGATGCTACCGGATTCAACAATAATATATTTTGTCATTAAAGAGTTAATTTCGTCGTAGCAATATTGCAATTTTAGCGGGTGTTTCGATGTCTTTTGATCAATTGTTTTGCTTAAATAGCTGACAATCAAACAAAAAACATGTTACGATGAACCAAGGAAGGTTCTTAATACGAGATTTTACCAAAAATATCAATTAATACATGGATACTTCAAGCACTAGTCACCCGCATAAAATATTAAGGAATGCATATATTTGTGTCGAAAATTATTTTTTCCTTCAGTAATAGATAGACTCCGGCAGGATTCAATTAGACAGCAAGTGTCCAAGACGTGGAGAATGAGAGTAAAGAGAAAGACGATTAAGCAGTTCACCACTGCCAGTTTGAGACCTCCAGAGCCTTGAGCCAATCAGAATTAGGAGTGACAAGTGTTGAAAACAATAGTATAAAACAATTTTTTTCGACTTGGAAGAACGGTAACGGCCAGCAAGTCATGTTCATATGTATATCCCTTAACATCAATAATATTAATGGGTAGTCCACAGTAATAATATGACGAGTATAATATTTAGTAAAATCATTCACTTCCTGAAGATGGAAGTAGCACGGATGTGATTGTAAGAACTAGTTCTGATATCTATGCCACAACTCACGTAAACAGTAAACGTCGCGTGATTATCCCTATCCCGGTTCAAATGCGTACAGCGATGAATTTACACGGAAATACTGGGAGTCGATAACTCCAATGACATAAATTCTCACGCTTTCACGGTAAGCTTGTACAAAAATAAAAATTTCGGAAATAGAAGAAATGGACATTAGATTTGTAGGTTCCTGATCTTATTAAAATTATATTTTTTACAACAAAATATTTTCCGGAGTTATGTAGAAAAAACTGAAAATCGCGGAATCACGCCCCCAGCGAATTAAAACTTGAAGCTGAAGATGATTTGATGGGGAAATGTATTAGACACCAGATCATAATTAGCCGAGCCAGCTCTGTCGGACGAAGAGCGAATTAGAGGTTTCACGCTAAGCATTTTAACAAAGAAAAAAAATGATGGTTTCATTATGTCATTCTGAAGATGAAGTCATAAATTATAATTTTTTAATTCCATTTTGTCGTACCACAAGTTTCAACAGTTTTCGAAAAATTTTCAATCGAGAATAATTATTTGCAATGTTCAATTTTATTCCCACGAAAAATTTACCCTTTCTTAATAATTTTTATTCACACTAGCACCTTTCCTTTTGATGGTAACATTTGTAAAAACCTCCTTATACGAACCTGATTTCAAAATTCCAGTTCGTAAGGTTTCGCACATTTTAAGGCATTTGTCGAAAAACCTTGGAATGAAGCATATAATCCACATATACTACAGGCGTAGATAGTATTTTTTGTATTAATTGATGCCAGTTTTACTCACGATAATGTATTTTCTCTCTTTTAGTCGAAGATAATATTCTACCAGCAGCGGCTAAACATTGAACAAAGACAAAGATTTCAATGGCACACTTTCAATGTATATTTTAATTTCAATAATATGTCACTTTTGGAATCGTATCTCCAGCCATCGTTCTTAAACGAGCATGCAGACAATATACCTAGACTTAAGAAGAAAAATCTTTTACACTTACAGGAAGAAAAAAAAACGCAACAGCATTTACCTAAGCCCTAAATATTCGGAATTAAGAATTCGACCAGCTCCAGATGAATTTCTATTATTATCAGATCGGATGAATTTACATTGCATTTTACCCGATTAAAAATCTTGATCAATTGAAAAAATCTTTCATCGTTATTGCGTCTTTTCACATAACCTTGAATCATCATCTGAGATGCGATTGCGGTTCAATGCCTACCGTGCTAGGTGTTTCGCTGATTAAAAGTGGTTATAATCCTCACAAATATATCCACCCATATTTACGAAGTGCTTAATCATAGGCAGGTTAGTTTGGCATTATGTCAAACACGCCGTCCGCGTCAACCAAAATAATAAAATGCGTGCTTTATATTTAAACTGACCAATTCAACACTCAAAGTAATACCCAACGATAAAATGAAACTAATTTCCTACGGAATTGCCTAAATGATTTTTTATTCGAAGAGAATACTCTATATTCAGGTCAATTGACTATTTTTGCAGAGAAAATACCAGAAAGAAGCATCGAGGATCCGACGGACTAGGGTTTATCTCCAATTCAAATTGATACAGAAATGATGGTGGAAAATAAAGTAACTAACGCATTCTAATTACTACTAAATCTCTACGATTCTCTATACTTAATTTTTGACCGCAGATATTCATGAAACATGAATTTGGATGCATGATTGTGACAGAATCGCTCTTTATCGGGACTGCAAAAGCTTTTTTAACTGTAACTATCCATTACACACACAGAGTGCTGTCAGCCAACCATGATGCTGGAAGCGAGAAGTTTGATTAAATTTTTTGCACATCCGTGGCCTCAGAAATCCTTTTCATTTGTCGCTGATATGATTCCAGCCTTAATCAAAGCGTCATTTAGCGCAGTACATTAAGCGCCAAGGACCGTCGCTTTCAAATGATAACCTTAAGTGCAGGAGTTAACGATCCTGTTTTAATAACACTTGGTATACCAAAAAGGGGACTGAACGATCAAGGGTTAGGTTGGAGTAGCTATTTCCATATTTTTAACTCCATATATTGAAAACAACTAAATGAAAATACGATTATCATACACGGAACGACCTCTCTTTTCTACGTACATACGCAAACAATTTTTTCCAACAATTTGGAAAGAAATATTCTACGGAAAAAATACAAAAGTTTCTTCGGATCTTTATGTCCTGGCCGACTTTTTCGTGAAGTATGCTAACATACTACATGTTGTTTGTGTACTTATTAGTACTTGGCTAATGTAAAATGTAACATATGTCGAAAACAGTAAATATATGCTCCATTAAGTGTTTATTGTTTCAACAAATTTCCATACGACAAGACAAGTCTCAACTGAGTCACTATGAATGTAGTCATCAACCGTCGATCATGCAATCAGGAGACTGATGCTAGAAAGATAAAAATAAGTGAGTGTAAATCTTTTCCGGGCTTTCGAAAATGATGTAAGTTAAGGAAAATCACTGCAAACCCCAGAGTATAATGCTTGATGACACAACTGTTTTGCGGATCTGTGAGTGCCAATTGCTAGAAAATCGAAGGAAACCCCACACAATAGAATATTCCAGGAAGAAATCGTAATGCTCCTTTGAAAGTGACGATTCCGCGAATCGATTCTTTCCGTTTCCACTTCAGCTCTTCTGCAAATAAAATTACTAATAATCCCTCCTCCACACGATTTTAAGGCTCTATCGACATTTTAACTGACATGCAAGAGAGTTAGGTGATTCATACTTCCGTTTTTGCAGCAGGCAGATTAAGTCATAAATTTTGCCTTGCACTGAATGATCACGGCCGCTTCAATGACCACTCCAAGGGCTTTTGCAATTGCAAAAGCACGGCGGAAATATTCGCCAACATTGAGGCATCCTAACGGGGTAAAAGTAATTCCTGAGAAACAGGTAAAAAATAATTCCTTCAACCACGCGAACTACAGTTGATTAAAGAATCAATCCCTGCATTCCTGTCTCGTCAACTGGCATTGATGCAATAATACTTTCTCTAATCATCTTCAGCTTCTTGCACTCGCAGTACTGGAAAATCTCTCCTGAATACAAAAATTCAGTCTCTTTGAGACTGAATTTTTATATTCAGGCCGTGAAAAATAAAACAGTCCCACTGAAAGGATTGCTCTTCATGTAAAATTTTAAAGGCTCACATTCTCTTTCAATTTCATTCATAAATTGAAAACTTAAAAATACAAGTTGTTTATTTTTCCCGCATGAACATGTTTTTCTTCTTAATAGTTTACACCCTGAAGTGATTTATCTTAAGCAAAAATATGCTGATATTTTTTAAATTGATCTACCGGTTAAGGTAGGTTTTGGATGGACAACACGACCAAGTGTATAGAAATATAATTTTAATAAACCGTGACGAATAGGAAAGAGCCTGTACAGAAAAGAAACCATGCAGCTTCTAAGGTCACCTCTTCAAGAACGTATATATATTTAATACGAACCTAATTCACGCTGCTCCATCAATAATTCATGGGAATTTATAAATTTAAATACCCTTTTATGGGCTGAAAGTACTGGCGAAAATAACAAATACTAAAGCATCGAAAAGAGACATCCAAGAAACTCGATTCTCATCCCACGCTAATATCTAATAAGCTCGAAAGATTACCCCCCACACGCTATCTACTTCAATCTACTAGGGTGCCTTTAATATATTTTTAGAACCTTGGGTTCCCTTTACTTTTCTGCTCTGAGTGAAGCTAAGGGGTAATTATATATTAATGATTCGGTGGGTGGAACCTCACGAATTTCAAACACCTTTCGAAATCTCTTTTGTCTTAGCCCAACCACTGAAAATGTAGCAAATGAAACCATTGCTTATACGTAGGTGATGTTTCAGCATTAGGGAACTGACTCAGAAGGTGGAGACCGCTCCAGCATAGCTACTCTTTTATTTCGTCCTGGTTTTGACTATCTGGAATCTGTGATTGAGATATTTTCCTGACTTCATATACGTGAACACCTCTTCCACAACACAATCATAGTAATTCCAATGAGGGAATTATTAATATCACGAGTATCTTAGCCAAAAGAATCTTTATTCTACTGATAGCTCAGATTATTAAAAAAAAACTGTGAAATCGTCACCTCTAATGGCGCATAAAGACAATTTTCTTAGTATCCATCGACGGTTCCTCTGCTGGTCCGATTGAGTCACAAGTAGTCTAATTCTGCAGTTGAGAAAACTAATGCATTCTAAAGAGTGTAATTGGAAAAAAAATGAGCCTTCAGTCTTTTATTCTGATTTTTGTGCAGTGAATAAAAAATATTGGCACGTTTCCACACGAATCCCCTTTAAATTCGAGCAATAGGTTGACAACACACATCGAGGAATTTAATTAGCATTACAGCCTTCTAAATCAAGTATTTTCACACAAGTGAATATTTGTGAACTAAGTATTCATCATACTTTCTGCTTTCCCTGCCAAGTAATATAAAACCACAGACACATGAAATACTCCAATCCTATCAAAAGACTTACAACTACGAAATAGTGAGCGCTAATGAATAAAATTTGTTAAGTCGTATGCGGGATAAAGAAGTACAAGAACCATATGAAGTTACGTTTTTGCCTTTACGTTCATCCCCTCATTAAGGTAAACCATAATTACACAGTTTCAAATTAAGATGGATAATTAAAGGCTGAGGGTTAACGAAAGTTGCAACCTATTATGTAATTACAACTGGAAGTAATTTCACATTTTTTTATCTACCGATAACTCCTCCAAAAATGTCGTATCAAAAGGCGACCGAATTTCATTTCAGCCAGATAACATATTGATATTGACACTCCTTATCATCCATATCATGTCTTACCGCAGATGTCTACTAACATCGAAAAGATAGACCACCGCAGATGCAATTGTTGACAATTCACAGCCACGCGCATTTTAGAATTATCCGAGAAAATACATGAAGAAGCATTTTTGTGTAATGTGTGCGCGATTTGAAGGGAAGGTTCGTTAGGGAATTTGTCCTATTCCTCTTTTTCTCTCTTCCGTGACGCTATTCTAGTAGCATTTTGCTCGCTCGCATTTAGGCAATCACCTCACGTCTGTTCTGAAGCTATTCCCACCGAGGATTGGGGCACATGCAGGGGTAACGCCAATCCGGGGCGACCCCACTGTCGGAGGAAGGCTGTCGAAATAGATCGTAGCGAAGATGGCTCCCGCTTAAAAAAGACACTGCGATCGGCGCATTGGATTTTTTTTCTATCCTTCCCACCCGCGTATGCATGATACTTCGGAATCCCTCTCCCCACTCATACTTCATCTCCCCCCCCCCCTCAATGCTTTGGATCTGCGTGATAGGTGCGTCACCCAAGTTTGCCCTGGTCCTTCACACATTGGGATGAAGCGAAAATGAACTTGCGCACGCATCGCTAATTCTCCCCTTCATTCTGATGCGACCGAAGGCACTAACGAACGAGTTGTGTTAATTGCTCGGGTCTATTTAATCATTTCAGGCGGATGTAGAGAAAGGAATGGGTAGGCCCACATCGATCAAGGTGTCTTCTTTTTGAGATCCTCCTCATCCCTCACTGACCCCATTCGTTCCATCCGCCCCATTCATACGACATCTTCCTTCCTCCCGGAACTTAACCCCGCATTGAGGACTTCATGATCAGGGTATTCAAACCGTCACCGTATTTGATGCAGTAGTCTCTTTCCCAATTAACATCAAGTTTCTCGCACAAATTTGGCGAGTATTCATTTTTCGTTTGAAGAACTATGAAAATTCTCCACACTTACAATTGAGGATACTCCGCACTATCCATGGACCATTTTGAACGAATGCCCTTAGCCATGCTAAAAGTGAGTGCGATGCCACATCATGACTCTAGGAATAGATAACATATGAGCATATTTCACATATGGCACAATATTAATAAACCGGCTAGCCACTCTAAATGGAGCACAATTCGAGTGTAGACCGTCCCTAATGTGAGCATTAGACTTCAGCAGTAAATAAAAGGACGGATGTCCAAAAAGTTCTAGCAAATTCATCGATGGATACTACAATTCAAATAATAATATATCATTCAAGACTAATAGAGCTTTACAGAAATTGATTTTCGAGGGAATACGAGGAAATGATGTTTCCGAACATTGAGGCTATATTGTACATTCCTTTTTTTTGTAAGCTTTTATGAATTCCCGATTTTCAACTCAGACTCGCTCATATGATTTCACTGGCAGCGATTCAATCAATTAAAATTTAATTATATTGACGACACCTTTAGGACGAATTCTGCCTTAAAGGCCGAAAGATCTTATGGTTAACCGAATGGTAGTGAGTAGGTACATATACAAAATCCGTGATATATCCGTTAACCAAATAACGTGAATTAGTATCCGCTTAGAGGACAGTCTCCACGATTACCGCAAAATAATTTGAGTTGAGAATGATTTATGATGTACAACGAGATCATGTATTTGCGGGCCATTGCCATTGATTTTCAACCCCAGCTACCAAATTAATACTGATTACCGAGACTGCAGTTCCAACTTTAATACAAAATTTTAAAATTTTATATAATTGTATTTACACGAGAGTTGCTGGTGAAATCAAGTCTATTGCATTATCGTTAGCACACGATTACCCCTGGTGACATTGCCAGGAAGTAAGGATTTTCTCGAACACACGAGGACCCACACGGCATAGGACTGTCATTGCAAATGGATTGCTGTATTGGTAATGCAGGGAGCGAAAATACACCCCTCTTAACAGGCATCCCCCTCCCAACGCCGCGGTTCCACGCCCGATCCCCCGAGTCACGTGCCTAGAGCTGCGCCCAGACGCCCAGAAAATTCCAGGAAAAATCTCCTCACCCCTCCGGCCCCGCCCAGTCGTATACCCCAACAATCTTACCACCACCACTCCCCACCCCTCCAGACTCCTCCCGAAACTCCCGTCTTGGCCCACGCGCGCACGCACTCTGGAGCCCTCTCCCCGGCCCTAGGCACGCTCGCGCAAAAATAGTCTTCAGCCCAAGGCGGCGTCTCCCCAATGTCAAGATCAGAGCATAGCTGGCGATGGCCGTGGTGGGGGAGGCACGAGAGCAAATGGGAGAAAGGGAACGGGGGAGGGGGTTTCGGCGGGAAAGCGTCGGTTCGAGAGGGCGATTTGTGGGGGGAGGGGGTTGACGACCGAGCGGGGGGACGTGAAGGAAGCAAGGCAGGTGGGCCGCTGGATTCGGAGCAGGCCGCAGCAGCTCGCTCTCTCCCCTGCAACCCGGAGGAAGAGAAGGACAAAGCCTCCGGGCTGAGGTTGGGGAAGGAATCGCTATTTTCTCCCGCCGTTGGGAAAGCTTCCGAGGCGATGATAGGCGGAGTTTTACGCTTTCGGGTGTCCGGGTGTCAGGGAAACGAAAATGGGACGCTTGGTGCTCTTAGGAGGGGGAAATACGTCAAAAAAAGTGCGAGAAACGTTTCCAAGTTTCCGATCGTTCATGGTCAGACCAAGCGGTTAAAAATTTGCGGCATGCAATTTATTCTTGTTTCGCCCAAATCGATTATAAGAATCAATATTTTTTTTAAATACTGAATTTTGTGAAGCTACCTAAGGCAAGTTTTTTAATTACCAATTTTAGCACCAAACAGAAATTTCAATGATTTAGCATATGATGGCGGGGACGGAGATAGTTGAAGGTAAAAGGGGAACCTGGGAGGAGCGATACTCAAGGGTACCGTTGCAAGGCGGAGGTGTCCTTTAAATAGGTAAAGGGGAGAAATTGACCTTTAATCGAAGGTTTTATCAGTTGCGGAAAGAATGTCAGTTCATCGTTAAGCACGCCGTAATATATTTACGATCAGTACTGAATTGAAAAATAATTATCGCTCATGTGTGGAGACACTCGTCGATGGAAACGTAAGATTATTTGGTGTACAAAATTAATTTTTTAAACGATCATCCGAATCTCTTTCCTTTCTTAATTTACGCTCGCCCACATTTTAGCAAAGTTTTTCAATCGTGTGTTAATAAATTAAATTTCTGAACCAAATCGCAACATCTGAAACTGGTTAGTCATCGAAGAAAGCTTCACTCTTGATGACCAAAGAATTTAATTTTTAATGATGTCATTCTTTAGATGTAACATTGCAATAAATTGCATGAAAAGATGGTCCGCGTGATATATCAAATCTCGTCCTCAATTTTTTTCTTCATTTTCCTCTTTCTTTTTATCCCGACCTAATTATTAATCCTTGGACACGATCATCCCGAGGCATTTATTCCTGTGGCCCAGACACGGCCTTGATTGATTGAGACGTACGTGGACCGTCTCGGTATTACAGTGAATTCTTTTTAAATTTACATTCATAGTTGTAGTTAGGATAAATACTGCGGATCATATTTTATGTTCACGTTTCTACCCAAAGAATAAAGATGGGTTAAATTTCTGAAACCATAGATTCGAAAGACAAGCGAGTCGGCGTTGGAATGGAATTGTTATGCCCCTCATTTAAATGAAAGAACAAAACCCAATGCTTGCTTTTCTTGCATTCATAGGTGTTCTAGGGTTTTGCTGAAGTTCAGCAAACATTTGCAAATTATTATACAGAGTCAAGCCATAATAAAAAGTGAGGGGTTCAATCAATCAAACATAACAATGCAATCATCAAATGGATTTTTAATTAATTAAATGCTGACCAAGTGTGTATTTACGAATGAGATTTTTAACAAACTGCATTCACAAGAACATCTCATTGGATGGTATGGTGGCCAAAGTTAAAAATTCATCAGCGGCGTTTTACGGTAGATATTTACGGGAGGGTTGCTGTGGAATAACCATTGTATTATTCACAAACTCCTAAAGTAAACACTCCTGAAGATTCCTCTTTCTCTGAATAATAAGTTACGAACGATAAAAAACGAAGGGAGGCATTTTTTAAGCAGCCAATTAAACTAAAATTAGCGCAGAGGTCGAGTGAAGGTTAAATTGCAACTTAACTCCTTTTTTATTACTGTTTTCATTTTCGATGTTGAATAATTTTTGGGTGATGGGTGACACCAGATGGTGAAATATTACTGTTGTGTACAAGAAGTATTTTTCCCCTAAAAGTTAATATTCAATATTTGCATATGATTTTTTTTTTACACGTCTGACATTACTGCTTTTGACTTAATTTGCGGAGGCAAATTTTCCACATTATATCCAGCAGAAATATTACTGTTTCAACATGCATTATAAAATTGCACCATCGAAATTAAAAGGGTATCGAGATGGTGCGGTGCGGCTAACGTAATGGCTTCCCACCCTGAGGACCCGGTTCGAAACTCAGCCATGACATATTTTTCAGTGGTATCCCGATCCTTACTTGAAGTGCTTTGAGGAGGACACTTTGAGTGAGTTCGCCGTCTGTCGGATGGGACGTTAAGCTGCGGACCCCTTGGCGCCTTTCGTAAAGAGTAGGCTAATGCCGACGCCGGGTTTCTCTCCACCCTTCATCCTTTCCTATCCATCCCCTATGGCGCAAATGACCTCAGCTGTCGGTCGCCTCCCCTCAAAACTACTACTTCGAAATTAAAAGTTAATCCTACATGTAAAACTGAAATTACAGTTAACCGGGTGGATTTTTTTCTATTTCAATTTTTCAATACTATGCACAATTTTAAAATTGCTAATGCAGGGTAAATACGTCTTTTGTCGCAAACAAATTGGTAAAAATCTTCAAGGACTACGAATGTCGATGCAAATTATATATTGTTGTGATTGATTGTAACGAAAGATTTTTTCACACTCGTAGATAAAGTGAAGTTCAAAAGAGAACTGGTCGATATGAATCTTTCCTTGGTCGGCTGAATAATCTGAGCACTGACCCCAGCAACACACCCAGAACACTATTCGCAGTTCTATTAAATTAAAAAATATTGGGATTGAATACACTTGGCGAAGAATGATAGAATACTCTATTACTAGGCTCCAGAAATGATACGCACACATGAGCTTAAAAGATCTTATTATCAAGCGTTTTGAACTGTAGGGAGATGACTTCGTGAGTATTTCATCCAGGGTAGCCCTTCATACAGCTGCGGATCATGATTCAGAAAAATTACATAAATGGTTAAATTTTATTTTAAATCAGAACTACAACGTTTTACTAAACACCAATCAAACAATGGAATTCTAGGAAAAGGCCGGGTTTTGGTCAGATTGAATTATTTGTTTTTTGACCGGATATGCCATTTCTGAACACTTGCCTTCGTAATATAAATTTCGTGTCGTATGTAAGGTAGGATCGAACTAAAACAATTTAGATGTGCACACTGTGAGTGAGTTAGAAAATGGATCAATGTATACGACACAAATATAATGCCTCTTAATTATTTAAGAGGCAAGTATCAATATACAGTAAGGCTAAGCAATGGTAATGTAAGTTAAAATAATCCCTATTACCAAGTACGAGGGTCATCCGGAAAGTAGTACCCGTTCGTGCCGCATGAAGTGCTGACGACGCGAGTAGCCGCTGGACGAGGTCAGATAGCTTCAGTGGCTTGTCTGCCTCCTCTGAGCCAAGTTGCGTGACGCTAGCATTGCCTGTGTTGTTTCTGTGATTGTTTACAATGTTTAAAAAAATTGAGAACGCCGCCAGTTGTGAAGTGAGGGCAGTGATTAAATTCCTCAATGCAAGAAACGTTCGCCCATGTGATATTCATCGCCAATTAAAGGAGGTGTATGGAGACAATGTAATGGACGAGTCGTCTGTTCGGCGGTGGTGTCGCAACTTCAACATGGGGAGGGGGAACACACACGACGATGAGCGTTCGGAGAGACCGTCTGTCATTACAGACCAACTGGTGAGCTCAGTTGACGAATTCGTGAGGAACGATCGGCGCGTCACAATTGATGACATCTGTGAGCATTTTCCCAATGTTTCTCGAACAATTGTTCATGAAATTGTTAAACACCATCTGCATTATGCAAAAATTTGTGCAAGATGGGTCCCTCGCGTATCTCAATGAGCTGGCGGCGAAGGACTATGCAGCAGGAATACAGAAACTTGTCACACGTTATGACAAATGCCTTAATTTGCTTGGAGATTATGTTGAGAAGTAGTTTAAAGTATCCTCTTTCAAATAAAATTTTTTATGTTTGTTAATATTTACTTTTGTGTCTTTATTACACGAACGGGTACTACTTTCCGGATGACCCTCGTACATCACTAGCAAGTAAAAAATGAGAAATTACTATTTTGAGTTCACACTGGAACTTGGTAACTTACAAAACCACATGGAAACACTTTTACATTTTTCGTATGCCATTTCTTCAGGGAAACTACTCGTAAAAAGGTGGGTAACGCGTTAATAGCCATATCATCTTTAGTAGCCACTTATTGGTTCCGATATAGATTTCACAGCCAAATGCTAGTTTCAAAGACTTTTTTTTAGTTTCAAAGAAGTTTCTTTGCTCCTTAGTTTCAAAGCAGAAAGGTTCAATTTCAAAGTTCCCAGATCCATTTACCTTATGCATTTACCCAGAAATGGAATTTCCGTGTGATGATTGATGTCAGCCCCATCACAAATGTCGGTCACATTTATTAGGCATTGAAATTTCCCTTTCCCCAGCATGTATCGTACGAAAGCAGAGCATATCCATCACTCCAATGTCATGATCTTAAGATTCATACGTTGATCCCAGCCAAACATTATGAGTGAACACACTGTTTACTAAATGCAACATTTGCAAGGTTAAGGCATGAAATTTTTTTAGTTTGAAGATTGGTTTGGTGACTCTTTGAGTCATTAACATTAAATTATAAATTACAGCTCGTTTTAGAAATAATAATATGCATGAATGGATGTTGCAGGTACTTCTACTATGTACTACGCAGATTAATTTCATAACTTATGATAAAATAATCAAATCAGATTTTGGGAACTAAAAAGGATAAACTTACTCATTTCCATTTCTACTTTTTATGTTCTACCACTACGCTTGCTTTCGATCTACAGAAAAAAAATTGCATTCGCTTAGTTTGGAAAAAGTTAACCTCGACTCATTTGTCTTCGGCAGGAGAAAATTAATCATTGTTTTGCGGTAATCCCTATTTACCAAAATATCATCGGGGAGAATAATCTAATTTATTTTTAAATAATCGACATCACAAGCTGTCCATTATGTAGAAAGGAAAAATTTATATCATAGGTTTAATACTTAGTGCTGGACGGCTTCCTGACTACAAGAGAAAAACAAGACTACCGAGTTACCATGTATATTTTTACCACAGACGAACGTTTGGAATTTGAAGACTTCACGTTGTTTAAATGCTAACACTAATTCGAAAAATTGAACATCCATAAGATTCAACTCAAGGAGTCACAGTAAAAAAAGCTTCATACAGCGCTTTGTATTATAAATGTAAATTAATGTCAACTAATCTCACAAATATACAGGGTTCGTCCGGAAAATAAGTGTACTGATTTTTTCCCGCCGCTCCAGGCGCGCCCAGCACCGCTCTGACGGGCTGCGATTGGAGGGGGGTATGTGGGCAAGCGACGCTGAAAAAGGCAGTCGGCTCTGAGCTGTGGTGTAGTGAGGAGCTCTGTTAACGCGAAACTCCACGCTCGACCCACGTCACGGAACGCGATGCCGAAGTTTTTGGAGCAGCGTTATTCCATCAAATTTGCGGTAAAGCTTGGGAAATCGTCTACCGAAACTGTCGGTATGATTAACCAGGCTTACGGGGAGTCAGCTATGTCCAGAAACATGATCTTTCGGTGGCACAAGATGTTCGCAGAGGGCAGAGAAGAGGTCGACGACGAACCACGGCCTGGACGCCCATCAACGACACTCACCGACGAAAATGTGCGAAAAGTTCGCGATGTACTGAACTCTGATCGTCGTCTTAGTGTTCGGATGATAGCAGAGCAGTGTAATGTGCCAAAAACAATAGTGCACGAGATTATTAGGGAGCAATTACAGATGCGAAAAATTTGTGCAAAGTTGGTGCCGAAAGTGCTCAGTGATGATCAAAGACTCAATCGTTTGGAAATCGCGACACAACTTGCGGATCACTGCAAAAATGATCCACATTTTTTAGAGAACGTTGTTTCGGGTGACGAGACGTGGATCTTTGAGTACGACACGGAGTCGAAGAGATAAAGTGCGGAGTGGCACACCCCATCATCACCCCGTCAAAAGAAAGCTCGCATGAGCAAATCTCGGATCAAGGCGATGCTCATTGTCTTTTTTGACAAAAGGGGAGTCGTCCACTACGAATTTGTACCTGAACGACAAACTGTAAATGCTGCATATTACGTCCAAGTGCTCGACAGGCTTCGAAAACGAGTCGCCCGCGTCCGGCCAGCGATCAAAAACATCTGGCGGCTGCATCACGACAATGCGCCGTCTCACACCGCGCTTGTCGTGTCGGACTTCTTGGCCAAGCACGGCGTGGCAACGCTGCCGCACCCGCCCTACAGCCCGGACTTGGCACCACCGGACTTCTTTCTGTTCCCGAAGATAAAGAGGAGTTTGAAAGGAACGCGATACGGGACTTTGGACGCCGTCAAAGAGGCCGTGACGACGTGTCTTCGAGAGGTTCCCGATGATGCCTTCGCGGGAGCGTTCCAGGAATGGGAACGCCGCTGGAACAAGTGTATCGACTCACAAGGGTCCTATTTTGAGGAATATTAGCTTAAGATATGTAAAAGTGTAATAAATTTTTTTTCCTGAGCTCAGTACACTTATTTTCCGGACGAACCCTGTATGATAAGGTTCATTATACCTGCAATGAAATTAAAGCCCTAAACTAAATAAGAAGTTTTGAAGGAATTGCATTTCTAGTGGGCGGATTAAGGAAGTCATCTACGCTGGGGAGTTTCAGGGTGATTAGAGTTTACCTAACTGCCACTTTAAAGTGGTAAACATATGTTTTAATTTATTTACCGAAGAGTCAAAATCTTCCAACTGAGACATTCATTCCCGAGGTAAACATTTCTGTCCCTACCACATGTCCGACGGCAAGGAAAAATTCCAACCTCAAAATTACTCCATGGAATAAGGAATTATTTTTCGGAATATTTAAACTTTCTATTAGTTTTCCCTTATTCTAACCGCGGTTGACACAACCATTTCCTACATGTCTCTCTTCTTCGAAGCTTTATATTCTTTGTCCTGCCAGCTTTTCCTCGGTTGTCTATTTTCTCTTCCTTGGGTTTTTCTCTAATCCATTATCTTATTTGACTATCGTTCAGGGCTCATATGTCTTACATACCCACCTCAGTTTGTCTTTTCTTTGAAAAGTGTCAATCAGTGTGATCGTTTTCGCTCTTTATTCTTGGATACGTTCGTTTTTGACTTCTTCAGAACCTCCCTGCGGTATTTAATTTTCTTTTAAATCTTCAGTGTCCAGGTTTCTGCTGCATATACGATGAAACTTTCAACTAAAGACATATATTATAATTTTTGCGAATTTTTAAATTTTAATTACTCCGTATGAACAAATTAAATTATGCGATCTACACTTTTCCCGGTTTATTTGTTTCTTAAAGTCCCTTTCACCTGTCTCGTAGTAGTTTTAGTTTTTATGGGAGGCGACCGTTAGCTAAGGTCATTTGCGCCATTAGGGATGGAAGGGAAGTAGGAAGGGTGGAGATAAACCCGGCGTCGGCATTAGCCTATCCATTCGGTCATTTAAATCTCCTAATAATATAGACTAATTGTGATAGTTGATCTTCTCGACAGGTTTGCACAAGTTATGTCACTTTGATGTTATCTTTCTTATCATATGCTAGTGAGTAAACGAAACCACAACACTCTCGTGTCCCATCATATTCCTTTCACTCACAATAGTCGTTCGTGAATAGCTTCTCAACGCCTTTTGTTTTTTATAAATTTCTTAAGAAATGTGTTGGTACTCCAAACTTAGCTCGTACAGCTTAATTAGCTTTGCTGAAGAAGTAAATATAATTGGTTCATTACCTACTCCTTTCCTTGTCGTCACGGTTACGACATCCATTTGAAGCTGGCTCAGGCTGTCAAGTCCTTCATTTTGCTAATTGCGAAAACATCTAATGTTCCCTGTGCCAAAATTTAGAGTCCGTTTCTGTTTGCATTTTCTTCCTCGAGAGCAGTAAAGGTACCCCTTTGCCTTTGCCGTCCCCGAGGCCCTATTCCAACCATTTAGGCTCTCCCTTGTAGTCTGTCGCCGAAAATCCATGGATGATATATGTCCAGCTCGTTCTGTTATGAATGATTTAAATCCTACTGAATCGGAAAAACTACCTCATGAAATCGATTTTGATTGCTACCGTCTGAGGCGGTCAAGTAGAGTCGATAGTGGGTTTTTTGGAAAGGTTTCCTTATATAATTTCACAATTCATTTACCTCAAACTTCCCCATCTCCAAAGAGCTAAATAAATCAGCTTAAGATAAATTTGGCACCATTACAAAATTTCACACAATGCAGATTACTCGTTTGGACGGAGACGAATGACCCCTGCTCATATTAATGTACAATTTTATCTGATTTGGGTTCGACTCTTAGCGGTTTCTATAGATTTCTCCATTCGGTTAGGCTAGAGACGGATATATCTGTGATAGTCACTGAATACCGCGTGATTTGCAGTTTTCTTAAAACTGAAGTTAACCGACATGTCAACGAACAAAGACTTCAGCTAAAATAAACAATTTGAAAGCAGTCTTTGGTGAGCACTGGACAAGCCTTTGATGACAAGATAAACCGTGTTCGCTAGAAATATCCCCGATAACCTGATTATTATTTAAACATGAAAATCACGACCCCTTTGCGAGCATAGATTTTAGTTTGTAGTTTCTCGAAAGAGTATTCTTTTTCTATCTATATAGAAAGAGCTCGCGCTATCTGTTCCTTGCAAATTTACGAAGAAGTTATGGTGGATTATAGCTAGAGTTACTTGAGATTTCAAGGCTCTTCAATGGATAATGTTTTACCACTTTCACTATTTTAAAATTGCTTCTGCATGTGGATGTTTTGCAACGACCACCATTAGAAAAAGTGAGTTTTAAATTCGTGTGCTGCTTTGATATCTATGGAGGCCGGAGAGAATTAACGACTCTCTTTGAGGGACGTTATTTAAAAATCTGCACTCCATTTCTTATCGAATTCTCGTTAGCAATACAATGTGAAAGAAGACCATTATCATATCTATGGAGAAAATGGAGTTGTTTACAGTCGTATGCTATCCATGGATCACTGAAATAAATATGATCTTTGGGAACATGTATATCTGATGGTAAGACCTGTAATCATCCGAAACAATTTTATTTGCCAAGTTAGCTTAGATTGTTATAGCTAAATTAATAAATTGATAAGTACGGCATAAGGTACCTAATTTCCATTCGCTTCTACGTTTTGATCTTGTTATCTATTTACTTATAAGTCGAGGAAACGTTAAGGGTGCCAAGGGAGGAGGGGCTTGTGGAAAGAAGGCATTGGGAGAGGTGGGGAATCGATTATGAAAACTCAAGTTTGCGGATGATCAATTAATAGCTAGTTACACAATCAAGGGATTTCAGTTACTATTGAGTGAATTACAGGACTTAAATGAGAAGTTTAGGATAAAAATTAACAACAAGAAAACCCAAGTAATTAAGATTCTCAACAAATAGGATAGCTTAGTCGCACATTAAATTAGGAGGGAACAAACTAGAACAGGTAGAGCAGTTCACGTATTAAAGCAGTATTTTGGAAGACAATGGGAGAATTAATCTGAAAATTAGAAGAATAACGTTGACGAAAAACGCATTTTCAAAAGGAAGAAAACCAATTAAAGGTACGCTAAGTAAAAACGCATTTATTATTCATCAAATGTATCAAAAATATATAACATTTATTATTCACCCCATCCTACTACGGTAGGTGAGATCATGTCAATAAAATTAGGGAGATTAAGGGTAGGAATAGATTTAAGTGTATTTTATATTAGGTCTAGGATAGATTTAAGATGTCATTTTTTCCACAAACGGTAAGGGATAAGAGTAATATGGTCCAGCCGCGGTAGGGGTTAGAATATTCGGGTCGAAATTAGTCTGGTGTGTATTCACCCACTGCCCCACACCCTAGCGGTGGCTTGCAGGCTACTAAAAAATAAAAAACAAATACAAAAGAAAATATAGCGCTGAATGAATCGGTAACCTAGTACTTAAGGCTTAAGGATATGCGTAGGAGGTTTATGGAGTGCAAGTATGAAGAAGAATTGATGAAGGAAGTTGGACATAAGAAAGTTCTACATATGACCTAAGAAGAAAGGAAGTTTGAAACCAGATGGAGGCAGAAAAAGTATTTCTGATACAGCTCTTAACGATTCACGACTATCTTATCCATAAAGGCAGTAACGGTGTTATTGTTAACTTCCATAAGATTGATGACCGAAGTTCCGGGTCTGAACTTAAACCCTCTGTAAGCATTTTAAACCATTATCTAGATGTACTTTAAGGAAGAGAAGACTCTCCGTAAGTCTCCTGTAACATCACGTGGGCCTAGGCTGGCAATTTGTTCAGGAGGAAGCAACATTTCAATGCAGCGCGATGCTCGCCGCGTATTACTTACATTCATCGTTGCTTTAGGCGAACTGGTGATTCTTCAATTTGCGAAGACTGCTGCGGACACAATACTGGAGTCACATTAATGGACTTGCGATACATGTGCATTGTGCATACGCTAACAAAATAACATAAAACATTATTGCACAATAAATCATGTAGATAATAATGTACGACCATTATTTGTTGAAAATCCATGTTAAAAAGGGAGAGTTGAGGCAAGCAAGGAAGATGGAGGAGGAGACAGGCATTTTGGACAGCTTGACGACAGGGAGGAGAGGAGTACGAAGAACGGAAAACGAAAATAATGTCTGCAAAAATAGTCTCCGAGGTATGTAGCAATAATAAAAATAGTACTTAGGGAGCACTCACGACGTTGGTGTTGGACGCTCGAGCGTTAAAAACCAACTTTTAAATAGATTGACTATCTAAGATTATTTATTCACAAATATGACACTTCTCTAAAGATAAATTAAGTTTAGTATTTAACCCTTCCTTCAAACAAATTACCATTTTAATATTTGACTCGACCCACCCGAAAGTATGTAACTATATAGATATAGGCCGTCTTGCAGACGCTGCGACACTATTTGCAAAATATTTCTTTGGTCGTTCGTAAATTCAGTAAATGTGGCTTCAATGATAACCGCAATTTTTGCTTGACAATACACTCATAAACATGCGCCAGATACTTTTACTTTAGAAGGAGAGATAAAGGGGTTATCGTCCTGAAACAACGGCATTCCCGAAAACAATTGCTGACTTCATAGGTTTAAAAATACCAACGCGCCAGTGAAAATACGATAGACCAAATATTTCGTGTTAATCGACCGCATTGATTTCTATACATCAGCGAGGGCGGAACATTTCAACCACACGACACTCGGTCGGCAAACAATCGAAAGGAACAGCACACCTAGTTTATAAATCTCCAAGAATTCAAATGATCAATGCGCTTTACGTCACGCTCTAATTTATTTTGACTCGGATCGTCAATATGACTTCTCCACGAAGTTTATTCTCGTCCTCGACCTTTTCCTCATCCTCTTCCCTGGCCAAAGGTTACCAGGGCCATAACATGAATAACCGACTCACAAGTACAAATAAACATATACAACCACTCAATCATTGGGGACCCTAATATTTTCTTCCATTCTGTAAGGCATTCGCTCTACCCAACCAAGTCGTTCGGCAGTGAGTAGGTGAGGGTGCACCGGCCTCTGGTGAAAACGCCTCCGGGGAAAACTAAAGCAAACATTTCGGGCAGAGGGAGAGGTTGATTTGAGTCCCGTCAAACGGTAAACAAAGCTGTGCTTCGAGGCAGAGCCTTCCATTACTATCTCCGCCTTGAGGGTTTGACACTGCGTCTGTCTACCAGTCGCACGGGCGTCCATGTCTCGATTCCTGTCGTCTGAGGAAGTAAGGTTTTGCATACGGCGAAACGTTTTTGTCAGGCATAGGGCGAACATTTGTGAGAGAGCAGATGATGGCCCAAGGAGGCGTCGCTGCATAAACAAGACTGGAGATCCCTCGCCCCTCCGGCGCCGAGCAGTGGTGGGAAATCCAATGAGGGCTTCCTACTAGGACATAACCATGCTTTCGTCTTCCGTAAATATTTAAGGGAACTAACCTCCCATCGTACCGAAGATGTTTTCATTCACGGAACTCGTTCAGAATTTGAACGTTAGGTCCGTTACATGCCACTTGCCACGATCGATGATCGATCAGGGTAGCGAACCCATGGATGGATCGACTACCTCCCGGAGAAAGTTCAAGAATATTTTGTTATTATAAAAATGTCAGTATTATACTCGCCGACTCTATATGAACATCAAATTATATATGTCTAATAATTAAAGGATAATGTAATTAATATCAATTTTAAATATCTATTAATATTTGCAGTTCAGTTCATGTTCGTGGAATCTAACAACTAAAAAAATGCAATTTACGTCAAATGGCTTCGATTACAATCGCCTGGGTCAGTCTGCAGGGTTTAATTAATGAATCGCCTTATACTTTTATTGCTTTTACATGACTTGTAGATTAGCGGCTCCACATACGATGGCTCAGAGAGACCTGGGAACTTTTCACCGTTCAGTGTGTGGAGCATTGCTGAGGTGGAGAGAGGAAATCGGCTGCAATGTTAAGTTCTTACGCGTTGTCCTGGAAGAATTAAAGAGAATGAGATATTTTTTTAGCCAAGCCAACGACGCAGAAGACCACTGGCATGCACACGAAAGACAAGGAATAACATGCCAAATCACCAATGGCCAAGGAAATTGCATCAAGAATAATGCAGGCAATTGCGATCATGGGTTTGGGGTTAAATACAGGGTCGCACCCAAAAGTGGTAGGACTGATTTTCTCTGGCGCGAACGGAGCGGTGGAGGGAGATCTGCATGGCAGGGTAAGGTGGAGGGGGCTCTTAGCAACAGACCAACACCAACCTCAGTCGCCTGCGGGCTGTCGTTGAGTGAGGACGCCGTTTTTAGTGAAGCAAGTTTTTTGTCCGCGTCGAAAAACAAAATGAATCTGAATTTAGAGCAACGTTATTCCGTGAAGTTTTGTGCGAAACTCGGGAAGACGGCAACTGAGACCCTCGATATGATCAAGCAGGCTTATGGGGACACTACCTTAAGCCGTTCCACAGTATTTGAGTGGCACAAATTGTTTAAAGAGGGTAGGGAGCTCGTTGAAGACGATCATCGATCCGGACGGCCGTGGACGGCAAGAACCGACACGAATGTGGACAGAGTGAGGACACTGCTGTGCTGTGAGGAACTTTTACGTGCAAGTGCTCACCCGCCTCCGAGAACGCGTGAAAAGAGTCCGACCGGCCATCGCAAACTGCTGGGTGCTTCATCATGACAACGCGCCGTGCCATGGCGCGCTCGTCGTCAGACAGCTACTGGCCAAATACGGCGTTGCCACGTTGCCGCACCCGCCCTATTCTCCCGATCTGGCACCACCGGACTTCTTCTTCTTCCCCCTGATGAAAAGACAGCTCAAGGGACGACGTTTTGACTCGATAAAGGCCGTTCAAGAGGCTTCGACGAGGGTCATCAACGGTATCCCCAAAGAAAATTTCCAGCGGGCGTACGGGGAATGGGAGGAACGTTATACTAAGTGTGTAACAGCTCAAGGAGCATACTCTGAAGATTATTAAGTCGATGTAAGTATATCGTCAATAAAATTCTTGTAAAAAAATCAGTCCTACCACTTTTGGGTGCGACCCTGTACAAGTAACTTTAACTGTGGGGTACTTCTCCAAGAAAAATTAATCTGACCTGACTGAGGTTCAAACCCTGGATTTCCCTAATCGTGTGTGACGAGTGTGTTATGCCTTAACCGGGAATTGGGAGACCCGAGTCGGAATTCCTGTCAAATCAGACTATTTTTCCCAGAAGGGACTCAACACAATATTTCCCTCTTAATAATTTATTTTAATTACGTCCAAAAATCAAAACACGAAGGCCAATCCTAAAGGTTGATAGGTGAGGGTAGAGCTCACCTTGTACTGCTCCCCTCGGGGGACGATTTTCTCTCCTTCTAGGGACGATCGTGGATTACAGTAAAGAACTGGTACCTGAAAAAGGTACCCAACAGCTGGGGGTGTTCAAAGACGCTACCGGATTTGATTCAGGGCTCTCTCATGTATGACCAACTGTACGTGCCTTCTAGCGAACGTTTTGATGGACTGACACGCCTCTCAAATGCATCGTAATTTAAATAGCTTATATATGAACTATATATTACGAGAAGCATGATTTTCACGCGAGAGAATATTTTCCTACCAGCACCGGGATAAAGGTAGTGCAGTGTATGATAAACATTTCTGCGATGCGAATTTACCATTGACTGAATATGAAATTCTTCATAATTAAATGGATCTGATTTGTATACTTTACGAATTTGATTATGCTTTTTTAATTTTATAATTTTTATTTCCTATAGGAAGTGATTGAAGTCCTTGTATTGTTCATTCGAAATAGATAATCAGTTAATGCGATTTATGGAAAAATAAGGACCCTAACGAAGCACGCAAAATTCATTTAGCACATTAATTGCTAATGTAATCGAACAAACCGAACCACTTAAATGATTCGGAACGGAAAACTCGCGACATTTTTTGGCAGTCGACTAATTTGCAAATATTTCGGAGAAAATTTCCTGTTGCCACAGGGAATGGATCATCACGGCGCCGCCATCGACTCGGACTATCTCGAATGAGCCCTACGAGAGGGACAATTAATGCTGCAATATGTAACTTGTGTAGAAATAAAACTATGCTCAACCTATCGTATCGGAATTTCAGTGCTAATATTGTTAATTCACTTCGTTCAAAAATCTCTCTACCGGATGCCCGCGTGAACCTCATATTTTTTTGCGATCAGTTGCGATGTTTTTATTGAAAAATTGCATTCAAACTCCGGCTGTATTCTTTTTTCTCGAGCACTTGATTGGGTTAGCTAATCAGTATGACGATGTTTACAAACTGGATTGCAGTGATTGTGAAGACACAACTTCGGAAAAGCATCTTACTGGTGGATTATATCACAGTCTATCTTCGACCCATGATAACGTAGCCGCGACATGTGTCCAAGGCACACGCTTACAGTATTAACCTATTAAATACTCCATTGAAATTTTAAATAATTACGATTAGCAGTTAATTAGATAACATGCAATTTTTACAATTAGTCAAATTTTCAATCTTCTTCTTTGCAGCGAAAGATTCCAATCCTTGGCACTCATTAACATTATATAGTCATCATGTGAATTCAGAAGAGACATTATCAAAGGTACAGGGTTCAACCATATCATCGCGCACACACTTTATGTCTTAAATTAATCAATAGGAATTACTTTGTCTACAACGTTTTCAGCAAGAGACAAGCGTTGCTTCGAGAAATGACATGCAATTAGGAGATACCAAGATACCATTAGTAGATGTTTCAACTGGCTGTGTTCTTTTTCCAGTAAAAACGTTCCTGCCTCAAAGCGATCTCTAGCGCTTTAATTTTGTTTTTCAAATGAATAGGACTCGCAAATATGCTCGTTCCATAAACCACGTAGCGAATGGTGTAAACTGTAAACAGAATGCAAATATGAGACACAAATTTGTACTTTTTCACAGATTTTTGAAACCTGTGGAAAAGTGTAAATTTGTTTCTCATAATGACGAACTTTCGCTACATCTCGCCTGAATCTGTTGAATAATGCCAATAATTAAAGATTAAAAAAAAAACACTTCATATATCGCCAATATTTTCTTGATTTGCGTGCCATACAAGCTGAATACTAATGTGATTGTCCGTCGCGAACCCCGGTGATTACCAAAAAATCCTAGTTAAAGAAATAACTAAGGGGAATTAAAATATTTGCTTAAGTTTCGTTTGATGTCCTCTACTATATGAATCAATAGGCTCTCTCCCTCTCCTCCCCATTTATGAATATCAATACACATAGCGCATGACTACGGGATGATTAGGGAAATTTAATCATTAATCATTACTTTTGAGGATTAGGTAAAAGAAGGAGAAGAAGAATCTTTGCAAGCCATAGTTGATTCTGATATCTGCTTATTTCATTCCCTTAAAGATTTTTTTCTCAGTTGGACGGAACAATTGTCGAGACGCTGTGGGAAATTCCAGAGAGACTTCAGACCTCTATATCAGATGAGATAATCTTTGAATTGCAAGCGTTTTATCCAAGTCTCAAAAAAAGTGCACGCAGGTCATAATTTATAATTCAACAAAGTGTACGTGAGTCAAAATGTATTACAAAAATGCGAGTTGCCTAACAAATTCATTAAGAGTCATTATTTATATGTACGTTTGCTCTATGGCACTTATCTAACTAAGCCAAGACAAATTCTTGAGTGACGCAACCTTTTAATCCGTTTGTCCACGCCTGAATATTCTTCCGCGATCACCACTGGATGTTATTCAATGAATGGACATAGTATTAGTTTGGCAGAAGGGTGTTAATGATGTTCTCTGGTGAAGTTATTTATAACATTTAAATACGGCATTCATCCCACCTGTCGTATTACCTCTCTCTGGAATGATTTCTACTCAAAGTTCAACGGGGTACCATCTTGTGCTTACGATATACGATGAATAACGCAGTATGAGCAGTGTCGTAATTTTATCTCGATCAAAATGCCCTGACAACATTTATCAAAAGGCCACCTCCTCCAAGATCTTATCTTTTCAGATGCCTTCCAATTCGGATATCAAAATAAAATGAATTATATGCAGTTTGATGCAGTGATAAAGACTGTTACATAACTTACTCATAAATCTTCGTCATCTTGTAAAATTGGTAAAATTGACGGCTTTTCACGAAATATATCAAGATTTTCTATGTAAAAACACTTAATTTTTTCTAAAACTCGAATTAAATGCATGCACTAATGTAAGTTTTCAATAAATTTCTTCGGTCCCCAGGGACAATTACCATTGCGCGATGGGATGGCCAGCATTTTTCGATTGCCATCACGTATAACGCTACGGAGGGAAGAAATGTTAATTCCCTCCAGTAGGATCAGTTAATTCCTTCAAGTGAAGCCATTCAGACCCAAGGATAGGAGCCAAAGCAATAGGCAATTAACACAACGTCTGTATTTCAGTGAGGTGGACGCTAATGCGTTTATCTGGCCCAAGTGGGACAGTCATTAAAGAGATAGCGTCAAGTTAAAAACATTATTGTGCAAGATTTGTGGCACCAAAGACATCGCAATATAAAAGGGTAACGAGAATACCCGAAGAGACACTAGTCCGAT
This sequence comes from Hetaerina americana, assembly GCF_022747635.1. Classification (NCBI taxonomy): domain Eukaryota; kingdom Metazoa; phylum Arthropoda; class Insecta; order Odonata; family Calopterygidae; genus Hetaerina; species Hetaerina americana. Next base: position 47,809,708 of record NW_027286763.1, read on the forward strand.
TTAAATGAAGGTTTAGAATAGGTCACCGCTTCAGTTACTGCCATAGTCTTATTCCATAATATTTTGATCAGTCTCAGCCATTCTATTTCATCAAAGAGCCTCTAGAAATCCACGAAGCATTTTACGACATCGTGGTTGTGCATATACCCTCCTTCCTGTAAATGTTCATACAAACTACACTTCGCATAGGTAGATGTTTGTATAGTCATGCAACCTCCGATTAATGAATGCCCTTACTTATTTTTCTGTATGTAAAATTAACATTGTGATCCTACGTTTTTAAATTTGGTCCTTCCATGGTGTCACTATACTATACAAGATCGATATCAATACTGGTCTAATGACATCTTCTGATCAAATTCTACATTTCTACTATATTTAATTCCAAAATAACCGCTTCCCTTTACTGTACCCTCAACTTCAAGGTAATTTTTGTAGGTATTATCTATTCCTAACGTCTTGCCCGAATTTATTTCCGAAGGTCATTTTCTATCTCCTACAATCCTACTATCCCCAAGACTCAAATTAACCTCTTGCACATCGACATCCTTACCTATTTCTTAGCTGGTTTACCTATCTCTTTAACATAAGGCACCTCTACTTTCTAAAGTCCTTGAATCTCTTTCAAGTGAATTCTTCTTTCCTACCTTCTCTGTCTTTTCCACTGTGGGTGGAATAGTTTTTCCTTTGCTAGCTTTTGATAATACTCTTACTATCCCAGTATATCGACTAAGTAGTAATATAGCATGAATAAATGTTTATATTTTGAAATGATGAAACTCTTCAAGATACGATTCTGGCTGGGCAGACACGACTTGCAGGGTACCAAACTATTGACAGCGAGTGCGCAAGTTCGATTCCCGGCTAGGACATGGATGCCACGTTTGTCTAGAATATTTTCTGCATGCTTTGCATTAATGTGAAAGGACTTCATCATCGAAGGATCTGTAAGTGAATTACTTGGTACAACGATTTGATTTGGCATTATATGTAGTTACAAGTTACCGCAATCATGTTAAAATAGTGACACTAGATTCTTCAGTAACTATCCCGCATCTAAATGTCATCTAGTAACGGTGACGACACGAAGAGAGAAAATGAGCATAAAGTGCATTCGAACGCCAGACTTCCCCCACTCCGTCAATTCTATGCACGTTTCAGAGGGTAAGTATTTTTACTATAGGATTACTTGGGGCCTTATGGAAATATTGGCGAATTTTCAATTGAACGCAAAATGTGCTCAAATTGTTCATTCGTGAAATTTTTCCGTGTTTCAGTTTTGGATGGATATAAATTAGTACATATAGCTCAATCGCATCTCTTTGATCGTCAGTTACCGCCAGATATTTTATTGAATTGACCCATACAGCAATGCAATTATTATTTAAACACCAATGCAAGGTTTACCACATCAATACCAGGCGTAATACATGCACGTGAATATCACCAGAAGAATAGCATTGACATTCTCTTCAATTCTGAATGCCAAGTTAAACCTTTAAGTGTGAGAACATCAATTTATTTGACTTTATCATCTTTTATTTTCAAAGTACCCTTCAAGCCACCAATAGGGTTTGTGGTAGAGAGTGAATACATACCAGACTAATTTTGACCCGAATGTTTTTACCCCAAGCGCGATCGGACAATGTTAATCTGATACCTTATCGTTCGTGGGAAAAATATAATCCATCTGTTCTACACTCAATCTCTCTAATTTTATTGACATTATCTTGCCTACCGTAGTACAATGGCATATGAAACCCTGGGTAGTATTTCGAACTAAAACTGAGGTACTCATATCTAGAAAGAGAAATTGAGTAATTCAAATTAGAAGGACATACTTTGGTGAAGGTGGAATATTTTTACTCGTTCAGGACAGTACTTAGGATGACAAAAAGGTACAATAGTAAGGACATTTGTTGAATAATTACATTAGCAAAACAATCTATTGGAAAGAGATGGTAAATTTGGGCAGTATATGTAAATACGAAACGCAAAAAAAGATCATGAATTACTTAAAATGAAGCGTACCTAAGTACATTTACTAAGAATGTTTATAGGAGAGGGAACAGGCTAAAGTTGGAGGATTTTGATTTGTGGTTACGCAGTGGGGGAAGTAAACACAAAGAGGTGTAGACAAGTAAGAACTTGTGCATAGCATGGAACATATAACAATTCGAAGAGTATCAAAAAAGGTAATTAGGATACATGGAGAGATCGTGGGTTGTTGAAGGTTGTGCTAGAAAAATGAGGGTGAAAAAGCAGACCTTGGGACGACGCGAAGTAGGATAGGTATTATTAGATGAAAGAAGTACCACTATATAAATTGCCTAGCATTGAGAGGCAGTAGTACACGCGTTCATCTAATAATTTCCAGGGGCTGTTCAAAATCTATCTGTAATCGGTAGACTACGTAATTAAAATCAATACCTCCAGTAAAAGTTTTCACTTGGCACAATACAGTAATTACAGTAGTTACACTTGCTTAGCTGGCAAAGCCTCACACCAAAAAACACAGTCGAATTTTGTGAAAGATAATGAAGCAGGTCCTATTTTCAGTTTGTGAACGTGTCAAAAACAATCGCCGCGTGTATAAAAACTTCCGAGACTAATTATAATTGATTCACCCAGTATTTATGCACTAGTAATTGTCCCGCCTAATTCAAGCATATATCCATAAGCTAATTTTTTCCCGTTTTTACACTCACATTGATCAATGTTCAAAGGCTTGATTGTAAACTAACTGATGATTTAATTTGGAAGACAATCTTCAGGATAGAAATGCTGCCGCTGTTTACATAGGATTGTACTAATTCTTTTTATACCCGATGATGTTTATTAACTTAAAGTAAACAATTAATGCAACGGTAGCAAATATATAACTTTGCCATCCATTCAACAGAGTGTCTAAGCAGCATACCAAGGCAATGTTATTTCACGAATGAGCATCAATGTATAAAGAAAATGCTCGAGATAAAAAAATAATGGGCTTTTAAAGTTCCATTTTACGGCAGACAAGCGCGCAATAAATCAAGCGAAATTATCTTCCTAGGAGACCGGTAATCTTGAAAATTGATTTATTCCATCCTATTCAGAACTTTGCATGGACGTAAGTAATTAAGCTGGAATCAATTCCAAACAGATGGCATTTCATTTTCCCACCGGCTAAAACCCTGAGTTCCTACTTGTCCACCTCGGAAATTGCCCCAAAATCCGGCAACAGCTACCATCGCTCGCTGGTGCACTAATGGCTCGCGGAGTATTAGTCACCTTTATCATTTTCTCCCATTAGTTAAGGGATTAGGCTTTATTTTTCCGGAGAGGGTCGCATTAAAGAATTCTATCAGAAGGATACCGTATAAATGGCCTATTTTTAAAATCAGGGAACACCTTTTTTTCCAGTCGGCGTCAGACCTCCCACCATTAATACTCCCACCGCACCCTTTGGGGGGGGGGAGTGGGAGGGACCCTCTTGGTGGAACATATAGCGCGAGATGGGCATTCGGCCCAAGAGCGGGAGTGGAGAACGTCAGAAATGGTCACCGGTGGGGCTCCGCCCAGCGCAAGATGACGCATTCGACTCCACACCCGCTCCCATCAAATTGCTCCCACGTCCCGAGTGAATTTACCACTTTTTGTGGACAATCTATTGGGGCGGGGATCCAAGCGGAGGAGTGAGGCATTCGATTGGGCGGTCACTGCCTACACCCCCGACTACAAAACTGCATGCAGTGGACTGGCCGAGGAAGTACCGATGTGAGCGAGGAGAGCGGGGGAGGGAAAGGGAAGAGGGTGGAGATGGAAATAATTCTTGGCCCTCACGCAAACCTGTCCCCCACCCTTTTAACACCACCCGTCCTCCCTCCCTCCCACACCCTTCTCCGCTTTCCTTCCGCCTATCCGCACTATCTCCCCACCTCCCACCCCCTGCTATCATCGCGCCTCGTCTTCTCGCACCACGCACCACCCGCACCCCGTCAAACCCCTCACGGTCGCAAGACCACACCTCGTAATAAAATCGTTGGTGTGTGGGAGACGTTTTGGCTGAGGAGGAAATAAAAACACAGGACTACTTTCTTCCGTCAGATAGAGGGCGGATAAAGTCGGAAAAGAGAAAGGGACCCTCATATCATTTCCTCCCCGTCGCGCCCACTCCGCCGAAGGCTACCCTGGAAAGCCGTAACCCCTTCCTTCCCCTCCCCAGTGCCTGTGCGACATACAGGAGCACACACTCGGACCGCCCTTTCCCCCCTGGGAGCTTGGCTCGATTCGGACAACGCCGTCGCATTGCTCAACCTAACTCCCACCCGCGGCCCGTCCTTGGTGGCTTCGTGCCATCACCCGACACCGTTCGTCCCGTCCCCTCGACAACCATCCCTCTCCCCTCATTTAAAAAAAAACCTTCATCTCCAATATCCTGACTGCTATTCTTCGCTTCCCCCCGTCCTGCTGCACATCTCGCGGGCTTAATTAGTTTCCGGGGAGCAGGGCGAGAGGTGGAGCCAGCGGAATATGCGTGCCGCCATGTCTCCGGCGTACGCTTAAGGGTATTCGCAAAGGGCTCCCGCTTGTTTCCCTTGGATTCGTCATGCGACGCGGGAGAGGAGCGGGGAGGGATTGTGCAAGGGGAGTGGGCGACCGCCCAGGGCGATATCTTGTCTCTCCTCCCTCTTCCCCACCCCACCCCGTGGCGTGTCATCGCAGAGGTTTATTTCGCGGTCATTGGCACCGATTATGTCAATATTGTGAATGCCTAGGTCGGAGATTCCCTTGGGGAAGGGGAGGAGGTGGGGTTAGGGATTGAGGAAGCAACTTTGAGCGTGTCGCAATGACTCCTCCCAAGTTAGAATTGGTGGACGGTGGGTAGTTCCCCGCTGGAGCGTCGGCTTTCGGAGGTGTTGTGATGCAAGGGAGGCCGTTGCAGGCATACGGACGTTCCTCTTTTGCAAAAGCTGCGGCCTTACGACACAGCGGTAACGGGCTCCCCCTTCCACACATCTTTCCTGAAGGAATGGATATGGGGGAATCTATAATGAATCGTCGAAGAAATATTGGCAACTTCGATAAATGTGACTAGATTTTCAGCGATCGAAGCTGTCGGAAAAAATTTGGGGTCCCATGTTTCCTTTATTCATTCATACGAGACCAACGGGTTAAAAATGAATTTATAATTTAATTTTTTAATTTAAATTTCCGTTAAATATGAAACACAAGAAGACTTGATTAATTATAAACAGGAAAATCAACGTCTTCTATCTTTCCTACCATGAACAGTCCCGATATTTTGTGATATCCTCCCCCACTTGTCTTCGCTTTCCTGTTCACTTCTTATCCATTTCACTTCTTGAACCTTATTTCTCGTTCCCCTCCCTTTAACCAAACCCGGAATGCCTACCGCCATTTCTTCTTCAAGAAACAACCCCTTTGTAACGATAAAACTTAATCAAACAGCATTTTGAGCTTTTTCTCCTCAAATGCTGGAATAGCGCCTGTATTGCATTCCTCCAGCCTAATCTTCGAGCAGATCTGTTTAAGTCATAAAGCACAGTGCTTCCCTGCAATTCAGATTCAGGTTATGTTTTTGCAAAATGCCGTTTTTGCAGTACCTTTCCTCCTACGAGTGTTCTTTGTGCCCACTCCTCATTCCCTACCCTCTGATCATCCTTAACAGCAATTCCTCACCCTCTCTTTTAATTTTGAAATGGCCATTGTAATGGCCAAAACTATTTAAGACATTCCAACAGACTAAATATAGTGATCTTTGTTGGCTTTTCGCTCGTCAAACCGTCAATTTGTTCGCCAAAACCATTTAGCATTCCGAAGAAGTATTTCGGAAATCCGAGCGAAATCTGGGACATTCCAGGGATTTACGGTACTTATGGCCACTTAACATATGTGTACTTCAGAATCCAAGGGCTATGATAAATGGTGTAAGCCAAGCAAACGCTGGGCAAAATTATTCAATTTATCTCAGACATCCATTAAACTCTCAATAGAAAGCACAGACTATCACGTTGAATCACAGTGTGGCATCGAGGTAAGTTGAACGTGAGCTAAGAGTTCGTATCATAATACTACTCTTCTTTTCGAAGAATGTTCGACTGTACGGGGGGCAGGCATGAAGTACATATTCTTTGAAAAGAACAACACTGTGAATCTGGACTGGAAGGATTCTTTGTTGCTTGGGTTCTTGGTGCAATATTTCTGGCCAACACGCAGTTATAGTTCGGATGAATCCTCTGGAGTCTTTGGTCACTCATTAAGAGTCGGAAATTCGCTCTAAACTGTAAACACTATTTTCTCATGGATGAACTCCGTAGTTCTTCCCGTTTATCTTCCATAGTCAGCTTCATAGGTAGTATTTAGGGGAGGCGACCGACAACTAAGGTCATTTGCGCGTGAGCTTCATTAATGTTAACGAGGAGGGAAAATCCAATGTGCATGTATTTTCCCCTGAAGCGTTTTTAACAAATTTCTTTCTCTCCCTACTTTTCGTTGAGCACACTCCTTTATTGGTAATTCCATCCATCCAGTTAAATATAATTTAATTAAGCTGTAATGCATCTGTCTTTTCCCACAAAGTAATAAACGAAAATCCATTAGACCGTGAATGATTCATAGACCCACAAAAGCAGTCCAGGACGGACCTATTTTGGAAACAAGGAAGGTACACACTTTTCGCTCCCTTAGGAAAATTACCTCCGTGAAATTGATGATTCAGAATACAAAACCATAGAAGTGATCCCAGTAAGCCCAGGGAACTTAAAATTTCGGGCTTCCGCACCTGGTGGTGGCACAAATTTCGGAGAATCGATGGGGATTGCGTGCGTGTGGGGGTGGGTGAGAGGGGGCAACGTGCGACGAGTGTGTGGGGCGGCAGTGGGTGGGGCGGAGTATTGTTGCCGTTGGGTCGTGGAGGGTGGTCGGGGGTCCAGGATGAGGGGGAGGAGGGATGAAGGCCAGCGGCGAGCGGGGAAGACGAGAGAAATGAAGTCGGAGGAAGAGGAACACTAAAATCATATCGATAAAGGGCCAAGAATTCAAATGCTACTATTTCGAATTTACGATTTCCATAATTTTCCAGCTGAATGCACGGCTCAAAATACAACAGTCAACCAATTGCGCTGACCTAAACATCAAAGACGTCGACTATTCCATGAGCTTTATCTACGGTCAATTACAACCGCAACAGTATACAACGCGAAGGTTAAATCATACAGCACCGACTGTAGATTTCTTTTTGGATACCCTGAGGAGTAATTCGAAATCAAACCCGGGTCCATCGGTCAGCAGCCCAGCGCTCTACCCACTGGACCACGTTCTGTTAAAAATATGAAATTTATTTCCCAAGCATTAATTTTTTCCAGGCACTGTGACTGTAACTGAGTAACGCCAATATTTCATATATAAAAATGCAGACATTCACTGAAAGACGACAGCTGCTATTACCCTATCCACCGTTACAACACCGTAATTGTTATAGTGCGTATACCAATCTCATTATTACTTCACGGAGAGGAAAATTCTAAATCATCTTCATATGGAACGTTACTCCCATAATAAACCGAACACTTAAAAAATAATTGGAGCCTACTAGATACAAAACAATGAAGATAATAATTTTAGAATTAAAAACTATGACGGCAAAGAATTGCAAAAAGATTTTTCATAAAGTTCACAATATGATGGCGTGAACAACGAAAACCTTAGGATGGCCTCAATTCATTAAAATGTAATAAGGATAATTTCAATCATCACAATGCGTTGGATAGCAATATGTTTCTTATAATAATATAGGGTCACATTTACGACAGAGAGCGGATACTCTCTTTGCAATTAGTTTAGTTTTTATTTCTCACTTTACATATATTAATGACTTCGTCAACAGATGTATAATTCGTCCTGAAGCAGAAACAGTACAGAAAATATTGCTTCACCTAGATAAATGACATTGGTACTGGCTGCACTACTCCCGCTTTGGATGAATAGGTATAAACTCAATTTTCTCTCTCGCGCCCAAGGGCGACACGGATGAGTTCCTGCAGAGCTCCAGCATATACACTGCACTAACGTGACGAAAAGTCGACAATGGGTGGTCGAAAAACAGTTTACCGCTATCACAAGAGACGCTCACCCCACGCCTCTGACGTACCATAGACCGTGAAGTTCTCCACTCCGCTAACTTCCCCGAACACTTTCGTCCTCGCATATCCCTCCCCAGCCGCAGCCTATAAACACCGCCTTGATCCGCACCCCAGTCACCTATAACCTTCGGCCCTTCTCTCTTTGCCCGGCTAAATATTTCGTATTCTATTACATTTGGCCACTTCCAGAAAAGAAATCGCATATCCCACTCCGGACTTAATATGTATGTCCAGAATGGGATCCAGGTATGTACGTGACCATCATCGCGTAAGACGACGAGATGTAATCAAACGAAACGGTTAAATGAGATTGTAGGTTGCCATAGAGTTTATTGAAACTTTATGTATCCCACGAAATGGACTATTTTTAAGACAAGATATTCGAGTAAGTATTAATATGGGACTTCCGCATTGAATTCAATTATGTCACATGACTTGTCCAGATGTTAAAGGTAATGTATTAGGTTATGAAGAAAACAGCAAAAGAAACACGGGGTGAGTTATTTCTTATACTTCTATTTCCTGATGATGGTCCGTAGCAAACGTGATGCCATGTATAAACGGTGGCATTTCCACTCCTGAGAGGGGCGGAGATAGCCTTTAAGATTATCTGGCAAAAGAATCACTATTACACTCCCATCACACATGGAATATCTATGCTGTTATACTCCCGTCTAAACGAATCTTAAATTCGACCAATTCACACCAAGTATTTTTACATCGTTGCCAGCACTAGACTCCCTTTCACTTATTATGAAACTTAGAAGTCTTATAAAACGTTACGTTAACCGTGTGAGATAACTTGGCACGCGGCAGGATTTGACGGAAGCCCAGAACGTAGAATTAGTCTAAAGCGGCACTTCAGCTGAGACAAGAGTCTTACTTCACCTCTGTGAAACCAAGAGTTAACACAAGTCGTACACAGATCAAAAATACAATGCTTAAACCTACAATTATTCTAGATACTTACATTTCTTTCTGAAGATAAAAACGCTATCATTTGTTTCTTTGAACCTTCCTCCAAGGGTCTCGCAAAGGTATAATGGTCATTTACGCTCAATGGCGTTTCACCAAATTAAAACTCGCCTTTTTTAGCTATTTAACCGCATAAAAATTAATATTATTATACTTTTTATTAGTTGCACGAAAGTAAAGTGAACGCATGCCATGATCATTCATAATACATGTAGATGCCAATCACATCAGTTTTTTAAGGAGAATTATTCTAGAAATTTGCATTAGGTTTATTTTATTTCTGATGCAATTCAGCGTAATAACTCAAAATCCACATCATTAGAAAATAAAAATAAATTAGCTCAAGTTAAGGTATTTCCCTAGTGGCTTTCCGGATCAAAGGTAGTTACCAGGTCTACCCCAAGAACTTTTCTTAACGAGAGTAACTAAAATCATTACCTTGATCAGTTTAAAAGGATGAGAGGCAAGGAACCTCTTCATTTATGGAAATTAAGATGGGGTAGCATATTAGTCCATTCCCTAACTCTTCGAGTATGGTCAAGAAATCGAACGTAGTTATCCGTCAGTTACACTTAAAAGCATTTTGGACCAGCTATTTGCCTTTTGCAATGACAGTACCGTGCACAATATCAATTGAAAACAAGTGTTTTAAAAGTAAGTACCGATCAACTTGATTGAGAGATTAAGTCGAGTATTAATTAACATTAGAGAAAACTAAGAACACAGGAAAATTATATTAAAAACACGCAACATGAAGTACATTTTTATTTTTAAACAATATGCGTGTATTTGTATCAAGAGCAAAATCGTGTTAAAGAAGCAGATGAAATTCCCCCTAAGTAAGAATTTTTCTTTATCATGCCAATAAAATTCTATACATCTATCTTTTTGATGAAAAGGATCTGAACGAAAGCCTGCATTACACATCATCAACAATTAAATATGCCCATGCTTTGCATTTCTCATACATTACAGATTGTACGTTTTTCAACATGGAAACGCACCCAATTGAAATCACATTTACGCAACTTTTGTATGGATAACCACCGTTTCTAAAAGAATCCACAGTTCAATGTCTTAGACGACACATGCGTCGCGAAAACTTTTGCAACAAAAGGCTCATTCCATTTTCTGTTCCTGTGCCAGAGATTACGCCAGACTTAAACCTGCACCACGCAATGGACTCATTTTCTAATTGGACATTGTGCGCGTTGAATGGGGAAATGGGATCTGAGTGGTCTTCAGGGATCCGAGGGTTCTAAAATAATTCTGCTTGCCCGATATCGCCGCAATCCTTCTTCCCATACTCCCGTTCACTTTCCCCCGAAACCCGCATCCCATTTCCCCCTCCCCGCCTTTCTCCATTATCATCCCTTCCCTCTCCACTTTCTCCAACCAATCCTTGTCCTCTTCCCCCCTCGCATCCGCTCGACGTCTCCAATCTCATTCCCCCTCTTTCCTTCCCTCTTCATCCACCGCCACATCCCCAAGCGTGCTCACTTCATCACCATCTCCCACCTTTCCTCCAACGTGCCTTCTACCGCGCGTTCCCCCATACCCTCGTGTTTATTTTGGAACCTCGGGAAGGCGCCTTCCTTTCTACTCTCCGCTTCGCGACAGTCCCACGAGAGAAGTGATTTTTGGCTATTTATAGGTGGCTGGCGGTTTCCTTCTTTCCTTGCCTCTTTTTAACACGGATTTCATGGAAAGGGCAAGGGGATTTCCGAGTGATATTAGAAACACTTTCAATTCAATTCTCCCGTCCTTATCGTACGCCCGCGACCTTTCCTCCCGCTCTCTTCCCGGATGATGAAGACGGCGGAAACCGAGTAAAAGTTCTTGCAGGATACATTAAAATGGCGCCCGTGCTTCGGTCGCGTTCTACTCTACCAGAGACTTCAGGGGTTGGCCCTCGTTTAGGGGTCCTAGTTTTAAGGGCGATTGTGCAATTAACACCTTTTTGAAGTACTCACATATGGATAACTTTGGAGAGTTGGCCAGAGAAGATTGGAAACTTTCCAAATGAATTGTTGGAAACAACTGATGAAAAGTCAAGTAAATACCTAGTGTGTCTCTCCGTTCAAAGTTAGTGAAGAAGAATAAGGATATGTACAAATGGGTGAGGACACCGGAATACCCCGGTAAGAAAGAAACGCAATGGATCGGCGACCATAAGACCAGGAATTCATTGGGGAAAATGTAATATGGAGACAGTGATGAATGAATACTGACATTCGGGACAAATTAAGGCAGAAATAAAAGAAAATGTGATAAATGAGATACAGACATTGACGTGGAAGAGGGAAGAAAAAAGCGCCATCATCGTGAATAGTAGATGTCAACATAAATAGCTTCAGAATGAAGGGCTTTGAATTACCAATATATCTCCAGTCCCTTAAAATATGATCGTTAACAAAATATGATAGATCTCAAAGCATTTCCAGTGAACAAAGATTAATTTTAAATTCTCTCCTCAATTCCGAACCTCCTGGAACCTGTAAATATGTCATTCGATATAAATGCTCCTCCTCCTTGCTACAATCCCTACGGCAGCGACCAATGTTATCACTGCTGATTGTGAGTGAATCTACAAAGAGACTGCCCCTGCTAAAGGTACACACAGGTTAAAGACAGCTGAATGCATTTCAGTACTGAAAACTAAACAATTCGATAAAAATTTTGTAACAAAAAGTAATTATATAGGAACAATAGCAGTATTGTATGCTTCAAAGAAAACTCCAAAAGGAATTCACGAATCAATATTTTTGATGCCACTGTAATTTTAATGTAGCTGCGGACTTGAAAAAGTGTATGACCGCTCCATCTACAGAAATATTCAAGGAAGACTATTTCTGTAGATAATATGCCTATTTATTATTTAGTGAAGATCACTATTGCATATTAAAATACGACATATTAGGAGAACACATTTCTGAATAAAAAAATGGATTCTGATAGACTCAAAACCTCTATATTCGTATGACTCTTCCTCACAATATCATCTTGCCTTTGAAAAAGGCTCCCTTAGTCATTGATGACTCAGTTCTGGAAATTTCAGCGCAGAAAAAAAATGGAATTAAATCTTATGCAAATAGGAAAATATAATAAGGCAATTTCTAACTGTTGGTTTTAAGTAAGGCACGAAGCGGAAAAGATAAATAATTTGTTTAGGTATGAAGTCGGATACATGACGACAGTCTATGAGAGGAAAGTGAAAATGGAGAAACTGCAAGGGAGGACCCCTATGGATGAGATACAAATTGGACAAATGTTGATACACGTCAAAGAAAAGAAAAGACTAGCGAAACGTGCCTGCTTGAAACTACAAAAGCAAACTTACCGCTAATGATACTGAAGTAACGTTAAGGATAAATTCTGGATGCTAGGCAATGAACTTATTATCTTTTAGCTATCTCGGGAAACCACGTATTGCTCTCGACCAGATGATAGCGTATCACTAAGTTTCAGATAATATCAATTATTACCTTAACTTATTGCTAGGTGCCGTATTTCAAGTGGAAGAAGAATCAAGTGCAAATACTTGACAACGCCTTAGAGTTCAAAGGCTTCAAGATTGCGGCACGATCAAGATGTTGCGGCGCCTCGTGTGCCCCAATTTGAGACAAGAGTCACGCAATGTAGACAGAATGCACTGATATACCTGTATCTTACCACTGCTTAACCAATGATTACAGTTAAGGATAATAATTCAGAACCTTCTTTCATTAGTACGAATGACATGTGGCAATTACGCGAAGTAATCTACTGAACATGAGGATGGAGCGAATAAAACGATTACTATTTCAGGCTCATCGCCATCATTAGTCCTTCAATCCGAGGATAGATTGACTACAAGATTTCCATTTTTCCTAATCCCATACTAATTGTCTTATGGTGGATCTTCTGTCCTAATTCCCTCCTTCCTTGGTGAATATACAATAAACTTTCCCGTGAGACCTTTCCATATATTTCCCCTTCTATTATATTCTTAAAAAAATCATCGCTTATCAAGGCGTGTTCTAACCATCTGGATCTTCTTCTCCTTAAGATGCTCCATGTGATGTTTTCCTCACCAATCATTCTCCGCACGGCTACATTTCTTTCTTTCTTTTCCTATTTAATCTTGGGATAACCTGAGAGGGAAATACATGTAGACGCCATCGAAACTTGGTGTTGGAGACCCTCTTGTCTACTATTCCCGTGGTCCATGTCTCGGGTCATTCACAATCCCACGCTAAACAAGATTTTGTTCATAAACCGCTTTTAAGTTTGTGGAAGAATCAACTTTGAGCATAAGAGTTACCTTTTATCATTAACGTCTTATTAAATTAAGCTTTTCTGGTTCTTCCAAGTTTTAGTGAGTAAAGTGAACATAAGTGAATGTTTTTAATCGGTGTAATTTGTCTTTTAACAGCCCAACATCTGCATTTAGCTTTTCTTGTTCAAAAGTCATAGATTTGTTTTCTTCGTTATTTTTTCTTGTTATAATTAATTAACAATACTTGACCCTCTGCCTTCGAGGTATTGTTCAAGAGTTCTCGATTCTCTGCTGTAACTGCCATGTCATTCGCGAAGCGAAGTATGCATATTAATTTAATTTCCGTTTATTCAAACTCCTTCGATGCCGATTTCTTGTGCTTCATTATTGCTTCTCCTATGACATATTGAATGACGCAGGTGAGACATTGTGTCCATTTATAGGCCCCTTTACTTATTTTAAGTTACTTTACTGCTGATTAAGTGCCACGAAATCTAAAGATTTAGCACGCTGTTACCACGAAACAGTGCCCAGCATTGACACCAGCTTCTAGAAGAGCCATGAGGTAAAATAAGTGGCAGTATCAACACTGAGATTGGTTGAGTAAAATGACTCGCGAACTTATTCGTTTGATTTGAGGTTGCATTTCAAAATTACTTGCAATAGAACAAATTAGCGAGAATAATCAGAGGTGGGCGATACGCTTGGATACATAAGGACGAACATACTGGTAAATGATTGAAATCTGGTCTTGAGCTTTGAGCCGTTCCAGTGAAAAATCGAAAGTGAGAATACCATCCCCCAAAAGAAAAGTGTAGTCGTAAATTGTGGACGTAAACAAAGTACAGAGTGGTCACCTTTGGCTACATGAGCAAATTAAGTGCGCCTTCGAAGGGGCGTCGATGCACTCGACCTGATGCTCTCCCAGGCCAACGAGTGCCGAGCGTTTTGGCATGCACTTGTAAACAGAAATCTCCTGTGAACTGAGTATAGAGAAGGGGAGTGGGTGAGAGGGGGGAAGCGACTGCTGCGGTAGGGCGGGGGAGTGCCAGAGGGTGGATGGAAGGTAGGAGAATGGGGGGAAGAGTTGGGAGGGAATCGAGAAGCTGAACGCTTTGGTGCTCTGGTCCCCCTTTATTTTTGGGTGCCGAGGTGGTTGGTAGTTCGCTAGAACGAGCCAGCCGGTGGGATGGGGGAGGAAGTATTGGACCGAGATGGTTGCTTGGCATCCAAGGCGGTTGGCGTTTACCGGTGGACATTGGCCCTCAAATAAAACTAAACTCGCGCCGGGACCTCGAAGCCACAGGATTCCTACGCCGGGAGAGTTCTTCAATTATCGCTCCGCCCAGCCCTGGTTACTGGTCCAAGACGCTACACGACCGCAACATTTCAACTCTTCCTCATTTTGTTAAAACATTTTCCAACCCATGGGTGACTGATTTTAAGGAGAGAAAATTGCACTTACGTGTATAACTAAGTCAGCCAATTTAATGATCCATTTGCAGTGATATCTGACCTGAGGCATATAATAGAACTTGTCAAAGCCGGAATCATAGGTATTGTGAAATAATATGATTGTTTTACCCTCAAATGATCTCCGAAAGACAGAAATCGGGAAAGTTGTACAGCTAGCAACGCAGCAAAATTTATGCGCATGAATCGGTTACGCTTGAATCGGATATTTGCAAAAAAAAATTGTAGAAACATTAGTCACCCTGTTTTTATTTGATCTTACTTAAAGTTGTTTACAGAATCTATGATCGGAAACCTCATTCCTTCTTTAATTTATTTATTATATGAACTGCCTTGTTTTTATAGGCATATTATTTAATTAATATAAGCATTACATCGTTTTCATTTTCAAAGGGACGTCCATTCCCATTGTTTGATTCTGCCTAAAATGGAAAGCCTGCAATATCGCGTAAAAATATAAATGCCCTTTGCGAATCCGCCGGCTACGCTGTACGAAAAACGCTTCACAACAGCACCTTAGGAAAAAATTTATCCTCTCAACTATTCTAAGGTTACGACTATGGTCAGTGTTTAATGACGGTGTCGGGAATACAAAAAACATCTGATAAAAATGCATATATTATATGCATATATATATATATATATATATATATATATATATATATACACACACACACATATATTTTTCCAAATATGAGGACCGCGGTAGTCCAGGGGTAGAGCGTGGGACTACTGATCGGAGGGCCGTGGTTCGATTCCTGGGCAAGCCTCTTCGGGTACCCTCAGCTCCGTTGAAGCTATATGATCTTACGCGCAACCGGGAAACCATGACTAACCATAACCGGCAAAGGGAAAGGAACTGGCCCTCCTCAGTTGATGTGTGATTTTCACTCGCCGTCAGGCTTAGTACTAGGTGAACTCCACCATCACCTACCAAACCGACCTTTGAGTTGATTACTGTGTTTATGGTTAATTTACAAATATATATATATATATATATATATATTTCTAAATATAAATATGTTATGTACATATATGGTTAACAAACATGGTTTTAGTGAGTTTAAGCTCGATTATTAGGTGAATTGAATCAAATTCTTTTACCAGCTAGAAATCGTCAAGGACATCAAAAAGGACGTGTCGAACATATTTGCATTTCTCCAATCGGATGCCTCTTAACTTGCCATACCCTTAACCATCAATCCATTTCGTTGCTTTACATTTGAAGGAACAAGGTGCCACATCCCTTGACCCGCCGTAGGTGACAGGAGGAGGCATCTTCCAAAGACAATTTCCGAAAGAGGTCATGGATGCGGTCTGTCGCGTTTCCGATGAAATAGGAAGTGAAAGAAAATATCTCTTGACTCCCAGGTGGGATCCCATTACAAGAAAGATTCATGGGGATCCAAGATGATTTCAAGCGAAATCGAATTTCTACGTAGTACCGATGGAAAAATGCAACGAGGATTATTTTTAAATCACACTGCGTACAATGCATGGCACAATTGAATATCTTTTATGAAGGCCCATGGAATTTATGAAAAATTTACAACATCAGGGTAAATTTAGGAGGCAACCCGAAATCTGCAGTACAGAGAGCCCACATGGTTCTTCTGCCTATATTAATTTGTATATAGGCAGTAGTAGCTATCTATAGGATGTAGCTTATTTGTATGTTGCGGAATGGGACTCATTTCATTAAGCCTGCCTTTGCATGAATAAAATAAATAACTTGATAGGCAAATTATAAATTGGCTACAGAATGAAATCCTTTTCTTTCAATAATTTTTATCAATTTTTATGCTACGCAGGCATTAGTTGCCCGAGCTCATCAGGTGAATTGTATAGACTGTTTTCCTTGAGACATGAGCCCCTTCTTCTGGCACAATAAAAACTATAACCTTCTTTTCATAGGGTGCTGAAATATAAATGAGATTACAGCTGATGTGAAAGCAATGAATGGATTTTCGGTACTAGCGTGGCTGAATAATTTCACGGTACGAAATAAAGAACGATTCCACGGAATAAGCTCCCAGTTGTTGCCTTGGAATCAGCTAGGAGAGGGCGCAATTCTGGGAATTCTATATTATCATAATACAATACTAGCCGCATTATTCATGCATGATTAAAGGGTAACTCGCCTGACTTATTGTCATTAGTATTCTAACAATATAAGATCAATACAAATATGGTATAGTTTGTGATTGAAATCCGTTCAAAAAATTAAAATACTTGGAGGGATTCTAGGGAAATTATGCATGACATCAACGACGCCCCTTCCATGATGCTATTTCCTTCTTTGGGTCGTCTTCAGACGTTCTACTGCTTTCAATATGTGAAACATACAATTTTGATTTAAATGGAGGGAGCAGAGTAAAAAAACTATAAACGACCTAAATATTTTGCTTGGCAGTAGGAAACTTACTATCCAAACTCTCGGCTATTGTTAGCTGCGGATTAAATCCAAAGGTTATGGAATTAAGTAGACCTGATCGATGACAAATTTGATAAAAAATGTTGATGTGAAACTCTTAATCTTAATGAATTTAACAAATCAGTCCGATTACCAGGCTCTTCAAGTCAGCATTAAGAAGTTTAATTTTGCCAGATCTTCCATTTCGTCATGACGTGATAAGTGGTTGGAGGTTAGCTTGTGCAGCTATCTTATTTTTTAACTTCAGGCAGTTCATCAAAAGACCCTGAAACCGGTGGACTAGATTTTGCCATTGGGCATACATTACAACTTTTTTAGATGCGTTATCACTGTCACGTTTACTCAGACACAAAAAATAATTTCTAAGTAAGAGAGAAAATTTAAAATTAATAGCATGAGGCATCTGTAAACGCTTAGTTGAACTGACGAAAATAATGAACTAATGGTGCTTTGGTAAATTAGTGTCCTCTAATCCTACTTCCATTGAGGAAAGTTTTGATGAAACTTGATTTGATGGGTTTAGGAAAGTTTTCAGGAAAGTAACCACGACGATAACTGATAACTTGGTACATGGAATAGTGATAAGTACAGAACATAAATGAAACAGTTTCTGGCGTCACTTGGAGGAAATTCTTCACATTGAAATTAAATTAAAAATACTTCGCCTTTCCACATAAACCACTTTTATTACTACCTAGGTTTCTTTATGGTATAACATCACCATAACGACACCTAGGTAGTAATAAAAGTGGTTTATGTGGAAAGGCGAAGTATTTTAAATTTAATTTCAATACAGAACATAATGCGCAGTTTTGGAAATTTGGAGGAAAAAAGTGATGAGCAGGACATATATTTTGAAATAGAGGGTTCAAGTGTTTACTAAGGTAGATCAAGTTTGGGGGTATTACTAACACCACGCCTTCCATGGGGTGCTCATATCAGGAGAATATGCGGATCCGCGTTAAAGAAACTCGGCTTCATTGAAAGGGCGGCGAGAAAATGCGATACGATAGTTGAAGAGATGTTATTCCGATATATTTAGGCCTCATTTGGAATATGGAAATCCGCCGGATTCGCTAAAAAAACATTACGATAAGCCGACGAGAGTGACAGGCCTTTTAGAGGAGTTAGGCTGTGAGCTACTTGACTAGTGAAGAGAACAAGCCAGACTTAGACTTTTAGCAAGGTTCAGAACGCACGAGTTTAACTATGGCACAAAGGGTATTCTAATGGCTCCACACTGTTTTGGGGGGTTAGGCCACAAAGATAAGGGACATCAGACTCAATTGCGGATGTACATAATTATTTTCTTTTCTTGGACAATCACGAATCATAATAGTAAGACATCAAAGCCATAACAGAAATAGTAAAGACATTAAAATTGCAGGGGAGGACAAGATTAATACCTGCGTAGACTTATAGTGCATTCGCAGGCGCATGTGCTTGTGAATGTTAGTTGCGAGCATATGTATTTAAATGTGTAAGTTAAAATGGGTTTTGCATGTTGTTGCATTCTGTTTTACGGGTGGGGTTCTGACACCCCATGCCACACGCCCTTATAGCGGCTCGCGAGGTGCTGTGTGGATATAGAAAGCACGATTGTGCTCCTACTTTTCCCTGAATATGACTTTCCCAGCATCAGTATACTCTGATTAGACCAGAAAACTGAATAGACCATTCATGAAAAACTAAAATAGCTGGACATGCTCTTAAGCACTTCTGAATAAAGAGATTCAAATTGATGGAGAGTGGAGAGGAAGTTGGCTCTATTATCTAGGCACTGCGGACTGCACCGCACATTATGATGATGACACGTGTGGAGCATCACTCGCCGTTCCATTTCATTTAGATGATTGTGTACACGTCAGCATCAGACTGAAGCAACTGGACGCAAGTGAAGAACGCTTTACACTTTTAATTGAGACGAGGATTGCTGACGGGGCACGTCAAAAAATTATCACGTTTAAACTATGAGGCGTATTGCGCGCGTTTATTGCAAATTTCGCGGGGAAATTTTTATGTATTTATTGATTGTGAACAATATCATAAACGGAAGGGTAGGGAATCTCCGACCCCGTCCATTAGCTATGCTCACTTTTAGATGCAACGCCTTGGCCGATTCTAGTGGCAGCGGCGTCTGCGGGCACGCGTGTTATTCTAAGCGGCACCACAAAATAGGACGCACCTTCGTCTTTCAAAGGAAATTGGCGCCAAAGGAAGCGGAGGGGGATCGATTCAAATAGAATGCGTTCAAGGGCGTCATCGCCCTCATTATAGAGCTCTGGCAATCACTCCCCAAAAGCAGTCTTTTAACCTTGAAGATTGCGTTTGTCGACGAGTTTTTCCAATTATAATGTATAACTGACAAGAAATGAACATTTTACTTGCCTGGGTCATGATCAGTTCGTCGCCGTGAGCCGCAAGGATAAATCACGGTCATGTGGAGGAAATGACTTAAACAATGATAGGGGTTACCAGCTTAAGCGCTTGCGGCGAAATTAAATCTCCGAAATAACTATGATGGAGAGCGGCAATTAGCGTAATATCTGCCCATTAGGATTACGCCTGCATTCGGAACGTGATGTTCTCTCCAGCCCGCATTCATTTTTTTCGTTAATTTTTCTCGCCGACGCCTCTAATATGGACATTTTACGCCCGGTGCGCCTCGTTATTACCCCAATGCAACTCAGTGAGACGCGACTTAGTAAAGCATTCAGCGCAAACTATGCATGAGCATCCTTTGGATCCTTTTCGTTACCAACGACAGAGTTGGTAACGAAAAGGATCCAAATATGTTCGTTTTTCGAGCTACCTTTAACTCGTCCTGAAGCTTGAAATTAGGCAGTGGAAAATAAAGATATTTAAACATCTGTACTGCGTGAGAGTGTGTTTAAGGAGTCATAAAATCCACGACTAATTAGATGCACCGAGGAAATTCAAAAAGGTGGAAGCATAGAGAGAGGGAGAGAGCAAAAAGGCATCCACTACTTCAGTGCACGAGCTTACGTTATGAGTAAATGTGACGAGCAATATTTACGGTAGTAGAGAGGGAGTTCAAAACCGAGGTGGTAGATGGGATAAATTGGGTAGCAAGAACATAAATAAGTGAAATGAATGTCGCAAAAACCATACACGACCTACCCATTACAAGCTAACATGTTGAGACATCTATAAATTGATCGTGTATAAAAGCGAGCTCTATATCTTAGTATTAATTTCTCACTTTTTTGTATAGTTTCCTGAATTTAGGATTAATAACAGAAATTCTTGTGATTAGGGTTTCGTTATAACGACGATATATTATGTTCCTAGCGTTTTCTTAACTTTCCCCAAGAACTCGTATAAATAATCGCAAAGTTATATCCACGAGCGCCGGTAAGTTGAGATACTCGAACGAGGTGTAAAAGGAGAGGAAGAACAAATGAATATTTCTAACCAATCGCATGTTTCCCTTTATCTCGGACTCATTTCTCCAGAGATGTCATTTTATTATTGTTATTATATTTGAATGGCTGGTTGGACGATGTAAATTATTGTGTACCTGAACTTAATGGATTCATGAAAGATCTAGGGGAAGGAGCAGTGCCCCGAGGACTCCGGAACTTCGGAGTACGGAATTTCCTACTAGCTTCTGAATTCATTCTAACTTTCCTAAATTTAATTGTCAAATTATACTTGCCGAGAAATCATTTGATTCTCTTCCATTATTGAGAAAGAAATTCCGTACTAGCTTTTATATTGGTGCCTGCGTGACCTACTGGTATGGCATCGATAGATACTAGCATGCTTAAGTTCTACGACGACGAGTTACAATCCACACATTTTTCATAATGGAAGAACTGATGACACCAAAAGTATAATATAGAAGAATTGACCCACACATGACCTATCGGCTATTGTAAATTACTAGGAACACATCGCATGTAAAGTTAACTCACCTATGCCATGCTACCGGTAAATTCTTCTGCCAAGTAATTCCATCTAATCTCATGAGAATGTGAACATTCGCAGTCCCCAGAATTCAGTTTTGGTTTGCATCAGTACTTGATATCCAACGGATTTACAATATTGTCTCAAGAGAAATTGGAAACGGGAAAAGATCCTCCATGAAAAAATAAAAGCCCATTTGGAGAAAAATGAAATTTCAAACGCTCTTTTAAAGCTGAGGCCGTGACATCGACGGTGTCAAGAATGGAATAGTTTAGCTTCGGAAATGAATCCTTCAGAGCATAACGCGGATCGTATGAATTTCTAATTTATCTCCTGTCTTGAATTAAGTAATTAAAGTAAAAACTTAATTTATATTTATTTTAGGATATGACTGAGAACTGTACTTTTCATATCAAGTCTTAAGAACTCAAACGAAAGATGGTCCACGTTTATATTTTAAGTCTAATTTTAGATCTGTTCTAGGTCTGGTTTAGCTGTGGTCTAGGTCTGCCTGATTTGGTATGGTGTCGTCCTGTTACCCAATCACGGATGATAACCGATTTTCCAATTTTTCGTGACCATAGCTGACACTTCAGCATCGCGAGTGACGGAAACATACAATGCTGTTATAAACACGCGAATCATTCAACATTGAGGCAAACTCGCGAGGTAAAACCCATTTTTTACAATAATTTATTTAATTAACCAGCAATGATAGAACATTCCATCGGCTCAGCGACATCCACGTTTACGCATAGATTTTTGCGTGTGGGATCCGAGTGAAAAAGGTCTCATTCGGGAAATTGAGAAGGTTCAACGCCGGGCAGCCCGTTTTGTAAAAAATTCCTACGATAAAACGCAAAGCGTCACCGAAATGCTCATGGATTTGGGGTGGGAATCATTGGCTGAAAGACGATTCAATGCAAGATTGAAATTATTAAATAAATTTAGATCCGCATGTTTCAGCACCGAGGTCTCGCAAATTATTCGTACTCCTACATACATTGGTCGCTTGGATCATGCATATAAAATTCGGGAAATAGATGCCAGAACTAGCCGACTCAAGGACTCCTTCTTCCCACGGACAATACGGGATAGCAACTGCAGGGTTATAGATGGCAAAAATTCCACTTGCCACCCTCAGCGTCTAAAAAATGATTAGTTGTATTTAAATGCATGCTCTTCCACTAACCTTATGTGTTTTGCTATAATAACCCATTCTTTCCGAATGACCTCATTCGTGTTCTGTTCATCTGTTTTTAAGTTTCCCTTTCAGTCCCTCGTCCCTCTCCGCGGGGGGAAATTCCTGCTACCTGCAACGTTGGGTCGCATTCCCTGCCTTTTAGACTCTTTGGGGGTAGAGTGTTTCGTGGTGCATTTTCATGTGGTGTTTCAATTTCTTGCTTGTTGTGTCCTGGCTTCCGTGTTGTAGGATGGCTTTCGTGCTGCATTATGGGGTGCAGTTTTTTAGTTGTTTTGCGGTATACTATGTGTTTGCATGAGTATTGGATGAAGGGATTTTTGCATGAGTGTGTGCGCTACTGTGGGTGTAATTTTCCGTGTTGTTTTTTTTTTTGGCATGTGGTATTTTTCCTTTTTACGGTTGGTGACCTAACACCCCCCGCCACACGCCCTTGTGGCGGCTTGCGGGGTATTATGTAGATGTAGATGATTTATATATCGAATAAGTTGTTTCATTTTGGTCGTAGTTCTTTTTTAGCTCCTATCCTTCTCTCTTTCGCTTACAAAAGGTTCAAATTAACGCTTACCTCGAAGTAGGTTCTCTGCTAACATACCTGTACTCTTTTCCTAACACTAACTACCCTTCCTCTCCCAATAACTTACCCATCCCACTTGGCGCATGCACCCTCTGCCACACCTTTTTTTGGATTGTTGGGTATTTATGCGGATGTAGATTTCTGCCTACGTTACGACTTCGTGGAGTTATTACGTCACGTCCTTACATTCAATGTGAACTGGTATTAACGATAGAACTCACGACTACGACGCCGCTAACAGTTAAAGTAGGGGGGGTGCATGGGCGGGCCAATCCTGACACGTAACACGCGAGAGGATTTTTCCGTCCTCTCGAACTCCCCCCTCCGCACACCTGCAACGATTTCATTATCAAGGCATCCATCGCTGCACGCCCGACCACCTCTTTCCCAATCCTCCGCGCAACTCTTGTTTACACTTCCACGTTGCTGCATTTGCACTCATCCGCCACGTACGTACGAGCGAGCCGCCGCGGAAAATCGCGCCTTGTTTGTTCTGTGACGTCCCGGGGTGAGCGCAAGTCGGAGTTTCCCACCTCATTTGGAGCACTCCATCACGCTTCCTGTCTCGTCTGCTCGAGCGTCATCGCCGAGGGAGGCTATCTGCATGACTCTTCCACACCCTCCCAATCGAAATCTGCCCGCCCCCGCAAATCAACTCGCTTCACCTCTCTCGCAGCAGCCTCCCCCCATCCGCTCTCTTACACCAGCGACTGCTTTGCCCTCTCGAAATATTTTCGCGGGCGACGGGCAATGAATGCTACTCGCTGAACCTCCATCTTGTTTTCCTCTCGGCTTTGAAGGGGCTTGTTTTTCTAAACGCTCCTCCGGGTGCTATCTTCCCATTCTCGCGTGAACTCTGTCCATTTTGCACGGCGCAAAGACACATTGGCAAGAAAAACTGTACACCATTCGGATAAAACCTAGGTCTCAAGCTGCCCCATCCCACAACTGCGACGAGGTTTTTCACGCGGTTCCGATTAAAAAAAAATGAGGATCGCAAAATATTAAGGCCACCGGAAATACTTGGCGCCCATCAAATCAATATCTTTCGCAAATTATTTTTATGAGCCACGTATTTAAACAATTATATGTTCGCCGCAAGGTACATGTATTTAGAACTTGGGGCGGAGTGGAAATTTCGCGATGATTCTCCCTCGATTGAAGGGATTTACATTTCGTATTTTCATTTAATTACCGCTAATACGACCTCAGCTGTTTCTACAGCTGACCTCTAAGCCGCTATAGATAGTTGGTTCCTATTGATGATCGTAAATTTGTGGGATACACGCAGAAAGCAATAATTAATCGAAGATTTATTTTTGAGCTGTCCTGGTGAAAACAAATAACGTAAAGATTTGAAGAGAATTAACAGATATTATGTATTATCATCCCAACAGTTGCTTGCCTCTACGCGTGATGTTCAATAGCGTAGT
Source organism: Hetaerina americana (assembly GCF_022747635.1). NCBI lineage: Eukaryota > Metazoa > Arthropoda > Insecta > Odonata > Calopterygidae > Hetaerina > Hetaerina americana. The sequence goes on from NW_027286763.1 coordinate 47,834,133, forward strand.
GTATATATACGAGGTCTGTTCAAAAGTATCGTACTGTTGTGTTTTTTCAAAAATTATTTATTTATTCATGAACATCTATTTTCTCCCCTTCAAAGTAATCCCCATTAGATATTTAACACTTGTGCCAACGTTTTTTCCAATCCTCCAGGCACCTCAAAAAATCATTTTTTTGTGATCTTGCTCAGCTCCTCCTTCGATGCAGTCTTTTTCTCGTCGATCGTAGCGTCGTCCTTTCACGGGCCTCATCAGTTTCGGTAACAAGAAAAAGTCACTGGGGGCCAGATCTGGGGAATACGGTGGCTGCTGCATCATTAGTGTATTGTTTTTGGTCAAAAATTCGTTATGTGTGAGCAGGGGCGTTGTCATGGCGCAAAAGCCTATTTTTATTCTTCCACAAATCCGGGCGTTTGTGGCAAATTGCTTGGCACAAATTGCGCATAACTTGCTGGTAACATTCCTTATTTACCGTTCTACCTCCTGGCAAGAACTCATGATGAACCACCCCCCTGTAATTGAAGAAAATCAACTGTAAGCAAAACTTCCACATTCGACCGAACTTGGCGCGCTTTTTTCGGTCTTGGCTCGTGCTGCAGCTTCCATTGGGATGATTGGGAGTTTCCGCGTTATAACCATAAAGCCATGATTCGTCACCAGTTATGACCCTCTGGAGCAAATTTGGGTCGTCGCGGACAGGGTACAAAACACCTCATTAGCAATGTTTTCATAGCGTTGCTGTTTTTGGTCGAAATTGAGCAATTTTGCTACGAATTTCGCGGCGACCCATGTCATGCCCAAATCATTGGTAAAAATCGAATGGCACGAGATGTTTAGGTGCTCAGCAACTTCTCTAACTGTGGTTCAACGATATTTTCTTCACTTTGTCAATGTTTTCGTCTGCTGTTGACGTGCTTGGGCGTCCAGCACGCTCTTCGTCGTTCACATGTTCTCGGCCCTGAGAATATTTTTACCACCGATAACCGTTGCTTTGGTCCAAGGTTAGCTTCTCCATATGCCACAGTCAACATTCGGAATGCGTCCGCAGACCTAATTTCGTTTTTCACAAAACATTTGATACAGATTCTTTGATCCATTTTTTGGAACAGGTAAAAATCGAAGATAAGCCAAAACATGTCCCAGCAAAACAGTTGTCAAAAATTAACGGAATATTAAAAATGGCCGAACTTTTAAGGCATAAGTGAGAGACATAAGTACCAACATAAGGCCACAAAAAAATCGAAAATCAAATAAACTTAACCCGTGAAAATTCAAAATTCGCGATACCTTTTGAACAGACCTCGTGTATATGTATGTGTGTATATATATATATATATATATATATATATATATATACACGCATATATATTATATATATACACGCATATATATTATATATATACACGCATATATATTATATATATACACGCATATATATTATATATATACACACATATATATTATATATATACACACATATATATTATATATATACACGCATATATATTATATATATACACGCATATATATTATATATATACACACATATATATTATATATATACACACATATATATTATATATATACACACATATATATTATATATATATACACATATATATTATATATATACACATATATATTATATATATATATACACATATATATTATATATATATACACATATATATTATATATATATACACATATATATTATATATATATACACATATATATTATATATATATACATATATATATTATATATATACATATATATATATATATATATATTCATCCACATGCCTAGCTAAGCCTTGTCAGGCTGAACATGGCCGCGGTTAAGAAAGCGATTAATACAAGCCTTTGAACATGATTTCTTGAACGAAAATCGGAGACAAATTTCAAAGTGTGTGAAAGTATTTCCCAAGAAAGAACAAAGCCAATAGGCGCGCTCATCCATTATTTCGGGACCATGTTGCCCGACGTTTACTAAAAGAAAGCTTGCCCTGCTCACGTGACTTTCCCCGAAGTTCAGTTTCGCGAATAGCATACTCTGCACGCTATTTTCTTTGTAAACACCCCTATGCTTTCTCTTTAAATAAAATATGATGTGGTAATTCAACTTTCTTAATTTTAGTCGCCATTTCGAGGGAGACTTGCTCGTTCCCATTTGAGGGACCAAATGTCGACGGGCGACTTGTTTCCAGTGTTTCTTCTACGTCATGGTCATGGAGTTTCGAAAAATAAAAAGAAACGCGTCCGTGGCTCGATGTTAGAATAAAACACTCGTGCGCAAAAAAACTCAATGGGATGGATCTATTTAAAAACATCTCTTTATTGATCGGGCCATTTGCCAGGGAATGTCCTGATAAATCTGAATGTAGGGTATCTAAGCTCCCATTGGAAATATTAATAGCCATATTTTAAACACCCGGTTAAAATTCCGGTGGTCATTCAATGAATGCCTAATCAAACCAAAATTCACCCTCCTATTCGATATTCATGAGTAACTGAAGTTTTTCTAGTAAATGTACCTATATCCCAAAAATATTTTCGATTTTTAGGATGACCTCTAACCAACCTTTCAAATTTCTAACACGTTTTCCACCAGTAATCTTTTACCTCAATCAACCAGTACTACACCAGTACTTTCTGGACAGTATATTTCCTACCCATGAACTTCATAAAGCCGTCTTTAGAATTAAAAAGCAGAAATGTGTCCAATAATACGAGTAATTTATAATAATCCACCTTGGTGTCTGAAGTAGCATACCCAAATTTTGTAAAGCCATGGAAAACGAATTTCTCCCCACACAGTCGTTTATGAAGTGGACAGCAGTTCTGAGAGAAAAGACTCCCAGCGTCTCGTCTCTCATGCTTAGTGCTGAAGGCATTGACGACGAAACCTAAAATTTAGGAGCTCACTCACCTTACATACCACTATACATAGATTCTGGATATTTGCCAGTCCTCTCGGACAAACACAAATAATGAGCATATAATGATCCCTGCATTCTTTTCGCCTTTTCATTACTCTCGTCGGCTTAGGCAGAGAATAGTTTCACCAACGTCCAGGGCTTAAGTCGTCAGGTCAGATGGCCATAAACCTGCGACTAAACTCGCTTATAAAAGATAACTACTGCGAGGAAAGCGATGCCAAGAGAGATAACAGACAAGGCACAAACAATTCTTTCTTGCACTCAGCAGATGTTTACGAATTATCTGATACCCAAACTTTAATAGCCATGAATAATAATTTAGATGTGGTTTTTTAATTGTGCAATGTAGAAGCCTCATATAGAAGTCCATCTTTAATTTCAAAAAATTCTATTCAAATAACGACCTCCATGTGAGGCTCGTGCCATTCCTGATACGAAAACAAACCTCCCGGTTGGAATTCAATTTTACTGTTTTCCACGAGGGATTCAGAGGAAGTGAAAAATTAACTTGGGAGTCAGTGTTTAATTGCTTGGTCGTAGCCCAGCCACTTATCCTAGGTTAACGAAATGTGGGAAGAAACAAAGGTAGCGAATTTTTTCGCCATGCTTATCACACTTATTTTTCGATTTGCGTATTTTAGATGAGGACGAAGTGGGGAACCACAAAAAAATCTCCGGATCGAAAAATGCCAATAATATCATTATGATGTCATTAGCAATGAATGTTGAGTATTGTTACTAGTAAGTTTGATTATTTTACACATAAATAAATCAACGAATGGAAGCGATGATTGAAAAGTTATTTTACCCGAACAAACGCGAAAACGGCGACGGTTAATTGCCTGAAGTATATGATTCAGACAGTGATTACAAACAGAAAAAAATTATTATAACCTTGGTTTGGGGCAAACAACAGTTCCCAGTCCTTAATTACTCAGAAATGGCGATATGATAACGGTGCCTTATGATATCATATTCTCAGAAAGTACTCTTCGATTCAAGCTTTGAAAGGCTGATAATATACCATTCATAAGACACACAGGATTTCAGCATTCTAAAATTGAAGCATTATTAACCATCGTTATTGGGGAGTTGTGAGACTCATAAGGAATATTTTGCGGGAAGACTTATTAATTCCTGCGGATTCTTTAAAACGTGTCAGGCGCGAAATGTTTAATCTGTTGTGTGTCGAAAAATACACGGGTTGCCGTTATGATTATCTGGGAACCGTCACAGAGGAGCACAAGAACGGAAGGGTGTTAACTGATTGACCGTAACGTCATGTACTTGAAATTTACAAGTCAAATTGTACTTATGTATGCCGGATGATACGTGCCTGACCCATTTGTCCTTTTGCGAATTAGTCATGTGTATTTGCGAATACATTTTAGCAATAATCTCATATTATGACGACAGGTTATCCCATCCTAAGCAATGACGGATAGATGTGAGCCCGAGGTTATTGAAAGGCATATAATTGTCCTCTCGTAGGAAGCTGGAATATCTCGGAGGGTTTCGGCCAGATTATCTAACGCGTCATTCGTGCGGAAACATTTAAGAAATATGAACAAGGCATGCTCTTTTTTCATTTCCCGCCGTGGAGCCTTCTCGTGCACAGCACGGACTTCGCTCGGTGGAGAGCGGTTGGGGGCGGAGGGAGGGGGGGTTGAGGGTTGAGGGAGGGGGGGTTGAGGGTTGAGGGAGGGGGGGTTGAGGGTTGAGGGAGGGGGGGTTGAGGGTTGAGGGAGGGGGGAGGGGCAAGGGAGGTGGCGGGAAGGCCACCAAGGATCGGGATGAGTGTCCTGCTGCCCTTCTCGTGTGACACACGGCGTTCCACGCGTTCCGACTTGACCACATCCCAACACACTCGAGGTCAGGCGAACCATGCACTCTCCATCCACTTGAATTAATAAAGAACTCAAGTAGTCTAATGGAAAACAAATACTGTGTGGTGGGAAAGTTTGGGACTTGGACTCGGTGAAAGGGTTTCTATATTTCCTATTCATATAAACCTAAAATAAGAATTCGTGCTGCGCGTTTCTCACCTTTCATCAACTAAGTCTTTTAAGGCATGCCGGGTGGAAAATTATGTTCGCGTTGTAAGATAGTCTTTTTGGTTGATTATTCAAAAAACCATTCTATTCAATAATTTTATGCACCATGACAAGTTAACTTTCATCAGTCGTGTAAGCTGTAATTGTAGCCAGTTAATGTTCGACTTACTCTGGCTAACGAAGTCCTTTAAACGATCGCAATAAGGTCAATATTTGAACCTAATTGGCCGCCTTAAATATAAAATTCTGAAATTTGTTTTCCCATTGTACAACCCGCTTAAAAACGAATTCATTACTTTGCTCTCTTTCTAAGGAACATTTGCTTAAATGATATAATTTGCTTTTAGAGCTCTTTATAGGGTAATATATCAGTTTTAGGACATAATGAATTTTGAGTATTGATCCGAATAAATTCATTAAAAAACTTACGCAATGGGAGATTTGATGCGGTGGTGGAATGAAACCGGAGGTTCTGTGATAATGCATCTTCTGTCCGAGCTGAATTCTCTGAAAACTTTGGAGGCAGAAGTATAAAATATAACCTCGACTTCCTCTACGGCCCATACACGTACAAAGTAATGGATACTCCGCGAGAATCGAAGGCAAGGAATACCTATACTTGTGTTCATCGACCCACACCCATAAAACTCGATGAGTACATTGAGAGAACTGAAGGCAAGGGATACCTGTACTTGTCCTTATGTTCATCATCTAAACCCCAGAATTGGGAAAGGTAAAAATGAGAGATTAACGCAACTATAAGGGTGACTAGTGTACTATAGACGAATAATCGAATGAGTCCAGTGAAATTTCTCTAAAATACCTATCTTGTCTCCTGATTATAAATATATTCTTCCGCATGTTTAATTGAGTGGGAGACGGTATGTTATTTAAAATAACCTAACCATAACATTGGTAGAAGCGGTTACTTCCCATGTCATGGATCCGTGCGTCTTCTACGAAGTAAAGCCTTAAACAATATTTATTAACAAAACCTCGTCATTTACTGACTCCTACTTCATGTTTCAAAGAAACTGCGGGAGATGCCGCAACAGTAACTTTTAACGGAGTCATCCGCTAATGTGCATTTCAATGCAACAGTTTCAGAGTGTAAAAATCATTCGCCTTGACTGGGATTCGAACCCAGATCCCTCAATATCCGGTCGAGTGCTTTAGCCACTTAAGCCACTTAAGAGGACGCCTCGGTAGCTTAAGTGGCTAAAGCACTCGACCGGATATTGAGGGATCTGGGTTCGAATCCCAGTCAAGGCGAATGATTTTTACACTCTGAAACTGTCCTACTTCATGGACCCTTTCACACAATTTAAAACGTTCCGTTTTTGCTTCAAACCTCATTTACCGTAGTACTGACTAAAATTAAACAAATAATAATGCTGAGCGACAGAGATGTGGATATATCGATCGATATTAATATAATCCAACAAAAATTAATTCAGTGGATTAATTTTAATGTTGCCTACAAAATCACGGATTATGGAATTCCCGGAATTTTCTCGGTTTTTATGATGATATTTCACTCAAAGTAGTAGTAGTAGCAATATTTAGGGGAGGCGACTGACAGCTGAGGTCATTTGCGCCGTCAGGGATGGACAGGAAAGGATGAAGGGTGGAGAAAAACCCGGCGTCGGCATTAGCCTACTCTTAATTAAAGGCGCCCGGAGGGGGTCCGAAGTTTAACGTCCTATCCGACGGATGGCGTACTCACTCAGTGCCCTCCACAAAGCACCTCAAGTAGGGATCGAGATAACACCGAAAAATATTCAACACCGCCGAGATTTGAACCCAGGCCCTCTGGGTGGGAAGCCAGTACGATGGCCACCGCACCATCTCGATCCCCTTCACTCAAAGTACATACACAATTAACACTATTTTTTTAAAAGGGGAGGATTTCGAATCTCGCTTGATCAATGCAGGTGGTCCCCGTCTTTTGTTCGCGTACAATTCTTTTTGCAAAAGTATAATACATTCGAAATTTAAAGCCGACTCATAACACCGTATGCTACCAAAGGGTTACGTTCCCAGAGAGATACATAAAAATAAAATAATCTCAAAGCAGTCGTAAAAGAGCTATTTCTTCCACATAATTTCGTGCAAAAAAGAACGATTGATTGAAACGACAGCTAAAAATTATTCAATCAAATTTCAATGAAATTTGACAAGTAATTTTGCCCCCTTCAGCACCTATGCTTTGCCGCGTACTTTAGTTTGGTCAGGGCCAAGCTTAATATCACGGTAATAAAGGCTCGTAATTAATAAAAAGATACTGATACAGTACGCCTAACATTTATATTACTGAACATGAATACCATTAATGGTTAAAATCCTGAGGTGGCAACTCAAAAACGCTAAATCCAGGCAATACCGGACGAGACAGAAAAAAATTGTTGAAGTAAATGCATATTCAATCACGGAGAGGTTTATAGGAATGTTTTTACAAATTATCTTATATTACTAGTAATTTAAATATTGAGAAGTTATAAATTATTTAATTCAATCCACAACTTGAGCGAATATTCTAATCCTCCGTTATTAAATTTTCTAATAATTGCGTGTGAAATATTTCCAATGCTTGGTACATAGTGTTTCTTTTGTTATTTTCCTTCGGCCACCGTCAAATTGTAAGTTGAGCTTTTCCGTGTCCAACAAGAGTAATAACTTTCATTGTTTCCTCTTTCAGTTAGGATCTTCTGTTCAGCATTATTTCTCGTCCGGCTTCCCTCTGTCCGGCCTACCTAAATCACCGTATCTTTAGTTATTCTTAGTCGGTCACCGTCAGCGGCAGACCCAGAAATATGTAGAACATGGTTGTGCCTTGTTTTACGGGAATAAATTATATATACACCCATTTGAAAGAGTTGGAAGATATGTTTTTTCAAACCCACAATATAAATGAATGAGCTTTGAAAAACTTAAATCCCGGAGATCGGTAATTTATGCTCAAATTTCACTTATACATGGCAGTAAAAAAAAACAGCATTATTTCACGAATTCTCGATTTTCCCCGTTTCTTCCCGGGTGAACGAAATTTCCCCCTATTTTTCCCATTTTCTCGGTTGGTCCAAGATTACGTGGATGGTTTGGAAAAGTGAGTCAAGTGGCGAGGAAGTGAGTGATTTATACCGTGCCCTCTCCTTCCTCTCTTCCCCTAATTGGTGGTGTCCACAAAACATTGTGTCCTATCCCCACCGCGCTCTACCCTCCGCTCCGCCCGACGAATCAAGTTGAACGCTCTTCATCCAACCAGCATCTGGCACGACACCATTGATTTGATTGCCGCCTTTTTGGAAAACCTGGTGGCCACACGTGACCCGCGGCACGAAATCTCGCCCTTATTCCGCAAAAGGACCACCATGGACCTCCATCCGGACGAGTCAACCCTCTACTTTCCCTATCCCACCACTCCACAGCCACCTATCCCAATGAGTGAAATTCGTCCCAGACTCCGGTGGAACGTGTCATCGAGGGGAGAGGAGATGGTGGTGATGGGGGACGCGGAGGGGAGCTGCACAAGGAAGACAAAAGAGGAGGTAGGCCAACGCTAGCGGCAGCGCGGCTGGGGCGAGTGCCAGCCACCATCCTCGACTCCGACGTAAGCAACTCATGGTCAAATCCCAGACGGGATAGCGCGGGGGCAGTAAGTGGCCCTCATTAAAGAGGATCTGTGATGAGGATGTTAGGACCCGCATCCATGCCGTACATCTTCCACGCGAGGGGGGGATGGGACGGTGAGGAATAGGAGTAGGGCCGCTTGGAGCAAGATCGAGAGCGTGGGGCGAGATGGGAGGGGGATGAAAGGGGCGGGAGAACAGAGAGAGATCAATTTGGCCGTTTGGCGGTTAGAGTTCCCGCCCAATAGACACTCGAGCCGGGCAGGAAATGAGAAAAATCCATTATCAATAACTCAAAATTATGCGTCGAAAACGGAAATTCTCTCTCCATTTTTGAAAGGCTTTTTATCTTTTAAAAAGGCTTTCCAATCAAATGTGATAATAAAAATATTTTAATACATATTCCAGCACCTAAGAACAAACACAACATCAAAAATGCTAACAATTTAAGCAAAGCAAGCTCCAAAATTAATAAATAAATGTAAATTAACATATTGTCTCAGTAAGGTTTGGTCCCCTGGGGCAACTCAAATCTAAGAGATGCTTAATTATTTCCTAAGTACGAGTATAAATACATTAGTCGAAAATCACAGAATGCAGGCATTTTAAATTTGTTTCGTGATCGTTCTTTAAAATTGAAATGGCCCAATATGCATATTTAAATGAAATGCCTTCACAGTTGGAATTATCCTAGGCGTGAATGGAACACAAAACATAAATGGAATAAAAAAACATATGTTAAATATGACAAAGTCCACATTATTTCTATTAATCCCTCAATAAATGCTGGTTTCCACAAACCTAGGGCGGCTATTTTTGTTGCCGTTCAAAACTTCGTTACCCTAAAAACTCCGCATACGAGGAACTTCGACGCAATATAAATTCCAAGAGCAGTTCATCGCGTTAAATATTATAACTTTAAACTGGCACCTGTTTCGCTAATATCGGCGGGAATTTTTTTCTTCACTTGAAAGTAAGGCCATACGGGAAACTTATTTATCACTTTATATTCTACCTGTCCCGAATTACCTATAGAGTTTGCACATGGAATGCATAAAATCCAAATTCCCAATTTAATACATTTTTTAACTTGAACTTGCGGGACGATTAAACAAGGTCATTGGGTATGGATGCACTATTTCCAGTGTATTTCCATCAGCGTCCGTCTGCACTTTTTAAGCAGGAGATAGTTCTTGGGATGCCTGAAATCTCATCAATAGGCATTTAGGAAGTTTATGGGCAAATAAAATAATCACATTTTATGACGAAAAACATAACTCAAAGTGAGAAAACATCACAGAAGCAGTGTCAAACGTGAAGCAAAATAACTTGCATTTAATGAGGAAAGATGGATGCAGAATGATTTGATTGGGATGTCGAAGGCCATGATAGAGGGGAGAATGTTAGGATAAAACGAGGAAGGCTAGGTACAGCAGAGGCATGTTGGGTGGAATGAAGGGTGGAAGGAAATGCGCGGCATTCAAGAGGGGCTTATTGTACGTTCAAATGGCAGGTCGTTTTGTAAAGAGAGTCAAGGGAATGTGTCGTTGTATCATCGCATAGTCTGGTTCCATCCAAAACTTACCATAAACGATAGATTGCCTAATAATTTCGTAATCACTGGCAAGACTCGAGTTTATTAGCAAGAGTACCCTTTCATGCGGAGCAGCTTTCCATTCGAAAACTAGCAATTCATTGTGCGGGGTGCAATTCCTCTAGCCTTATAACCGTATGTGAACGTTAGGAGACCCTTGAGACTTGGCTCGCATTGGATCCGGAAGGACTTACTTCCTGCAAGCCATGGTGAGATGGGTCTCCCTGTCGGTGGGGGATGGAAAGGAGACGGTAAGGAAGGCTGAGGGCGAAGAGGGAAGGAAACTAATGAAAGGCATGAATGTGATGTGTGAAGATGGAAGGACGGTGATGTGTACGGAGGTTATGGGACGTCGAGGTATGGTGGAGATGGCGAGATGAAGGGTTGAACTGAAGACTGGGGTGACGAGAAAGCGCCAACACGAAAGAGACATTTAAGTAAGTTGAGATAAGTTTGGAGGATGTAGGATACGGGAATCTTCTCAGAGACAAATATTCACCAAGAAAGACGGATGAGATTCCTTGAAACTGAGAAGGAAAACACTACCTGGTTTTACAAGTGTTTCGTAAATAGTTTGCCTACGGCTTCCCACCCTGATGTAGTGCTAGCAAGGATAGCTTGATACAAATGCTTCATCGAACGAGCATCTCAAAACGTGACTACTCCTGTCATAAAACAACAAAAACATGCTACTGTAAGTGCCACAAAATTATTCTTGCATGAGTATTTTTAGATGAAATTCCTCCAGCAAAAACTGTGCACGATAGAAAAATTCAGTTGAGTCAAAAAAATGGAAAAATTATATTGAGGATAAATTTCAATTATATCAAATACAGGTCATCCTTGCATTCCAATATTTTAAACGAATGCAACAAAACTGCGATCAAAAAATATCCTCCTCCTTGATGGTCTGCCCCAGCGACGAAATCCGGCTTTTCACGGATAAAAATCAAGGGAGAATGAGGAGGAGAGATTAGAAGAACCTTTCATCAGTCTATCGCCGTCACCACATTGGTGGGATCAACCACAGCATGGGACCAAGGCGAAGAAGGTTTTTCCGCTGAGAAATGTGTGTGTTGTCGCCAAAACCTTTCCATGGAATGAATCCAGATTGAAAATTGATCAAAGAGGGGATGGTTGGAGTACACAAGACAAAAAAGGCTACTGTTCCAAGAAAAATCACAGGAGTGCTGATAGCATCCTGAGCCACGCTGTAAACAAACCAAATCAATGAAAATTGGCCGGCCTTCGTCCCGAGAAGAATAAATCCTTCTGCCCCTATTTCATTAATATTCTAATTTATCACGACAAATAGCAATTAAGAACCTACAGTTTTATTTTAGGTCTATTTTTCCTGATAATTATATCAAAGTTACTCTTACGATGCATAGACAACAACGTAATGCAATAACACCTTTGTGTTAAGAAATATACTCACATGATTTCCTCAGTTGAAAAGTAATTCATTTGTTAGAAATTCCATGATTGGAAAGGTTTCGAAATGAAGCCTTTCCGGCAAAATCTATAAAAAGAGATTAATGATATTTCTCAACGCGGAGTACAATTTAGAGAGATTCGATTGAGACATTTCTTGCCGAGGCTCTTGCGTAAACTCCACATTTCCCTATAGCAATTTTATTCTTTCACATTTTGCTATATATAGAATAATGGAAAAGTGATGGAACATCGAATTCACGCGAGGTCTTCTGACGAAATCCATTTCTCTAAATTACAATGCTTGAATCAGAAAGAAACCTTCACACACCTGGTGTACCAGAATATTTGAATGCAGATAAATTATTTCTCTTCAGTGAAATATCTTCGGGAATGAAACAGGTATTGAGTTTTAATTGTTACATGTAATCGCAAATCACAAATCGTAATCAAACATTCCAATTTATAAACCGAAATGATTAATGGATAAAAATATTACGTCATTAATGGTAGGAAGTCTTTTGGTTGATTAAGGCTGATAAATTTCGTATAACTCTTTACTTGCTAGAGTAAAGAGAATCGTCGAGATCAGATGTCGAATTCAATCGCAATGGATATCGCATAAAAACAAGACAAATTTTCTTAGCTTCGCGGAATGAAGTAATTACGCAAATTCAACGGGTTAAAATTCAGTACTTTCAAATTCATTCACGATAGGCACTGTATTGATCCCACTTGGAATTTTTACACCGTTTATAGCATTTGAGACTCGTCGATCTTTCACAATGTTCGTCACGATAAATTTTAGTCCATAATATTAAATAGCGCCTTTTTTTCATGTCCAACATATCAAAATTAATAAAATGACGTATGCATCTTTAAGTTTGCACTTTACTTTAAAATATGAGTCTTATTACTTTCGACCCCTGTAACTGGCCTTGGGACATACTATGCATGTTGCACGCATCGTTGTCATAAATTTTGCTCATGACACGTGTGGGAAAAGACGAAACGAAGCTAGTGCAAATAAAGTTTTGGATAGCGAGTCACTCTGAACGCGAAGAGTAAGGTCAATCCAGATTATAACTTTCGGCGTCGGAATTCAAGCTAGTGTCCATTATTCGACGTAGTTCAAGTTCGGCTATGCTGCTTGTCGCTGTCATTTATCGAGATTGATGGAGTGTAATCTCTTGGTCCCTTTTCCACTTGAAGGCAGTTATGCGGATATAGATGAATGCATAAGTCCTTAAAAAGATTACATCCAAGAATATTCCATTGAACCAGCAGCCTGGCACATTTAGAATGACGAATCTCAAACGGAAATAAGCCAGAACTGTTACCTCCACATTTCCAATTCCTTGGAGTAGCAATTATACTACATAAATACAGCAAGAGAATTATTCTCGTCGAGAAAAAAATGAGACAATCTCGGTCCCTGAAAAAGAGGCGTGAAAACTTTCGCAAGCCACCAACGATTTTACGCGCTTGCCTCGTAAAAAATCTGCGCCGAACTCTCTCGAGCTCTCCAGCGAGGGAACTTAGCGCGTTCCTGGAGTGTTGTTGGGGGGGAACTGAGAGGTCATCAGGGGAATAGGGTGGGGAGAAAAGGGGGGAAAAGAGGGGAATGAAGCGAAGCGGCCCCGCACACTTGGCCCCTATTGTGACTGTCACATCGGCGGGAACCAAGAGAAACACTGATGAAACACAACGAGATCAATTGGAGGAAGCGAAAGCAGTCAAGGGGGTCTAAGGGAAGGGGCGAGGCGAGTGATGCAGGGCGCATGATGGCGGCTAACTCTTCGGGCTAGACTCCTTCCTGTCCCGGCCACTACGCGCCCCCCTGCTCGCCTACCTCACACTCCAATGGACCCCCGTTACTCCTTCGCCCCCATCTCCTCCTTAGGGTGAGAGGGGGGACGGGAATGGGGCGATACTTCTTCAGTTCCCTGCTGCGATCATCAGTCGTCCCCACCGCGAATCTCCCTCCTCCCCCATCACTCTCACGTTCCTCCCACGCCGCTGCGGCATCCTCCCGGCCGACGTGGTTTCGGTCTTTTCCCGCCCCGACCTGCGTGCGTATCTCCCAACACTCCTATTCGTCGCCCACCGGTGGCACGCCGCCGTCGGTACAAGGCGGACAACATGGATATGGGTGAGTTAACCACGCAATGGAAAATGGATGTCCTCCTCATTATGGACATTTCATAAAAACCTATCTCACATTCATTCAATATTACACATTTATAGATGCTCTTCATAGGCTGTATCTAATGGAATGATGTAAATTTTAAGGGTAATATCAGAATACGAGGGATCCTACATAGCAAAACGTTCAGGTTTATAGGTAACCACATGCAGGATGAAACATAAGCTGCGAGAAACGGATAATAGGGAGAATGGAAGTTCACCATTTTACTGTCAAAACTGAACGGGAGTTCTAGAAGGAAAACCTCCGCTTAAATTGGGCGAAGCATATAGGTAACGAACGAGAGGGCCGTACGAAAAGTGAAGAGTCAGGCGTGATATTGTGGAATCGAGACATAATGAAAACTTCGTTGCAATTTTTCCACAGTTAAAACTTTATTGCCGACCATGGTTTCGATACACTGTATCATCTTACCTGAAGATGATACAGTGTATCGAAACCATGGTCGGCAATAAAGTTTTAACTGTGGAAAATTGCAACGGAGAGGGCCGTCTTTAAATAAGGGATGAATGAACGGAACGTTGGGTGTTGTAGTGGGATCGGTTGTCTCAAGGATTTTATTGATTAGAATATGCTACGAAGTTATTTCTACTATTACGAGCTCGAAGGAAGTTAGCTTGACTTGGTGAAGTATACACATTGTAATTTTTAGTGATACAATAAATGAGACATGCTCAGTCAATCAGTTTTCTTTGCAGTTTTAATTTAAAGACATCCTGAATTCCCGAATTGAAACATTATGCCGTTTGAAAACACTGATAAATAGCCAAGAGTAATGATGAAATGAAATAATACTAAAATACTAAATTAATGCGAAATATCTGAAAATTACATTTGGAGACATGGTTTTTCGGGCATTATTTACAAATTTTAAATAATTTAGAAACGGACACTACTCACGATTATACAATGTAACTGCGACCAAGATTATATGACCTAATATTATAAAACTAAATTTATTTATTATAAAACTAAATTAAATTAAGTTAACCGTAAAATTTATGTTTCATTAAATGAGACTTTCGACTACATCAAAATAGGAAGACAGGCAAAGAAAAGAATTGAACAGAATTAAAAGAAGAAAACCAATCGAAAAATCACTATCTATTATTATTATTTTGGCTCTTAACTGCCATTAAGTTAACATTTGTAATATTAAGAATTAATACACAGGCATGCTCTAATCAAATGCATCCAAATACTACTTCGTGAAAACATTACGAATCAATACTGCAATTCACCGCCATCCTCGACTACAGGAGTAAATACTAAGTGAGCAGTCATAACTTCCAAGCCATCAGCAAAAGTCAAGTTTAATTTTGAGCAAAATGAACGCTTTTCGGTATCTATCGAGGTCAAAGTAAAAAATAAAGGTTTCCACCCCTAAAAACGCCTTCTCGATGAAATATAGTCCCAATGCAGAACTTTTCCTTGCTGCGTTGCCAAACTTTGTCCTGAGCGAGCTGCGAAGGAGGCCACTTCCATTTGCCCCGGCATCTAAACCGTTGCATGTCCCGCGTTTCCTACCCGGGAACGGAGCCAAAGCCACTGCAGGCGGATTGGTCGTGCACGGTCACGGCACCCACCCTCCTCAGTCTCTCCCTGGTGTCCCTTCGCGAGCGTGCTCGACCGCCGCGAGCAGGAAAGGGACAACGTAGCTGCTTACGCAACGGAGATGGTTTCGGTAAATAGTAGCGGGGAAATACGAGGAGATATATGGAAGCTCGAACTGTACCAATCGATATCAAAACCATCTACATCCCCCCCCCTTAGAGCAGAGTGTAAATGCCCATCCGA
Source organism: Hetaerina americana (assembly GCF_022747635.1). Classification (NCBI taxonomy): domain Eukaryota; kingdom Metazoa; phylum Arthropoda; class Insecta; order Odonata; family Calopterygidae; genus Hetaerina; species Hetaerina americana. Next base: position 47,849,782 of record NW_027286763.1, read on the forward strand.
TGACTCGCAGAATATTAAAAAACGTAATGCAAGTTAATGGGGTTAAATACATATATTCCGTCACGTGAACTCGAAATATACTCGTACCTTTGCAATTGTAGTATGGAATGCCAACACAGAGCTAAATTCTTTCCGTGTGAAATAAATACAAACAATTATTTTCGCAATAAATAAACGCAATTTTCCTCATAAACAGGTAGTTTCCTAAACGCGAAAGTATGCATTTCGGTGATTAAGAAGTTAGGAAACAAAGACTATCACAACCAATTCCTCCTCCCCTCGACCTGATCCTCTCCTTGTAAATCTTGTTTCCGTTACAATAATTATTTCGATTGAATTGGAGGTCTTAACTAAAGGCATGATTTTTTAACTTAAATTCAAAATTTAACTGTGAAGTATATATTATGTAGGTGAATCATAATTTTAGAGGAAACTGACTTTGCGCATTGTTCCAACATTTATGGAGAGTTTAAGTCTCAATACCTATAAATGTCACAATATTATTCTTCACAACCTTTTTCACTAACTTTTGAATGAAATTTAATGTATCGGATTCCTTTCAATTATTAAATTTTCAATTTATACTGGAAATAGTGTGGAGAGACCAACCTCAAGAGTGGGAATCGATTTCAAGGTTCGGCTAGGGTTGCCAACTCTCCCGGATCGCCCGGGAGAATCCCGGCATTTGGCAATTACTTTGAAATTCTTCCGCCTCCTAGATTTAGGCATTTTACTGCTGCTTTTAATCAACAAAATGATAATTTTAAGGAATGTACAATAGATAGTTAACTTGTAAGTAAGTATTTTTGAAAGGAACATTAACATAGGAGGGATACTCAAGGTGCTCTGGAAGATACTCTGAACATTGTAGCTACTCCTCCAGGCAGAATGTAATTTCCTTTTTCTTTGTTAACTGTCTTACTCTCCGTGAATTTTACGAAGAAATGCATTTTATGGGGTGATTGACATTGCACATACTTGTTGCGGAATTAATCAACGCCACTGGTAACATTTAATCTCTTTTAGTCATCATGCTTCTCACTTCTGCACACCAGACTGCTAACAAAGGAAACCGTTAGTTTCAATGAGCTAGTCGTCAAAGTAAGTTTTGAGTGTCCGTCACTTTTACTAAAGGAGGTCACTTCACATAAATGCATTCATGAAATTCGTATCATTTACCATATTTGCATTTTCTTCTTTGATTAAGATGACCAAATAGTGTTATACTTTTGTAAGAAATATTATAATCAGACGGTCGCGAAATATTTGCAAATTAAATGAAGTTTCTACGTCCTGTCAATGGAGATACCTGATAAATTAAAATAAAGGAAAGGGTTGTTATACTGTGGTAGTCAAACTAAAACACTTTCTTGGGAAAATTCAAAGGATTTTCAAGCAAGGAGTATCAACGCCGCGGTGGAAAAAATTAAAATAAACCACAGAATAGATCTTTTAAAATATAAATGCACTTAATTACCCGAATTTTTACGCAGTATTTCCAACGTATAATATCAGATAGTATTACAAAAGATTCTCCACAATCAAAAGGAACAAAACGATAGTGTTTATTCAAGGAAGAGAGGTTAAATTCGTTCTATCAGGTGATAAATAAATATGTATATGCAGAATTCAAAATATGTTGATAGCTTTTTCCACACAATTTGAAGGGTAGCTTAGAATACAATGTTTCATCGGCAAGTCATGAAAATCTACACGATAGAATCGGGGAAAACTGCAAAAATTACGTATTTCTTAAAGAAACAAAACTATAGATAACATTTTTTCACAGCCGCGTTTCGGGATGTAAAGCATGATTGTAGTTATAATAGCCACTGGGGAAATAAATTGTCCCAAATTGTATTATAACCTATGTCGTCGAAAATGCATTAGCTTCTGTTGGCCAGCCACCCACGACATGGCGAAAAGGGTATTCTTATCTCTAACTTAAAATATTCTAAATAATTTTCCATGGCATAACATCCTTCCAATTAAGGCAAATTGCTTGGATAACGTGATGGAACATGTTTCCTGTGACTGTGCAGCATTATTAAAAGTAGAGTAGGGGTAAAAACAGGGCTGGAATTTTTATCAAGACGCGAAAGAAGAGAGTGAATCAATATGATACAAATTAAGATCTATCATTGTGCGCATTGGCCAGAGACTTAGGAGACGAGTCTGTGTAGTCTTCAGGCAATGCATCAGTTAATTATTTATCTTACACTTCCGTTTTCAAAAACTTAAAATTGCTAGTTTCAGTTTTGATGAAACAAAATTTACTTATACTTTACACAATTGCATGAAGGCTGCACTTAAACCAGTTTAACTCGACATTGAAAACTTCAATTTAAAGTGAGCAACTCTGGATTTTCGTAATTCTCAAAAAGAACATCAAAACTTAATTTTTTTAACGTCTTCAGTCTGGAGAGCTCGAGGGGATTTTAAAGGTCTGATTCCTGCACGATGGCTGTCGATTTCTTCGACAATAGATAGTATTCTACATAACTGCTCGAATGCTCTGAAATCTCATTTTCTTCCACTAGGAAAACGTGAATGCTCTATATTTGGGGAGCGTTTAAGAGAGAAAATTATTATTCATTACCCTAATGATACTTTACTTAAGATACTTTATAAATATTTCTTCCTGCACGTTGAAAACATTGGAATGTAAGAGCATATCGTTAGTTTATATTCATGACCTTATGATTACCTTCAGACACACAATACAATACTTTTATGTCGCAAATAAAAAAACAAGCTTCATGAAGAAACGAGAGAGAGGTTGAACACTTTTTTTATTATATACTAAGGAAATTTGATGATACAGAAAAATAATCGTTACTCATATATTCATTATTTTTTGAGAAAGCCAACTGCACGGAAAAACCAAAAACCTTTCTAATAAAAATGTGAAAAACTTTACAGAAATTAGATGGAGAAATTGTATGATGATGTGCGCATTTTAAGTAAAATGTACGAGTTTTTTGATTAACAATGAAAGAGTGAATTTCGCGATTTATTTTAAACGAAATGAATAGAAAATAATTTTATCGAAGAGTCCAGAACAGTATTCTCGTTCACCTTGCCGATACCAGTTTCAAACGTTCCACGTAAAAGGACATTGAGCCAAGAAAAGAAAGATTAAATGGCCAGTTGCTCAAGGCAGAATTGAAGGTTACTAATAACCTCAGAATGGAGTGTAAAGAATCTTATGCCTTCCTAGTTAGATTTAGTAATAACCCAAAAATATTGGAAGCAACACGGCATCAGTCTTACGTAAGTGCAATCAATAATTAAATTATCCTTTCCTTTATCATTTGGAACGATTTATAGTTTATTTTGCCACTTAATTACTAGCCAAATCTAAGGCTATGTAAATGTATGTAAACATTTCTTCATTTAAATATATTTTCTTTTAAAAGCAACCTTGGTTTATGCTATAAATTCATCGCATACATTTCATTATGTATTAAGCACTAACACTTCCATATTAACTATCAGGTAAAGGAGTCAATATATATTATTATATATACTTATTAAAATATTGTCGTAGTTATTGATACAAGTCTCTTCCTATGATTCTGAAATGCCCACCCCTGGCCAAATCAAACAAGACTGAACGAATGAAAACCTTGTTTTCGAATGTTTCGACACCTTTTGACATCGAAAAGATGTCAAAAGGTGTCGAAACATGTGACGACCAAAGAGTGTGTTGTCCTCTACAATATCTTGCTATTAAATACCGACATTACACTCGACAGTCAAAAAACATTATTAAAATAAGGCACTCGATGGTTATTCCTTTTAGTGTTTACTTGGATATTATATTACATAGCTATCCGTTGCTACCATCACGCAGCTATTAATTTGCAAATTTACTGAACGCTACCCAGTTAATCATACATAAAATAAAGACATAGAATTGTCTATTAGAGCAAAAAATGGCTGATAGTACCTACAAGAAATAAAACTAATTCACATAATATTTACCACCCATGTACTCATTAAAAAAATTAATAAATCCAAGTTTTAGTTGGTACATGCAGGCGAGCTAAACCACTAGCCTACTACACCGCCTATGTGCATCATGAGCCAGCACATTTATGAAATTCTGAGACTCAGCCAATTCAGACCAGGGACCCTGGGATTGAATCATTCTCGTGGCTTTGAACTGGAAGCGAAGACTTAAGTAAGGCGGGCTTATGCGGAGAATGGATGGTCGGGAAGGGGGTTCGGTTGGGGTGGCTTGGGTACGTCCTCTCCCAGGATGCAAAGCACTCCGTTAATCTGAGGCGGCCACTTTGGAAGCCTGTCCCCTTACTTTAAAATCTCCGCTTCGACTACCGTGGACCGGCTCCCGCCTATGCCATAGCATATCCCACGTCCTCCTCTCCAGGAATACAAGAAGGAGCTTTGAATGGGCGCCACTGTGCGAAGACTTCGCCTAGGAAGCAGGTGAAGCGAAAGGCAAGCGAGAATAAGGGACCTTGTGTAATAATGAGAAAATCGGAGAACAAAAAGCGATCCTATTATTTCCCTCTTAGTTTCCTATCGCGGTAATTCATATGCCGTTTGATGTTTAGCAAAAAATTACGCTGTAAAATTTGGAAATTCTGAAACGAATTGAGAGATATACACAGGAACCACTTTTTTGCTTGCACAACTAGGGATATTGTTTATACCACTTCAGTCAATTCATTTGCTATTACATACAAGTTATAACCATTCTCCCCATCTTAAAATTCATCGACTACGTTCATATAGTCAGTGATCTAAAACCCGCCCCAACACGTTTTTCATGCAATTCGCAAATTATTCTTTAGATGGGATCATTTATGTCATTCATTATATTCTGTCAACAAGAGTACTTCCGAACAGTTACTAAAGGCAATATGTAGCCATGAATATAGTAAACTGAGGGCAAAACAATATTTTTATTCTACACTAACAAAACTTTCAAACTGTGAGGTAATTACTGGAAAAAAGTATTTCATGTCAATGGAACAAAAGTTATAGATAGCATTTAGGTGAATATTTACTAATTACTTGATCATACCGAGAAAAATCAATGGAGACACCCGTTAGATTATATTCTGAATGCTCGTATAATTATAAATTCGTAGCATCATTCAATCGTACAATATTCAGGTGGCGATAGAGACTTGGATATTAATTTTGAGGTAATTAACTTCAACCTACAATTCAAGAAATTAAAATGAGGACGAGGAATAGTAAACGCGAAAACTGTAAGAAAATAGGAGGACTTCAAACAATATTAAGACGAAAATAACACAGATACTGTACCTTTCAATTATATTTGTGCAAGTAATTATATTCTACCATGTCCTAGTATATTTCTCAAGATTAGTTGCCCATAGATTGAGAGGGTACGTACATTTTAAGGAACAGTACGGTATTAGCCATAGAAAACTGCTATTTTCCCCTATGATGGGTTCATCAGTCAGTCAGTTCAGCTGCTCTCGTCCTCTAAAAATAATCAATCGATTTCGTAATACTCTACTCGTATTTCAAAAGTAGCAACAATTTCACCGATCCGAATGCCTAAATGATGTCCACATAAAAGTTTACCGGTAGAAAAAATATTTCGAGAGTTCCCGACATTCCAACCAAAGTTTTAGAAGGGGAGTTCTCTACATTAATTAAATCTAAAGCTATATTAAATTTCTCCAAACGATCAATCTCTAATGAGATAGTAAATCAATTTTCAAATTTTAGTAAAGAATAATGCAAAAATAGGACAAAAAAATGAAGGGACTGATTCGTTTTCATAATCTTCAAATCATCGCCAAGTTCCACTTCAATATTGGTATTAGTAACGTTCTTTTCAATACAACAATTTCAGAGTGTAAAAATCATTCGCCTTTTACTGCATACACATTTCTAACATTGTGCCGTTTTCCCAGGGCTCACGGACAGCATTTCACTTTTTTGTTTTATAAAATCTTTCTCTCGAGCAGTACTGTATTCGTGTCCAGTTTCAATAAGAATTACAAAATCCGAATACGAGGAAAACATGTTTCGAAACATGCTCTTCATATTTTTTTCGCTTTGGCGGCATGCGGCGAGGAAGAGAATGGGACAGAATGCCGGGCTGAGAGCGTACGTCAGTTTTTAATCCGCTACGGATTATCAAAAATATTGATCTTCTATGAGCGGCTTGGGCTGCGATTCAGATTCCCAAATGCTTCATCCAACGGCCGCGGAAGACGCCATGCGGTTCCCATTGTCCCCTTTGGAGTCGTCAGCCTTACGTCACATTCGAGTGTTGCCGCCTGCATAACTCCTCATATCCACGAATTCCCCCTTCACATTTGCCGAAGGGGAGAGTGGGGAAACAACGATAAAATATACATACATGCGCTCCTCCAGAGCAGTGTTTCTCAACCACTGCCCGGGCAAAATGGAAAAAAATGATCGGGAATGAACTCATTATTAATGATTAAGATCGGATTCTCATTAAAATCGAGTGTAGTTCCTACACGAGACGATTATTTTGTCAGAGCAACAAGTCAAATATTTACACCAACATATATGTATATGATTTTAGTTGGCCTAAACAAAATAAGGGATTGCTTCGAGGTGTCCAGGAATGGTGAAATACCAATCGATATGAAATTCCAAAAGAAAGAAAATTTCTTATCAATATTACTAATGAGAAATTATAAGGGTACGTAAATAAAACACAGAAACAAAACATAAAATTCTCTGGTCGATTAAGCAAAGGGTGAGAAATACTTAAAATATTAGCTTGCATTGGTGCAAAAGATTTTTAAAAATAGCGAAAAAGAAGAAAAATTATTGTGCTCCCAGTGAAATATATGCATCGGGGAATACTTTTCGTGCGGCATCTCATACAACTAATGTGAAAAATTTATTTACTATGCTCCAGCGATTACTCGTATTCATTGCGGTTCCAATTCGATTCCATATTTTGGCTTCACATCGAAAATCTGTCCAATATTGATTTATCAAAAAGAACTCATCCTCTTCGTCCCCAGGAAATGCTTTTGCTTACGTGCCTCCATCTCCCTTTCTTGAGCCCCCTCCCCAAGGACTATCGATCAATATTTAAGATTATTCACTCATGCTTGCCGAGGAGGCTAATTGAAGTGCCCGTAATGAAAGATTAAAAAAAATAAGTTTTCCCCGAAAAAGACTTTATAAAAACACATTAGCGCACTCAAAAAACTCAAATGAAACATACAAGATATTGAAAATATAACCTAATAACGGTATTATAAGGCTTAAACCCTAGTACCAGGCTTGAAAATTACTCGTACTTGTGTGGGATCACCAGTTTTAAATGTCAGCACTACATCGGTGTTAAACCCTTTTATTATAGTATTCTCCTCAAGAGAAACTATTCTAAATTAATACCGTAGTTTCTGATCACGTGATACAAAAACGAGTTGAAAGATTCCATTAGTTTTTATTTTAAACTACCCCACTGCTAGCATGTACAACGGGAAAATATTCAGCAATTATAATAGCCAAACTGCAAAAAACCTCGATACCTATGGTACGATTATAGAACTTTCAACCAAGGTTTTACATTTTGTGGTGGTACAAGAAGTGTTTGTACTGAAATATCTGGGTGGCGCATTAATGCTTGCTAATGAACTCTTGACTCGTGCGAGCACTTACGCCTCTGTTTCATCCTGGAAGCAGGCTACCTTTCGTCTTTAGCTTCTGGCAATTTCTTAAAGAAAATTTGTCAAAACTAATGCCTTTCCTATTGAAACCTTTATGAAAAATTGAAGTCTAATAGATAAAACGATGTTCACATTTTCTATGAATGAGCTCGTCCGATTCTGCAGTTGGTAAATCCAACATTACCTTCTCTGGCTCAAGACTGAATGTGACCACGGTAATCAACCCGAAGGTTGGTTTGATAGGCGAGAGAGGAGCTCAGCCAATACTAAACCCAACGGCATGTGAAATTCATGTCAGTCTAGTGGGACCATTTCCTTTCCCAGTGTCGCCTGTGGTTTCCCATTAAGGTCTGGTATCCGAAAAATCACACAGCTTGGATGGATGAGCTATTTTATATTTACGCCGAGGAGAGGGGTTGGGAAAAATTATAAGCAACGAGTCTTTTTGGCAGCCTTGAGCGATCTCTTGACCTTTTTCTCCTCGCCCCCACCCGACCAATCACGGTGCTCCATCGACGAGGATCTCACTCCTCAAAAGAGAGTACGGTATCTTTAGGGTCCCCGAGCGAGAAAGAAAGGCGAGGGTTTTTACCTTATGCTCCGGCTCATACGCCCACTCCAACTACCTCTTTCCCGCGTACCCTACCACCACCTCACTCCCCTACACCCTTGGACCGAGCGCAGTGGGGAGGGATCTACCAGAGAGGGGCGGGGTGGAGGGAGGGAGGTCGAAGAGGGGTGCGGAAGGACTGAAACAGGGGCGATGGGGGTAGGAGGACAGCGAATTTCCTCGCTGAGTGGGGGGAGATGCAGCCGGCGGAGAGAGCTCGGGAGGCGGGCAAAGGAGGAGAGGCTTGGTGGGTGGGCCGGCGCCGCTGCTCCGGAGACGATCGAAATGCGAGAGGCTGAAGGCCGCCGGTTCCATTCCTCGCGCGGGGCTTTCCCCGGGGTGCGGAGGGAGGCTCGCCGCAGATCCCTAAATGACGTCTTTTTGAGGCGTGAGAGGAGCGGGCGTGATTGCTCGCGTCGGAAGGGACGCCCCGCCCGCCCCACTTCTCGCGCGGCTCCCTTCGCACTACGCCCTCACGCGTTCGTTTGATCCCTTCCCCTTGTCACGGTCTCACCATAATTATTTTTATTCGATTTCGAGGTGCTCTGGTGGCTGCAGAGGGGAAGGAATACAAGGGGCAAACACTTGAAACTAATTAAGCAAGTTGAGAACAAGGAGCTGTTTGCGAGGTGAAGTGCGCACGTGCCCTTGATATCCCAACTCTCACTGAAAGCGACTCGCGGATTAAGATGCCGTAATATTCACCTCGCGCTAACCTTTTTGGGTGAAGGACGCATCATCGTAATTAGAGGTAAAGAGTGCATGGTCTGAAAAATATAGAGCTTTTACGCATTGAGGCACTAAAGTGCAGATCCATTACTGACTCATTTCGGTTTGATTCGGTGCATTTTATTCGAAATGAATAGTGGTACAAAACAGTAAGCGCAATCTCCATTAACCTTTTAGATTGTGGACTTGTCCTCATGTCCGTCTTATATTTCACGCTATTCAGTATCGAATACGTACTGACACAATTGATAAAAAAGGTATGGTGATATTAATTTTATCCAACTCAAACCATCCGCATAGGCCGTTTTCTTGATAAATGGTAAAACGTGAATATTTAAGTCTACAACATAAATTCATGTTATGAAAATTATGCTAATATTTACTTTAATTTAAGTTTATCAAGTACAAATCTCACAAACTTTATCTAAAATTTACCATTTCCATTCTGCATTTACTATGAATGGGAGGTAAAAGACCAAGTGCCATAATATTTGCATTTTCTTAAATATTTCAAAACATATTGTACAACCTGCCATATTTTGAAATTTTATGGAGGAAAATTTACAAATGCCTCTTTACGCCACTTTTGGCATTACAAATTTTTACCGCAAAGCGTGATACACTCTTTTGTTTAACAAACACCGTTGAAAATCTCCAACCAAAATTCAAAATTTGAAAATGCATGTTCTCGACCCATTAATAAAATATTTATATGAAAAGTAGGACAACGTTGAGTCCATTCCGCAAGATTACAATAGGATCGCTTAGAACCCCTCCAAATATTCTACTTTCTACTGGATTAATTGTTTAATTTCGTTTCGTAATAATGTTGTTAACATGACACAATTAATACCAGAGTATGTGAGCTGAGTCAACTACAAGCTTAGCTATTGAACCCCCTTTCGCAAACCTCTAATACTCAACATACGATTGAAAAAAACTGTTACGAATTACGTAAAATAAAATGTGTTTACATGCTGAGTGGAATGTTTCCACCTGGTGTACACAGAATTACAATAGGTTTGTAAATAACTATTACGTATACATTCAAAATATTCGACATAAAAGCTTATAACCAACAGAAAAATACCATTACATGTATTTTTTATGTAAATTACTCGATTGTTTGGCAAATTATAAATGAAAACTTGTGCATATTTTCGTCCTCACGACAACAGTTATGAAATTCCAGAGTTCTGAGAACCGCTTTTCCGAACTAATCCTTTTAAAAATTCACCTTTTCTTAAAATAGGGCTTTGGCCGTGAGAGTAAGGTAGCAAAGGCTGCCTTTCCATGAGCCATTATTCATCACGATTCACTGCTTTCTCTCAGAAAATGGAATGCATTCAAACTGAAAGTTGGATTATTTTTTTACGTATTTCATTTTTTTCTTGCCATCGTTTTTCCGACAACGATTATTAATAGATTTTAATTATTATTGTCGTGCTCTCATCTTTTCTTGTTAAATTAACCCATAACTTTTATGAACTTCAAGTATTTTAAAAACGTCACTTTTACATTTTATAGCAAACCTCAGTTAGGAAATCTGTGTGCCTAAATACATAACTAATGCAGACGCTGTCTCGCAAACGTCTTATTATGAACCCAGACACGTGAAATTTAGGCATTACTTATGATTTCAGATTATTTTTTTGATACTAAAAGACAATATAAAATGTTCATGTATCTTAATTATCGAAATATGTGAATTCATATGCTATGTGGATTATTTTATCTACAAATTAATGACTTAACTCTCTAAGTGGGAAAGTTTCTGTCTCTAATCCTCATTTCCGTTAGAGGAAATGTAACTGTGCATCACATTGATATTTTCACGCAAGTATTTTTGTTGTGCAGTACACCTCAATAAATTTAAAGAAGAAAAACTAAAAAAAATTAGTCGACATAACCAACGAAAGCTTCAGCATACTTATTCTTAGTAATTTCTTTCTTGTGAATACAGACCAATCATCAAATTTCCCCGTGATCCCAAATCGACCTCTCCATGTTTTATGGTGATAATTATCAGTAATGAGATATCCTACACTCTGAATAATCCGTCATAAGAAATAAATCATGGGTCATCGCATAATTTGATGTTATATACTCCACCTTTTAAAATTACGATAAATTTGCAACCAAGTAAAAATAAATCATTTATAGTACAAATTTGAAGTCAGAAATTAACTGCTTCTGCAAAATAAACCTTTTCAAGTCAACCTTTTCTTAAAAAATGCTGGTGGAGAGGCAAACAAATGCCGGATACTGGCATTTGGGTTAAAATTGGGACCGTGCAATGGGATCAACCTTTGCCAGCTTGAACTTTCCGTGCTTTTCATAGGATTGCTTTGAGCCGTCACGACATTTATGGGCACACGCAAAACCATTGTCTCGGGTCGCGTTTCATCTACACCTATTTCTACTGCGTCAAAAGGCTCCTGCTGTTGGACTACCTTAATCAGGCAAAGTTACATTACAAATTAAAATTAACTAATTGGGGAGACAAAGGAATTGTCGTTGTACTGTTTGGTAGCTCCCGTATGTCCAAAACTTACCTTAACCGGTAAAGTCCCCATAGCAATAATAATTCATATTAAACTTCAAACTAAACGTTAAACGGAAGTTTTGGGGAGGTTAGCAAAATACCTACAGAATATCCTTATTAAATTTTAGAATTTGCAAAAATCATTAATAATTTTATTATCATGTGTAATATAGAAGTTTTGGTGCTGCGCAGGAATTTTACCTTCATTCCTCAACCTAATTTAGTCTAAAGTCACGATTTTTCGTAAATTGTAAACGTGCGTGATTTTTTAAAGACTACAAACGATTTAATGATAATTTATTTTTTCTTTAGTTTCACGTATTCGGGTTAGTATTTGTGAACCTGACTAAGTTTAGTTCTCAGTAGTAAAAAGCAGTTTTTCCAGATCCTATTTTCTCAACGCACGGTTTCATGGCATTCTCTCCACAAATTTGGTCGAAAATTAATTTTTGAGCGTGCATTTATGCCAAAGAAAATATATTTAATACAAGGTTTTTATATTGATGAGAATTTCGCTATCACATATATATTATTACATTCAAAATAACAAAACGCCGATTGCATTTAAAAAACGACCCTAGCGTACCCTAAGTTGGAAAATGCGTTTTAAATTCTAATAAAAATTCTACACATAGGTATCAACCGAAAGGAGAGTAAGATTACAGAATGAAAGGTGGCATCAAAGATTTTCAAAAACATCTAGAATAGGTGTCAATTAAGCACAAATATTTAATATATTTCAAATATAACAAACGATATACGTAATCAAAAAATGATTATAACCGAATAACAGGCAACATTATTGAAAAATTACCATAACCTAGTAGATCCACCACACAGTGTAAGATATTATAAGGCAACGTGCTCATAAAAGTCACAAACATTAACTGATTATTATACAATTATTTTTACCATATATTAAAATAATACATAATGATAAAACAAAATAATAATAAATAATATTAAAATATAAATGCACATCAAACATAAGAAGTTATGCGACGTTAATATTTCCGACAAGTCAACTGTACCAAGCAGGTAAGTAGTAAAACCAGGTCTCAATCTTATATGTTATCAGCGCGTGTAAGTCAATCTTTATTATTGGGAAATAATATACTATTGTGCATGTCTAACGCACCGAGTGATGGTATAAAGTGAGATAATCCACAACAAACCAAACAAATTATTTTAGGAGTCCATTTCTAACTTGTACTCATTCCTAATGTTTCCAAACTTCCAGGTTTCGCGAGGACAAATCAATGATAAATTTATTGGCTTTCTTCGGTTCAGTTTGCCCTGGCCTCGAGTGAAAACGTCGACCATTGATTGGGAATGGAAAAAAGCTCTCCCTTGCCAGGCTATTTGATAAAATGAATTTTTTAAATGTTCCACTTCCATTTACGAAAAGAAATATATTTTTTGGATGATTTTTCCTCTTTTATTCCAAAATCTAAGCGAATATGAACCAACCTTAACTATTAATAATTTACATAAACTTAAAACTCAATGATTAATGTACATCATACTGCATCACGTAATATGGCAACAAATACTTTTCCCCATAAACGCATTTAAACATGAATACACACACACAAAAACACTCGCTTCAGATGCAGAGGATGGTTGCTTTTAATTAAGTATTGTGTATCTAGCTTGTCTGGCTTGATAGCCAGAAAACCCGAAGGTTGGAGGGCTAGAGCTTTTCTACTAGATCGGACTCAGTTCACAATAAGCACCCAAATTCATTTGTTTATGCAAGTAATGTGACGCTATTGCAGCAGTTAATTTCACCGTTAAACCCCGACACCGGGTTAACTTGTGTTTGGAAGTCATTTAATTCGTTCAGTGTTGACTGATGCAGAAAAATGCATCACAATTAACTTCTATAGTTAATTTCAAATTACATCTAGAAATACCACAATATTGCTATGAAGTTCCTAGGTTTTTGCAGAATTAGAAAGTCTGCCAGACTAACCCGGTTACTTGTGGTCATATTTTAATTCCCCTTTATCGATTGTACGAAGAACCTCGAGCAAGCACATACTTTTCGATAGTTAAAAATTTAAGGTAGACGATACTCCGGCAAACGCATAAATCAACTCGGCTAATATGCCTCCGAGCATTGAAATCAATATTTTCGAGCGGTGTACATTGGTTGCAACGTCATTGATCCAGTAACTTAGCCAGACACCACTGCCCCAGCCGGGGGCCTTGCTCTAACACTAGAGAACCCCAATTCAATTCCTCTTGAATCTATAGGGCAAAGAACCCTTAAAACCGTTTTATAACGACTTTGCTTTCGCCATGCAGGGTTTCCACTCGTCTTTCACAAACACAGCTAGATACTCTGACTGAAAATACGTTAGGATTGGTAATTATGGTAGTAACATAGAGGTGTATTGTATTGGATGAAGGGATTTTTGCATGAGTGTGTGCGCTGCTGTGGGTGTAATTTTCCGTGTTGTTTTTTTGCATGTGGTATTTTTCCTTTTTACGGTTGGTGACCTAACACCCCCCGCCACACGCCCTTGCGGCGGCTTGCGGGGTATTATGTAGATGTAGATGTAGAGGTGGTACTTGTCAATTGATACATCATTAGCATAAATTACAACTGTTAACATGAGTTTTGTATTTTTAACGCTATAAAAGTAATGGATATTACCCCATTAACTAACCATACACTGTTACCCGTCAAATTTGTCCCTACGAAATTAACTTCGTCAGCCCAATACTTCCCACTGGTGAGAGATGCCAGGGGAGCATATCACCGTACAAGGCTCGATCTGACATTCCAAATCTCATTGCGCTCATACGCTTTGAAATCCGATCGCAAGTACTCATTTCGGCACTCGACTACCAGGCTCCGCGGTCATTAGCTGAAAGTGGGAATTAAAACGATTAGAACAAACCTGGCGTGGCAACAAGTAAATAAAGTTGTTTGCGTAGTGTTTACGCATTCCTTAGAACCCTCGCAACAGGGTTAAAGAGTTTTCTGTGACCTCTTCCATACTGCTTCTAATCTAACACTAAAGAGAATGCAGGAATCCATGGAAGGATCAAAGACATTTCTCAGATATTCATATAAACGTACCGTGACGCCCGTTTCTATGCAAAAGCATACATGAAAATCTCCAACGGTAAAATAAAAGATTCAAAAATGGTAATAACATCGAAATGTGTGTCGTTCATTCTCAGGTATAACCTGTAATCTGGTTCATGTTCTCGCTAAATGAGTTGAAAAGGCGGCTTCCTGCATGTATTACTTTCTTCCAACCATGACTTATTCCACTCCGTACAATTCTTCATTTTTCTCATTCAATGCGTAACATAATTAGCACTACGCCCGATGATACAAGAGCAAGTTTCATCTCCCTTGCTTCAACATGCTTAAATCAAAACCAATCCTTCCTGTAAGCCCTTCTATCCCATCGCCATTGACATTCCTGGAATTCTCTACCGATTGATCGACTAAATTATTAACATTTTAATTAGCAGTAGTTGCCGAACGATGTGCTCGACTATTATTGAGCTGACTTACAATTAGTCTTTAAGCCAGGAGTATCGTAAAGGGCGAGCGAGAGAGAGAGAGGAATTATTGAGATGGAGTATTTAGAGAAATCTGACAACATAACTACATTAATCTCAATAACAGTCTCCGTCAGCGATAAAGACTTCATCCGAAACCGGCGTTCAGGATTCCAACTGTTCTCCGTGCAATAGCCATGTGTGAATGGGAACAGCATTGTAAAACCAACCATTCCGGGGAACAGAACTCTAGCGTATGCAGTCTCTCCACTACCCGCCACACCAGCTTTTTCCCGTTCTTTACAAATTCTTTCAAAGTTTGAAAAATTTTAAGTAGAAAGTCTGATCCTATGCAATCAAACTTTCTTTCTTTTTTCGTCATAATTCTAGAAAAACTGGCTCATTTATCACAAATATTAAATCAAAACTAAAAATATTTACACGCTCAGCTGTATCATTTCCATGGACCCAGCCATATCACGTTTAATGCATTCCATTTTTTTATAAACCTGTTCTTTTAAACCATTCGTGAAGGATGGAGTAACCGCCGATTCTTTTAACTGGGTATTCAATACAATTTATTTTACTGGTTGGCGTCAACATCTTAGGTCAATGTGACATGAAAAGTCATCATCCTTCCCGGTTTTTTTGAATTGCGACCACAGTCATGCAGTCATCAATCCTGGGAATCATTTGTCTCGCCTCTCCATTCGATTCGGCTCGGTCCACCACTTTACTTGTCCAAACTTTATTTCGCTTTCGATTGAAAAACTATTTTTATCATGTATTTCAGGTGTGGCTCACCCCTGAGGTCCATCGCATTCTCTTTTAACTTCCAAATCTCATCGGCTAAAGCTGTTAAATGAGGCTAGCGCCGTTGATGAAGGACGCAGACGACCAGGCGTGAAATAATGCACCACTTGGGTGTGCTATTGCGCTTGAGATACGCCGCAACGAATCCCTAAATTATTCCCACGGTGTCGGTTCCAGATAAGATGTACATGCCAAAAAAAATGATTTCGTACGCGCGTCCGCTCTTTCCCCACGCCGCGCCACCTCGAGAGAGAAAGTTCTCCGCTGATCTCCCGCGAGTTCACTTCTGTCAGTACACATATTCCCGCTCCCCTTGATCACCTTCCATTCCCCCCACCTCCTTCCCCGGCTCCACCCCGCCTCCCGGTCCTCCTCCTGCCCCTCGCCTCCTTCGATCCCTTGGACTCTTCACCCCCCCTTGGACTCAAATATAGAACCAGGGCAAGTTGCCCGCCCATCCCCGTTCTCCCTGCCCTGCAATGCCTCCTTTTAACCAATATCTAACCTCACTCGTTTCACTCCACTAGTCTCTGCGCTCGCACAACAACCGCCACGGCATTCGAATCGGTGAGGACGATTTAATTACGCGTTCTTCTCTGTTCGCGCGAGTTTAATGCCGAGGGAGACTCGCCCCGACACAATACGCCGCGCCCTTTCCGTATCCCACCCGCGCTTTCCTGTTCAGTCCGAAGAATGCAATCGCCTCACTTGTTATTGCCTCAGGAGCATGTCTCTTTCAAGGGCCTTGACATCGCCGATCCCACATTTACTCCCCCCCCCCCCCCCAACCCGGTGGTATTTTGGGTGTAGGACGAGACATAGGCTTGAACCGGTAAGAGTGTCTGTGCGCTCTCCCTCGGGCAATCCCCGGGTCTAGCAGAGCAGTCACTAAATTCGTCAGATGGCTCTCGTGAACTTTAATCTACCGTCCAAACTAAAAAAAGGAATTTTCAAGACGATCCACTAAGGAAAGCTAATATATTTGCGAGTTGAGCTCCCAAAAATTCTTTATCTCTTTAGTTTTGAGACATAAGTGTTATAATGTCCTGTGAAGTCCTTCCGACTGTTCACTTCTGTTCGGGCTTTCCAGGTAGAGAGTTCACCGATATCTATTTTTTAAGGCCGTAAGTATTACTTAATGCATGAAGGATTCATATCGACTCCTGGAATGACATTCGTGATTTTTTCGATATTTCTCATTAGTTTTTTGTAGGATTAATACATTCGTTATCTTCACGTTGGGTGACGAATTTTAAAAATGCTTTGAAATCCAGTTATGTCTTGCCAAAAATCTTTTCAAAAAAATACAAACTGATATTGTTAGAATTGATTTCTTTTACTTCCCTCGTTCAGGATGAATCTATATCGAATCTGATCTCTCTAATTGTGTTTACATGATCTCTCCAAACCGTAGTACGATGGGGGTTATGATACATTTTCAACATCGCTGCTAAAGAGACGTCCTTTGATTTATGCAAGATATTTTTATCTATAATTTAACCTTCGCTCGCTGAGTGATTCCCAGCCTGGCTCCTCTAATATTTTGGATACGCAACTAAGTTTATCATAACAATGTTTTTCAAATCTAGCTTCTCTACGCTGAACGCGATGCTATTCGGCAAGTAATCCATCTTATATGCTTGCAGCATATTCTAAATGAGGCCTAACCAGCGAAAGATAATATTTCCCTTTGACCTTTTCATCAAATTTACCCAGTACTCTTCTAATATATCCCAATTCTTTTAGCTTGTCCACATATTCCCCACATGTGTTTCACCCAGGATAGGTCGTGAGTGAGGGTAACGCCTAGGTATTTAATTGAGTCTACACATTCCATTTCGGTGTTCCGGATGCAGTAGGCGTTCGGGAGGGAATTGCTCTCTTTCCAAAAATTTATCACGACGCACTTTTTTAAATTTAATTCTAATTACCAAGAGTCGTACCAGCGTCGTAAAGTATTAAGGTCATCTGAGAAAGCTGCTGTGTTCTGAGGATCATGGATATCACGGTCGGCACGGTCTGCATCGTCGGCAGATAAACGTGTCTTACTAGGGACTACGGAGTCAACGTCGTTAACGTAAAGTAGGAAAATTGCGCAAATGACCTTAGCTATCGGACGCCTACCCGAATAGTTCGTGCAATTTCAACTAAAAATGAAATAAAATTTTAAAATTATATAAAAATTAAATTAAAATAAACTTAATTTTTAATGTTTCCTGCGCGGTATGTAATTACCTACCCCCTGCCACATACCCTAGTGGTGACTTGCAGGGTACCATGTAGATAATTTTATTCCGGAAAATTTATTTTCCCAACATTTGTACGCAGTTTGGAATGCTCTAAAACCAATAAATTTCCGATAGGTATCATTGAAATAATATAGATACAGCCGACTCCTCTTATGTCATTTTACGGTACTAAACTAGATTCCAGGACTTTCAACATCAAAATAATATGACGAGGGTGTCTTACTTTCGAAAATCGACTGACGTCTGCTCCACTTTCCTTGCACAGTCCGATATAATGGACCAATATGCCATTCAATCTCTCACAGCCTCGGAATCGAAAACTTATCGAGGTTGGCATTGAGGCTCATAGATATTTTAACACCGTGCAAGCCACCGCTAAGGTGTGTTGCAGGGGGTGAATACACACCTGACTAATTTTGACCCGAATATTTTACCCTTACCGCGAACTCTTCTCGAACTTTTGTCCAGGTAAAAATAAGTCTATTGTATTCACCCCCTGCCATTCATCCTATCGATGGCTTGCAGTTTACTTAAATAAATAAAACTCTCACTCATATGTGGTCACAAAAATCCAAGATGCTATTCTCGTCTTAATGCAGAGTTCAGACAACTGAAAAAACATTTCAAATTCCATACTATATCTATCTCTCTTCGGGCTTCTGATATTTATGGCTCACAGACAAACAGACAGGCTAATAAACTGTAACAGGATTTTCGTGATAATGAAATACGCCATCTTGCCTTTTATGACAGACTAATGGATAAGGACGATGCACAAATACTGGAAACAAAAATATTTTCTCGATCAGAATCGATTTTCTTCCACATCCCATCCAGGCGAATTTTTAACAATTCCGGTAAGTGTGACTTCACTTGAACGTTCCCATTTAACCATAACGCAGGGCATAAATTGATCTAGTAGGTACAAAATATTAATACAACCTTCCTCAGCTTCACGCACTCGCAATGAATATGCTGCAACTGTTACAGTAATATTTGTGAATACTTAATTTTTACACTGAACTGAACCATTGTGAGTGGGATTAATTTTAAAAACGCAACTAAACATAGGTTGTGCACAGAGAAACAACTCGTGACCTTCTGAACAGGATGATTACATCGATCAACTAAAAACAAAGATTATCATACCGTATCAACATCAAATTAACTTTTATCACGTAGTGAATATTCCGTAATTAGGTATTATAATAATTTAAAATCAGCCATGTGATAATTAAACACCGAGCAAGTAAAATATATCGTCTTAATAACTAGCCCTGGAGAAAAAAGCGAATGTCTCGCATTTCCCATTCATCATAAAATCGTGTAAGGAATCCTGCAAAAAAGACCGATAAAAAATTTCAATCTGTCGCCCCTTAATTAACACTGACTACGACTACTGTAAGAGCTTTTGTCGTTTAGGCTATAGCGCCTTTCAGGAAACCATGTCCACAATCCTGTTTACTTTTCCGGCGAAAAAATGTTTTTTGAGGCATCCAGAGGGCACTTTTTCGGATGAGTTATCGAATTTGCCAATGTGCAATGATTCCCACACCATTGTTATAATTCCGAAGGTGTTTGATTACATTACTATGCCGTATCCCTCAAATTATCGAAATATTTTAAATACATAAAGTTCCTCTTACCTTTTCAGACATGGCAAACACGAAACGCAGAAATTCATCCTGAAAACTAAGTCCTTCCAAATTTCTCAAATCCTCCACAAAGTTCCAGCCTTCCTGTGCCCTGTCCTTCACTCTGAACGGTGCCCTCTTCTCACTGCGAATGAACGGTAATGTTTGGTGCAGACAAATATATGTAGTGCCTAGGGCAGTGAGTTGACTTTCAATTCAATGTCATTGGTATAGAAAATTCAAGAAAACACAGCCACCTATTTTGCGCAAGAGAGGGGAATGAACAGCAAGACAGTCAAAAAAATGTATACGTGGGAAATCAAATTCCACGCCGAATTTCGTCTTGAACGGGAAGCGTTATCCTGCGTTATGAAGTCGCTAGACAAATTGACATTCGACCGCGGAACTGCGTGGGACATATCGTTGAAAACTTCCGATCTCAACGCCGGCAAAGGCCAAGGAAACGCGTAACAATCTAAAAAGCGACGTAGGGAAAGGAAAAAGTAGCCAAGTCATCAAACAACATTGAAGGGTATTGATGGAAAGTGAGATAATTAAATACAAAGAATGCATATTATTGACAGCGCAAATGATTCGTAACAATGTCACCCGAACTACTATTTCACCTACTGCCATTATGTTGCAAGGCTATAATCGTGCTCGGCGGTTAATATGTATATAACCAGAACGTCACTGTATCTTATAAAAGCATTTGCTCCCGTCAATCAAAACGCCAAAATAAACTGGAAGTGTTTGTATATTGGGTGATAAGTGTTTATCTTTGGCATTCAAAAAGCCTCCGAAGGCTCCAGCGATAACCCTATGCCCGACGAAGATGTCTTCTTCATCAAAACGACTTTGGCAGTCTTCTCCTTTGGTCCTATCCCCCCTTTCCCCTTTTTCGTCTCACCCCCTCCGCTCCCCCTTTAACGCTACCTTATTCAGGCATCCTCATACTGACCCGCATAAATTCTTCCTCGAGTTTGAAGTTTCTTGTCTCGATCGAATAGATGGAAGATCCATCGTCAATGTACGATTATAATCAAGAGGAAAACTCAGCCACAATAGAACTTCTCCGAATGACGTATCTCCACCTCGAAGAACTTTCATTACAACTTCACCGTCGATAATATTTAGGTGTCTTGGGTCAAGGGTAGTTTGGTGTGTGTTATCACCCCCTGCCACACACCCTAGCGGTGTCTTGCCAGGTAATTATCATGCAGGAATGTTAATAGGGTTTCCCGTTAGTGATAAATCTGACTAGCACGTCAATTATCTCCATTACAATGAATTAAATGCATTCCCCTAAAAGTTTATTATTTATTTATTGTGGTACCCTGGAAGCCACCGCTAGGGTGTGTGGAAGAGGGTGATTGCACGCCTGACAAATTTTGACCCGAATATGAACCTACCATGGTCGGACAATATCATTCGATAACGTTTCCCTAATGATAAGGGATCACTCTCAACGTTAGGGAAGAAATTACATCTTAATTCTATCTGTTCTACACTTGATCTCGCTAATTTTATTGACAAGATCTTGCGGTTATAATACATTTTCAAAATCACTGCTCAAGAGGCATCCTTCAAATCATGCAAGAGATTTTATCTATAATTTAACCTTGGCTCGCTGAGTGATTTCCTGCCTAGCTTCGCTAATATTTTGGATACGCAACTAAGTCTATCATAACAATGTTTCTCAAATCTAGCTCCTCTACGCTGAACGCGAAGCAATTCGGCAAGTAATCCAACTTCGTGAGGATCTTATATACTTGCAGCATATTCTAAATGAGGCCTAACCAGCGAAAGATGATACTTCTCTTAGAGCTTTTCACCACATTTGCCCAGTACTCTTTTAATGAATCCTAATTTATTTTACCTTGTCCACATATTCCCCCTAGTATGTGTTTCACCCAGGAGAGGTCGTAAGTGAGGGTAACGCTTAGGTGTTTAATTGAGTCTACACATCCAATTTCGGAGTTCCCAATGCAGTAGGCGTTCGGGAGGGAATTGCTCTTTTCCAAAAACTTCTCACTACGCACTTTTTTAAGTTTAATTCTAATTTCCAAGTGTCTTGTGTTTTAGGGGTACTCGTAAGCGACCACTCACGGCAGAAATTTAGTGTAGAACAGAGATTTAAGATGTAATTTTTTCCACGAACGATAAGGGATCAGAATAACATTACCCGACCGCGGTAGAGTCATGTTCAGGTCAAAATTAATCTGGTGTGTATTTACCCCGTCACACACCCTAGCTTTCTGGGTACTAAAATATCAAATCATTGATTTACACCTGGCTTCTGATGATTTGCACTATTTGATTTTTCGAAGTCGGAATAGTTGGTATGTTATCACCTCAGACAGTGTCAACAGAAATAGCACCCTACCTACTTTTTTATTTTTTCTCAGATTTCGTTAAAGTTCACTTTTTAAGTACGCGAGAGGCAATGGGGTTTAAAAATTTAGGCCACGGCCTACTCGTTTTAGTTCCTTCATCCTTAAGTTGAGGAAAGTCCAGGTGGTCCTTCGGTAATCTTCCATTTCGAATAGTGATCTCTGATATTTAATGTACACATATCATTAAACCCCCGTACTGCGGTAGGAGAGATCATATCAATGAAATAATAGAGATTAAAGGCAGAACAAACAGATTGAATATGGCATTTTTCCTACGAACGATGAAAGAACAGAATAACTGTATTTCTTTGCTCGCTTTTTTACGAGCATACAATTTTACATTAACCCAGATGGAACCAAATAGAAGTATATAAGTTAGGATATTGGATATTTGATTGCTACTTATAAATCACACTGCTCAAGAACATTAAGGCATGGTAACTTTCATGCCAGAACGAATGAAAATCACATGTATGGTAAATAAACGAGTTTAAGGGCACCTAAAGTACTGATATTTTATCAATTTCATAAAGAAGTGAGCGTGAGACGCAAGGACAGGCATTTGTGAATTTCATAGCCACCCAAGTCAAAGATTCTACGTGTATTTGCACTTCACACTGCCATTGCTTATATCCCATGTTGGGTGTTCTTTTTTACACAGCATCCAGTAAGTCCTATCACTCACGGAGCGAATGTTAGATTATAGATTAAATCTCTTGCATAAATTGTAAGGACGTCTCTTTAGCATTCATCTTGAAAATGCATTATTACCCCATTGTACTACGGCAGGAGAGATCATTAATTAAAAATTGCCAATTTTTAATTAATTATGATATTCCACCACATTACGCCTGAAACGTCTCTTTTTATAGGAGAGATTATGCCAAAAAAATTAGAGAGGTCAAGTGTAGAACAGATAAATTTAAGATGTAATTTTTTCCACGAACGATAAGGGATCAGAATAACATTGTCCGACCGCGGTAGGCGGGTCAATATTAGTCTGGAGTGTATTCACCCCCTTCCAAACACCTTAGCGATGGCTTGCAGGGTACTAAAATAAGAAATTAGAAAATTAAGCCAACGCTACGGTGTGGAAGGGAATGATTACACACCAGACTACTCCTGACCCGAAACACCTTTCCCTCCAGGCGCGTTCGGAAAAACGTTATTTTATTCTGATTTCTTATCGTTCGTGGGAAAAATGACATCTTATATCTATTTGTTCTGCACAATCTCTCGAATTGAATTGACATTTCCTCTCCTACCGCAGTACGACGGGGCTAATAACACATTTTCCACATGGTTGCTAAAGAGATATCCTTCCAATATATGCAAGAGATTTAATCTGTAATTTCACTTTCGCTCTGGGAGTGATTCCCAACCTAGATCCTCTAATAATTTTGATACGCCACTCAGTTTGTCATAACAACGTTTTGCAAATCTAGCTCCTCTACACTATTCTACACCAAAAGACAAATTGTTGGCAGAGCGGAGCGATATATAACATCAAATTCATATATTACATTCGAAAAAACGATTTTAAATAAGGCTATATTTAGCTAATTCATAACACGAACACCACCGGTTTGAAATCTATGCCGGAGAGGGAGGAAAATCCAAATAAGCTTTCTCATAAATCATTATATATAAATTCAAGGACGTAACTTTTCTCCAGAACATGTTCTTTGAAGGAATTAATAACTCGTTAAACGAATGAAAAATAGTACACAATCTGGAATTTGTCATTAAACCGAAAACCAAGAGAGGAGGCTGGACATATCCTTCTCTTGGGCCCCCTCCTTCCGACAGTCACCATTTACAGCTCGTACAAATGCGTCACCTTCTCACCCGAGACACGATCTTGTACCCTAAGGTACACCAGTTCTAGTATTTACAGCTCTAGTACTTATAGTTTTTCCACGAATTAATATCACTGTACCCAACTGACGACTTTTTGTACTCTTAATTATCTCGACTGGAATCTGATGTACGGTAAAACAGATTGCACGATGTTGATTCACTTGTAATGTGTACATGCTGAAGTTATTAACTTAATTTCAAAATTGGTTAACGCACATATTTAGCATTGTCTATAGACCAGACTTGAAGACAAGGGTGTACGATTTCATTTGCGCAGTCTGATTTTTATACTTACAATTATTGAATAAGAGGTGAAATCCAAATCAGAATTATATTAGGTATATTACGTTAGAAAAATATGGCTTCATAAAAAATCTGTCACTAAGAGGGAGTTGGGTAGAGGCCAGCTAGTACATAAGATAATTCGTGTTCCCAACCGTGCCCGTTAACACAGCGGTGTGGGAGTTTCCATAATACTCCAAACTGCTTCATCTGCAGGCCATCAGGGTAACGAAATACGAACTTTTAATAGTTAACGTATAGAAATTTTGTTTTTGGATCGATTTCCTTTGGATTATAATGATAGTTCAAAAATCGCACATCGGCAACAATTATAACAATATGGTAGCTCATTCTAATTTATGCTCGCAATCTAATCAACGTTCATTTGTTTTAACAAGAGAATGCCACTTCATTGGTTCCTTGATGAGCGGGTTATCTAATTTATTATGGTTAGTCCAATGAAGAATTACAGTTTAAATTTTCTCCAGGATAACAATAACGAAACATACAGCGTCCAATATGGCTGTGAAAAAAATCAAGCATCGCCTTCCTAACTTTTTAAAGCCTACGGTTACATTTTCTCGGACTACTTGCACTGGATAATACTCAATTTTGCAAGTATTCTAAGATGTCAATTTCTGTCCTGTTTCTTTGCTCAAGAACCTAGCTGGAATGTTTGTACAATAGTTATCACCAAATAAGTCTGTATCCCATTATCGAAGACATACTACTTCAGAAATTTCATATTACATCCTTTTCACAAGAATCCTTATTTCAAATCCCTTTCCGGCCCACAGTGGTGATTTATTGTGTTAAGACCCGGTTTATTCGATTGATTAAATGCATTAAAAACATTTTAATGAAACGATATTAATCAATACAGTTGTTTTTGGCGCTGAGCTGAATTATTATTTTGTTAACTTTAATCAAAAGACATTTTGATGCAGAAATACGGGAAGTAAGGGAACCGGAATAAACTGAGATTCTCCAACTATTCTAATAATTAATACATTTGATGAATTAAATCTGGCAAAAAAGAAAATCTGTGTTCAATTAAAATTCGCATTTAATAGAATAGATCAAATTTATTTGAAGCGTCGGGGAAATAAGGGTTGATTTCAAACGTCGAAATATTACAGAATTAAACAGGATGAGTTTTAGCACTAATTTGGTTTTAGGATAAAGATTTGATTTTCATAAGTGATCAGGATGGCCCTGTCCCACATTGCGAATAGCGCAACTTATAACGAGTATTAGGCAAGATGATTAGTTAAAGTAAAGCTTTACTCGAAAAACAATTACCACTCACATTCTTTTCTATTCATTGTGATTTAGTACACTATTATAAATCATTACTGCGAGGCATTTGACGGAAACTTTCTGAATCTACCATGTATCCAGTTTTCTTATTAGTATAAAAACTACCTACCTAGTAAGGATTGAATCGTTTTACGGCTCACATGTATCGATGCTATACTTGGGAAATTTTATAATGAATTATGATTTTTTGCCAAAAGAGAGATATTTTTAGGGCACTGCTATAATATAACGTTCGAAAGACAATGAAACTGCCAAAAGTTCAATTTGTAATCGTTATAAAAATGTGAAGAATCATGGAACACTAAAGATCTTTAATTAGATTTTTCCGTTCGGGGTCACATCAATGTAATAGATAAAATAAGAAAATTAAATCGTATATAATTGCATGCTCAGCCAATATTTAAGCCATGAAGCCGTCAAGTAATTCGAAGTACATTCATCGCATAGCAATGCCCTCTAAGTCTACTTAGCAGCTTTTTGATCCACATTTGGTGCGAATACTTTACCCAGCTTCTTCCAAAGCTGCTTTCCCAGCGAAAACGGCGTACCACAGGGTAAACATAGTGGTAGAGTGCAAGTGACGGTACCCTGGAACTGTAACGCCCACTGTCCCCTTTACACTTGCCCTTTCTGTCACTAGCACCTATGCAACACGCAAGACGAACCCACACTCGCGACAATTGTTGAACAGCTGATGGTGGCGCAGCGTAGCTATACACTCGAAACCGAAGGAATGAGCAAGAAGCACGCACGAAAACTACTCGAAGCCAGCGAAGACTAATATAACTTCTTAGGGTGGCAATGTACTATTTGTTGAGAAGCTCAAAAATATTTCTGGAAGATATTTTCGCACCTTCTTATGTTCTCAAGTTAGGAGACTTGCCGCGAAGTATCACGGGAAGGGATTAACAAAAATGCACGAAATTCAATACATAAAGAATTAGGGTTTATGTATTTTTAGGACATGATAAGGACTTCACTCAGCAATGCATCCCACTGAAAACAACAACTCTAATTGGTGAAGACGTGCGTAATGTCATGATTACACGAGTATCCTTTTCATTCGTCTTTTCAGGACAACGGCGTGTATATCGACGCAAGCCACACTACCCAACCTTACACGCGTTATTGATCGCTCAGTAGCAAGCTCCTCCCCACAGGACGGATAGGAAGTTACCCGAGCCATCCATAAAAAAGCGTTGTTTCAATACCTTCATCATTGCAAGAAAATCTAGACAAACATCCTCCAACCTATCATAAATCTTTGGCGACCTTGGCGGGACATTACGCTCATTTTACTTAAATATTCGCAGGAGTTACCGTTTTAAGTTTTTTCCACACTTACTGCAATTTATTTTGACGAAACAGTGGGTAAATTCTACCAAAAAACTTGGGTAACAAATCTCTCTGCACTTCTGGCACCACTTATTGCTATAAAAATGGCACCTGCATAACAATATCACTTGGAAATAGTAGGAAAATAAATTTATTTTGAAGAACATAGAATATATAAAAGAAAGGACAAGAGAATAATATCTCCAATATATTTCGGTTTGCCAGTTCCCCCATTTAATAGTTTTAAAATGCATACCTGTGCAATCTCTTAAATAAATATTTTTATATCAAAAACTAGATACATAAGTGAGCACATCAGTGTAAATGAACTAATTAATTTACGAAGAACCCACTAATTATTTTTCAATACACACTTTTTAAAATTAGGATCTTGCTATTTTAATTGACAACCATTACAAAATAACAAAAACGTAGATTAAACTTCTATTCAATATTACCCATTTCTTTGTTAGAAATAACCAAATATGACTGGCAGTTCAGTAAAACGTGATGTTTAATTACTACGATCATAACAAATGTAGCTACATAGCTACTCATACTTCCAATGAATGCTACTTTTCATAGAAATTTATCCCAACCTTATTAAATCCATACCTTAATTAGTTACAGTGGATAACCAATATAATTGCATTGCAGGAATTCTTCCTTAATGGAAAGTACCAACTCAAAAATGTCACAACTCTCCCTAATATATATAAGAATGACAATGCATTCTGCCCAATAATTACAACATGTTTAAACATACCTTACCAACATAAAATATTTGTACTACTCATTGTTTAATATTTGAATCGTCCGTGCCTTAGGCTTAAACTATTAGGCCTCACTGTTTAGATATGAATAATACATATCTGAAACTGGCAAAAAGTGATTTCCTAGTTATCTCTGACAGTTAACTGTTACTTATAATCAATTACAATTTTTAAAAGCAAGTATAATTGATTCCAGTCAACATCCTTGGGCAATCCTATCTTTGAGAAATACTATTACTGGTAAAAATGGAAATAAACAAACATACCTTATCTATTGTTTTTAAATCTTGTGATCCATGCTTGAGCAATTAGTTGTTTCATCAGGTTTAAATTCTTATTTCACTGCAAATTAATTTATTCACTATTTTTCAGATTCATGGCCAAGCATGTGATTGGTTTAACAATTTCCATGTTATTATTTATTTAAAATGAAGATCACCAAATTCGTTTCCATGGCTCCATTGGGCATCTTTGAAATGCGAATACATTAATTTTCTTTCTGAAGAAAATACATAAATACTTAGATAAAATTTATTTGACATAAAGACAGGATGGATCTTAAAAACAACAATTTTCCCCAAGGCCAAAAAGTTAGTGTTGTCAGTAGTTGAACAAAAAATGCTTCAATCATAGCTCTGAGAAATTAAATAATTTCATGCCTTAAAATATGTTATAACAGCATAAATGGAAATTCTTCTTCCAACTGGTGGCTTGAAGAGATACATTTGTGCTGTTTCTGTAATATGACAACTTCATAAATTCTTATCTATGGAAAATAAACTCTTAATTTCCCAGTTCTATATATATGTATATATATAGCTGAATAAAATACTTCTTTGTATGATCACCAATGGTGAGTTCCTAGAGGTGATGTCATATGACAATTATTTGAACAAGGAAAAATCCAGGATTGCCTGAATATCCTTAAAAATTGCTAATGCAACAGCCTATTAGCCTGCATCCAACTTCAAGCTTTCCAGAGATTCCTCAGTAGCAGAGTTAGAAAGCATGGTGGTTTAGACAAGTATGCTTCTTGCATTCTGGGATGTTTTTGAAGAGATAAAGGATTTTTCTTGTCTCAGTTAAAAAAACATCCTCTTGCCAGCTATTTATGGGTTGAAATGTATGATTTCATTTCTATTTTGCCATCAAATTCACTAAGAAACCCTGATAATAATCCTCCGATGCAAACATAATTGTCCCTAATTTCTAATAGCAATCCACATCAACATAGAAACTTTCTCCTTCATGCTAAAATGTATTATAAGGGACTTTATAACTTCCCAGAAATTAAAAAATTCTTCTATAATGCTAAAATCGAACAATCCTCGTTTTCTCAGATAATATCAATGCAAGAATTACTAATAATAAATTTGACTCCAACAAAATAAATATTAATTAACAATAACAATTTTTCAAGTTTAACTTCTTAAGTTCATACCATACTCAATGTAGACTCTTGATGTCCTATTCCACTGTAAATAAATAAAATAAATGAGTATATATATATATATATATATATATATATATATATATATATATATATAATTCAAATAAAGGAGCGAGATGCCAATGGCCAACAAAATTATAAAAACATGTAAAAAAGGGACACTCACAAGTATTCCAAAATTTTTTGAGGCAAGACCACCTTCCTCTGAGGACAGTAGGAACTGTAAATTTTGGAATACGTGTGAGTATCCTTTATTATGAGTTTCTCTACATTTTTGCTGAACAATGCCATCTTGCTCCTTTATTTGAATTATTATTCACATCCGCGAGACTTTTGTACCAGATACATATAAGTCTGTGTATGTATGTATATACATACTTGGGGTATAGTAATAAATCAAAGGTCAAAGATCGCAACGACTATGGCTTTCTCAACCTCCTAAAATTACTGATGCCAAACTTAGTTAAATCCATTACAGAAACATGAGGATATTTTAAGGTAGCTCGAAAATTCAATGCAATGTAGGATAGAGACTGATGTATTTCAAAGTTACTTTCAGTGATAAGTATTCTGAGTAGGAACAGACACTAAACTTTACCCAGATTGGCCCATTACTTTGTCCTTAGCATTTGTTTGAATCAATCAAGTCTAGTGATTGCCAACAATGGAAGTAAGAGAATTTAGTGTGTATTAAATATTTTATGATTGGGAAATCATATTAGGTTGCTTAAGATGAGGATTATTGTAAATCTGCTCTCATTTAAAATGGTCCAATCATGGTTTTTTTATGTTAAATTTTCAGCGTGGCCATATGAACAAAAGTGATGCTGGACATTCTGAATGCCCTGTTGAGGTTACTACTCCATTAATCATTGGTCAAATCCATGATATGTCAATGGATGATAGAAGAGGGTAGGTGAGTGAGATTGCCAATGCATCCTGAGTAAAGGGGTACATCATATTTTGCATCAACACTTGGAATTGAGAAAGTTATCTAAAAGATGGCTACAACTGTGCTACCATTGCTCACAGCTGACAAAAATGAAATCATGCAACATGTTTCAATGCCAATTTGCAGCTATTTCAGCAAAATCCAAGGAAATTTTGTCATCATTTTATCATTGTGGACTAAAAACTAGTAAAAACATTAATTTTAATCAAGCATTTCAGCATGATACACACAATGCTGGTGCCTTCTTTTTTTTAAATATGCACACAAAATGACCAATTATACAATGTTTGCAAGGAAATGATAGTGACTTTCATTTTGATTTAATTTTATAAAAACCATTTATTTTATAAATGTCCAAAAATACTTAACAAGTTGGTTAGTAAGAAGAACAACAAAATTAAAAATGACAAGATTAACAATTTGCAATTAATGTACATAAATGTATAATAAAATAAAACATTTGGAAAAAATATCATGAAAATAAATTCCAACGGTATTTACTCCAGTAATCAAGATAGCAGGTTGATAAAAAAAGTTACAAGATATGAAACATTGGCCCATGTTCAAGCTGCCAAGCATCATCAACTATATCAATCCTTACATTTAAAAGATCTAGCAATTAGTCATGGAATATAATGCATTTTTTACAGGAATTTAATCAGCTGTATACTACTTTCGCCGAATGCATAAAAATTAAGATTGCTGATGTTACTCACAACTCAAATGCAATCTATGAATTTTTTTCCTTAAACACGAAATGAAACAAAATTAAGTGATGGCCACCAAACATACAGCATATCATGGCTCACAAAGTCATGCTATAAGGGTTAAAATTATTGCAAAATAAAAGGTAGATTTAATACTGGATGTAACAATGAAAAAATTTAAATTTATGTAAATTTTGAAGTCTTAAAAAATAAGGTTTCCTTTCATGCAGGTCAGTCATATTGTACCACAGGACACGTAAGTAAGCTCTGGCAGAAATGACTCACAACCTGAACCGTATTGGCAGTTGTGTAATTTAATATATATCGTGTTGGTACCTTTGTTGACAGTTCCATTACTTTTCATGCAAGTGTATTGTGTTGCACTCTGCGGTGACTTAAAAAAATAAACTAGTTCATTTTTCCTTTGCCGTTGAAAATAGATGCTGATTTTCCACTAGCATTTTTTACATCCAGAAATATAACCTTTTATAAAATAATCTGACGTGGACAGTGGGATAAGAAGAAACTAATTAAAGGTTATGCAGGAAAGTCTTCAAATTGTCAGGCATTAACAATAATGCTATGAAGTTACAGCCACAATGAATAGTTGTTTTACATTATTGAACACATCATTGGCTTTTGCCAAGGCTGTGATGCTAAACTATCATTGCGACAGCTTGGCTATTCCACCCCCATCCTTAGTACACCCCAAGATTGATTTATTGGGGTGAATTTCATCAGAGAGCATATTTATTGAATCTGAATTTACTGAATTACCTTAAATTAGAAATTAAGTATCATTAAATCAAGATAACGATAAATTTCCTTTGTTCTACCATTATATAATTTAATCTAATAGATACCATTTTATTTATTTCACTTATTGCAATACAAATATGGCTGAACTAAAATCACAGTTTAACTCTGAGCTACATGCAATAACTAACTATGAGAGCTTTAACTAATACTCCTGGCAGCCTTGCATGGGACAATTTGGTAAGCAGGCTGTGGGTTACGCACCACTACCGAAGTAGCCAGCATCTCATATTAGTTTGATGCCAAACTTAATCGATGTAGAATATTAGATACTCTTATGATGACATCGAATTAATCATCTTTCTTTAATTTCTTGGTTTTTGATTTCAATACACAATGAAATGAGGAGTTTGTATACAATTGAAACTATATTCTTGATTCAAAATCTGATGCTGACTTAGTAGCCATGATATGTGTATGAAAAACGACTTAACTGTAACTTTCTGAGCCTTACCAGAGGAGGAAGTTAGGAAAATGAATCCAGGCCACTTTTTAAAAAAATTTAAATTGGACATTCAAATGCATAATTTATAAATTTCATGGATATATGAATTCATGATCTCCCAGCAATAACCCAGAAACTGGTAATGCTGTTTGATTTCAAATCTAAAGTTAAATAAAATTAATTTTCTTTTTTTCTGAAGAATTCTCAAAAGAGAAGTCACTTTCTGCAAGATCATTTTAAGAATTTTGACAAGAGTGAAAATATTTATGAATTTGTTACATAAAGGTATGCCTGGAAAGATAATGAAGGACAAAGGAGAAAAAAGGAAAGTTATAAAGGACTGTGACACCAACCTCGATATATTCATAAGACCCTATGACATCCATTTCTTTTGATGTCATTATGATATATTTCCCGAAGCCCAGCCTATCCCTACAAAATATCAGAGTTTAGGCAAAACAATCACTCTTCCAAATTTTTTTTAAGCCTTTCAAGATAACTCTTACGACACTCCATTTCATCACAGGGTCTGTTATGGGGTGTCCACACTGGCTCACCAACAAAGTATCTCTTGGCACGGACAAAATTCTGGAAAGAAAGCAAAAATCTTCAAGATCCAAAAGATACAGTTTTACTATGTCCAGTCAGTTTTACTGAAACTGATTAACATGCACTCATCAAACAAAAATCATCATCAAAGAAGTTTATATTCCTGATGATACCAAATAAATTGAACAAATGTGATGACTCAAACTAAAAAAATATTAATTGTGTTATGCACAGTTATTTGAATTATGCACTCAGTTGCCTAAAAGTTAGGCATTTATCATTCATTAAAGAAAAAAGTAATATTCTTGATTTAGATATTTTTTTAAATATTTACTTACATTGGTGTCCAATGTGAACCTATGATATATTCCGGCTGGAAGAATAAGAAGATCACCAGGTTTGACCTCAATTCGCACCCAATTTTCTTCCATATCTCTGACATCAAAATAACCAGATCCTTCCAAAACTAATCTAATTTCTTCATCAGTGTGCAAGTGTTCATGGAAGAAGATTTTGATCTATAAAAAAAAACAATTTTTTCAAACTAACTGCCTTTATTATGTTATCCAATTAGTATGTCACCCGACCTAACCTACAAGAACCAAAATCATATATTAGTACAGAGTAAAATTGACTGTATGAGTAACTGGTGAGAAGATAATTTAATGTTTATAAACAATGAGAAAACATTTACCCAATTTCATCCCTACCAAAGAAAAATTAGAGCCTTCCCACTTTTGAGGATAAGTCGATCCTATCTTAAGGGTTCTACTGAGACAAAATCCTTAGGGATGCATATTCATAAGACTATCATGTTGATAAATTAAGCTCAAAAGCTGCCATTGGATGTTACCTCCGGAAAAAAATCGTGAGCCTGGTTGACAAAGGAATGGCTCTCTCAGTTTATCATGCATTGATTAATAGTCAACTGAAATATGGCATCGCAGCGTAGGGGCACTCGTATCATTCCATGCATCTCTTAACGCTGCAAAAATGGGCAGTGAGAGAAACCTAGGTGAAGTTCCAATTGCAAGTACTTGTAGACCTTACTTAAAAAAATTTTTAATTTTAACTATTCCCTGTCTGTATATTATAATTGTACAGCAAAACAAAGCCATGTTCAAGTTGATAACCAACACTGATGTATCATAAGCAGTCAAATGAAAACTGAACACCCACCATAACACACAGTCTATGCAAAAGGTGGCAACACTGTTGTCACATATCGATACTGTCATCGCTGCGGTAAGAGAATTACATATTGACAACTCACAGGTGCACACAGTTGTTGGGTTATATCCTTTTTTGTGCGTGGACTGGTCTAGTGTGCTTGTCCAGCTGTAGATATGGAGGTAAGCAAATAAGAGCAGAGGTGTGGTTTGTTTTCTGTTCCGACTGTCCCTCATACATAAGTACAGAACAAGTCATTGTAATGAATGATAACTGCCCTTAACTAAAATATATATGTTTACTAAGAACCCTTGTTAGGCTGCAGTGAAATTCCTGAAATAATTTGCTGAAAAACTAACGGAAACAATTTGCCATTTAGGTCTAAACTTTATCAGTTCCTGAGCAAACATCAATGCTATACAAAAGATGAATTCATGTCTATCTCTGTCAATAAATAATTCTACTCTTATGCCTGCTGTTACTGCTCCTGTTTACTGTTTTCTTTTTTATTTCTGACTACAATTAGTATTCAAACTCTAATTTTAATTGTACTGAGTGAGCTGGAATATTTGCAATCACTGTGATGAGTTCCATACATGTACCAAAGATGTCTTTTAAGAACCACTTAACATCATTTATCATTAATTTTTTCATCCGCAGGTACAAAGTACAGTTAGAAGTGTCTGGCTTAAAAGAGGATTTACTCTGCAATACACCCAAATGGCAAGCTATTTATACGATCTTACAAAAGTATACTTATATTTGGGATGAATGGTAAGTAAATGAGGATGATAGCATTGGCACTATATTTAATGGAGTAGATTCTCAAATCCAAGAATACATTTACTTCCCATAGGTGGGAGAATTTGTTAGAAATATTCTGGTTCCTGCTTATGTTATTCAACGAGAACTACAGGGCTTCATTCCTATAGAGGAATCCTATACTAGATCTCCAGATAAATTTTTTGAAAAAGCAGCCTGATGTTAGGACAGCTCCACTTAATATCCCCGACTCTCACATAATTATCTTACCACTATTCACTTATCCAACCTAATTATAAAATATCCTAACAGTCACAAACCTTCCCCTATTACTTCCACTTATCAATTTGAGCCTGGGTTGCTACACCTTCAGACTTTAGGAGTGTATCCAACTTAGCCAGAATAAAATTCAACATTTTCTACACAAAAATGTCTTAATGAATTGCTATCTGAGCAGAGTTTTAGCACTCTGGTCACCCAAATTCATAGATGATAAGTTATTACGAGCTGTGCCACTGTCAGTGTGATGATGTTGTAAAATGTACATAATCATGTTAAAATGAGATTGTTAAATAATTTAGCAAACTAATGTTTTGGGATAATTATATCATTAATATGATTTAAGGATTTCACAACTATAATTTAATAATTTCAAAGCTCCTTAATGCACTTCAACAACTTTGCAGAAATTATAATTACTACCCCCTATTTTCAATTAGCTATTACTTCCTTGGTTTTTCCAGGTTTGTAGCATTACTGGAGGCAGTCATTGAAAGTGCTTCCAAACCACATTTTCAGTTATCCATAAATAAGTCAAACAATTAGCTCAATAATTTTTTTTATTATCCAGCAAATTGGAGCTAGAGATGAAGAGACAGCAACTGTAGTCCCTATTTATGAACAAGAGTAACAAAAAGATGGCCCATAGTATTATATCGAGTCTGAATTATAATTTAAACTTACCTTTTCCTCATAGTTTGGAAGCTGTGTAGGTGAAATAAGTATTTCATCTTCATATGAGTAACCTCTTTTATTTTTAAGCTCCTCTAACTCAGGATTTTGGGAGTCTAAATTCACCTGAAAAAAATAATACTTTTCTAAAACACATATTTCTCCTATAAATAGATATTTACATGAGAAATAATATCATCTGCACTGAGATCCAAACTATCAACATTCTCAGTTTGGTATATATCCTTGAAAAGAATGCACAAGAGATGACTCACTCACCCAAATGCACAAAATTAATTAACTAGGTGCTCCTGTATCAATGAATGAGTCAATAATCAAACTACAGCAGCACTAACTATTGATAGTAATTAAATGTGTATATTCCGATTTGGAACAATTGCATGCAGCCATTACAAAATTTCTAAATGGATTAAAGGCACTCTTACATTCTCATAAATTTGACAAACACTAAAATTTAACCAATCAATTAAATAAAAATTCAACAGACACATTGAGCCACTTTATTTATCTATCCTTACATATCTATTTTTAGGAAATAATGCATAATATTTTTGCCGAATGAATGTTTCCCAGGAGAAGACGTAGAAATTAGTGAAATAATAAGAGACCAAAAACTTGGGCATTTAAAATTTCCAAAGAATGAGATCATGAATGAATGTTTTTACACATGATTTTCTAACGATTCTTTTAAATATTAATCATGATTACACCCTCTTATGATGAGCCTAGCATCACATTCAAGAAAATGCAGGCATCTGTTTATGATTCAGAATCCTCACAACTAAGGGGAGACCTTAAGCTGCTATTCTGTAACAAGACTATAGTTATACATATTATTTTGCAAATAATTATATGG
This sequence comes from Hetaerina americana, assembly GCF_022747635.1. Taxonomy (NCBI): domain Eukaryota; kingdom Metazoa; phylum Arthropoda; class Insecta; order Odonata; family Calopterygidae; genus Hetaerina; species Hetaerina americana. Next base: position 47,886,202 of record NW_027286763.1, read on the forward strand.
AGGCATTAAGCAATAATGTTATTTATTCTAAAATTCTTGAGGATAATTTCTGTATGTTATAAAGGGCTATGCTGATAAGGAAAGTAAAAAGAAAAAGCGAATGTTTGATTGAATTTCATAACAGAAATAAACTTATCGTTATAACACTTGTTTCCTACATCATTAGAGGGGGAAGTATAAATGGAAAGAGCACCATGTGACCACAGACATTATCAAATAAAATACGAAAGGCGAAGGTTTGACTGTGGATTGGAGATGAACAACAATACTTTGATGTTAAAATGTGCACTAAATAAGTCCTTGAAAAAAAAGTCACATGAAGGGTGGCAATTAAAAAATGAAAAGAAATAGGAACACTAACAATTTTAATAAGGGATAAACACGAACAGAGGATGACAATCAAACTTTCACTGGAAAACAGATGGTAATGAGATGATACCAATGATTGTTAGGTGGCAGTAGAGAAGAATTTTAAGCAGGAAAGAACTATATGAAAATAAGGAATGGGCAATGGACAAAGAAATCAAGTCAATAATCTACCAATGAAAAAGTGCAGAAGCAATACAGCAAATAAAAAATACGGATAATGCAAATAAGTACAAGAAAGGTACTTGGAAGATAGGAGCAAGGAAGTGATTAAGTACAATAAGTTAGAACCAGAATATAACACGAAGAAAACATTTTTGCAAAAAGAAACTGAAGTGCAATGGATTAAGGAATGAAGGGAAAAACTTTATTCTTACACAGGAGAAAGTACAATCAGAATGGAAGAAATAACTTGAAAAATTAAACCCAGTTGGAGGATTTGAGACCTGTAGTAGAGCAGTAACAGGCAGCTGAGAGGAAAAATGACGGGGATGGTAAAATGAAAAGATGAATTTGAAAAGGAAACTAGAAAATTCAAAGAAAGACACCCGGAATTGGCAATTGCCGGCATAGCTCATAAAACTATCTGGAGAAGACCTAAGAAAAACACTATATAGATTGTTTTGTGAAATCTATGAGATATCTACAGTATACTATCCCCTGATTTTCACAGATGCAGTTTGGTGCTACTGCCTAATAAGTCATCTGCCAGCAAGAACAAAGACTAACACTCTATAACCTTCATTTTGCATGCATTCAAATGAAATTCCATTTTGTATTAAAGGTTGAAAAATAAAATTAAGGAACAGCTGACATAGGATCAATAGGGATTTAGGTACGGTAAAGGCACCCGAGAAGCACAATATGCACTGAGAATCATACCAGAGAAGAGATTATGAAGAGGATTTGATAATTTTATTGCTTTTACAGATATTAAAAAGGATTAAGCAATATTAGGTGGTTACAACTTTTCAAGTTAATCAGGGAGGTGCATGAAGATTTTAAAGAAAGAAGATTAATTAGGAGCATACATAAAGATGGAAAGTCAGTAACAAAAGTGGAAATTTTGAAGCAGTGGCAGGAATATAAAAAAGCATGAGCCAAGGCTTCAAATCTGTCACCTCACCTTTTCAATCAGTACATTCAAAAAGGGCTTAATGAGATGAGATAGCAATGGGGAGATTGTTCATGGAAAAAAGAATAAATAACATACAGGGGATGGAGAAAGACATGGTTAATTTTTTTGCAAATGATAGAGCAGTTTTAGCAAAGAATAAAAGAGGGTTCAAAAAAAAATCTCAGAGGAATTATAAACCATGCCGAGATAAAAAGTATAATATGAAATTCAATTTAGCCTATACTAATTGTCAAATCCAATATCTAGTTTTAACATTTAAATTGCCTGAATTTATCTTTGTGATAATATTTATCCTTGGTTGTTATTGATTTTTTCCATGGAAACGACTGTTTACTGTGTTGTTTTGAAAAAGGGAATGCAGATTGTTGATCTTGAGAGAGAAAAAAATTGGGGCAAACAATTTGAAAGGAATGCTCTCGTGAAAGAAGCAAGATTGTTTTTCTTATTACACTTGTAAAAAATTCTTACCAGTAAGAAGTGATATAAAACTCTAATCAATCACTTTCCGATGTCAACTGGCACCATTACAGGATGATTAAAGTGAATTTAGACTTGAAAGTCACTTTTGCTGACTTCCACTTTGCATAATGTTTTGGCAAAAATGAAAATTCACATTCATAACATGCCCATTGCTCAGTTTCTACTATTACTGGAAGAATGGCAAATAACTACTTAATGGACCAAAGTAGATCTTGAACTGTGTGATGTGTAACTCTGTGATGAGTTTCAACAAAAGGGAGCCAATCTAGATTAATATTACATAGACACAGTAGAGGAAGAAACAATGGGATAAGTAAGTGCCATGATTGACAATCATGTGGTAGATATCTAATACGAAAGAACAAATTACCTGAGTAAAACAGTAACAATCCATTCTTAATGAAAAATAAGTGACTGGAAAAGATGGCAGTACAGTGCGCATGGAAGTTTTCCCGGCCAACCATCCATTAGAGTGACAGGGAATGCAATGCTTAAGATGAATGTAGTAATGAAGAAGTAATCCAAGTGGCAGAGGAAGATATCGATATGCACGAGCAATCATCTGTAGGGCCCAAATTTTCATACAGAATCCGGATTCAAGAATTGGAGAAAAAGGGATGGAGGGTGCATGTGAGATGGAGAACACTAAGCCAATCATGGTAACTCCAAAGAGTTTCACAAGCCAAAGGACCCCAAGCATGCAATACAAAAGTGACGCCAAAGAGGAGTGGCATTCTGCAAATGTGCACTTGGAAGGCAGTCTTCCTCTCAATCAGCAACACACCACAATGCTTAATAGAATGAGGATGCCTCAGGTCAGAGTCCATGTGAAGAGGAGCTAGTCTTCAAATCTCAGGAATAAGTACTATGATGTGAACTCATGACCACCAGTGAGATCAATGGGTAAAATACTGAACTGGCACGAAAATGGATTTGACCTTATGAAGTAGATCGAAGGCTAGGCCATGGGAAAAGTAACATAGTTTCAGGCATAATATGGTGGAAATTCTTCATGATGAAAGAAGACACTTGGCTTTTCCACAACAAATAGTTTTAATATGACCTAGGTTTTGTAATGGCATAACATCTCCAGGTAAATTACAACCCTTGGAAAACACATATACATATATACCATACTAGGAAGAAGAGGGGATGGGAGAAGAGAACAAACCAACAGCTAATATAGGGGAGAAGAGACCTCAAGAATGGAAGCTATATTTGGGGAAGGGAAAGAAAATGGGAAAGGAAGATTGGAGGAGTGACAAAGGATGATTCTCTCCATTAATGGCATGGTGATTAGGTGGAGGACCAAGATAGAAGGCCAGGATGCCTTGGGATCCTTCTAGCCATTGGTTTGTTCTCTTCTCCCCTCTTGCCCAAAATGGTACATATGTATTGTCCAATGATTGCAATTTACCTGAAGATAATATGCTGTAACAAAACCTAGGTTGTATTTAAACTATTTTAGGTGGAAACTCCAAGTGTCTTCTTTCATCACGCTGGGCCATAGTGCATACATGCTGAAGACCACTCCTCTAGTGAAGGTTCATGCAGCCGAGTTGAAGCTGGTGAAGGAACCACTACATGACATCCAGATGATAGAACAGGTGAAGCCCAACAAAGTGGATGATGATTGGAGCCAAAACATAATCTCAGACTTTGAAGTAAATAAAAATTGTTTTGGGTTACATGGGGGATGCAGCATAAATTAAGTGTACTGCCCAAAATCTACTTTTCATAATTCACTTGCCTGTGTTTACATTTACCTTGATTTTTATTTTTTCCTTGGAAATGATTCTTGTTAGTCGTAATGAAGAACGAAATTAGGACCATTACTGAAGCTGAGATAGAAATAAAGAGACTAATGGGTTAAGAATTAAAAGGAATGTCCTTTTGCAAAATGCAGGAATTTTTTATTAAACAGGTAACATGATAGAATGCTGACCAGAGGGAAGTCATATAAAACTCCCATTTATCACTTTCTTACATCAAATTAAAATAACAAAAAATAAACATCTTTACAGCAAGAAAATCAATTGTGACACAAAGTCAGATAATATTGATAGAGAACCCCTAGCTAGTGTAAAATAGTTTAATTATCAAGATAGTAAAATAATAGCCAACGGATGAAGCATACAGGAAACTCTCAGTGGGTTAAGTCACAAGAAAACTTATTTTAATGTTAGAAATTTTTTTTCCATACAACAGTATCAATTTATATAAATAAACGTAACAAAAATTCTTCTAAATACATTGAGTGGAGCATTTCGCTGTATTAGAGTCATATGTAGAGCATAGAAGTCTGAATTACACTGCTATCAAAATTTTCCAAGAGATAAATGGGCATATATGTAAACACACAAGAGGTCATATGAAATATTGACAACCAGCACTACAGAAAACACTGCAGTAAGAAGGGTGAACAGATTGTGCATATAAGGATACATGAAAGTCTATGAGGGACAGTAACAGAAGGTAAATTGATGGGAAGAATGGAGGACCAAGATAGGAATGCATGAAGCAGACTATAAAATGTGTGACGTGTATCTTATATGTGGAAATAAAGACTAGCTAAAGAGAGAAACATGTAGAAATGCAATAACCACAAAACAATCAACGGATTTTCAATCAATGAAGAAGCTTGGATAGTATTTTCTTTTGCTTCAGACAAATAGCAGTAGCACTCTGTAAAATAATTGAACCAGATCAATTTATTTCCTCAAATCCAGATCTTGTGATAACTTACCTTACAAGTGATACATTTGGACAAAAATACAGGAAGATTTTAAACACAACAAAAAATTCTGCCATTCCTTCATCAAATCTCATTTGATTTTCTCAAAAACACTATAAGAATATAAAATGCATTAATTCATCTTTTTGATCCTATCATAGAAACTCTTTCTCAGTTTATGGTGAATTTTCCCACACTTGAATCAACGATATTAGCATTGAACTCTTAATTATGGATGTTATGCTAACCTATCGCTCATTTGAGGACAGAATTTAAGGTTTGATTCTCCTCATGATCTACGATTATCATGGTTACTATGAAAAATAGCATAACCTATGTACAAAAAAAAGAAATGCATTCACCAATTTTTCACAGTATATTCCTGCTCATAATCCATGGACCTATATATGTATTTGAAGTTCAGCAAGAAGATTATACTAAGGACCCAGCTAAGAAATGCTTTAGAAAAATTTAACCCCCATTATTGACCATTATCAATCCCCAGAAATTAACTTACATTAGGCAATATGAGTTCAGCATGATATAAAAATTCTGGTTCGTATCCATTTTATTGCATTTACAGCATATGTTAAATTTCAACTTTCAAAACTTTAATCACACATTTTTATTATTTAGTTCATTTATACTAAAAATCACACACATTTGCGCAAGACTGTAACAGAATGAAATATTTAGAATTTCCAAAATTAAACTTTAGAATGGATGGACATACTAATCTCAAGGCATGAAAAAATTTAAAGGGAAAACATTTTAATTCAAACCAATTCATGTCATTTGTGTTTTTCTCATTTTCCCCACACTTGTGTTGTAGTTCCTACTTAAGATCATAACTGGATGCTAAACTGCAAGACAGATGACACTTTAATTCTAAAACTTATAATAAGGATAGAACTATAGTGTTCATTGAGAAAATAACATCAATGGGTTGCAATTAACCTGGTGCAGAAATGAGGAAGTAGGTACACTTATATCCTTCGTAAGCTTCCAAAATAAAGTAAAATAGCCTTTGCTAAAAGCATTGGACTAACCCGGCATGATGGCATGAGAAAGTGGACATAACATGCTATCAACAACCTGACACCATGCCTTTATAAATACCACCACGTTGCAATTATTAAGAAGATAAGGAGGAGAAATAAAGTGTAAAAGAAAAGGGAATCACTTTACTTGCAATGTTTTGGGATTACATAAATAATAGAGTTGGGAACCAAGATGATGCAGTGGTCAACATATTACTCCCCATCCTGAGAGGCAGGGTTTGAAACCTGGTGAAGAAATAATTTTCAAGAGGTATCCTGATCCCTATTTACATGCTATATGAAGAGTATTTCAAGTTCAGTACTATATCCTTTGTATTATACATTAACTTGTGGACGCCATATTTCATGTAGAGTGGGCTAATACAGACTAGGTTCCTCTCCACCTGTCCCTCATACCCTGAAAATCTTGCCTCTACCAAATACCTAACTACCCCTCATGGTGGATCCCCAACTGACTACTAGACTAATAGAGTAGATCCCCTTTAAATTCTGCCTTCATACTTTTAAGTTACAGGCATAGGACCCCATCCATACCATTTCTTCCTCCAAGAACTGACATTAAAATTACGGAATTTTTAACGGAAATTACGGCAACTAGAAACCTACTTATTTGTAAACACATTCAGTGTAAATTTTGTATACATAAAATAGACAATTGCAGATTTAAAAAAATGTGCCGCACGTTGCATCACGAGGAATTGCAAAGTATGACCTGTCTTGATAGGGCCAATATATTCTCCTTCATTTATATCCATAAATGGCCAACGAAACGATAGGCCGCGGATCTATAAGGAGGAAATTTATCTCCCATGACTCGAAATGACGGAATTTTTAACGGAAATTACGGCAACTAGAAACCTACTTATTTGTAAACACATTCAGTGTAAATTTTGTATACATAAAATAGACAATTGCAGATTTAAAAAAATGTGCCGCACGTTGCATCACGAGGAATTGCAAAGTATGACCTGTCTTGATAGGGCCAATATATTCTCCTTCATTTATATCCATAAATGGCCAACGAAACGATAGGCCGCGGATCTATAAGGAGGAAATTTATCTCCCATGACTCGAAAGGAGCAGTCAACTACCTACGCAACGACCCCTAAATGCACTGCATATTCATATTACCCTGGTAGTCACCAAAAGGGCGTTCAAAGAAATGATAATGTTCATGATTAAATCTTCAGGCGTAAACGACGTACACAATTTGACAGAAAAAAAGTATGTGAATATCAAAACTGCTAGTAAAACCTAAGTATTGCCAATCATGTCAAAGATATTTCATAAACCGCTGAGAAATTTTGATAAAATGTAGTAGTGCTGGGATGAAACTTTGAATCGCGAATCAATTAAAATAAAACAATCTGTATTTACATTTACCAGAACAGGTGGGAAGAGGCTGAAATATCTGGCACAGGGCGATATTCGAGGATAAATCTGGTGTCTGAAGAAGACCGAATCTTTACTTTTTATATTAATGTATACAGACAGTTAGCTTTTTAAAAATAACTTAATTTCATGCACACCAAGAAAGATATAAGTAGAGATTGAAATGGACACTCGTTTGCAATATGGACTCACGAGTAAACAGGCAAAATGTTTCTTTTGAAAGCATAGCCTTCGACTATTGCAAACCCTGGGAATATTTACTCCACAGGTTTAATATCGTATGAACGAGGGACAAAAATCTATACTAATGGTAAGTATCAACAGTTTGCTAACAGTGGGAATTCACTGACTTACGTCGTCAACTTATAAATATATAATGTTGAAGAGGGATAATAGGAAAAACTACCTTAAAGTACTCAACTCCTGTAGTTTTAAATAATTTATCAAGGGGCACAAAAACAGGAGGACTTCGGTGATGTTCCAGACGTTGGTCAGCCAAATCATCATTCATTAACCACGCACAGACCATTGTGAAAGAAAATTGCTTGGTCACAAAAATATAAAAAATCTGACGGAAGATTTGAAGAGTAAACTAATGTTTGTGATAAAATCCAAGCCAACAAAGGTAAAACGGTGAAAACAGATGGTAAAACACCCGCGATTTCACGTGATCAAATCAGAGCTCACTCGCCAACGCGTGCGCATTTAAAATTTGATTTCCGTTTGTCAATGCGCGCGAAAATTAAGCCTTCCACTGGTTGAGCCGTATGTAGGCATAGATAGCCATCATTTGACACGATTAATTTTTTGCTTACCATATGATATCGTCCGTATTGCAACTGATTTTCGAGTCACTGACGAAAGTTTTAACACCAACATCCATTACAGAACTATTTCTGATGTTTATTTATGCTATTAAACTATTCATGGTCGGCTGCATCAGGTGGCATTTACCCGTAACCCAAAGGTCGCCGGCTCAATTCTCACTTTGGGCATGTGTGGCAGATCAACTCTTGTGGTTTTGCCCTTATGAAAACAAATGACATGCCAAAGGCTTATTGGGATCCCAGAGTGTGCAAGGACCTCCGGATCTGTCCAAAGTGAATAAAACTTAAAGAAATAAACCTCCTGTGCGGAGAGAAGTGATGCTAGGAGAACTAAGCTTTCCAAATGCGACTAATGCATCTAAATTTGTCAGTCATAAACTTTTATTAAACAGATACACTATATTTGTATGCACTATAAATCTAAATAAGGATGAGGTAAGTTTCCCCTGGTTACCTGGCAAACAAAGGGATTAGCTAGTATAAGATCAACCATTAATTTTCATAAGAAGTCACGACATTTTCATCTTATCCAGTACATGGTAATACATACACTATTCTATCAATTTTTTTCTTCTTTCAGCCATACTTCAGCAGGAACTTCATTGAAATTGAAAATATTTATTTTCAAACGTTTTATGGTTGTCACTCATTGAATGGGGGCGAGATTCTCTCGTTCTTTCACAGAAGAGGGCCCTATTACAGCACAATGGTTCCTCAGATGATACATGCATCTAACCATCACTTCATATTTTGATAGTAAGTCCAACACCTTTGTAGATATTTCAATAAATTGTGTCTCAAGCAAATTGTTATCATTTCAAAAAAAGTATTAAAAAATTGAATGCTTAATGCAAAAGAACAGGGAACTTGCAACTTTTGTCACCCATAAAATTGATTGGTTTAATTAAATGAGTAACAAGACATTTAAATTATTAACATAAAAAGAAAATTTCTTCATTAAAACATTTTGCTCGTCATAGATTTGATTGCTATGCATATTCACAGATAATTGTTCATCACCTCAAAATCTAATCCCGGGTGTGAAATAAGGTGGAAATGGTTAGTATAATGAGTACTTCAGCCACACATCCTCATCACTAGGACTTCAGGCTCTTCAAATCGTGTGATGCTTTCCATTGGTTTTGGACTATTCCACAACATATACTCCATTTGGTTCTTTTGGTCATGGAAAGAAGACTTCTAACATTATGAAACATGAGAGAAGAGATTAAACTTGTTTCAAATCATAGCAACATAGGCAAAGGAGCCTGACATTCCTTTCATATATCCAATCTGCGGCCAAAGTAAGAAGAGCTAAGGAATAAAATGCATGAACTAAGACAGCAATTTGTAAAACTGTCATGAACCTTGCCATGGCTCTCTCTTCCAGACTGCTTTGGGGAGCCCCAGTCACTTGAATGACTGATGGTATATACCATGAACAAACATTCATAGTAGGCCTAGAGACTTTGAGGTACCCGTTTGTATAATATGTGATGTTATTTCACACTGACTTGGCTAAAAAACACAAATAGATTATTGGGGTGAGGTAGAGTTTGGCAAGAAATTGAGTTAAGAAACATAATGCAATTGAATACTGTACACACAAATCATTAACAATATTTAACACTACTATGTTTTTAGGAGATAATTAAAAATAAATGATATTATTGTGAGACATATACTCAGCTGTTGATAGCAGCTGAGACCAGACCAGACCAGACACCCTAATTGTCTGGGCATTTGCCCTTCGTTTAAACGCTGCTTCGGTGTGACAACGTCCACCCCTTCAGCGACAGTGTGTGTGCATTTTGCACAGGGAAACAATGGCGAACGAAAGTGTAAATGGCGAACGTGTACCTTTCCAGTGTTAGTGGATAGCAGCTGAGACACAGGGCAGTTGTACTAACATAATGTTAACACAATGAGTGCATACTAACGTAACTGTTAAAACAAGGAGATAGTGCATATTAATATTCACATAAAAGCCAATGCCAAGCTAATTATAGCTTCTGGAGCTCCATTCCATCTTCACTGGAGAGACATACATAAGCTATCTGTAGGGGAAAGTAGTTAGAACAAGAAAGTGGAGAAAAAAAGAGATGTTTGCTTCTTTGGTTAATATAAATGGCTATGGAATGAATACTGGCTGAGGCAGTGGTGTTAATTGGTGGATGATAGAACATAATTCACATGGAAGAAGATAACTACATCAACAAACAATGCAACTAAAACATAACTCACATCCAGATTAGTACCAGTTGATAAATATACACTTCTACATATTCTGTGTATTCATTTTATGATGAAAAACTTGTAGTACCATATAAAAATTTACTAATCTTTAACTTATATCAAAAAGACAAATTATAATGTTCCAGTATACTAATAATAAATATAACAAGCTAAAACATTGAAGGCTCATAACAAGGATTAATGCAGTGCTTAATCTAGAATAAATTACAGAGGGGTAAAAAAATAGACATTAATAGTAAAAAGGTATTTATTTAACCAGTTGGAATATACACGAAATTGGAGATCAGGAGTTTCGTGTGTTCCACAAAACATTTAATGGGCTTAGCAAGTCACCACAGAAAATATTATATATGCAATATGCTAAACGAAGTGCACAAATGAATGAAACATACAGAAACTTTATAAATGAGAAACTCATACAAGTCAAATCATCCTTTACACATTATCGTGAATACTGTTCAAGATCCCCTAAAATATTTGTTATAGTTTCGTCTTTTCCATTCTTATTTTTCAGAACTCTTCGGGTTCTCGAGGAGCATCCAAATCCCTGTAGTGTATGACTGGTCTATAGTCGCCCCTGCAATCGAAAGGGAGGAAGGTCGAGGAAATAACATCATTTAACCAATCGATTTAAGCTAAGAAAATAATGACAATGAAAAAAGTAATTAACTACAAAATTTAACAGAAAAACATCATGGAAATAAGCATTATGACACAAAGAATGACTTTAAATTTTGTCAACAATGCAGAATTTTTATAAAAAAACCATTAGCCACTGCATTGTAGGGCTAACTTCAAACCACAACACATGGCCTGAATAAGGAACTACATCTCTTTTCCAACAATCAAAAATGTTCACAGAACATAAGCATGAATTGATTGCTCATCACTTCTCCCGAAGAGTTCTGAAACAATTGAAGAGATAGAAGTATTATTTATTCATCAAATTCTTTCTTACTTTTAACATGTTCAATTGAATATCATGAAGCAGGTATTACCAAAAGTTATTTTTTATTCAGAAATTTTTATAAAAAGGCTTCAACCATTGTAAGATTTTGCTTTTAGTATACGATATCATAAATTTCATGATTTTCTAGGATAAGCCAATGTACTTAAAGTAAAATGTTACCTCTCGGAAGTATTTGCTAGGGACATCTGGTTAATTTATTGCAATGATATGTCTACCTGAGGTTTTTAAATAACTCCGAGATTTATTTAATAACTTAAATCTTTTAAAAGTATCTTTAAATAACTAAAAAATCTTTTATGGTGAACAAAAGCATTTTATTTCACAAGAATAAAATTTGTTAATTTATATATATACTTTTTTGAGTGGAGTTCATTTAGTTCCAACGAGAGTAATAAAAAAACGTGTATGAAGAAAGATCCCTCACTTGTCAATCATAGAAAACTTGGTATATAAGAATTTCTGGTCTTTGGTGTTGGGGAACAAATCACTCACATTTGATCTAATTTCAGAGTAGGGTCAAGCCAAATGGAAACTAGTATTTTATTCAAGTTTTATGTACAAATATTATTTCTTTCTAAGAATTTAACACTTCAAGGTTTCCCATTTATAAAAATATAAACAGATCACAATATTCAGATACACAAGGACATAAGTGTAATTGGGACACCTTTACAAGTTAAAAACAATTAACCACTACAAGTAAATTCATTGCAAATAAAATGTTTAACCAACAGATTTTGGCAAATCCATAGTAATATATATTTGATTGTCCAGTAGTCATATAAAAAGTTCATTGATTCACTCTGCACTCAAATAAAATAAAGGCAACGATTTCAAAGAAAGTCATTCCTAAAATTTTAATCACAGTGGGGAAGTTTGATCCAGAAAAATAAATACTACGACATTCTTATGTTGATTACACCACAAACACTACATAAAAACCGGGTAATCATAACTATCAAATTCATGGAATAAGCAATTTCAATCTCACATGAAAATTTAAAAAAACTATGTGCACATTAATGATAATGATTTTATTATGGAGATGTGAACAGAGCATGTCTCAATATCTCAACTATGTCATGAAATGTAAAAATCACATTCTTCCCAATTTACCTATACACTCAACGAGGAAAATTATTTTCATGTCAAGTTAAGCAAGATAATCAACTATGAACTTAAAATAGTTAATACTGCAAACTACTCAAAGTAGTTTAGGAAACTCAACTGGATAATCAAAGGATCTCAATAGTTCATTTAAAATTACTCCCTGATTTGACTCAATTAAAGAGCAAATTCGAGTTAAAGTGGAATGGCTGAAATCCAGCCTTGCACACTATATGCCCAAAAACAACATATGATATTTATTGTGTTATCAGAAGAACTCCTTGTCATCAGGCATGTCCAGGTCGTTGTAGGCGATTAGTGGACGATTGGAATAATCAGTTTGAGAAACCACCCTGAGAAGGAAAATTAGGTACTAAGTTAGCAAGAGCTTGCTTCGAGAAACCTTCAGGAATATGAGTCAAAGGACCTGATGAGCAATAAATTAATTTTAAGCATGAGCCTCTTCTTTAAAAACTACTGTAATCAAATGTTCACCAATTATGATGACACATCGTAATTATGATTGATAAAAATCAATACTTGCACTCTCAGTGGATATAAATATATAATTTTACTTATACATATGTATGCAAATTTGAACACCAGGCAAATCCATTTAGCAGTATGTGATTCTTCAGCTAAGTGAAGGATTCTAAAAGAAAAAGAATGCACTTAACAGCTAATCCATTTTCATAATACACACATGCTTACCTAGACCTGTTATATGCTCTGGGATTTGTTCGGGCATATCCGTCGACCCCTCTCACATAGGAGTCCCTTCCATATCCTCCGTACCCTCCACTGCCATAACTGTTGGTGAAGTGACGGCCTCCACCGCCTCCATAACCATAAGCATAACTGGAAAAAAATTGTAAAATTTAAAGTCTTGATTTTGAAATGATCACTTGGGATTCACTTAGGCCTGGTTTGTCTGTATTGGAGCAACTCTTTGGAAAACCACCCGAAGGTTAGTTTTGTACGACAAGATAAATTAATTGGACTATTAACATTCCACTGCAGGCTATCCCCTTGAGGAATTAGGATATAATAGTTAAGAGCTCACATTCCTTGTCTTTTTTTTGACAACTCTGTTTACCATAGCAATTTAAAGTGACTTCGTAGATTAATTTCAGGAAAATAAATAACTAATAGGAAAAAAATGAAGGATTATGAATATTTAAGTCATTAAAATTTAATCTCATGAATCATAATGTAAAATACTGCAAGATGAGAGGGCACTTGTTCAAGAAGAGCATGTGAAACTGGGGTGTTCCTTACACTAATCTACACCACTGCGATTCTCACTTATGGTAACTAACATAATTAATTAATATTTCAGAATGAAAGAGTTAAATATGAATATATTTCTGGTAGGCTACCGTGTACATATATAGGTAGGATTACCTCGGCCCTTGCAGACAATTACACAATTTTTACAACTTCTGAAAACTTATAACATTACACAAATCTCTGGCCTACATAAAGTCCTTCAAGAGCTACTTTCCACATTCCTATTAATTATCTTTAACAACCTTTTTGCTCTCTCGATTCTCCATAATTCACTTGTACTATCACCTATGGTTTTCCTAAGCAGTTTTTTTTTCAAAATCTCTACAATGCCTCAATTATCAGTTTCTTATTTCCACAATATGGTGGTTCAATTACTTTAATTCATATTATATTGTATTAAATATTATTGCCATCTCTATTCATATAACTGCCTGAAGGAACACCCAAGTACCTACATGAAAATTATTCAAAATGAGTCAAATGTGATACTTAATAAATTGAAAATCACATGAATTTCATTCCAGAGTTTAAAAGATTCGTCACATAAAAGCAGTTATTCATTATTAATTAAGGGAGTTACATTAGCACAGGACATAGAATTTAAGAAGTGGATTATTAGAATTAATGACATTACACTTATCAATTTAAAAAATATTATTTGATGCCTTTGGTCACGTTATTCGCTGGCTCCTTAATGTAATGATTTTAGGAACCAATGCTATCTGCTCAATTTGGTGAAATGAGAATGTGATTTTCAAGTTAAACTCTTCACTTTTTAGTAACTTTTCCTGTGGGTGGGCATGCTAGATTATGAAAAAATCAGCAGAAAATGTGAACGTGAGGATTATTCGTTTTCTTTACACAAGAAAAAAAAATTACACGGTGCGCAAATGTGAAAAATAAATTGATAGAGCTCCATTCATTAATGATTCCACACCAAGTTTTTGGGTTGAATAATCCTTTCCTGACTTCTTCAGATATAATCATTTACGAGATTATTATAAATAAATTCCTAATCCAATAAAAACACAAATTTAAATTATAATTAACAGATTCAGGGAAGATGTTTCACGTATGAGTTAACTGTGAATGAGAGGAAATGACTGTAATTTAATGCTGATGCCAATTAACAAAAAATATCCCATGAATAATTGAAAAGGAGTAGGAAATACATGCAGAGCTGTAAAATTTAGACAAGCCAGTGACTGAAAACAATTTCAATGAATTAGTATGGATTTGTTGACAGCAGTTATTATCCCACAAAATGGTTATTTGAGTGCAAAAGCAATAGGTTATAAGAAAATGACTGTTATTTAATTAGTTTATCTCATAATGAATTAAAGTTATATTACCTCAAGATACAATACAAACCAGGTCTAAATGAAAAAGAACCCAAAAAACCAATTTAAACCGTGCCACCAGGAGGAATTGAGGGATGTTTAGGGAAAGGAAGAAGCTTGGATCCTCTGCCGCAATTTGTTGAACAGGTAATAGTCACAGACCAAAGCTGGATCAAATTGGAATTAATAAATTAAATTTGATTTACTCATACTGTGGCATGTAGGCTTGTGATGAATATGCCTCACGGTCTCCGGGACCTCCTCCACTCATTATCGCCTCTTTTCGTCCAGGCCTGTTCCCAGGGTGCTCTGCTAGTTGTGGACGCTTTGGATCTTTAAGGTAATTATTAAAATACTCCACCTAAAAATAAACATACCATCAGAGCCAAAGTATTTATGAGGTTAAAGATATTTTCCTTCTGCTAATGCATTATTAAGATATTAAAACTATCATATATCAATATCGGACAAATTATTCCGGTGCAAGTTTACATTGATGAAGTTACGCATTCCCATCCCACATTGCTGCAAGCTGATAAATGCTAGAAGTCTCCCATCAGGTCTCCAGATGAAGAGAAACAACATTACCATGACTACCATTTGCCCCCAATAAAAATTCTTCAGCCAGATAGTCAGGTAATTAGAGCTTGCTTACAAGAGGATTAACTCAAGTTTAAACTGTGACCGAATTATCAGATGCTGAATAGATCCAATTCCTAGGTCTCAAACTGGGTCTGTGTAGGAATAATGACTACGGTAGGCTTAGTGAAACTTTAGGCATAACCACTGTTTCAATACTTTCATGTCATAAACAAGAGGTTTCAGTTGAAACCAGCACAGTTCATTACATGGCTGCATGAAAAGATTCTTAAATGAACTTTAAATAATGATAATACCTAAACTACACTAAACTAAAAGTTTTTCAAACATATAGCTACATACACAAATGAGACTACTTGTAATATTCATGAAATGTTATAGAAAATATGTGGGGTAGGCATTAGCACGAAAAGTAAATTTTACAGGGTTACCAACTGACATTAGTATTCCCTAATTTTTCTAGATTGAAAATGTTTTTCCATATCTTTCCTTAAAATTTGACTTCAAAGCAATGAAGTATTGTTGACTTAAGGTTTACAATTTAAGGCTGATGTGGTGGACGGATCCTACCATGAATTAAAAATATTGAACAAATGCGATGGATAAAGATTTATTATAAGAAGCATTTCAAGTTCACAGGAACAGAACTAAATATCTATCTGATGAAGGAACGTCTTGAACGTATAACAATAGCTCAATGAGCTCAAATCCATCTTATGGTCAATTTTAATTTAGTGGAAAAGTGCAATGTTTATGAAGTATTCATAAATAATCACCTCCAATGGGATACAATATACTTTTTCTGCATACTACGGGAAGTTCAAAAGGATAATTTGCCCAATTTGTGAAAATTATTTGGCACAAAGATAAGTACTAGAGAGAAGAATTATATATCCTTTTCTGTTTTGAAAGTAAATTCTCATTATTAATAGTACTTTTTACCTAATGTGTCAATGAAGTTAATGTGTCAAAGAACTGAAGCAATTTTACACTGTTCATCATACTAGTCACAAAATTCCTTAGACATCAATAAATCCCACATTTAGGAAGATTAGCAACCCTTCAAATTTTACCAGGCAGCACATCATCCATATAATAACTAACTCCGCACATGTGACAATAATCTTAGCATATAGGAAATGAATCCACTAAATAGTTGGAGGGTGCAACTGATGGAAATGATTCACTATGAAAAAGACACTTTGCAGTTCTCCAAACTGGATTTTGTGGTAGCCCAGGTCCTCTACATAAAAACTGGGGTGAAAAATTGCTTAGTGTTTAATTCAGAAATATGAGAAATGATTTAATCTGACCAAAATCAACAGAAGACTTTACATGAATAAATATCTTTAAACAAATGACAGAAAAGGCAAGCAATGATTAACTTAAAAAAAATCACAAAACATTCCACCAACTACTAATATAACAGTTTCATCCTCTATGTACGGTATGATAGAATAATGACGCACCTTCACTTGTCAATTTATGATTACAAATGGATTAGGGCAAGCAAGTCTCTTAGTTATTTCGTTCAAATTCAGTGACATGAAATAAAAAAAAATTAACAAAAATTTTTGACTTTGGGACACTTCTCTTCCCATAATACACCACCAAAACACATACATTCAACATCAAACTTTTTCAATCACATTTTAAAATGGAAAAATGGCAACTCTTAATTATGTTGAAATATGCCCAAGAAGAAAGAAAGGCATATTTTAATTCTCTCAAACGTAAGACCTAAATTTTTCCAACAGTAAGTACTACTAGGGTGAATAGTCAATTAAATGTTATTAGCGTGTGAACTTACTGATTAAAGCGGGAAAATGCAAGTGGAACAGCATATATGACTTGATGACTTTTCTATCATTTTATAAATGTGCAACACAAATGAAGACAAGTTATGAAAAATAGAATATTTCCCATGGTAAAATATGAATGAAAGAATGCCATACATAGATGATAAACTCGAGATCTTAAGAAATTCTCATTTTTCAATTCTTAGATTGAGCCATTTGAGAAAAGGCTCCTTACCTCTTTTTTAACTTCATCCACTTTCTCTCCATGCTTGTTGAAAATGTGCTTCCTCACAAATTCGGGACCCTTGAATTTTTTTCCAGAAAGGGGACAGAGCCATTTATCCTTTGTCAACTCTTGAGTATTTGATATAATAAACTTCTCCACCTCTCTTTATAATGAGTTAAGGATTGCACTGATTTATGAAGACCAAGAAAGGAAATGAATTATGCTATGATATTTTGTTTCAAGTGTTGCTTCATTTTAGTACAGCCTGGGAGAGCAACTGTGAGGGCTTCTTCAATCAATACTTGAGAATCTTATTTATATTTTCTTCAGAATTATTATCATTGGAGAGTTACTTAATACTTTTTTGAAAATTATACAGGGAATATTGATCGAATGATCGTTTCTTAGACAATGAAGTGCATGAAGACACTAGCAACATATAAAAGGAACGCTAATTCTGTAAGAAAATGTTAATTTTAAAGGATACGTATCAGGATTTTTTGCTCCCAGTTTAACAAATTCATCTTCAGTGAGCTTTACAGTTGGCTGAAGGAAGGAGGCTATCTTTTGCTCAAATGTCCGGCAATAATCACTGATTTCTTGTTGAGTGACCTAAAAATAATAAGAACAACTTTATTGAACAAAAATTGAATAATAACAATGTGAAACTGAAAATATGGTTAATGAGCAGTGATATTGGTGAAATGAAAAACTTAACACAAAACACTCGCTCAGTGTGAATAGGATTTTATTCAATAAAATCTTTGTTTTCTAAAGACACATCTGAAGTTAAAGAATTACACAGAGCAAAACATGTCTGCACGCATTAAATTGACAATTTTACAATGATGAATTCACTGTTATCGTAGTTTTCCAATTGTAAAAACCACCTGTATTTTCAAAAGTAAAAGGAATGATTTTATCACCTTCCCGCTGGCATTGGCTGGGTATTTTTACCCAATGGCTATACCGCCAACTTTATCTATTTTGACAATATATAATTGTATTTTCTGTTAGCAAATGTTTATGCACAATGCAATTCCCTAGAAACTATTAGTTTAAAATAATCTGTTACATTTATCTCAAAATACAGCATAACAATAAATTCACGTTTCTGAGGGGACCAGTGAAACGAATAAAAATGAAAAACTGAGGTCAGGAGGAAAAATATTCTTCAGGAGTACTTTGATTAGTTATATATTAAATGTCACAGAATTGACATAAAGATGTTCTCACAAATAGTTTCTTATACAGAAAGATATCTTAGAGTATCCTTTGGATCTCAAATATGATACATGATTTTCAACTTCCTAGGAATAGAAAATCTTGCAAAAGCTGTAAAAAAGCTTGAACACATTGAAAAATAAATGTACGTTTTCCAAACTAAATATGTAAGCACAAGCTCATGAGCATACTTATGCCCCACTATTTGCTCTCCAATTTATCTGTGAATATATTAAATTTCGAAGTCCTTGTTAAACAAATTAATTGCAAAGAGCTATTTCACCACGGAGACCATATTCATGTACTCTCAGTCTGGCTCATTACTTGGTATTGACCATTTTCCTTAATAATAGGGTGATAGGAATGGCGTGGTGTTCAAGTTACTGCCTACCCACCAGGAAGTGCCTAGGTTCATCTCCAAAAACAAATTTTTCAGAGATAGCATTCGAAGAGGACCTCAAGAGTACACAATCTAGATGTAACATTAAATTGTGGACTCCTTTACATCTTTCATTAACAATAGGCTTACATTGATGCTGGATTTTTTTCCACCCTTCCACAATCACCTCAACACCACCCTAACTCATGCCAAATTGCCCACTTACCCCTAACAGTGCAAATAATTTCAACTGTCAGTTGCGTCCCATAAAAACTAATAATATTACTCTATATTAAATGTAATTGATAATGCCCATTGTTGTTACTGTTATGAACTGTTACTAATATTATTGTAATATTTACTGATGGAATGAAGTGCAAATAAAAAAATTGATATTTAATGTCCCTAAAAATAAATTATATCATTCTATTATATTATTATCATATACTAGTACACTTATCCGCCATGCAATATATAATTAAAATTTTTGCTACCACGAAAGGACAAATTTAGTATTTTTATGGACAGTTAACGTCATGCATGATAACCTTGAAGCAATTTGCAGGAGGAATTTGATAGCTTCTCTCAAATATATAAAAAAAATTTATTGTTCACCAACCATGACTGTAATGCAGTTGCATTTTTGCAAAAGATTATTATAATGTAGGGTGGCGAGCTTGATGCCTTAAGATGGGTATAAGCGATTTTATTAATGAAAGCTAATGATAATGATATTTAATTATGAATACAATACAGTGAATATGGACATATGAAGGTACTTTTGAATGAGAAAAGTGACTGTTACAGATGAAACTTGAAGAGTGGTTTAGGTCCACAATTGTAATAAATCTCAAGCAAACTGAGAATAAGTACAGAACTTTTCCTTAGAAATTGATAATAGTCATCAGACAGAGTTAAAATATTCCTGCAATTTGTAGTATGTATAGAAATAATACCCATGCAAAAATATGCCAAGTTTCAATTAAAGATCTAAAAGAAATAAAATAATACCCAAACACAATGTATTAATTTGAAAACACCAATAGGGTGGTCTTTCAATCTATACAACCCTAACTTCCCACAATATTCGGTTAGAAATCACGGATAAAGATAAAATAAGTAAATCTATGTGCAAATGAGGAAAGACTGACTTAGCAGATTCCACTAGAATTTTTATTTTTTACGACCAGTTTTGTCGTAAGGCAACATCAACCTCATGATGTTATCTTGCAATGAAACCATGGTCGTGAAAAATAAAAATTCTACTAGAATTTGCCAAGTTAGTCTTCCCTCATTTACACCAAGTAACGCCTAAGACAGTGTCATAAATAGTTTGTGGATAGTTGCCGAAGAAAATTCAAATCAACTTCTACCAGAATTAATGCACATTTAATATCTGCATGATTCGTGAGCATGTTTTTATTCACAAACTTCACTCGTCATAAAAAAGATTTATTGTAATTCTTTTAAACACACCTACTAATAGTTGTCCAATGGAATACATTTACTAAACTTAGGACCTGATTTGTAGAATCAACATCAAAAAGTATGGGATTGTAATGAATCCTAAACATAAGAAAAATTAAAATAAAAGAAGATTCTCACCTTTGAAGAAGGAGGACTACCACGAGCATGCATTATTCCACATCTATTTGGCATCTCATCTTCATTTGGGTATTCACAATGATTGTAGTAATCCACAGAATGCACTATTCTCAAGTAAAGCAGGAGGCGGTCCAATACCTAAAAAAAGTTAATTACAACATTGCTTCTTTCTCAAGAAGTAATCAAACAATAACAATGATGACAGGGAACCAAGATCAAAGATAAATTCATGGAGAACAGTTTTTGTGATTTTCCTGTATTCTTTACATATACCTTGAGAGGCATGTGAAAAATAGTAATTGTACCTTGATGAGAATCTCATCACGCTCCACAGTTGGATGAGAGACTGCCACATCATCAGCAGGTAGCTGGCCCTCTTCTTGGTCTCCAGCTGCGGCTGCAGATCCCCCACTTGCGTTTGCAGTTGCGTTATTACTACTTAAACCTAACAGTTCCTCCTCTTCCGCAGAAGCTTCCTCAATCAGGTAGTCAGTGATATTCTTAAGGACAGGGTTATGAGATACAAGGCCAAAACTCTGAAATAAAAAAAAGCACTGGATAATGTATCAGCTGATGTCACACGAATGTCAAAAGGTCTAAAATACTGCTAAACTACTAAAACTAAATACTGCTGCCAAAACTACCTATAATTTTATTAATAATCACTTTTTTGTAAAAAATATTAGGTGTTTTATTTATGGTAGCCATATTTTGGGTCCAACAGTTATCTCATATATTCTACAAGCTTGTCATAATCTTACATATCACCAGCCAGCTTGGGAAATTAAAATAGCACAATATTTAATGCTAACTGGAAGTACATTTAAGGAAGAGAAAATTAAAAAAAAGCTTTTTAATATTTATTTTCTAGAATTAAAAAGGGAACTGAAAGAGCAGTATTTTCAGAAACAAGTTCAATTTATCCATTTGCAAAAGTGTGATTTTGCCAGGTAATTTTTGGATATTTGCTGCAATGGATTTTCTTTACATGGGCAAATATTAAAGTAAATCAAATCTTATCATACTTAACTAATGTTACTGCTATTGTCACAATAACAAAACTATTATTTAATTTTCTGTAGGATTTATTCAACATTTGATTGGGGCCAAAAATCAAACATATTGATTGGATTATTGATATGTATAGATGATTCCAAGCTTCACCCAGATCCCACTAAGGTAATACTGAGTGATCTAAGATTTATGCATTTTTAGAATAATTATGAATAGGAAATGCTTCTAAAAAATAATCTACTTTGAAGGACTTTTTCTTGCAGACAAATCCAACCATTATAGAGTTCAGTCATAGTATATGAAAAGTACTTTCAATTTTAAATTGTTCTTGAAATGAAATAAATATACATTTGCATGAAATGAAGATTTTCCATTAGAGCCTGTGAAAGTTTTAAATGATACCTCGCATATGGGGAACTACTGAAGGTTAAAGTGTAACATGGGGAAAAACAAAGAAATTTCTGGCATAAATAATATATATGATTGTTAGGCCAATACCTTAGAATAAAACCTTCATTCCATTACTTCATTTTCATTCAATTCCCTTAAAAATATGGCAAAAACCTGTAATGTCAGAGTCAATGTATCCTATAATTGGATTTCTGTTTTGTTGCTCAGAGAAAGCCTCCTTAGAGGACTGAGAATATGCAGAAAAGACCATAATTTCAACCAGGACGGAGAAAAAAGGAAACCATCCTTGGCCTTCTACAATATAAAAGTCTTCCGGGTGTCCGGTGTTTCCTGCTATGCAATATTAAACACTTAATTTTGAATATTTAACCTAGGCACAAACAAACTGTCATCATTTTCATTTTATACTATTCTACTTTAGCAAACATTTCATACAAATCTACACTTACTGGAATTTCTGAGTCATTCTTATGCTGCTTTCCGGGATTCTTCTTTGCCTTTGCCCTTTTCTCTTCTTTCTCAGTGCCAGAGTCATTGACACTGTTGTCATCTTCTTCATCCTGCCAAAGGCCACACTTGGCATCCAAATTGTGAACAATTCTAGCTGACAGCTTGATGTCATGACGAACAACTTGACGATGTGAAGTTACTCCATTCACAGTCCGAATACGACGACTCAAGTCACGATTCACTATAGCACCTAATTCACAGTCCCTCAGCTGAGTCCAAGTTTAAAAGAAGGATATATCAAATGAGCAATACCCAAATTAACAATTTACATACACTGAGCAATTGCACTCTTAATTAACTAGCATAAAAAGAAAAATATTACGCTCCATAAGAAAACTATATGAAATGAGTACCATTATGAGGCTGTACTGCCCCCAGCCTAAAGTGTATCCAAAATAAATTTTAGATACACTTTAGGTCATGCATAAAGGTACAAAATACTTTGACATTAAATCTACAATAATTACTGGTTTTCCTTCTATTCAGGCAGATTTGCAGGGAACATTTTTTTGGATCCCTATTTCTATGTGCTGACTTTCCAGGCAAAGAGGTTGTCCTTTTATCAATTTTCCCCCAATACCAGGAGTATATTTTCCATCGATCATTTCTCAATGCTATGCTCATCAACAGTATCCCAGATTTTGGTCTGATATAGACATTTGCCAGGACATGTGATGGACTAAAGAAAACACTTACTGATGTGACAATGAAAAGGAACATCATTCTCAAAGGGAATTCTATATTGTCCCATTACTGCAATACCCACATCTAAGCTTTCTAATATACCTCTTTACCACTTTAATATCCCCCTTTTAGCCCATTTCCCCATTTTTTAGAAATTGAGCAATTCCTTTTCTCAATTTCTCTGGCCAAGTGATAATAAACCACCAGCTACCCTGATATGATACATCTTAATATTCATCCATAAATTAAAATTCATATGGAAATCATTATTTCCACAGAGTTTGTAAAATAACTTCACTGATGTCCTAAGGAAATTAATGGACATTGTGATAGTGATGGGTGAAATAAAAAAGATAAAATCTGAATTTCAAATATAAGTATCTTTTATAATATAATTTTGAACCTTGATTTCTATTTCATCAATCAAATATATTTGAGGTGAACATATTCAAGATTTTTGTAATGATAATTGGAATTTATAGTCATTTCTTTCTTTCAATGGTGAAGTACCTACCTGGTTAATTTATATTGCCCATCTCCAAATGAAGTTCACTTAATATGCAGATGATATTTTGAAGCAATACCATTGAATGGTATATTCTCAGGTACTAATCACCACTAATCCTCTTTCAGAGATTAATTTATAACTGTGGATAGCCCCGTGGATTATATGTACAATCACTGATGTAAAGAGCAAGGTTTTCTAACATAGGAATTCAGACTTCAGCAATTTCACTTCTGTTCACCCTTGAATTACCAATTATATATTTTGAAATTAAGAACCACAAAATGGAAAATTAGGCTCCAACATGGTGATGTCACTGATTCCTTGTTGCCGATTCATAGCACCAAGGTAACTTGTGCAATCAGTGTTCGAGATTTGATCTTGAAAAGATTAGACCAAACCCTAGAATTCTAGACCCCATACCTACATAATAGTGTATAAAATACATTTAAATGTTTTAAATGCAGTGGTATGGCATATAAGCATATATTTTTAAGGTTAACATGGTAGCATAACTCAAGAAATTATCAGCTAATTTAAATAAATATTTTAAGGTACATTAATGAAATGTCAAGTGTCTCTTGTACATAAACATGGCTACATAAAACTATTACTGTCAAATAAACAGAAATAAAATTAGTGAAGTAATCAAGAAATGGGTTGGAAGAAAATCTTACAATGTAGTATATAGCTTCGAACATTTAGGCCATGTTATTGAAAATACATTTTAATTTATGAATGCCAATAATACATACAAGCATGGTTGAGATCAGCTTCTGAAGCAGTAATAGTTTAACAGGTTGCAGCAAGAATAGTTGGAAATACTAGAGTAAATAAAGAAAGCCATTTCAGATTTGACTTACTCTAATATTATTGAGATTCCAGCATATATCTTTGATGTTGACAGATCTCTCAAAAGTTACCCAACCTCGCCGGAACCATCTCCTTTCTGGCTGAGGGTCAGCAATTGCTACTCGAAGAAAGCCAGGGTAACGCTTGCACATCTGAAAGTTTAACGTTGTACATAAAAAGTGAGTGATTTAAGAGTACTAAAAAGTGATACAAATAATAGAGGTTTATGTAGTCATCACAAAGTATTCTGAGAATTGGATTTATAAAATGAATCATAAGTCCATAAATAGAGGAGAATTTCAAGGAGTCTAACCTAATGTCATCCATGATTGCGAAACCATTAATATTTAATACCCTCATTTCAGCTATTACTCGACTAAAACTACTCAACATACTGCTTCGACTTCCTGCTTGGTTATTGTGGGAGCAAGATTCCGAAGAAAGATGGAAGACGTTTTGTGGAGAGGTCTAGGAGTCTGTCTCTCTGCATCATTGACCTCCTTAGGCTCCTCTTTCTTTGGCTCCTCCTCAGCCCCAGAAGCCTCTTTCTTGGCAGGTTCGTCATCTTCATCATCTTCCTCCTCTCCATCCTCCCTCCCCTCACTCTTCTCCCCATTTTCCTCCTCCTTCCTCTTAGTCTCCTCATATTCATCCTCATCCTCCTTGTCTTCTTCTTCATCATCATCTTCCTTGTCCTCTAATCCTGGTGGAGGTGGCTCATCCTCCATTCCTGGAAAACGTTCACCATTTATTAAACAAAGTGATCAACAAAGTTATTGACAAGGGATGACTCTAGGGAATATCCTACAGTCTCAAAAAAGGATCTATTTTTAAGATTCAAGGAGAAATTATTCCCACTGAATATCAATTCCACTCCAACGACACAAAACCATTTACACAGCAAAGATGCTAGGAAAAAGAAACTATTAAGGTACAAACTTGTAATCATTAAACTTGTTCAAACAAAATAATGATCTTATGAAGTTGAATCATTGATTTAGCAAAATCAGCAACATCAACACATCTGACCCAGAGGTTATTTGTGAAGAAGAGCTGGTTTTCAATGCATGATAAACCTGCTGACAAAGATAAACTGCATTCAAGGGGCCTGACACATTAGCATTCAATATATTTCAAATGCATTAGAAAAATACAGAAGAGGCAATGCCTGAGAAAGAGAAAGATAGTAATGGCAGAGGACAACTAAGAAAAGAAAACCCTACTCAACAAGGAACTTCCTAATGTGCCTCAGGGTTAAGGAAAATGGAACTGGACAAGATCAGGGAAAAAATATGTGTAAGAACTTCCTTAGTCAGCACTACAATTTCATTCATAACCTCTGCCTGCTTTCATACTGTTTAAAAAGCCTTTTCTATTCCTTTCTCCACCTTGCTCACAGTGCATTCTCTCTTATGACCTTCATATCTTTTAATTTCCTTCAATATCTTATTGCCTTTGTATTTATTTAGCCTGAGTCTGAAAACAGCACTTTTTGGTTTTTTACATCGATCTGTTAGCAGTGAAATTAATGGAGACAATTACAAACACCCAACCCCTAGCTGGAGGAAAACCCACCCAGGCAGGAATTGAACCCGCGACCCTTGGATTGTCAGACGAGGACTCCAAAGCCACTGAGGCTGGCAAACATATTTTTTCCACCTACTTTGTACTTCCCAGGAACCATATACATAATTCACCAATTGATTATACGCGACAGCAAAACCACGATCATGTGATGAATTATGAATAGTGGAATTAAGGAGTTTTTTCTAACATTCCCTGGACTATGGCAAAATTCTACTTAGTTAAGCCTGCGACAGTTTCCAGCACTTTTGACTCTTTCTACCATTTTTTATATTCCCCCTAATCAATTCCTCTCATAGCCATCCGATAAAATGAATACAGATATGGCATGGGCATTACAAATTTAGGATGTGAATAAAATTTAATGTTCACGCTAATGTATCTGAGTGAAAGGTTCAGTACACGACTTAGTAATACTTCCTGCAAAATCATTTTTGCATGATAAAAAATTTCATTTCTTAGCGATCACCCTATTCTTAACACCAGCTTATGTCATCACCAAGTTTACTTCCCCACTCTCCATCAGATCACCATATGATTAATGGATGTCTCAATAAAACCAGTTTCCAGATTAAATAAGAGAAATTAAATACATTTCATTGTTTCAACTTAAGTTGATGTTGGCGCGTGTCAAAACTCTTCTGTATCAAAGTTGAGTTAACAGTATTATATGAAAGAAAAAAATGAAATCATGGGTTACATTATTTACATGAACCATAAGGATGTTTTGAGAGGAAATTACCAGGTGGGACAGGCTCTTCATCTCCTCCGTCGTCATCTTCATCCATGTCATCATCGTCATCTTTGTCATCATCTTCGTCTTCATCACTACCACCACTCTCGAAGTCATATTCCCTCTTCATCTTCTTTCCTCTGCCTAAATTCAAAAAATGACAAAGTAAACAACATTGGATCTGAAAATTGTATTCAAGTTGAGCATTATTAGTGATTTTTTGTTCAAAGTTCAATAATATTTTGTACATACTTTTAAACATGACCCCAAAGAAAAATCAGAAAGCCATAAGATAATAAAAATAACAGTAGATATGAAAAGTAACATCATTGAAAGTGTGAGGGTGGCTGACCAAGTGCAAACGTCAACAATCCGTCGACATCAATGATTGGCCTTTTCCTCAAGAAAATGGGCAAGAGAAAAGAGATAGATCATTCAATGAGATTGAAAATAATACCTATGCGATGGTTAAATATTCTCAACAATGTTGAAAGGTTGCTTCTCATACGCATAAGCGAAAAGCAATTGCAATGCGACACCATTAACGAGAATATAATTAGTGAGAAGGGGAAAGTGATTTTCACCGATCTTCTTAAAAAGAAGTCAGGATCATCAATGGCCTTACAAGTATTTCAGAGAAGTAGTAGTTTTTATTGGAGGGGAACGACGGCTAAGGTCATCTGCACCATTAGGGATGGATGGGAAAGGAAGCGTGGAGAGAACCCTGGTGTTGACATTAACCTATTCTCGTCGAAAGGCGCCAAGGGATCTGCAGTTTAATATCCCATCTGATGGACACCATACTCACTCAGAAACAATCGAATACAAAGAAATTAGAAGTATGGAACTCTGTAGATGAAATTATAATGCAATCTCAAATTCATTTTTGAAACTTATAGAGTGCACTGTCACTTCAAATACCTAAACAAAGAACCGAAGCATGTATTTTGACAGATGGGCTGGACACAAAACATATGAGTAGATTAAAAGAGCAATACAGAGTATGTACTTACCTTTAGGTTTAGGTTTACTTGGCAAAGGAATTTGACTTTCTAAGATAGGTTCAGTATCCATTCCATTATCTTGTTTCATAGCAACTTCCTCTTGTTTAACACTGGAATTAGAATTACCTTAAAATTAACTTAAACCATGAGATTGGATGACACTTCAACATTTTATATTAAGACCAACATTTAGGAACTTTGGGATGTATAATCCAAGAAAAACTTGAAAAATTAATAGCCATTTTGAAGAATAAATTTCCAGTGTAATAAATACAAAGCTTAACAGATTCAAGGTTTCAAAAATATTTTCGATGAATTGGCATTAATAAACTTTACAAAAAAGGCAAAGAAAGACATTTTATTGCTCAAATAATTTGTGGTACGACAGAGTACACTCATATTCACACTTCTTAGGAACACGAATCATTTTGCACCCATTCTAATTCTTGCATCAATGCACAACAAAACTCTACGGACTATGCTTTGAATGAAGTATATACCTTTACATCAATTACCAAGTACTTCAAACTAAACTTCAAAGCTCTTAACATGTGAACCAAATACCAGCAAGGATGAAGAAGCAACATTGCAATCTGATGCGCTGTTGCTTGAAGGAAGAATGGTTTGAACCCAATTTATGCCAATAATTTATAAGAAAACTAGATATAACTAAGTAAGTTTGAAAACATAACTACCATGTACTTTACGGCAGTTTAGGAACATACCTATCTTCAGGTTTATCACCAACAGAACCTTCAGACTTTTCTTTAACAGGTATTGCCCCAGGAGGTGATGGTTCTCCTGGAACAATTGCTGAACCAGAAGTTCCTTCAGTGGTAGCAGTGGTGGTAGCAGGTACTGTTGCACTTCCTGTAGTAGACTAGAAAATAAAAACTTATTATTTCAAAACATATTAACAAACTAATAACAATCATTATTCAGAATAATTCATATGATAATTGCTTTTTAATTAAGGCATGAAAAGTTAACTGGTTTCGGATAATACACATTGCCTAAGTCATTTACATGAGGCTCCTGAGCATGAAATTATGCTAGCATTAGGGACAAGGGATGGGATTGAAGGATAGTGGGGATTACTGGACCAATAAATGCACACTAATATACAACAGAGGGGAAGAGAGTCAATGAAGAGTGGCAGTAGAGTTGAGTACAAAGGTAGGAAGATGCACATTAAACATAGAGCAAGTGATTGATAGAATATTATTAATACAGGGTGCGGCACTTACTTCGAGACAAACACGCGTTTCCTCGAATGAGATTTCCTTGTCGGGTAAGCAAAACTTTCCTCAGACTTCCCCAAAGCATTATACTTAGCCACAACATCGTAAACAGTTGATCTGGTGTACCAGAAGAATCGAACTATTTTGAAATATAACACCCAGTGCAAAGACTTTCGATAATAGGAGCTCTTTGATTGTACTCCGCACTTGTATGTAACATCTTGGCCATTTTGCAGTTAACACTGCTTACCAGATGCCTATAGATTTCAAGAATGCCCATCACAAACTACAGTAGAACTACAATAGGGTGGGAAATTCAAATCAAAATTTCTCCAGATTTAAGTGCCACACCCAGTATAGGTAAAAGCTGAACCACGGAACTTGGTTATTGTCTAAGTATACAGGCCACCAAGTAATCACTGGGAGAAAAAAGTCGACCGGGGATATTAACAGTTTGAGGAAATAATTGCAGGTATTCCAGGAGGGAAACGTATGGTAGCGATAAAAGATTGGAACACAAAAGTAGTAGTAAACAGAGCAAGTGAGTGATAGTGTATTATTAATAGAAGTAAAAACTGAACCACAGACCTCGGTTATTGTCCAGGCATACAGGCAACTAAGTAATCATTGGGAGGAATAAATTGACAGGGTATATGAACAGTCAGAGTAAATAATTGGAGGTGTTCCTGGCGGGAAACATTAGATAGTGATAAAGGATTTGAACGCAACAGTATGAGAAGGAAGAGATGGTAGTGAGGTAGGGGACTATGGTTTATGAACAAGGAATAACTGCATCGAAAAAGCAATAGAACACTGCAGGAGATAGGGAATAATCATGAAAAAAAACTTTTGGTTTAGACACAGCAATAGTCATACGTATACATGGAAAATGCCCGGGGATTCAGGAGGATATCAGTAAGACTATATTATGGTAGGACACAGATTTAAGAACAGGGTGATTAATGTACAGTTTCCTCAGAGTAGATTCAGATATAGATCATAATCAAGTACTAATGAATTGTAAGGTCAGATTTAAATAGAATAAAAATGGGAAGTTAGTAGCGGAAATACAATATAGAAGAATTACTTAGGGTGACAAGAATGGAGTATCAGCAGGCTGCAGAGAAAATTATTAGTGAGGAAATGGAGACCAAACAATTTAAGAAAAATGAGAATATATCCAATAAGGAATATCAACACCCACTAACCCAAACTCTAGGAATAATACATATGAAATGGATAAGGAAAACAAAAAACAGATGATAATCTTCTAACGAAAGATAAGAGAAGAATATGGAAGAATGTAAACAAGAGAGTTAAGTAGAAGAAAGTAAAAATAATTGACTAATAAACAGGGGCAAAAAACCAATAGGGCAAAAGAAGCATGGTGGAGGGTATAAGGACATGGAAATTTAACAAAGGAAGAGTGAGATGAGTCCTTTGAACAGAAACATGAAAGATCACTCAGGAAGTACAGAAGGAAAATCTGTGCGACCTATCAAAAATACACCAATAAAATTACTAATTGAACCAGGAAAGATGCAATATGTATGTGTGTGTGTACATCTAAGACAAATTCACATGCACACACCACGCCATCCGCACAAGATGAAACAGAATTTATTATTTTTGAAAAAGAATATGCCATGAATAGGACACATTGACAGGTTTATGAGTTATCAAATGAGAATGGCCACCCAGGACAGCCTTCATGGTGATGCAAAGTTAATTTGAATCAACTCTTACCTGATTTGATGATGACTGCTGGTTATGACTTTGATTATTTGTACTCTCAGGAGGGTGTTCAAGGGCTCGCAAATCCACTGCAGTCCCTCCCTCCAGCCGAATTACTACAGCATCAAGCAAGCGCACAAGACCCTCAGATTGGTCCGCATCTACAGTTACAGAGCCAAGGCGTCCACTTTCCAAAAACTCCAGAAATATGCCCACTCGTTTCTACAAACCAATCAAAGGAGAATGGGTAAATGATAAGGGTGAGCAATGAATGTATTAGGAACTTCGATAAGTCAAAATTTATCTTGAATACATATTTTAATCTTTTTATCTTTGCCTTTTCAAGGAAACTCAAAATTAGTTTTTTCTTAAATTAGAAGAGGAATACAATCACTTACTGAAAATTATTCCAACACTTTATTCAAATTGCTGCACAATAAATTAAATCAGGCACAAGAAGATTGAGCATTTTTTCTTTACACAAGAGCACAGAGAAAAACTTATTGACAAAAAAATGTTGACAACTTATGAACCTTTAGATAGTGGGAAACTTTTCTGTGGGTAGGCAGTACATATTAGAGATGAGAAAGGTGGGGATATAAAGCAAATTAAGAGTATGGTGTGAAGTAGGAATATATTTTATGATAAGATAATTAAGTCACACATATAATGTTTTTCCGCAGAGCTATAAAACTTATAGCACAGAAAATAAAGAAATAGCACATTGAAAATGTTATCCAGTCATATCACTAACAGATAACATCCTAAATTTCAAACGATGCAAGATAAAAGTGGGCATTCTGAAAAGTTTATAATGGGGTTAATACTAAATTCTAATACTAATAAAAAATACTAATACTAAGAGCACTAAAATCCTAGAGTCAAATGTGTGACCATAAAACATTCACATCAGAGGTGAAACTTAATAAGGCTTGCTGAGAAAATGCAAAATGACAGGCAGTAAAACCTTGCTTATTTGATCCCATAAAATTTGAATTACTGTGTAACTTGAAGCTATGATAAACCAAAACCAAATGACTTCGAATACCTTTAATTCCAGATTAATTGAAATGAGTCAACAATCTTTTTTGTCTGCAGTTTGCCAAATATTCCTGCGGGGTATTCATTTCTTACTCAAAAAATATACTTATACCAGTAAGTTCTTCTATTAAAAATATAGAGGTAAAATTATTTTTAAAATGCTCTAAGTTAATTAACATAATACTTTAAGTATAAATAAAAACAGTATTGTGCTTTTCTGGCCATAACTTTTGATATAACATTGTTTATTTTGTACTGGGATATTTTCAAGTTTAATTATTTGATCCCTTAAATTTTGAATATTGAGGTTTCACTGATTAAAATTAATTGCACAAAGAAAGAGGAAGAGAAACACCCACTAAGCTATTCCAGCCAGAACATCAACTTTGTATTCAAGCTAGTGTGAGCCTTTGGTCAACTAAGACAACTATTAATGGGCCAACACTTAATATTTAGTCACATTACATGTTTCAGTGAGATTTCAATAATATCTGAATTAATACTGTGAATAATGATTAAACAAAACAATCACTAACCTTTAGAGCACCCATTTGCTCATCTTTTCTTTTGACTGAATCTTCTGGATGATATTTTATCTTGAACCTAAGGGTAAAATTGTAGGCATTAGAATTTTTTGGCAAGTTATAGCGTCATAACAAAAAAAAAAAGATGAAAGAAATCCCAAGAGGAGGAGATGAATTAGGAGAATTCACCATGATGTCAATGGAAAGGTAAGTAATTAGAATTAATCATCACCCAACTAAAAAGTCCCTCCCACTTAACATGCCCCTTTCTTAGAGCGACTGAAAATGTTTCAAACGTCAATCCGCTTGAACCCAATCGGGGAAGACACACCTATCAAATGAATAAATGAAACTTTCACAACAAAAGGCAAAATCACATGGATCTTTAAACGTAGTCTCAAAGGGGCCTCACCTGTGACATGCATGCTGTTGATGTAGATCAGAGCTTTGGCAGCTCACCCTGTGCTAACTAAGGTTTAAAATTCTCCCTATAACTGCTCTAAGTCGACCTTCCTCACATTTCTTCATCCAAGGGCAAATTCACCCATATGATCCATTTAGAATTTCGCAATTTCACTCACGAAACAATCATTATACGTTATATATATTCCTTGCATGAGATATTTTTTCCATTTCCAATGTAGGCGGTGCTTGAGCAGATCGATATTTGTTATTTCGCACGCAAAATGTATAAACACACAAGATAAAAAATGCGCAACAATTCAGATTTGTTCCATTTCCTCTTCATTGATGTTCCTTACATGTTTGGCTTCTCCATCAAAGTGCAGTTTTGATGATGGCAATTTTTTTTACTCTAAGCAAAGCTGTTTAGGAAAAATAAACAAGTTATTGCTTAGGTTTTACATGCTAAGCATAAGACATGGCGAATCTTTGAAATGACATCTACCTTTGATAAACCCAAAAAAGGAATGCAAGCACTGTGGGTGAAAAAGAATTAATTAAATAATATTTTCTTTAAATGTATCTCAAGTTACGAGAATGATTTGATACATTTTTCTCAATTAAATATTAAACATATTCCTCGATAAATAGGCTCAAATTGTAAATGATGAACAAATACAATGAACTAGAAACCGAGCATATAATTTATTTGAAAAATCTATATGCATAATAAGACACTAAAATGCTGAGTATGAATACAATGACAAATATAAATTTTGTTGACCATGAAACAGTCAGCATTTCTATATTTTTCACCAGTTTTACCATGAAAAACTATTACTAGTCAAGACAATAAAATCATAAAGCTTGGCACAACTGCATTACCATGCAAACCTGGAATAAACAGTTCTGACCCAATCCACACCAGATTATTTCACGCAATTTTAAATCAATAAACACAATGTGTAAGGTTGGAATATTATTTTAAAAGGATATAGATCTACCAAATATGACCCAAAAATGTTAATTTCCAGAAAACCAACCTAAAGCTGTATACATTAAGTAGAAGAGAGAAGGTATTACTTTATTATCAACTTAATGTCACAATTATTACTAATGGAAGCCATGCAATTACAAAAATGTACACACAATTATCACTATAATACATTTAAATATGAAATATAATACTATCTGAAAAAATATAAAAATAAACTTAAACAAGCTAATTAAGATACGATACCCAGAATAGAATATTTTTAACATGAAAACTTAACTTTGTACCCATATATGAGAAAATGCAGAAAATATTACCAATTCTACAAAAATGGCATTTAAACTATTTCTATTCAAGCTTCCATTATTAACATTAATTCAAGGATGTGTAATTAACACATTTCAAAACCATGTTACAAACTTATAATGGAAAAGTTAGTCCAAACTCTCATTTCCTTGGCATTAGCCTCCAATTGAGCTCTTTCATACAGGGTGTGGCAACATAACTTCCTTTTTTGAAATCAGCAACAATGAGAATGTAGAGGTCATAGCTAGGTTGAAGTGGTCTCATTTGACAGCTGGGGTTCTTGAGTTTTTCACCTACCCCAGTCAGTCGTCATCATGCATTAGAACAGCGAGGAGCGTGTGCTTGCCATCGAGGCTAACTTTTCAAATGGATGTTCTGTGATTGCAACCCAACGGGCCTTCTGAAATTGCTTCAATGTAGCCCTGTTGGGACCCTTACCCGGACATCAATCGTTACAATGGTCACTACATTCAGACAAACTGCGAGTGCGACAAGACGAAAGAACTGGAGTCCCTTGGCCCTTCAGATCACCTAAGAACACTGAGGCAGCGAGAGCCACCATCTTGCAATCCCCATGGTGTTCCTCACGGAAACATGCGTCAGCCCTTGAACTTTATGATCTTTCAGCGAGGCGAATTCTTCACAATGAGCTTCAACACCATCCTTACAAGTTGGCGATTATGCAGGAACTCTCCAAACATGACTTATATTCTCAAGAGGAAGGCATGTGAGGCTCTTCTCAAAAACGTTTCTCAGGATGCAATTGTGTTCTTCAGTGATGAAGCCCATTTTCATGTGAGTGGATATGTCAACAAAAAGAACATGCACTACTGGACTGAAACCGATACCAAACAATTGCACCGATTGCCTTTGCATTCACTGTGTGTTGTGCAATTTCCTCAGTCAGTATTGTTGGTCCTTGGCTTTTTTGAAGAAAATGAGGTTACCTTGACAGCACATCCAGATCGGTATGTAAATGTGTAGGAGGACTTTCTTCTACAAGACTTGAAGAACTGGACTTGGGGAACATTTGGTTTCAACATGATGGAGCAACGGCTCACACTTCGACGGCATCAACGACTGTATTGAGGGAACACTTTCCCGGGGCACCTAATCTCAATAAGGGGCGATCAGGAGTTGCCAACCTTCTCCTCCAATTTGGCCCCTTGCAATTTTTTTGTGAGGTTTTTTGAAATCCCACGTTTATGTTGACCGTCCAAGAACCCTACAAGACCCGAAGGACAACATCTGGGCAGAAATTGCCAAACAAACCTGCTACTATGCTGTCAAGGGTCATGACAAATGCCAGTAACCTGCTTATTCAGTGTATGGACAATGGGCGTCACCTTCCTGATTTGATTTACAAAACTGGGTAAAAAACTTAAAAAAATAACAAAAAGATTCTGGTTCATAAAATGGGTTTTTATTGCATTTTAAAAAAAGGAAGTCATGTTGCCGCACCCGGTATGACTAAAGCCAAACACAAACACTTATGACACTTAATATTTACCAATGTTGATCATTGTTTCTAAATCAGAAAATCAAGCTAACATGTAATTTTTGAGAGCTATATCAAATAATAATTTGTATTACTGTCATTCCTCAATATACAAAATAAAAAAAAATGCAAGTCAATGGTAAAGCAGTGACAAGCATAGTGAATAGCTCTTATTTTTGAGTCATGACTGCAAAAATAATATATTATAAATTAATTTCTCTAATGAATGTGTTAATCAATCAAACTAGGGAAGTTTATACAGGTGGCCAGCGCAAAACCACATCAACCCAATTCTCACTAATAATTTATTTTGAGCTGGTTACTGGGTGATAATAATAAGAAAAGTATGTAAAACGAAGATAACCAACCCCATTACGTACTAACAACAAATGCAGGCTGCCCGACACTGCTGAGATTTATATGAAACTGTAAGGGAAAACACTAGACGTCAATTCTAGGGGTGGATTTGGTTTTTGTAATCATTGCCAAAATTGTAATCATTTCATCTCTTCTAAATAAAGATGTTTAAGAGACATTGTCATGCTGCTCTGAAAAATAGTGTTTGATTCATTGTCCCAAAAAAATACATCACACGTGGAGAGTAAAATTTGAAAAATAGCAAAAAGGTTCAGAGAATACGATGACATGTATTTCAGTTGAAATCCCAAGGCTTGAATTGTTTCGTTAAAACAGCACTGGCCCCATACTATGCACAGTGAAAATAAAAATGGTTCATTTCAGGTGCTAAAACTCTCCTCAATTCAATTGAAATCCTGGCTATTCTAAAGTAAGCAAGTGACCAAGAAAACAAAATTGGAGGTTGCACAAAATAAATGAAATTGTGAGTCACTTATTTGTACCTGACTTCTTAGGGAATATACGACTCTCAATATTATATTTGTAATGGCTCTTCCTGACTATCGGTACTGGAGAGCTGCAAACACTGATAAAATGGGGGAATATCATTATTTATGCTCAAGTATAAACATAGTAAAATGCATGTAGGTATGGTAATTTGTTATGTATAAATCATATATTTAAGAGTGACTAAAACAAGGCAGCTTAAAAAATTTGCATGAATATTTCCCCCTGACTTCTGTCACAGTCATAATACATTTACCGAGAAAATTTTGATACTGGTTGGGAATCATAACAGAGGTACAATTGAGACTGATAGCATTTTATGCTATAGTATTCCACTGTTGACTGCATTGTGAGTTGCAGAAACAAAGTAATGCACTAACCATAATTATAACAATGAGATACTTTTCATAAGGGTGAATGGAAAAAATGATTGGTTTAATAAAATATGTAGACTAAACAGTTGGTTTAAGGACCGATGGGAGAGCTGTGCGTGGCACACCACAGACTATATAGCCCAAATAGCCATAACATTCAATATATACATATTTTTCATCAACATTAGGCATTCAGCACATCATCATGCATTATTGCACATGGTTAGCGCTCCAATGTACTAAGTATAGAGACTTTTTAAGGCATACTTCCCAAGCACACAACTAGTTGAATTAACTTGAGGAAATACCCGAAACTTAGGCGATTAAATTAAAATGTGAGGAAGAGCTCAGGATAGCAGGGTCAGTTCCCTTCCAATCTGGCAATAGAAAAATTAGACAGCATGGGCAGCGCTAAGTGTGCCCCAAGGGATCACACTTAGTCAAAACTGGGCCCTATTGTCAGTAAACCTTTTCATTTACCCACTGGACTATCATGCCCCCCATAACTGGGAAAATATGATAATCGAGTTTCATGATGTCATTAAAAAACTTCATGCTGAGGACCAAATCTACATTTAGGCTATATACAGCTACTGTATTTACATGAAATGTGTATGATTAACTTAAATGCATGCTTTAAAAATTTACATCATCAACATGCCCAAATATAGATAAATAGTACATAGATGGTTAAGGACTTTGCACCTTTGCCTTGTCTCTAAGTGCATGCCTTCCTACTTTTTAAGGTCCAACTTCCATCTTCTGAACTACTTTTCTCTTAATGGCATGTGCTACAATAATGTCAACTATAATTCTATCATATTAATCATATGGATACAACTTTTAATTATAATACTAATGTTTCCTAAAAATGTGACCCTTCCTCATTCCCAAATTGTTTCCACAGCCATTACTAAGAGAGACACTATTAATTAGAAATAAGAAACAATATCATTAATACATGACTAATTGTAAGGTTTAACACCTAAGGCTATACTAGGTTATATTAAAAAAAATAATTATTACCATTCTTCCTCTTTATGAGCAACAAAGAACTCATTCAGCTGCTGGCGACGAAACTCCATCTTGTACTCATTGTATTTGCGAATAGCCTCCTCATCAGTTATGTTGTCATCTTGAGTGGCAAGGTAACCCTTGAAGGATAGCATTGGGGGCTGAGTCTGACCTCCTGTAACATCTGAAATGTTTCCACCACCTGCAATACTTCCACCCATGCCAGCCATTTCAGTTCCCCTGTTAAAAGACATGTGAATGGAGAATAGGATTATCAGTAATGATTGACGTAACAATTAGGAACTTAAATATTTCAACAGAATTTACAATAAAAAGGGTAAGGTACCCATCTGAAACATTAAATGAGTTTAATAATATATAATGTGCTAGTTGGAGATAGAAGTAAATAACCTTGAGGTTTATTCCTAGTCATTAGTTTTACATACGAACACCTCACAGAAGTAAAAAAAAACACACCGTAACTGTAAAGTTAGTGGAAAGATACATTGTTTTTTTACTCAATTGATATGGATTGACGTTAAGCCTGAAAACATAATTATATAAAACACTTGTTTTAAAGTCATATTACCCAATTAGCCTTTTGGATCAAAATAAAAATGCATATGTAATAGATCTTGCAGCATTTGAAGTCTTTCAAGATGATTGTTATCATGACACAAATCCAAAAATATGGTTCTTGCATCAACTGCCTTAACTACGTAATTTGACAAGAATTTGACACAGCAAACATTGAACTAATGTCATTTTCCCTTAGTTTAGCTAGCTCAGATGGCAACAACAATTCACATCTGAGCTTATGCCTCTTCCACAATGAAACCTCTACATTGGAACTTTTTCTTTCCTTCTCTTATACCTTCCAAGGGCTCATTAATACCACCTCCTCTTTCCCTCATATAGTTTTCCGTAAGCCTAGGGAGGATGATTTAAGAGATGGATATTTACTATTTAAGAGTATAACCCCATATGTTCTTCTCATTTATTACATTTTTAGATTGTACTAGAAAGCACCAACTATGCCAGAAGAATGACACAGTGCCATCAGAAGTTAGTAATAGTTTTAGGGGAGGCGACTGACAGCTAAGGTCATTTGCACCATTAGGGATGGATGGAAAAGGAAGGGTAGAGAGAAACCCAGCACCCGCATTAGCATACTCTTGTCAAAAGGGGCCAAGGCGTCCACAGTTTATTGTCCTAGCTAACAGACGTTGTACTCAAAGTGCTCTCCACAAAGCACCTCAAGTAGGGATCACGATACCACTGCAAAAATACTACTCCAGGATTCCAACCCGGGCCCTCTCGATGGGAAGCCTGCACGTTAGCCACCGCACCATCCTGATCCCCACTATCAGAAGTTGGGAATAATATAACTTTTCATCTTTCTTTTTTGATTTTTAAAAAGTTTACCTTACTTCAACTCTTCAGCAGCTTATCTTACTTTCAACATTTTGTTTGGGAGAGTAGCTAATTTACTTTTCTCATTGAGCACTGACCCAGGCTGGAATCCTGGTAGTGGCTAATGTTTCATTTGGTTTTCCAAAACAACACAAGGGTAGGTTTGAAAGTACTTTAAATGCAGTATCAATTCATCAGATAAAAATGCAGACCCGTCGCGGCCAGGCTAATTTTGATAAGAACCACATTACTGGCATTCCTAAATATCCTAATTATGTCAAATTGCTCACTGCAACCTAATTGGGCATATCACATCATCCATATGTCCTCTCCACAAGTTAACCTGTAAAATGATTTACAAGTTTTCAAAAACATGCCCTTTTAAAAAATCACTTTTAACTCTAAAATAAAATCATTTACAGCACAAATACTATTACATAATCCAGACCCCTCCATTAGTTAGTCCACCCAGTATTTGAAAGGAATTTTAAGCAATTTTCTAGGGAATTTGCATGTTTCATTAATAACACGGAAAATGCTACAATGTGAGGGAAGTACCATTAAAGGTATTTTAAGAATTTACTACCATTACCAATGAAACATTAAAATCATTTCTTGGCAACTAGATCCAAGGAAAACACTACACTTTTATCTAAATAACTAAACAAATTATAACACTTAATTTCATACTTAAATTGAATATTTCAAAACACTTCCAGATGATGAGATTATTAACATTCCTGTGCTTCTTTGCCACC
The DNA here is from genome assembly GCF_022747635.1 of Hetaerina americana. Lineage (NCBI taxonomy): Eukaryota > Metazoa > Arthropoda > Insecta > Odonata > Calopterygidae > Hetaerina > Hetaerina americana. The sequence continues at coordinate 47,926,456 of NW_027286763.1, forward strand.
TGGATTCTGCTTCTATTTTGATATGTACCTAAATTTTACCTTTCAGCCTGCCTTAGACAGTAAAAACATATTTTGAATTGTAAAAAAAGTACAGTTAGCAATGATAGCCTGACCCTTAACAGCTTTAGCTATTTTTTGATGCATTATAGGACTGAAAGAGTAGTTTAGGCATATGATTGACAGTATGCAAAGGCATCTAGGGAAATGAAATGATCTATTTATCTTCTTCGGTGCTCAATTCTCCGATTTTTCTGAAACAGTCTTCAGTCTTCAAGTCAGCTCTTTATTTCCAGCACTTATTTTCAATTCTGCATTGGTACAGTAAGCAGCTTACATAATCTTTTGTCTACCACAGAGATCACCAGATTCAACTACGCTATCTGTACATTACAGCAATCTTTCAAGATTAAAGTAAGAAAAAATACTTCATTAATTTTCTTTTTGAATGATGGAAATTCCTAATGGAACATTCAGCAATGAGAACAAGATCGCTAAAAAATCAAAGTGACTGATTACTAACATATGAAATAAGAATTTTCAAGAACTGCTAATTATACATGATGAACAGAAAAAGAATTTTAGCTATACGAAAAGAACTCCATTAATAACGAATTAATGAAATGATATGAGAAATAAGAATTAGACGGATAGAAAACACATAATGAAAGGATGAAGAAAGAATAGCCAAATGAATTTGGACACGTAGAGTAAGGTGCAGAAGAACTCTGGGATGACCACAGTAGAGATGGAAAGGCCAAGGGTATAGAAGGTTGTCACAGGGTTTAAACCTTATACTCGAAGAAATAAAATTTTTATCTGTTGAACATATGTAAGCGATAGGGCCTCCCTTAACATCCACTTAGTCCAAAATTATTTTATTCAAGCTCTAATGAGGTAGACTGTCCTATTAGTTCTCTGTTCCCTCCTAACTATCATACTTTTCAAGACAGAAACTTCCCTCATCCAACTTAAACTCTCGTAAACTTCACCATTTGTTATTTGAAATAGTCAGTTTTATCTTTAAATGCTATTCTTGCTTGACATTTTTAACGCCTCATTTCATCCCTGTTTCTCACATATCTGGTGTTTATGCTCCCAAAATAAGTATATTCATTCACTTTCTCCAAATTCACTATTACTTTAATGTTAGCATTTTCTTTGTGATATACCATTTTGCATTAATTTATCTTCAAACTATGATCCTTCCACATTATCCTATTCATAAATTTTAGCATGGTCTCAAGTTCATTTTTTTTCTACCACCCTTAAAATATCATCTGGGAATTAAATCAGACAGGTACTTACATTCTTTTCTCTAATATTTTTACCTCCACATCAGCCTTCTCATATCCTATTCAAATAATCCTGAACATAGGCATTAAAAATTATTAGGGAGAACACGGTCTCAGCCATTTTCATGATACTTCTTGTTCCTTTCCCATTTTCACTGTTGCAGTTTAACTTTAATATAGGGACCAATTTTTTTACGGGTACAGTTTTCTCTCCAAAGAATTCCGATATTTATCACAATTTTAAATATTATCTTGGAATGGCCAGAACATTAAACTGCCATTATGAAAAAACCACATTATCAACCTGGCAGCTAGATAGACTAGGGTATAGTTCACCTTCTACTAGGCCCAACCGAGTGTGAAATTCACACATCAAGGTAGGGGGCAGTTCTACCCCAGAGCCATCCGTGGTTTCCCATGAAGACTTGGTACTGGTACATTTATATATCTTGGGGATATACTATAGTAAACCCTGGCTAACGTAGACTGCATCATGATTAACTGGGATTTAAAACATGTAACTCCAAGGAGTGTTTCTTACCACTATTTAACATACTTCTAAGCATAATTTGCTCATTTTGCTACAATATTTGAGTACCTTACTGCACACAGTTTTTGATGCGACAACAATACATGGTCAATGACAATTGAATTCAGTTAATTTTATTTAAGGTAGCAGGATTCTACACACAAATGAAGTTTGATGGTAAGATTCTACATTGGAATGATTCTAGAATGTCCTAAGTTATGTGTTTTCTTTCAGCATCAGACTTTTTAATGCAAATTTTTACTGTCATCAGAACTCAAAACAATTAGGTATGTGCTTGAGAAGTTACCAAGGCATATGGAAAGAGCTGGCTATCTATCATAAACAATTCTGCAGCGACTAAGCAATATTCATCATTAAGATAAGTTAATTATTTACTTCATGTAATATGAGCAATTCATAATATACCATACCACTGCAAAAATAATGAACTATTTAAATATGGTTTTCATACCCATTGAAACTTGCTGGGAATAAGTAATTACCAGCAAATTATTACACTTCAGCCATCTAGTGACAGCATAAAAAACCACCCTCACTACATTTTTGAACTCTGCCCATAATAACCTAGTGCCTGCAATTAAGGGTCTGGATTAGTTAAGGTTTATTGTATCATGTTACAAATGAAAAAACTTCCAATGTGAGAGAAGATTTGATAGCATAAATTGATGATCAAGTAACAGGCTTTGAACCAAATATGGCAATATTGAACTATCACGATTGTTCTGTAAAATTAATATGAAAGGAGAGCAAAAGTTAAAGTAAACTACACACATTAACAATACAGGAGTGCATAGTATTGATGAAACAGGTTTATAAAATACATTAATCTTGAGGAAGTCCTCATTTTAATACAATTGAGATATTAAAATATGCAATCTTAAAATTTCAAGTATGTACGTTCGAAGGTTTCCGCGGCGATGAGTAGGTGATTTCCACATTTTTCGGGCTGCGTCCGCGTATGACATACGCGGACGCAGCCCGAAAAATTTCAAGTATGTAGTTTAAAATTAGACAATATTAATTTTTGAAGATTTTAGGTCAACATGTATATCTTTATGACCAAAATAAAAATACAGGGTATACATATTCATACAATGTTTTCAGACTTAATTTCACCTGGATGATGAATTATTTTGAATTTATTTATCCCTGGTTCCCTAGTCATTTTTTTATAAGCCTCATGTCGTTGCACTTGGCCAGTGACAGTTAGGGATGCCAGCGACATATATACATCATTATAGCAGACTTGCCATTAACCCAGTAAATTATTATACATTTTATTTTAAACTTCTATTGAGAACATCCCGAACCACTAATGGTGGACAGCATGCAAAAAATACTATTTGAAAAACTTTTAAACCCATTAAGGGTATAAAAATTACTACCGGGACTTTCCCTACAATCTATTCAGCCATGGATAAGGCAAACTGAACATAATGAGGCCATAAATCTCAAATACTATAGAATTTTGCATGTCAATCCAAATAACGACCACTTCCATTGTTTTTATCGGTGTTTCAAGGATCATTACCCTCATCTATACACCACTTTGTACTACACTTTTCAGCACATGACCAATCCTGTAATAGAATGCTGGAATGCTGAAGTCACTTCATAAGTCAGGGAATATTAGTAACCAATGCACCAGAGCATGCAACTTACAATATTTGAATTCCCCGAAATACCTTTAAAAAACCAAGAGTGATGTGCTAGGAATATCTATCATTACAGTATATTGGCAATATGATCACATTATTTTACCTCCAAAGTTCAAATAAAAAAGTGGTTTGCCCTAAGAAAAGATGACAGAACTGGTACACATATAATTAGAAGGAAAATATATTATTTTCAAAGTAAAGATGGCACAAAGAGTAATGTACAAGGGATTTCCATTTATTTTTCAAATAAAACATGCTAACACACAAAATATATTAATGAAATGAACTCTGAAGCTACAAGCTTAAAAAAATACCAAGCAAGGATTAATTTTAGAAGAGGTGACTCACCTCTGACCTCCATAGCCACCCCCACCACCATAACCCATGTGGGATCCATAGCTGCTCTCATGGGACCATGCTGAACCATAGCTGCTGTAGCCAGTGTCGTGGCCACCCCCATACCTTCGCTCCTCCCTGCAATAGCCATGGTGGGAGACCCAAGGATGTTTTCTTGTTTGTGATTACCAAAAACATGTCACACTATGTCATGGACCATAGCTGAAGCAATTCAAGAGTTTAAGATATAGCACAAATCCAAAAACAAGGTTTTGAAACTCCAGAAAAACAGGATATTTGAAGACAGTCAGTCGCCCAAACAGAATACACCCACATAGATTAATGCCAAAGACAGGTATCAAGTCAGGGATACGGAAATGATGAATCTTGTTAAAGAATGTGAAGGGGTTACAATAAACCAAAAAATGTATCCAGTAAAAAATATAAAATTTCAATTCAAGGTTGTGAAGTTAATGATCTGTGAATGAACACACAAGTACAACACCAGTACCACTTGCACCTACGTAAGATGAACACTTTTTAAAACTGAAATAAAGAAAATACTAAAATTCTTAAGTTTTGATAGAAATGTTATGCTTTATGGAAGTAAACAGTTATTTTAAAATTTTCAGTCACAAATATTGAATTTACTCATAATATGCTTGGTCATCTTAGTATAAATCTAAATGCAGTTTCCACAAAGAGGGAGCTGAAAAACCTATTCAAACAAGTCACTTGGTTTTTTAATGCCCTGATTCTCTTGTCAACCTGCTTATACAGGATTCCACTAATTTTCTATACATATAATAATGACCATGTATTTCCTCATGTGCATGCTGCCTTCTTTTTCTTGAGTTTTTTAATATAATTAGCTATTTTCCATGTGAAACGTCCCTCATTGATTCCCATAGCACTGGCATCATCATACTCAGTTCTACATTATGATTTCGGTTTGTGCCAGGATCTACTTGTGTAATGGCCTATGGCAAACACAAACTGATCTAACAACTAAAAAGAATGTACTCCATGAAATCCAGAATCCTGTATCATATTCTCCAACTAAATTCCAATCTCAAAAAAAAAAAGCAAATTCTAGAAATCAAATTGTACAAACACAGTGTGATACTACTCACAACTACTTACCCCTGAGCAAATCTGATGCAAAACTTGATCCCATTTCAATAAAATATATAATTACAAAAATCAGACATAGCATTAGGCTAGAATTATATTATGAAACTGCACTAGTGATAAGCTACTATTGGTATCACATAACTTTTCTCTACGTGACTGATTAAACAATGCCCTACCAAATTAATACTCTACTGATTGCTGAGAATATCACCTTTAAGGTGAAAGGTCACAATTTTGGGGGAAAGAAAATAACAACTGGGCCCTATTCTTTAAAGCAACAACAATGGAGATCTCAACAAGGATCTTCATTGCATGAAAGACGAATACTAAGTATTTCATAAAACACTTTTATTTGGAACTAGTTTCGATGTATAGGTGTCATCCTTAGGTAAAAACAATTTTTGGACATGGCAGAGGTGTTTCTACAATAAAGGGAGAGAGCAGAATGAGGGAGTGGTTCTCAGTTGGTAGAGTTGGTAAGATAACGATTAAAGTAGGAAGAGGATGTCCATGTCCAAAAAGTTTCTTATAGAAGATGAAACCTGAGAGCTGAAACTAGTTGTACTGAATACAAAGGTTTTGTAGAAAATACCTAGTACTCTTCTTTCATTTGAAAATGAATGTCCATGTAGTCAAGCCAGATACCATTGAGTGTATTAGGATCTTCATAGTTAATTCATAATCGTGGAAATGCAGCTTAACTGTGATTCAAACAGCTTGTAATGTAAGAAAAGCCTTGAAAATCATGTGAAGTCTACATGTTAATGGTGGTTAAGTCTAGGTGATAAATTTTTCTCTGAGGAAACAGCAAGGGTCATCTAAAGCCCCTGTCATAATTCTATCAAACTTTAAAAACTATCCCATAATTTACAAGTCAATAATAACACAGTGCTACTTTAAATTAGTTAATTTTACAGAAAAGCTGGTATGCTTTGAAACATTAAAAAATAATTTGAAATACAAAGTCATTCTTAAAAGTTTTTAATTTGGATTAAAAATGAAAAGTTGCCAAATGTATTTGATGCTATAATTTAAACATTTGTCTACTTTCACATCATTGCTTCCATCGCATTCATTATTCCTTTCAATTACATATTCTCCTCTAATACTAGCAAATTCACTGTCTTAATATGCAAAAAATAAGTCATTAACTGTCTACACTATTATTCATGAATAATATGAATCTATATTAGTAATCCATGGTAAACATTTATCCCTCCCCAATGTTGTTTTTTCCTGGCTATGCAATTGGTTTAGCTTCCTGACAACACTTTCTGCTTTTCACTGGATGGATCTTTGTTCTATAAAACTAAACCTCCACTCTTATATATAAACTTTAACTCCACCCTTAAAATAATGGCTCAGAAAATGAAAAAGAATCTTACTATCCATTGCTAAACAAATTAATTACAAGGAATGAAACAAAAGTTCATTTGTTTTGTAATCACAGTTATTTGTTTTAAAAACTATTTTCATTCATATGAATTGAATCTGATAATATCAAACAATATTTTCCGCATATTTTGATTATCCATGTTTTCTGATTATCTATGCATCCATTAGAATGGATAATCAAGAGTTTACTCGATCATATTTAATTGATGCGTAGGAATGATCATATAAAATACAAAATGCTGCATATTAATCTTTAAGCATATTGCCCTTACTATTCCATTGCATTTTAAGATTTATTCCTATAATCATATCTAAAAAAATCAGTCTTATTTTTGGTGCCATCTTGCAATCAGGCCAAAATGGTACATGTTCACTGGTTGAAACCTACAATATCAGCAGTTCTCAGTTTTTTAACCATTAGCTCAAGTCCTTTCCTAACCATCAATTAAATAATGAGTTCAGAAAAAACTAAAAAATGGATTTTATTAGTATATTTTCAGAAATTCAAACTTGAAATAAAAAGAAAATTCACTTTTTCTACAATACACTTCGACAATAACAGTAAATAACATTTTAAGTTGCACTGTACTTAGATAAAAGGGATCATTTCATTTTCATTGAATAACCATTATTCGTGATATTGGAAATTTAAAAATTAACAAATGAATAATTAAGATGCATTCAGTTACTCTAGTCCTTGCATTATTAGCATGGCCACCAATTCTGGCATGGTTGTTATGGGCATGCAATGCTGACTCAAATTGAAAATTTAAATGTATAATACAAGAATACATTCAGAGAGATGCAGTTATAAGGAAAAGGGATAGAAACATAAAAGACAAACACAATGCTAGTGGGTAAGGTAAAAGGGTGCGGATTCCAAGTATAAAAAGTTTTCCTTGACTGGGACTTGAACCACAGACCATTGACTTGCTGGGCCAATGCTCTACCATTTATAATATTGAGGAAACTTAATTGCCACAGATACCCATTAGAGTTTATGTCCAAGATCCTTGATTTTTTAACCACTTGGGAGCTATTTCACCCATTACCTACGGAACAAAGAGTGACATAGCTCTAGAACACCATGTTACGTTAACAAAAGAGAAAGATTTAGGGAAGGGCTTTTAGGTAAGTGTCCATCAAATGCAAAATAGTAATCTCACATGATTTCTAGCCTAATTTCCAGTTTCTCCAAGAGTTCTACAAACCTTATTATAATTATTAGGTAATCTACCGGTTAAGGTAGGTTTTTGGATGGACATAATTACTAATTAAATAATTTGTGACCCCTAGCAAAACACAACATCCTACTTTACATCATGTCCCTCTTCAGCTCTGAGTACTTTCTTCCTCCCTTCATCCCGTCCAACATCCCTATCCTGCTCCTTCCCTTTCCTCGTTTGCCTAAAATTCTCCCCTCAATTACAGTCTTCAACATCCCGCTGCCGGTCAATACCCCTTCAGCCACTTTTCCTGCCTCCATAGGATTGCTCCCAGCAAACCCCTCTCTTCGCCCACCATACCAAGTACTTCCTCGTTTGTTTTCTTCTCTGTCCATTTTACCTTCTCCATTCTTCTCCACACCCACATTTCAAAAGCCTCCAGTCTACGTCTATCCTCCTGCTTCAATGACCACGTTTCCGCGCCGTACATAGCTACGCTCCATATCAAAGTTTTTAAGAGTCTTTTCTTAACATCCTTACTCAATGTCCCAGTCATCAACTCCCTCCTTGTGAAAGCCTCTTTGCCCAGCGCAATTCTTCTCCTTACGTCCCTACTACTATGACCGTGTTGGTCCAAAACACTACCGAGATACGTAAACTGTTCTACCTGCTCTAGTGTTTGCCCTCCTATTTTAATGTTAAGCTTAGCCTTTTTCTTTCTAGAAAATCGCATAACCTTTGTTTTATTAATGTTGATTCTCATCCCATACCTGTCACACTGAATATCCAATTCACTAAGCAATGCTTGCAGCCCATTGGCTGACTGACGAACTGAAGCTTGGTCATCAGCAAACCTAACTGATTTTACGAATTCCCCGCCCACTTTCATTCCTACCTCCAATTCTTCCCATGCCTCTTTAATCATTTCCTCTGCATACAGGTTGAACAGCAACGGTGATAAAGGGCAACCCTGCCTTACACCTCTTCCTAACACTGCCCAACCGGACTCCCCGTTCCCCACTCGCACCTGAGCAGTCTGAGACATGTACAGGTTGCGGATTAGCCTCCTTTCCCTCCAATTTATTCCTATTTTCTGCAATATACTCATTAGTTTTTCCCAATTCACTCTATCAAACGCTTTTTCGAAATCTACGAAACAGGCAAATACCTCCTGTTTGTGTTCTATATTCCTCTCGATTAATAATCTCATTACTGCAATGGCATCACGCATACCTCTCCCCTTCCTAAACCCAAACTGATCATCCCCTAAGTAATCATTTGCCCTACTCTCTATCCTTTTGTTTATGATCCTGAGAACAACTTTAGCTGTGTGGGATGTCAATCTAATTGTCCTGTAGTCCTCACATCTCACAAAGTCTGCCGGCCAGATTCCCTCCTCAGAAATACTACGGATCAGCCCATATAGCCTCTTCCTCCCACATTTCCCTAAGCATTTTTAAAGTTCCACGGGAATGTTATCCACCCCCACGGCCTTATTTAGTTTCATCTCCTTTAATGCCCTTTCTATCTCATTGTCTAGTATGCCTGGACCTAAGCTATCTTCCTCTACGTCATGTTCCTTTTTAATGTCTAACTTTGTTGGTCTAAGCTCTTTACTATACATTTCTTCTATTAATTCCTTCTATCTCTATTGGATCTTTCCTGTGCCAACTATTACCTTACCTGCCTTATCTCTAACTGTTAGCATAGATCTCTCTTTCTTACTACCCGATAAAGATTTAACTTTGCTATACAGCGCACCGATTTCACCCTTCCTCTGAAGACTTTCCATATCCTCGCACTGCGTCTTCCACCATGCTTCTTTTGCTTTATTTGTTGCCCGCCTCAATTTATTTTTTAATTCTTTGTACTTCATTTTGCCTAATTCTGTATTTACATTCTTCCATTTTCGCTGCTCATCCATCTTTGTAATCATCTCATCCGTGATCCATGGTTTCCTAGTCCTTTTAGCGTTAACGGTTCCAATAGTGTCTTTTGCGTCTTTAGACAACCCTTTCTTGATACATTCCCATTTTTCTTTGATAGTACTTAGCTCTTTACCATCCTCCATGATATCCTCTACCGCCTGTTTGTATTCCTTCCTTTTCAAACCATTTAATGCTTCTACATTCCATTTTCTAACTGGCTGCCCCTGCCTTATCCTTTTGAAACGGACTCTACATTTCATAAGGACTAAATTGTGGTCAGAGTCCGCATCCGCTCCCGGGAAGCTGTGCAAATTTATCACACTGTTCCTAAACCTGTGTCTAACCAGGATATAATCTAGCTGATACCTTTCTGAGTCACCTGGCATTTTCCATGTATACCTGTGTCTTTTGTGGTGTCTAAACCAAGTGTTGGTGATGACTAAGCCCTGTCTCCTGCAGAACTCAACTGCTTTCTACCCGCGGTCATTCCTCATGCCTAAACCGTAGTCCCCCACCTCATCACCATCTCTTCCTTCGCCTACTGTCGTATTCCAATCCCCCATCACTATCAAATGTTTCCCTGCAGGAACACACGCGATTATGTCCTCTAACCCGTCGTATATCCTATTCTTCTTCTTAATGGTTGCTCGGTGGCATGCATACCTGAATAATAACTAAGTTCGTCAGTTCTGCTTTTATCTCTACTAGTAGTATTCTATCCGTTACCTGCTCTATGTTTACTACGCTTCTTCCTACCTCTTCATTTAATACTATGGCAACCCCTCGTTGGCTCTCGTCCCCGCCGCTGTATATTATTCTATACTTATCACTCCAGTAATCCCTGCTATCTTTCCATCTTACCTCCTAATTGGGCCGAGCCCCATAGTTGCCAGGACTCAAAATATCTGTATAGTTTATCATGGTAATCTTGGGAATGATAACTGAGGTGGTTTCCCGTTGCCTTCCTCACTACAAACCTTATGGCGTCAATATTTTATTGCTGGTCTGAATAAGTACCACATTTAGGTCAGTAAAATTTCATCGAAATAAAAGTAATTATCCTTTCATTAAATATTAAATGAGGGTAAATAAATACACTCGTAAATTTATTAAAATTACAAGCCATTTATCATAAAATTCCATGGAATGTTTGAAATAATCTACCTTATTGCTGTGTAGAAGTGGTAATGAAGGGGCCCATATTTATTTTCACAAATCCAACCAATGCCAAAAGGATGGCCCTGCCAATTCTAATCATAAGTTAACCACTCCAGTACCCAAAGTCACCAGATAAGTATTGTCACAACATTGCACATTCCCTGTACTCATTTAGAAATGTTAAAAAATGCTAAAACCAAATCCAACATATACTACCTTGATCAAAAAGTTCCCGGAATAACCACCGTGTGGCGCTCCCATCGTTCCGATTTGAGTTCTGTTTTTTTTTGTTAAATTGGTACATCTGTTGTTGATATTCCCTTTAAATCTTAGTGTCATAACTTGACATTTGCAAAAGTTACGTAGCCAAGAGTACATCTATCTCTGTGTGTGTTGGCGATTTTTTACAATTTCAGAAATGGATTTAAATTTGCAACAACGAACTTGTATTAAATTTTGCGTAAAAAACGGATTTAGTGGCGCACGGACATTGGAAATGTTGGAAAAGTGTTTCGGCAACGATTCTCTAAAAAAAACGGTCGTTTACCAGTGGCACGAGCGGTTCAGAAGTGGTCGTGAGTCAATCGAAGATGATGAACGCAGTGGCAGACCATCGACATCGAAAGTCGGTGAAAAAATTGATAAAGTAAAAGAAATGTTGGTCAATAACCGCAAATTAACCATCAGAGAAATAGCGGAGGACTTGAACATTGCCTATGGATCCGCCCAAGACATTGTGGTTAATGATTTGGGTTTCCGTCGTGTAGCATGCCAAAAGACCTCAATTTCATGCAAAAAAGAGACCGTGTTGACGTCGCAAAAGACATGATTTGCGAGGCTGAATCCGATCCCACATTCATCAAAAGGATCATTACTGGAGACGAGACGTGGGTTTATGAGTACGACACGCAATCCAGACATCAGGCAAGTGAATGGCGTTCACCAAATGAGCCGAGACCAAAAAAACCACGTCGTTTTCAGTCAAAAAAGAAGGCAATGCTGACGGTTTTCATGGATTACAACGGTGTAGTGCATCATGAATTTTTGCCAGAAGGCCAGACAGTAAACAAAGAGTATTATTTGGGCGTTATGAGACGTTTGCGTGAAGCAATTCGCCGAAAGAGACCAGAAATGTGGGCAGAAAACTCGTGGATTTTGCACCATGATAACGCACCGTCGCACAGTGCTATCATTATTCGTAATTTTTTGACGAAAAATGCAACAAATACCATCCAACAGCCACCGAATTCACCTGATTTGGCTCCCTGTGACTTCTTTCTGTTTAATCGAGTTATAAAACCATTACGGGGAACGCGTTTTAGCAGCCGAGAGGAAGTAATGGAAAAATCGCAGGAAGCACTGATGGACATACCGAAAACCGACCGTAACTTTTGCAAATGTCAAGTTATGACACTAAGATTTAAAGGGAATATCAACAACAGATGTACCAATTTAACAAAAAAAAAACAGAACTCAAATCGGAACGATGGGAGCGCCACACGGTGGTTATTCCGGGAACTTTTTGATCAAGGTAGTATATCAGCAACAGAATGCTGTGAAATCTTAATTACTAAAAGACATTTAATGTACAAATCAGAAAAAATCCAAGCACTGATGTTTAAACAGTAAAGCCAAACCATGATGATCAACGTCAAGTTGATAAGCTTTGGTAGCCAAAGTTGAAATACACATGACAATTAAAATATTCTGAATGGAAAAAATTGTTAAATTTTCTCACCCTTATACTTCTAAAGTCAAGGCCCCCACTTCACCAATTTTTCATGACCAGTGGACATTAACGTGAGGTTTCAAAAAAATTTGTGTGAACATAGCTTGTAATTCGCCAGTACTTTTTAACTTCAGCTAGCAGTCTACCAGATGATGAGGCAGTTTTTACACATTCACTCTCCTCAAAGTAAAAATTATGTTGGAGAAAATTAAATGTAATTCAATACCCTATCCATAAACCCATACTTAAAGTACTACCCTTAGCAAAAAATGGAACCATGGTAGACAACAAGCTACACAAAAATGGATCATGCAATAATAATAGACCACAAGTTATAGTAGTATGAAAAACTGAGCATGCACAAAACAATTTGAGCCTCAATGGTGACTATAAATCCATTTTTAACCCCAAAATTATGTACATTACATGAATATGCCCTGAATAAAATCTATAAGAATGAATGAACATCATTACATTATTTACACAACATACTATGGCGTATTTCATGAATAAAATACCTATTATTAGTGAATGACATAAAACAAACTGTAATGATTAATTAAGAATCACTTGTGGTACAAAAATGATTTAATAAAATAGGAAGTCAAATTAAAATGCTTCACAATCCTCGTGGCGGCAGGGCACCACAACATATTTTGCATCTGGTGGCATTTTAGTAATGGAAAAATATTAATTCTTTAAATATTTTTTTCCACACTTTTCCATTTAATTTTTAACAAACCGATTCAAATTTTAAAGATTACTAACTCATGTTTCATAATGAAGCCCAGAAATTGGAATTTCCTTCTGCAGGCGTGACCCACCCACAGGCACGTCGAATAATGTCACATTTTCCCAGTCAATACTACATGGGGATCAGGTGGCACCAAACCATGAATTCTCAACTCAGACTTTGTGATTCTCAGCTTTCAGACGAATTATATGTATACTCAAGCCCGCATCATCAAATGCTATTTCTGGCCAAGCCTCAAATCAAAATGAGCAATCACAGCAGTAACACTTTTTAATGTGTTCCGTTGCACCTGCATAACTACAAGGTATAAATTCTTTCTGTTCGGTGCAATCCTCTCCGTTATTTCTCGTTTCATTAGATAAGTCGATTCATCCATTTTAGGCAGTTGTGTTCCACGATAATCGAATCAGCATCAGGGTATAAAGAATAGTGGATTTGTGGAATCGTCAATTTGATTGAAAAGATTAGAGAGTACTTTTTATGGAATTTGCAAAATTTTATACTGTCTTGAACAGTGAAACTTCACCAAAATATACTTCCATTAAATTCCAAAGAAACTGCGGGAGATGCTGCAACAGTAACTTTTAAGGGAGTCATCCGCTCATATACATTTCAATGCAACAATTTTAGGGTGCAAAAGGTCAAGGCGAATGATTTTTTGACTCTGAAATTGTTGCATTGAAATACTAACAATATTTCATTTTGAACAGGTTTATAAGGGGTACAAATATATGGCAGAAGTGTGTACAAGCATAGATAAGTGTTTTGGAATTGAAGAGTGAATAAATTTTGAAGATTGAAAGTTTTTCATCGCTTTCCTTCATTTAAGAAAACAGGGACTGAGTTGTATAAAAACATTGTGTCATTGGTGATATTCAAATAGCATAAGTGGTGTTCTATAACAAGTGATATGACCTCTCTTCAATTATTGGGAGATAATATACTTCAAGTTTACTCCGTTTGCTATAAGAGCTGTTTGTGTTGGAAAATGACTGCTTAAGTCTACTTGCCCTATGTAAGTTGTTCCTTTCCAATGACATGTTGGAGTGTATAGTAAAAGAAACTAACAAATATGCTTAAGAAATTATAAATCTGGACCATAAAAAGGAATCAGGCACTTAACGAAGGCATCAGCAAATTTGGCAACTGGCTACCCTTAGAGAAATGAATAAATTCATAGGTCTTTTAACTAATCAAGGGTGTTGTCCACATTCCGGAAATTCATCTGTATTGGTCAAATAACCCAATGTACATAAACACACTAGTAAAAAATATAAAATAAATTTTCAAAAACCTGTGAAACCAAGGAAAGAAGTGGTTAATTGATGAAAGCATGGTTCCGGGGCATGGATGTCTTATTTTTTCCAATAAATACCTGTGTAAACAACATATATTTTGAGCCAAACTTTATAAGCTTTGCCTACCCAAAGGCTACAGTTATAGTGTCATTTTATTCTCTAGTAAAAGAGAAAATTCATCAGCAAGGGACATGCTAATGAGATAGTAATGAGGCTAATGAACGGACTCTTATATGAAGGTTGCATATTATACACGGACAGTTTCTACACAAGTGTTCCTCTAGCTACAGAGTTATTAGAGAAAAACATACCTGTGTGGTACAGTACACACCAATATAATACTTCTCCTTGAGGCCACAAAGATCAAATGAAAAAGGGTTGACATATTACAAAATTCAGAATCAATAAGATTTGTGAAATGAACAGGGAAGAGGCCCATACATATGTTGACAATGCGCAAAGCCCAAAATTGTATTTTGGTTCACATCAACACAAACCTTAGAAAACCAGATACCGTTATTGGCTACAATGCTGCCACAAAAGGTGCAGACTTATCTGACCGCATGTCTTCAGATTAAAAATCCTAGAGGAAGATGATTAAGTATTGTAAAAAGATAGCAATTGAGCTAATTTGTGGCACCATGTTGGTCATTGCTCAATATATTCACAAAACTGTAGGAAGTCTGAAAAAGCTGAGCATTATTTATAAAAAATATTAAGGTGCGACCAAGGTAATGCAAAAAAGATGAAAAGAGTGCTAGAATACTAAAATATCTGTTTGACCACCAGACACAGGGTACAGTATAGGGAATATATGAAAGGTGTATAGGACACGCCATAACACAATTAACAAAGTAAATGGAAGATGAGCAGCGATGAAAAAACTGAAAATATTAAAACTTATTGTGATAATAAGCAAGCATTAAGCCTGGAATGTTTTCATAAAATGCATGATCAGTGAGCTCATTTTATTTTTTTAGCACGAATAAAAAACTTTATGTGATTATCCTTTTTATTACTGTCCACAAAATAAAATACATAATATTCCCTGAACCTATAATTTTTACAAAATCTGAGTTTTTAAAACTTGCAATAACAAAAATTCCAATTGTTTTCTTACTCAAAAGGAATATCACATTTACTGAAGACTAAATTTCTGCATTATTATTCCATAAAAGGAAGCCTAATAAAAGGAGAAACTAATATTACTGAACAAGTTAACCACCGGACATCTTCAGAAATTTCTCATCATGATTACTTCCGTGAGACAATTTTGAAAATAATAACATAGGGTCAAGGAAAGTTGACCTAAAAATATAAATAAATTCATACAAATTACAAAATGTAGAATACACAATACTTAAGTGAAAGAGGCTGACCACTTTCAATGACTCAATGAGATGATTGGAAAAAGCTGTAGAAGTAGAGGAATAAGAACAAATACTGGGGATCGTAATAGACTTACCAATCAGATACTCTAGCCCTTTTTAAAGGTGGAGATATATGGTCATGGGGATTTGAGCGAGGATGCGAGGCATGTGGATTTGGTGGACTATATCTGCCTCCACCACCTTCTCCTCCTCGACCACCCCCCATGCGACCTCCAAGGTAATCTCCCCCACCTCGACTACTGCTTCCCCCTCCACCGCCCCCACCATAATCCCCTCCACCCTGTCGGCCACGACTTCTACCCCAAGATTCCCTGAAAAATTACAGAAATATGTAAATTAATGAAAAAATTATTGCTTATAAGGACGCCAATAATCAAACACCAGAAAGAATTTAAACAAAGAAAGTCAAAGGCGATTATAACAAATAGTATCTTCAACTTTTCTAATTATTTCTGAGAATTAGCTACTTATAACTCACATTGACAATATTAATAATCTCATTTAACCCTCAGTTAATTCCACAGGTGTTTTTAAGTCACTGTTTTCGTATAAAATCAGATAAAAAACTACTGAACAAAGCTACCAAGATGCTACTAAAAAATGTTAATTGAAACTAACATTTTATGTTGAAAATAAGACAAATTATTTTCACACAAGCAAATACATTCTGAAAGCTGAGAAGTAAACAGGTCGATAAATAAGTCGACTGTTCTCAGTCGACTACATATTGTTCATGAGAGTTGGTGTCAAAGTACCGGCAACGAAAATTTGGCAAAACACTAACAAGACTGAAATTACCCAAGGTGTAGAATGATTAAAAAGGCAAATGATAGGTTGAACACACTTGATCTGCAGATCTTGGCAATTTATTCATGCGCACTGAGCTGTGACACATTGGATTAAGTTCTAAATGCTTTAATTAACTAAATTATTAATTCATTCCATGAGTTAAACTTACATATGTAGGTAAAAATAGTTGCTGGTCAGGTGCGAACCGTTACCATAGCTAGAATACCTCTCAAGATTGCGACTGTGGGAAACAAACCACACTAGAATATATGAAAGTACTCACCATGGCCAACTTTGTTGAATTAGTTCGTCAACTTTAAAAAAGTCACCAGTTTAAAACTTGACCAGTCGAAAATTTGAATTGATTTTTGTGAAATATTAAACACGTAAAAAAATCTCACTAAATGACACCTTTGGTTACAATGTCCCTTTACTAACCTCTCCATCCATTCTTCTCTACGCCGGTCATCACCTCGGCGCCCATCTCGGCTGTAGGATTCAGTTCTCTCCCCACGGAACTTATCTCGCCTTTTCCGGTCATACTCGTCTTCACTGTCTCCCATTGTTCAAACTTCTTAGTATAAAACTGCGTAAAAAAAATAAAATTTAATCCTCAATTATGATATGAATAGAGTAACAAATAAAAATAAACCGACTGAACGAGAACGGTGAAAAATGTAAGAAACGCCATACCATCCCACAACTATATAAGATCAGTATATGATAAATTGTGAATTTAAGTATAGAAATATATCGATCAAATTCAAATTGTTTACCACACAAGCTGAACAAGCTATTTTCCAAAGATCCAGCGTGCTACATACGACAGTTTCCTAGTTCCTAAGTAGTAACAAAACATTTATCCCAACTTCCGGTTAAACTCGCTTGGATTAGAAACTAAATGAATTGGATTTTAACAATTATTGCCATGATTTTATAATTTTAGTTTAAATATTAATTAAAGTATTTTAAATGAGTTGTATTTTGAATTTTTTAAGTTAGTAATTATCGAATAATATCAAACTTCGCCGGTCAATACCAGGTGACTTTGACTAGAGTTTATGAACCAATGCGACCAATCAACGGTCATTTTACAGTTTCCAACTCCACCAGCAGATGTCGGTTCAATATTGAGCGGATTGAACGCAAATTGCGAGGTTGTGAGAGGTAGTTCCAGCCTGACCGAGCTAGTCATTCGTCAATGGAGCAGTCGGTGATGATGATTGCATCAGTGCATGGTGGAATGTCTGTAGACCTTTAAAGTGAGTTGTCGACTTCATCCCACTTCCCAGCTTAGACAGTGACAAGTGCTTAAACCCCTGGATCCCGAAGTTACATCTAGTCAAGCTGGTAAAAATGGTCAGCTAGCCAAGAATGAGATTGCGGTTCCAACGTCGAATGAGAAAATGACGACTATGAAGGCCTCAGGAGCCTCAACTTCCAGAGGACAATGGACTGTTTTTAACCACGTGAAGTACGAGCACTTGGTGGCGGGCATATCTGGAGGTGTTGCATCAACTCTCATTCTACATCCCTTGGACCTGATCAAAATACGTTTTGCTGGTAATATCCATGGTCACGCAATCGAAATCATTGTTTGCAATATCATTCTGTTTACATTATAATTTCAATAATACCTTGAACTATTTCAGGCTGAATGAAAGTGTATTCATCAAAGATTTCCATTGTCCTTTCCTAATTGGACGTTTTTCTGTATGCGACTCGTTTTCACTTTTTTGGTTTCGTTCTGAGAGGTTGCTTCAGTGTTTTTGTTTTCTCAGAATGTGTAGCATTCATTAACATCATATGGTACTCACCAATTAAGCATTTGATTTAAATACATTTTCCGACCTTTGGATCTTAATGTAATGATATGGTGACTAAAGGTGATCCATTGACGTCTAAAAGTAATAAAAGTATTTATCAGCCGCCCCATAAAAATATTATGAAATTGTTGACCTTGACTTTGGAGCAATTAATCCCCTTCCTTAGCTCTTAATGGCAGTTTTCAATCTTGTTCACTGGTTTAGAATTTTCTTTCGTTCAAATTCTGTAGCTAATATCAAATACCGATGTCCATAAATCGGTTTGCAAAGAATCACTGTTTTATCTTATTTTATCATTACGTTTGATGAAATTGGCGAGTACCTTCTCCTCAGAGATAATTACATTTCGTTGGAATATGATTTTATGTTAACTTTTTCAGTTGAATGTTATAACCGATATGCGTGAATTTATCCACACCTCTGTGACCGCCTGAAATATTTGTAGTCTATGTAAATTGTAGTTGCATTGACCTTTGCGTATATTCTTCGATTATTCTTATCTTGCGTTGTTGATTAAAAAGCCGAATTTCAATGGTCTTCACCCTCGGGGACAAGGTCTAGTCGTGGACCTTACTGGTTATCCAATCTCTTAGGTCATAACAATTTTTAGGAAAGAAATTTTTCTCAATGACTACGTTTCGGGAACATCTGGATTATATAATTGAAAGGCTAATTTTCCCTGTTTATATTAATCCTCCTAAATAATTTTTCCCCGACATTATTGATTATTATTGTTGGGAAAGTTTCCAAGTAGTGCTTAGCGGTTGGCCTTTATACCGACACGGACGATTAACCTTGACGTGACGTCTCCTTTGATTGCCCATGAAACAGTTTCCGCCACGACCTAGCTGCATTGCGTGACGTTTTCCTGGATTGAGGTGGTGTGATCACCTGATTCTGCAATGAAATTCGGGGGAAAGTTTGCGTAAAAACCAATGAAACTATGATCCCCAGCCAGCCGCGACTCCTTGTTTAATAAAGTTTGTTTCTGGTGAAATTTCGCGTGCCTGGAAAACGATCGCCGAAACGCTTTCACCTACCAGCTGACTGAAGCTGATTCTTTGAATTCCGACCATTTTTGCGCATATGACTGACTAATGTATTTCTTCGTATTTTCATCCAAGACCGCGTTTGCTATTTGTCTAATTCGCTTCCATCAACATAATACTTGTGTACTAATTCGAAGCTTCGTCGGATTTATTGCTCTAACCAATAAGCGGTTTGTTAACTGTTGGTGCGAAGTAAAGCAACGCTGCCAAGTTCTTTATAGGTTGAATCATCATTGCAAGGGTACCTACTTCTATGCGACACTAGTCCGCGGAAATGCATGTGTTATTTATATAGCTCGTATGCAAGTATTTATACCATTTGCATTGTTAAAATTCCTTGTAGAAGTCCCAACGTCTGTTGACGTTGAAATATTGGGGATGTAAAAACAGTATTTTCATGGCCGTTGCAATACGCGCATCGGCAATGGCCTCTGCTGGCATTATATTGGTTTAAAGGTCTTGAAATAGACTCATTAAAACGAAGAAAAAAATTTGTATTTTCAATAAGGTACATTTGAATCGAAAAATTTACCTACAGCGCAAAATTATTTTCACTGGTATTATAACCTCTAATATGATTTTTTTAATTGGGTGCACACACATGTTTAATGTATGCAGTTGTTCAATGGGCTAGATTTGTAGATCTTTTCTAGAATAAAATTTAATTACAACCTTTTCTATAATCCCTGTACCACCATCACCATTGGCACTGTTTTGAGGAGTTTCAATCGCAGTTTCTCTCATCTACTAAGCCAGAATACTACTTATGATGCATGGTGCCGCAACATAACTTCTTTTCAATAAAGCGAAACCCTTCTATGAAAGGAAATTATGTTTCCACACCCTGCATTATAACATAATTAGTTGCGTGAATAATTAACTTTTTATTTTATCACCACTTGCTTTCTCTATCTTTTTAGAATCCTCTCAATCTATTGTTCAATAAAGTGTTTCAAATGATTTACTGAAAGAGTAAATGGTTTTACATGTTTCCAGTAGTAACTTAGAGTTCATGCCGTTGGGTGAGATAGATGCGTATTGGAATAGGGAAAGCTTGTGCAAATGTGTAAACATGTACAAAATAAGGTATGCTCTGCCAGCCTTCAAAATATTGTTTATAAATTTAGCAATATGCATTATCCAGACTATTTTCCCCGGGAAAATGTGGAAAACTTTAATTTTTAGGCAGGACAAAGGTGATCACCCTTTGAATAAGGGCGAAAAGGATTTTCCCATCCCAAATGTCCCCAGTATGGTTCTATTTCACTAGGTTCTATTTCAATTGTATTCATAGTTTTAATTATGAAATATTATTGGAAACTGGGTTAATCATGGAATGTCCATGTCAATACTTTTGTGAGAATGTATGAGAAGATATGTGTACTATGAAGTTTAAACATATTGGCATCGATTTTTTCTTAACTTTGAATGTGCATTTTACATTATTTTTACATATCTTTTCTTGTCAAGTAGTAATTGATATTTCTTTAACATTCAAATACTGTGGGTCGCGGTAGCCCAGGGGTAGAGCGTTGGACAACTGACAAGATGGCCCGGTTTTGACGCCCGGGCAAGTCTCTATGGGTGCCTGCAGCTTCATCCAAGCTTTGATTTTTTGGGTACCAAATCTTCCTGGGAAACCATAACCGGCACAAGGAAAGAAACTGGTCCCCTACCCTGATGTGCTAATTTCACCCACCGTCAGGTTTAGTACGTGGTGTACTGTACCATCACCTACCAAACAGACCTTTGGGTTGATCACTGTTTT
This sequence comes from Hetaerina americana, assembly GCF_022747635.1. Lineage (NCBI taxonomy): Eukaryota > Metazoa > Arthropoda > Insecta > Odonata > Calopterygidae > Hetaerina > Hetaerina americana. Next base: position 47,947,677 of record NW_027286763.1, read on the forward strand.
TATGATTTTTCTTTATTCAAATTCGTATTTATATCAAATCTGAGTATTTAGTGTTGTGTAAGCCCCAAGTTGATAAAAGGCAAGAGTCGTGGCCTGGTTCCGTAATAAAGTTCTTCTTCCCTTCACCATCACAATCTTCCCTTCAAGCCCTGTAGAGCGTTTGTAATTGGTCTCATACTGAGGGGTTACTCGAAGTTTGTCATCGGCCAAAAGAGATTACTGCTTATGATATTATAAAATTATTTGTAGTGTGCATATTATGAATTAAAAAGTTATGTGTAATGAATTTATGTGTGTCTAATATGTATTAATGAAACACATTTAACAACAAATTAATTAAATTTAGCAATTGGTTACCCTTAATGTATTAAAGACATATTATTCCAAGGCCGGTAATAACTCATGTTAGAGGCTATAATTAATCTTTTTTGATTGAGTGATTGATTTCAATTTCTTGCTTGCAGTGAATGATGGCAGAAGTGGAGGGGTGGTGGGCGTAGGTGGAGGAGTTGCTGAAGCAGCTGCTGTGCGGCCACAGTATAGAAGTCTTGCAGGTGCTATTTCAAGCATTCTCCAGCAGGAAGGATTCAGAGGCTTGTACAGAGGCGTGACACCAAACGTTTGGGGGTCAGGCAGTGCATGGGGATTTTATTTCCTCTTGTAAGTTTCTTTATGTTTCTTCCTGAAAGTTTGTTTAAATAATATTACAATGTGAAACTTTTTGCTTTTAATGCCAATGGATTTATAATGACCAAGGGTAAGTGAAGCATGTTTAATATTAATTCTTATTATTCTGCAGTTCTGAAAGTTTTTGAAAACATTTGAATTCAGTTTTCCCACAAAGATGAGGTTGGTATGGTCCAACTAAAAACTGGGCAAGAGCATTGCCCAATGTAAGTGATGATGTGTATAGTTTGAATGAATTGCAATATAGGATTCATATCTATAACAAAATTTGAAGTCAGGGTCTAGGCATAAGACTCCCACATGTATTTTTTTTTATCTTGTCCCCCGAACAAATTCATCAGGAAGCGCTTACAAATGGAAAAGTTTTGTATATACGTTGAAGGGGGGCTATGATCCTGCTTGTCTAAACTTGATAAGAATACTGCATTGTTCTCAAATCATAAAACTGCCATTTTGCCAAGTCATTAATTAATACGAAATGATATACAGGGTAATACAAGAGGTAGTAGCATAACATAAGGAACATCTGAATATTGAGTGGCCATCTTTGATAACAAATTTTTGTTCATGCTCTGGGTCATGCTGGGCATATCCCAGTTGAGTTATGGCGGCTTCAAGGAAAGTGGAAAGAACCTCATACCCAGGTATTTGCAACTAATAGTGCCTGGAACCTCAGAAAAATCATTTTATTCAACCCTTACCCTTTTGGTCAAGTCAATGGAATAAAGTAGATGGAAGGGCAAGAAGGTTTATAATACCCTCAACACACTGGTACTGGGAGGGAGTATTTATAATGCCATGTCATCCCAAGCTATAGAACTTGAATATTAATTCAAAGCCTATTTGCAACTGCTGCCATAATAACTCTCGAGTGTGTTAGGAGGGTTTTAGTGATTTTTGTTATAATTCTCAAGGTATTCTCTCCTGAAGGTGCAGACTGGAGGGTAAGAAAAGCACTGCAATGGATAGGGTCCAGAACTGAATATTACTCATGCCTGGTAATGATGTGCATTTCCCCTTGCCAAAACAACCAAAAGGATAAGATTAGGTCAATATTCCTAAAATAATATTGCATTAAAATTGGAAGACTCATATAATATTTGTATTTGAATCTTTAAGAGTGCTCAAATCGCTCATGTGATGTTGCATTCAAAATTCATTCAACAAAATTTCATATTAGAGCAACAAACATCCCACCCTAGGTTGGATTTCAGCTGAGAAACAATATTCCATGTAATTGCTGTTAATGTCGAAGTTTTGAGTAAGAAATTTGCTAACTAGCTCAATATGACATCAGTGGTGAAAACTTGCAGTGCAATATTTTCAGGATGCAATTAAGTGGTGCAATATTTTTAGGATGTAATGTCCAAAATTGTGCAAAGAGTGATGTATTCCATAAAAAGCCCATTTTGTCTATTTGCGAAAAGTGTTTTTTTGTAAATTTTAGTTCCAATAGACTCCATCTTAAATCCTTTTGTAACCATCTGACACATAAACTAGAAGCCGAGTCGCAAGCATTTGGAGTCAACTAAGCATTAGAGGTAAAAGAACTACTGACTTGGAAAGGGAAATAAGTGACTTCTAAGACTTAGGTCGTACACAAGTAAGAGTATCAATGGACATGAGGTTGTGTTTGTAGATTTGGAAAGTATTTATACTGTTCTAACCTTGAAGATTTCCATAAGAGAGGATAGATTAGTAGATAGGATGATAAGGTAAATAGATGTAACTTTATAGGTAACCAGAGAGTTTTAAAGGTATAAGAATAGGTGGTGGAAGAATGGGGTGAGGGAATAGTGTAACCCCTTGGGAAGCAAATGAAATCAGATACTGTAGAGTGGAAGTGAGGACAGTTATATGATGTTTTCATCTTGTGGTGGCAATAAGTGGAATGGGAATTGTGAGGTGTGTTTTGGGGACTCTCTCGGGCCACCATAGTTGACTCAATTCTCCCCCGCTGATTGTTGGTGCATACGTAGCAATGTTCACTCTCTTTTCTTCTGTTCTATCCTTAATTTATCCCCTTCATGATTGAAAACTATGGAGCCAAATTTTGATAAAATGCGGTCATCATCATGAAGTCATAGCTCATTTCATCAGCAAGTGTTTACAGAAAATAAATTCATGGTTTATTTTTACCTCTTCAATAAAAAATTATTATGGCAATGTTCTCCTTTTTTGGGTTGTTACAGAAAAAATGTTTTGCTATTAAGAAACTAAGCTGTATGGTAGTTACGTAATTTGACTATTGGTGGTTTAAGTATTGTTTACTTTAATTGCCTCCATGTTTAACCATGTGATTAACACTTCGTAAGTCTTGTGATATTTAGTAGACAGTTACTTATGTAAGTAACTAGGTAAATAAGTAGAAGTACTTATGTAACTATGTCCATTTCAGCTGTTGTGACAGCTTAGCATTATGTGTTTTTAATTCACATAGTGGTTTTCTGTAGTTATTTTTACATATGACTATAATTTAACAAAATTTGTTACTGTGTAACTTTTTTGTGATTTACATTTGAATTGATTGTATTCTTTCACTTTCATTCCAGTTACAATGCCATCAAGACATGGATACAGGGGGGAAATACAAAACAACCTCTTGGACCTGGTCTTCATATGCTGGCAGCTGCTGAGGCTGGTGTCCTGACATTAGTGATGACAAATCCTATATGGGTTGTTAAAACTCGTCTTTGTTTGCAGTATGGTGATATTCCCCTATCAGGAGTCCGGCATGGCGAGACCCAGTCATATAATGGCATGATAGATGCCTTGAAGAAAATATACACTCATGAAGGAATAAGAGGGCTGTATAAGGTAATTTTTATTATTATTTACATTTTTTAAATTGAAGTAATTTAAGTCAAGAAACTAGGGCTTAACATCTGTTCATTAAGTTTCAAGTTTTTTGAATGGTAATAACATGGAGGGACTGATGAACTACATGTAAACAGGATAACTGCCATTAGTATTTTTTAAATATTTCTTCTAATAATAATAATAATATTTAGATTTGGATAGGGAGGTAACTATTTTGGTACAATTAACTTTTAAAATTCCCATTATGTAGGCATGATAATGCATAAGTTATTAAGTAGACAATGCTTTCCACCATGGTGCTGCTACTATAATTTCCACTGCGATGCTCGGGGGTAGAACAGGGAGGATGCACTTTCGTTCTCCCATCATTTGCTGCAGTGAATCAGTTGTGAAAATACTGATTTGCTTATTTAATGGGAAAACACCCATGCCCACCTTATTACCAGCATTGATTGATACTATGGCAAAGTGGACAATTGTCTGCTGCTTCTTCGGCAATATTAATGGTACCACCATGTTAACTAAGCTCACAACTCTGATATTGGAAGTTCATTATGATTGCTGTTTTGAAAGAAGAGAGTTATAACTATATTTATCCATCCTCTCTGCCGCAGCCCCTTATATTCTGCCAAGAGAATATTGCCAATAGAAATTCTGCGTTCTTGGTTCTTTGAGAAACTTCAATCCATGCCTAACCTTTTCCATAGGCACTGAAGTTTTCTTAAGAGAGAGAATCTTCCTCTGTGTGATACAATTTTGGGTTAGATTTTCCATATTCAGTTGAAAATTAAATTAATGGATGGATGCCTTACTTTGTGCATTGTTTTTCTCTTTATATATATCTGTGCCTTTTAGCAAGTTGTCAGGATGGTATCATCAAACTAATGTCTCCAGAGATTATTTGTAACAAATTTTGTAGTTCCCTACTAAACTACTCATAAAAAGGTAGAGTAGTTTACTCTGTGACTAGAAGTAGTGGTGAGATTTGTCCCTGTCAAAATTCTTATGAATAATTTCAAATGAAAAATGTCCTTTCAATTTTTACTAAGAATAGATTGAAAGATTAATTGGTAATTTGGCTGTAAAATTTATTTAGAAAACATTCATTGAAAGTTAATTACATGAAAACTATGTAGTATATGAAGCCATGGAGAGAATATACATTTTTCTGGGAGTTTTTTGGAGCAGAGGTGGTTGATGGCTTCATTATGTTAGTTTTGATTCAGGTGAGAAGGCTCTTGTCAAGTAAAATACAAGATGTGACCTTTAAAAGGTCATATCACAATGTATGTAAACATCGATCAGAAACCAGGATGCCCAGGTCTCCCATCTCACTGGTGAATGCCATTAGAAAGCTTTGTAAACATACAAAGGACTATATTGAGTCTGCATAGTAGATGAATACCAATGAGTGAGGATATTTTTTGTTTGATACATGCATAATGTTGTGTGATAAGCTCAGTAACTTACTATAAATAATATAATAAACAATTACTCCCTGCCTTAATTAGCATGCATTTTAAAATTTTAATTGTTTTGTGGCTTTTGAGGTCTTTGGTTGACTGAACTGGGTAGAATTCATTAATGCAATAATTAAAGAAAATGGGAATAGATTGGAGAGATTTATCTGCAACCCGTGTATCTGAGACTGCTCAAGTGAGTGTGGTGAATGCAAAGTTGGATTGCAACTTACTAAGAAATGGAAAAAGGCAAGGCTGTATATTGTCAGCAATACTTTTCTATATATGCACAGAGAAAATAGTATAAGTGGCATGAAAATAGCTGGAGATGGAAATGATAGTCTGTGGTGAATCCATAACATCAGTCAGATATGTGGTTGATTAAGCTTTAGTGAGCAGGTCAGCCAAAGGGTTACAGTTAGTGCTGAGTGCATTATTGTTGTAGTAGGTATGGGATGAGAATCAGTCTACACAAAACAAAGGTAATGAGGTTTTCAAGGAAGAAGGCTATGTTAAACATTAAATTTAAGGCATGAATTAGAGAAAGTTGGGGTTTTTTGGGCCAAGATGTTCAAAGAAGTCAGAACCTAAGAAGAAGAAATACTTGAGGTAATGAAGACTATAGAATGCAGAAGTTGATGACAGGGATGTTTAGTAAGGCTTTTAGGAAATAGCCTTTTATTTGAAATTCAGTTTTGGACCGTTTGGAAACTTGGTCATTGAGGCCAGTTGATAGGCATAGATTGGATACCCTTGTTGGAGACCAAAAACCAAGACTGATAGTAAAGAAAACTAAGGAGCACTAGGCATGGTAAGACAGGAGAAAAGGTTATTAGGAGAAATCCTATGTATGCAAGAAGAGTGGATGTACTTCATTTTGATTCATGAAATGTTGTAGGCTGATAAAAAGGACAAGGTAAGGTAGGAGAGGCATTGGAGTGAAAAGAAAGGACATATTTTTTGGAATGAAGGCAGGTAGAGATAGCTATAGTAATGATTCCTTTTGTATGGGCTCTCAGATGTTTGCTATCCTTAGATGCCAGTAGGACTAAACCAGTTACTGGCTCCACTATTTCTTGAGGTTAGAACCGTTACTGATGGGAGAAATTATCTCTGGGATTGGGATATTTAGTTGGTGTTAATGCAATAAAAGCCATTACGTATATTCTAATAGATGTGCGTAATGGTTTGTAACTCCATACCTTATGAACTATAACGAAATTTCAAATCAAAATTTGATAGAATCTTAATTATGTAAAGTCCTTTCAATTTGGTTTATTTACATAGAAAAATTAATGTGACGGATTACTATCCCTTAAATTTAATGTGTGCATAATATCTCAAATTAATTTGCTGTGTGTATTCAAAAAATATTGGAAACTTCTTTTTGTATGCTTCAAATGACAGCAGGGCTATAAAACTGAAGAATTGAATTATATGGGTTGTTCAATAATTCCTTAGAAAATCCAAGAGATGACACTCATAGGTTTGGAAAAGGTTTGCTTTTAGTAAGCTCGATCTCTTACTAGACTACTGTTTAAGTTTCAGCTACATCCATCCTGTAATACCTTTCTGACACACACAGTCGATTGAAGTAACACAATTTTGTTTATTTCGTAAAATAGGAAAAAATGAGTTTTGTGTGATGATTAAACACTTTCATGAAAGAGATCAAATCTGAGTTGGATGAAGCTCATGGCATGTCTGCTGCTGTGTGTTTGACTACACAATTGTGTGAGTTAAAACCAGGCCAGCCGTACATCCACAAATGATGAACATAGTTCGGGAGGTCCAGGGAAGTAACTTCTTCTGAAATGATTAACAAAACCCATGATATGGGTTTGAGTAATCAGTGACGAATCAGTGTTCATAAAATAGTTGATACCACTGACATTTTACAAGTTGTAAGTACAAGTGTTGTCAATGTTGCAGGAAAAATTGGGCGTAAAACAAACCTCAGTTACATGATTTTCTCTCAGTGGAAAACAAAGGTAATTGTGTGGTGGTTATGGAGGCTGGTTTGGTACTTTCTTGTCGCAATCCTGATGAGTTTCTGAATCAATACATAACTGTGGACAAAACTTGGATACACTTCTACACTCCAGACACACAGGAATAGCCAAAACATTTCTAAAGGTAATCTGTTTCCCAAGATGGTGAAATCGGCCAACAGGATGATGGCCATAGTTTTTGGGATGCGTGCAGAATTATTTTATAGTTTGACTTATATGCAAAATCATTACTGACAGTGAATGGTATCTGTTTTTCTCTTAAAACTAGAGGCTAAAATAAACTGACATCAAACAGAAAAAAGTATGCCCATAAAGAACAATATCAATATGATCTACAGAGACATAGATAAAATAAACTATTCCAAACAAATTTAACAGGTTTTTTCAACAAATTTAAAGCCTAGTGCTTACATGAGTATGGAAGAAGTGTTAACTGAAGTTGAAGATGTATACCTTGCAATTGAATAGGTTATAACTGTGACTGAAATAATGCCATTTGGAATTGTGCAGCCCTGAAGCTTTGAAATTTATTTTCGTGGTAGTAGCTTTCTTCAAAATCTTCAGCAAGCACGTATGGTTAGGATACACAAATTTTAACCATCTTATATGTCTTAAACCTGAGAATATCATTCCACCAACCTACGTTAACTGAGGTTGATAGTGAAATGAGAAAATTTAAACGAGGGCGATGGGTTCCGAAAATAGATAGTCATTGCAAGAATGATGTTTGAATTTACTAATATTTAACAGGGGAAATCTCTTGAGTGGTTGAATAAAGTCTAATCACAGCTATCCACCAGAAGGTCAATGTCATAGGTGAGGGTAGGGCTCACCATTAGAGTGAATAAGTAGAGCCTTAGAGTAACTAAGGCTAACATGTGAAATTCGCTTGTTTGGGTTAAGGGAAGCAGCTCCTTTCCCTGTGCCACCTATGGTTTCACAGGAAGATTGAGTGCCTGAAAAATCACAAGTTGGCTGAAGCCGATGGGTGCCCAGAGATATCACTCAGAACTGAACACGTGCTCTCCGGTCAGTAGTGTATTGCTCTTTGCACTGGACTGCAATATCCCCTGCATGGATGATGTTGCCGGCATTATTTAGAACATTTTTATATCATCTCGTCAAGTCAAACATATGAGTCTGGAGGTCATCCATTCATTACAATTAGTCACACAGCAACTAATCGTTAGAATTTAAGGTTCAAGTATAGAGTGATTGGAGACTTATTGATTAATTTTTGCAGTACTAAGGGACCATAGATTCAATATTACAGCGGCCTTTAATCTATCATTGTATGATTGTATTGCATGTATGGCCTAAATACTCCAATTGTTTGTTGAGGGTGGTTTTTTCCCTTAATATCAAAATTCATTTTTCAACAAATTGAAGTTTTAAAAAATTCTGAAAGACTGCTCTATTTATACAGCAACATTGATGTAACTGTAGCTAAAAAATATATCTTCTGGGACCTAGAGATGGTCCTTTCTTTGGATAATTGGCACTCCATTGTGATTTCTACCCTTCTGTTGTTGTCTGCCTTATCACCTCAAAAATTCAATAAATCCAATATATGGGGAATATGATTCAGATAGCCAATAAATATTTCCCACTCATGTTATTAAGATCGAAAGCTGAAATAATTCGCTTGTAAAGTTCATTCAACTTTTTCAAGCAAATTTTATTCTTAGTTCCAATTTCTATTACTTTATATAAACATGATTTCCTGAATGTACAGGTATGTGCGTTAGCCAAAGCCCAAAATTTGCAGGTTACGGTAGTATCCAAATAACATTTTTTTCATTTTTTGAGGAATAGGTTACCAGAAATTTTATTATGAGAAACTTCTATTTGCTGACCTTCTCATAGTTCATTCATGCCACAGATTTTTAAAATGTCTATTAGTCCTGACATGACATAATTATACTCCTTGCACTGACATTTTTCATGTCAAACTCTAGATATCAAGTAGCAAAGTAATGTCCAATAGAAATTCAGGTGTGATGTGGTAGGATCATTCCATAATAACAGAAACAGAGAAATGTCTCATGTTTTAAACTGAACTAATCTTTTCCACTATACTGTGTAAAATTTTAAGGGTTTTTCTCTTTCCATTGTTATTGAAGTAATATTTTATTATATAGGGTTATCATAGAAATGTACAAAAAATGAAAATGCCAGCTGTAGCCTGAAAAGTTGTACCACTCACTATGCAATCACCATCTTTATAATCCCTCACAGTTAGCTTCATATTAATAAAACGTGAATAATATTATTGTGATTTGTGTTTTTGGGATTATTGTTGTTTATTAATCTCGACAGTGTGAAGTTTAATTGGTAGTACTTTTGAGGAAAAAGAAATTTCCTATTTATTGCCATGCTAGTGCTTATAATTAATGTCATACAAAATAGGATTTTTGTGCACATCTTCCATTATCTTTTCTGCAATCATTATTCCCGAAGCAGTGTAAATTTTCCCATAAGTAAGGACTCAGAAGAAGTCTTATGCTTGATGTTGACCGAACTGGAAGTAGGTAGTGGTTTTTGTGGTCTGTAAACATCATACTTGGTGGTATTGTATTAGTCTTAAGCAGGTAGTGTAATTTTTTAATCATGGAATGAGTCATAATACCTGTGAAGAGGAAAAAAATAGTTGATTGTCACTTGCAGTGATTCTCTGAGATGATGTTCAACCTTTTCACAAACAGTTGTGAGTCCGTGATATAAGCGTGACAAGAGAATTAGACATATCATAATACATTATCCCCATGCTTAAAAATTGGCAGTAGAAGATTTGTTCAATATTTCTATGTGAGTCAAGAGTAATTGAGAGACCCTGAATTGAAATTTGATAAAATTGACGTAGGGGTTTGTGCTTAATGTTGCATATGAGCCTACATATTTAGTTCTATTTTTTAAATGTAATATCTGAACAGATTTGCTTATGTTAATTTCTACTATGGTATCTGTACATTTTTCATTTTCATTACTTAGAGGGGCTTTTCCATTTTGTTTGTTAGGAAATGAGTATATTGTAATTTTGGGTGATTTATTACAATGATAATCTTTTAATCTCTGACATCTGCAGGAAATTTGTATTAAAACATGACCAACATGTTCAAATAAGTGATGACAGTGTTTTTCCCATTAATAATTAATTATTAAATTAATTTTCTTTTTGATGTCTCAGGAATTGGCTATAAGCAAATTTTTCTTTTCTTTCTTTAAACTAGGGGTTTGTTCCTGGAATTTTTGGGGTGTCACATGGTGCACTGCAGTTTATGACCTATGAAGAGATGAAGAATTTCTATAATCAGTATCGAGGGACTCCAATTGACACAAAATTGGTAAGATTGGTTTCTGGGCCTCCTTCTGTTTAATTGTATTCGCCATTGCATCGTGTAGCAGTCAACATTATATATTGTATAGACCAGCCCAAATTATCCATCTTGACTGTGCTGAGACAATTTTATGCTTAAAAAATACTTTAATTTAATAAATCGATCTTTCTACTTATCCCATTATTAATTTTGAGCCTCTTCGCTGGTGGACAATAATGACATTTCTATTTCTGATTGTCTGTAGTTAACTACGCTTTACCGGTAGTGACCTTTAATATTCAGCAATACATTTTGGTGTGGGTTTTTTTTTTCCAAATATAAGCCATTTTCATTCTGGGTTCATGTAAGTATGAATATTTTTCATTGAGTGGTGTCAATGATTTTGCATAAATATATGTCTTTTTTGGAGAAACCCTAAGTGAAATTTCTGCAAGCTATTTATTGAAATTTCATTTGATAAATAAAAATTGAAAATGCATGTATTAAAGGCATGATCAACGCATTGTGTCATCGTCAGGCGTGTTGTCATCCGAAGTTGATGATAACACAACATGCTGAAACGTAGGTCACATCGATAAAAATTCACTGAGGTGTTCACCAAGTTATTTTCATTTCCATGATGGATAACTTCCACCATATCATACAAGAAAGCATTTCGTACACATTGATCCACTGTGGATGGGGAGTTACTTAACACTTATGCTGTAGTGAATTGTTCTCCATGAGTAGGGAGATGCGATGCTTTTCTACTAAGTAAAAAAAAAGTAACTATCCCTTAGAAAGATTGAGTGACAGATTGAAGTAATTGAAATGCATTTCTTGGATGTTGTATTTGTTCAAGGTTTATTTTATTAGGGTGAACCAAAATGACAGAAACTTTGGTTTTTTATCATCAAACCAACATCAATATGTTATTAAAAATGGGCTGAGGAAATCATAAGTTTAAAAATCATTTTAGAGGGTATTATACAAATTATTGGCACTTATTGACATATAGTTTTGAAAGCTAATGGTGCAACTTACAAGCGAGAGTTGAAATGAGCTGATTGAAGGTTACGTCTCCCAGTGAAGTACTGCTGAGTGACTGTGTAAATAATTTATGTGAGAGAGGAATGACTGCTGTTATTTCACTTAAGCAGTTGCATATTATTTATTAAGCTCTTATATAAAATTTTGATTGGCCAAACAATTAGTATTTAATAGATTGAAACTTGAAATTATACTGTAGCAAGTTTTAGCAATGATGTCATACTTGGAGGTGCATTACTAAAAACAGTTTTGGAAAATTTTTTTCTTGAATGATAAAATGCCTTTATTTATCATCAAACATTAAATTAAAAGCTACTTTTGTAGAAGAGGATGACAATATTGTCAGTTGTGGTGTAGTACAAATCAGTCTCATTTAAGAAGTCAGAGCAATATAAGAAGGGTGTGCAGATGGTGGAGCTTTGGTGACAGAAATAGGCTAAAAAGGGCATGTGGTGGCTTGTAACTTGTGATGGATAATATGTATTTAAAAAACTGAGAGGAACGCTACATTTCATAAAAGGATTTGGAGTGGGTGAGACAGATTAAGTATGTACTGTGTCTCATGACACATCGGAGGGGAGTGAAAAAAAGGATATTAATTAAGAATGTGTAGCAGCAAAACAGTCCAGTAGTGGTGTATTTGGCGATGAAAGTTTGTAAAAAAATGAAGCACTTTAGTCAGCAGGAATAAATATTAAATTGGAAGAAACTGTCAGGTGGTGGTGAAAGAGTCAAAGGGAAAATATGCTAAGGGGAATAAATTAACCAGGGTTTGTGTAAATATTGTGAGCCATGGATAGATATTATCATAAGGAAAATTGGAGTGAAGGTGGTTGGTAAAATTTTAGGGAAGAGACTACCAGAAGAGAAGGGGGCCTAGAGTTGGAATATAGAGGCACAGAAGTAGACAATATGGAATTTAACAGGAAGCCTAGGAGATAGAGAGGCTTTTGGACTAGTGTAGATAGTGTACTGGCCTTGAGCAAAAGCAAAGATACTGTTTAAAGCAAATGGAAAACTGCAATGGAAGAATTGGGAATGATGGAGTATGAATCAGCAGTAGTGATATGCAGTCAAAAAAAGATTAAGGGAATTTCGGAAATTATCAATTATTATTAGGGGTCATTAAATGAGGAAAATTTTGAAGAGAGATATGAAGATTGAGAAGAAAATGAAGGATTGGTTCAAGAAATAAACAGGAAAAAAGTGGAATGTGTACTCAGACAAATGCAAAATTTAAAATCAGTAGGATCATACCAGGTCCTTTTAGAAGTTTGGGTAGGAATGGGATTGAATAGAAAACTAAGGAGGGTAGGGAAGGTAGTGGGTTGGGTGGAGGAGAGAGTAATGTGCAACATTGTCATAGAATTTGTGAAATAAAGCTGATTTTGCATACAATGAAATAGAAAAGAGTGATTGAAAGAAGCTTACTACAAAAATGACAGAAGGATGAGAAGCAATTTGGTTTTATGTTAGGCAGAGGAACAGCGTGCATTCTTTGCTTTTAGGCTCTTATAGAAAAATTCAGAGAATAACGAGCAGAGCTTCACTTAGTTTTCATAGGGTTTTAGAAGGAATGGTATAGAGTGCGCAGATAAGGTTTGAGAGAAAAATGTGTCCAAGAAAACTACACAAGATTGGTGAAGATAGTGAATGAGGTAGCAGAGTACAATGGAGCATGCTGTCTGTGGATGAAATTCCTCTCTGTGAAGAGAGTAGAGAAAAACTGAAAGAGCTGCAGGATGAAAAGGGGAAAGTGTTGGAATGGAAGGGGTGTGAGATTAGCTGGATGAAAGTGGCAAGATGAAATATGGCAAAATGCCACCTTCATGGTCAGATGTTCTGGGCATCTTCATTATAGTCTAGAACAAATACTTTGGACTACCTAGGCTCAAGAAAAGTGTGTGGAGGACTCACATGAAAAATACAGCATGGAATATAATGCATGTAGACTAGAGGTAGTCAAGTAGGGCACTCTTCAATGCAATGTTGAATTTTAAAATTAAAGGAAAGCTATGTAATTTTGTAATGAAACTAGTCATGCTCTATTGTGGTGAAACCTGGCGAGTTTTATAAGCCCAGAAGAGAAGAAGGTAGAAATGGTTGATGTGTATATTGTTGTGGGATGAAAGGAATGACATCCGTCAGATAGATGAATGTTCATGGCGAGGCCTACTTGTGAAAAGTGGCAGAAATGAAGTCTGAGATGGTATAAACACATGGAAAAGAAGAGCAAAGAAAAGGTTCAAAAAAAGAGGAACATTTGGAGGTTGTAGCAAATGGAAAGGCCAAGGTGGCATAGGAACTGGGGAAAAGAGGATTGAGAATGGAGGTAGCCCTTCACGGAGAAAAACTAAGGTGAAGAATCCAAGCTTGGAATGCCAACTTCATAAGCATAGGATAAGAAAAGGGAAAGAATGTCCTGGTATTGAATTCCTTGTTAAAGGTTTTTGGTTCAGTAATTATTATTATTACTTTTTATTTGCCCAGAGATCACAATACAAAAATACCAGGTATTCTATGGAATGGCAAACTAGATGTTCAACTCTGGTTATGCCTCTTCTCCTTCCTAGACCACACACGTTGTTAGAAACTGTTGTTGGCGAGTTTTCCTTGGTTTCTTAGATATAAAAAAATATGTTCCAAGTGCATTGTGTAAAATTCCTTGTTCTGTATTTGCTTAGCTATAAGTAATCAGACTCATTATTAATAAAATTATTAGTAGAAGACTGTCAGTATGCCAGGCTGATTGAAGTTTTGACGTGATATCACTTTTGGACACATTTTGTTTTTAATAATTCTTAAATTTCCCATTCAAACTACTTAACTCATTTGAAGGGGGATAGTTTGGTATCATCCCTGTTACATTTTCCTTACGATTGATGAATTCTTAAAAAAGAATAGCTTTCTATATTTGTGGCATGACCGAGATAGGAGCAAAACCATGATCAGACTGGAATAAACCCCCCTCTCCCCCTCAGGGGTTCATACTTTCAAAAGTAAAGGTTTTTTCTTTCACTTACGTATGTTTGAACTGAATGTAATGGAACCAGATACTAGTGTGAGCATATTCCAAGTAATTGTATGGTGGCATTTTCAATAAGAACAAATTGATTTTCCATGTGGTATGTTATTGCTTGCAATGGCTGGAAATATATCCTAGAAAATATTATAGGATTTTACCTAAAATTAGAAGAAAATCAGTTAATGAATGACAAGTTGAAAATATATTATGTTATGCCACTGTAAATTTAGAAAAATTTGAATGGTGAGAAATATTTTGCAAAACCTTTATTTATTTACTCTAACTCAATCCATTAATCGATGTGCTACTGCTGTTTAATTATTTTATAAATTTCAGGAGAGTAGTAGGAAAGTTTAAAACTTATTGTTAAATGTTTTATGTGGCAATACATTAAATTCTTGGTGTTTATTCTCCCATCCATTTTAATGAATGTCTGCTTCATTATTGTTTACAGAGAACATTAGAATACCTTTCCTTTGCTGCTATGTCAAAACTTTGTGCTGCTGCAGCCACATATCCTTACCAAGTAGTCCGAGCAAGGCTGCAGGATCAGCGTGGGGACTATACAGGAACTTTGGACTGCATACGCAGGACGTGGAGGTACGAAGGTGCACGAGGCTTCTACAAAGGGCTTTCACCTTATCTCCTTCACGTCACTCCTAACATCTGCTTAGTCCTGCTCATCTATGAGAAGGTCACTGCTGCAACAGCTGATGCAACTCCTGACAGTTGATTGTGGCTTCATCTTAGGAGGAATTAAGGAAATGTTCTTAGCTTAAAAGAGGAGTGATTGTTAGAAAGAGCTGATCAACAGGGTTTGAATGGCTAATTTGGTACTTGTAAAAAGTGGCACCACCTTTGGGCAATGTTACTTAAAACTGTAAATGTCTGGAATGAGCATGTCTCCCAGGAAAGTTTTGGAGATAAATGGAATTTGTTTTTGTTTGGAAAAGCAAGTGGTATAAATTATAGTTTATTTCTTGAAAAAGGGGCTCAGCTCAGCTGTGACTTATTGTTTTATTGGCTCTTGGTGATCTATGATAGATTATGGCAGATAGCATGTTGTGCTCTGTCTTGTTAAGAGAGAAATTAGAGACTAGTGGAGTGGCGTCCTTAGTTGTGTTCGTCACTCTGTTTTTACTTTCTTTTTCTGTAGCTCTTGTTCCTATGGAATTTGAACCTTAGTAATTTATATTTGTAAATTTATGAAGATTATTCATAGTAGATTATTTATGATGAATTTTCCCACTGAAAAGTGATTTCCAGGATCCTTTTGTCTTTTTTTAAGATTCAACATAAATTTCTATTACAATTATACTTCATAATTATAGTGCCAGACCTGGAATTTTTATGTTGGATGTGCACAAAGCATAGAATATGAGTTAGTAAAATTAATGACCTGTGTTGTCCTGTTAAAGTATAGGGATTGTGACTCCTGCTGTTAGTGTCAGTATTTATCAAATTTTGATAATGTTAATTTAACATCCATTTAGCAAATTGTTAAACAATTAGCGAGGACATAATTTCATATTAACCCGACTCGTTCCTTCAAGCATGAGTAGATGCTGTGCTTGGCTTTAATCTCGGGACAATCTTTAATTTCAGCATGTGATGCACTGATATTCTTATGAAAATATTCTTGTGACTGCCTTCTTGGAAAGCCACCTCATTTCTGGAAACTCGTCATTTTTTCACAACTCATGATGCTGTTGTTGTATGTTTGCCCAAATAAGCTTAACTTAAGTGGGAAAAATTAATCTTATCTCACATTTTTGCATTTACCCCCGTTTCTGTTTTGCTATTTAATCAGCATATGTCGTATCAAAGGATCTTTTTATCAAATTTATTCTCTCATAAAATATATTTTTTTAGTTTATATTTGAAAGAATGTGTCAAGTGGGAGAGTAATTGTAATTTTAATTTAGGTGTGGCTTGCTGGTTCAAGGCACATTTTGGGAGTGCATTGCGATAGTTGATACAAAGACAAATGTCACTACTTGCCTGTCAAAGTTAGGTTCAAGTTTTGACTGATCTCATAGTCATTGTTTTTGTGAAGTAGAATATGGGTAGTTAATTTCATCTATTTGGGTTGTAACGTCTTAATACCCCTGGAGTACAAAAATGTTAACACTTTCATTTTGAAAGCCACGAGTTTATTTGGCACATTTTTTAATCAGTCTCACAGCACTCTTATATTATCTTTATTTTGGAAAAGAAAACCATTTTCTTTATGCATCAATTTTTTTTCTTTAACCTTCTGTTCAACTTTGTAATTGTGATTGAAGGACAAAAAAAAGGCCACGTTTCTCTGCATTCTTTTGCTTTATAAATACTCTTACGTGTAAGGTAATCAATACATTTGTCTAGGTGACTACTCAAGTGTTTAATGTAATAAAGTAAGGGTATTTTGTTGGATAACTCCTGTGAATACAAACTATTGTTCATTTAAGCTGTAACTTGGCCCTCAGTTTCTGTTGTCATTTCAGTCATGTTGGCTCATTTAAAAAACAATATCATTTGTGTTGCACTCTACTTGGTGCTTTCTTATCTTATTTGTATATAAAATAAAGATTGCAACTGCCTTTGAGGAGCATTTGTGCATTTACCCCAAGTATTCCTATAATTGTCGTCTCCAGTTGATGTGGATAGGTTTTGTGTGTAAACTTAATCTTTGACTAGTTGACTTTTAGTAATTGAGATTTTGCACGTAGGGTTGGCGTAAAAATATTTTTTTGAAACTTTTTAGTGATGGATTTTATAAATTTCATTGTTGTTCCAACCTAAGTGCACACCTTCATCAAAAGTCTTCATTACAGCAGCAGCTTCTCAATACATTTTAATGCTCATTTAAAAACTATAAAAGGTATCCTATACAATTTTTTACATGTTAATTTTACCTACTCAAGTCGAGATGTAGAAAAGCTTTTTAATACATATCAAAATATCTCTGTGAATAAATTTCTGTCATGTGGCTGAACAGCTATTTTGACGTGGATTCTACCAATTCAGTAATGCATAGAAGAATTTATTAATCATCAATTGCATAAGTAACTGATGGTCAAATGTATGTCTATACTACATATATTTTTCCCAAAAAAACTTAATCATTATTAATTGTAAGACTTTTTTTGTACATTTCTGCTTAGGTATGAAGGGGTTCGGGGATTCTATAAGGGGCTTGCCCCAAACCTCATCAGAGTTACACCGGCAACTGCAATCGTCTTTGTAGTCCACGAGAATGTCTCCCATGCCCTAACAAGTAGGAGAGCAGAAATTAAGAATAATGAAGTAACTGTGAAGACAACTGTTGAGAAAAGTTAATCTAAGTAAAATTGGCCATTTTTCAACCAAGGTATTCTCAATCAAAGAAAGTTATTGTTAATTATGTTTTGCAGTTATGCAGATGATGTTTTTGTATGTTCAGACTCGCGCGAATTTTAGTGAGAATAGTTACTTGCTATTACCAGCATGTTTCAAGAAAAATAAATGTCTAAAGACCAAAATATCAAATGTAGTTTTAATTTGGCGTAAAACGTTTTTACTCCAAAAATGACCCAATAACGGTTTGAATTTCGCAGATCTGATGTTTGCCGTTCAAGGGCTGATTCAGTGAAGTTCTAGTAGCTATACAAAAACCAATTTTGTGCGATTATGCCTCTGAGGTTTCCATGGCGGAATGGGAACGGGTACTTTTACACAAATCGATAAACTGGAGCCTAGTCATGTCAAGTTTGTGCGTACTTTCAAGATGTTTATACTAGCTATTGACACAAGTCGGGTTCATCGTCTTTGTTTACGTAGTAAAAGCATATAATGTACAGACGCACTAGAGAGTCGTATTATATTTGGCTCCGAAGTGGTCGGTTTGGCATGTCTAGTTCAATAAACGCGAGAAAAGCGTTGAAATATTCCAATTTTTTGCTGAGAGCAATTTCTAGCGATCTCCAAGCTAAAGCGCCTGAGCAAAAAACTCAATGTCGTCACTTCCGCTTGAGCATCACATGGGATTCTCTGTTGTACAGTCTACAGTTGCGCATCGCTACTCGCGGGAGAGGAAATCTACAGGACAGCATTGTAGATGTGAGAACTTTTCCTGTTTCCAGTTGAAATCCATCACAAATTCCATGGTGAGTATGTAATATTTTGTGTTACAATTTATGTAAATTTTGGGACGGTTCAATTAAATGCGCTACGTTTTTCGTCGTTGTATAATTTTTATCGTAGACGTTTGTTTATGTCTCGTTCTCAAAGTGCTTTGCTATATTTATGCCGTGGTAATACTTAATTGTTAAAAATTAAATATAAATATTAACAGCGGTATTTTAAAAATTTTGATTTAAATATATGTTTGTAAAATTAAGATTTATGACGGGTCTGTTTGAGTTAGTGCTGCTTGTTTTCGGCGTCAAAACTGCTTAAATATATGTTAAACTTTCAGTCTTAATTGGTTGAAAAACATTCCTGTAATTCACGTTAATGGGGTTTTTGCTTTTCATTAATGCTGGTAACAAATTTTTATTGCTAAACGCCGATTTCGTCTCCGGTGGTGTCGCATTTTAAGATTAGGTCTTCTATTCATGTCAAGCAGCACAGACCAATTAGTTTCACCAGGATTTATTTTTAAAATTGTTGAGTATTATAATTATTGTATCCACTTTGTGGTTTTCCTGTGATATGTAATCCTGTTTGTCCGAGAATCCTTCGAGAGATTTATTTCGTTCTTACTCATGTGCTTTATCTCTCTGACCTTTACCCGCCTTTGTGACCCAAAATCAGTGACCCTCTCTTCATTGGTGGATTTGGTATGTATTTGTAGGCTGGAATAGAATCTCATGATATCAGTACCCATAACGAACGTTCCCAAAGTGCCCTCATGAAAGGTGATCTGGTGTTCCAATATTATTGCCTTATTTGTAGGGTTGCTTGCATTTACAGCTGACATATGATACATCAGTCTGACATTATGCGTAACTCTAAACAACCTGTCAGCAGTTAGGATTCCGTCTACTCTGAAAACTTACTTAAAATTAATCAAATCACCCGGCGTTCAAGAAAACAAAATTGATTTGTGTTGATTAGTAATACAACCAGTATTGCGTTACTCATTATTGGGGAGAGAGGTTTAAGAGACTGCAATTCTTACGTTAAATTGTGCTGCTGATTAAGGCGCTTTAATTAAGTGATTACAATGCGTAAAGAAGTGGCGTCCTACCGCACAGCTCATCACCGGAGAAGGCGCGCTCAGCTTGCTGCGTCCGTTCTCAACGGGGTGGACCCTAAATCACCGGTAAGACACACCCCTTTTTATTAAAACATTGAAACGTCTTCATCTGCTGTATCGTCCGAAAAAATTTCTCATTCCTTTTATAAATGATTGCTTTGAATGTAAATACTATCGCCAATTTTTCATCAACATCCGTGGGAGTTGGCCCGAAAATCCATTTACAAATTTAAAATTGAAACCCGCCTCTCATATTATATATCCATGCAGTTTCTATATGCTTGTGATTACTTTCATTTTCCCCTGTTAAAATGTTTATTCTTTATTTTATCTTTTTTAAACTAACTTCTGCTTAGGTTACGTCATATTTGAGTGTGTTTACTTCTCCATATTTAAATGTAAATATGGGACCATAAAAAAGCATATCCTCCCACTAAATAAGTTTTATCATAGTTTGAATTCTCCCTGTACAATTATGATTTCGGTTTTGCGATGAAGCGTAATTTTGTTTAAATTTTCCCTCTCAATTTAGAGTGATTTGCAAAAAATTAAATCCCAACGAGTGCCTTAGTAGGGAGAAATGCGAGTGAGCATATTTTTTCCAAAATGAGCTGACGGCATTCAGTAATGTTTTCGGATTTGCCAGAATTGTTGGAACATAGCGTTTTCATCTACTATATGTTTACACGCGTGTAAGATTCTTCTGATTTCTCTTAGAATCTGCTTCCCAGATATTTCTGAATAGGCGAACTTCATACAGTAATCAATTCTACTTCAGAGTGTAATCATGGTATCAGATTTTCTAAAGTAGATTACCAGTGCGTTATGCGACCAATTGACGTGTGTTGTAGGTACCTGTGTAGTATTTGAGACCGAAAATCATTTAGGGTATCATCCTTTGGGTGACTCCAGAAACCACCCTTGCCATCAACCCGATTGCTCTCTTCCGAGTACCTTTCAGAGTTAGACTGAGGTGCGCATGCATCATCCGGTTTGGAACAGACGTTTTGACTTTACCAGTCCTCGAGTTTCAATACCATACAACGGCAACATCAAGCAGGTATCCCACTGTCGCACAACTCAAGGCTTTGTTTGTTGAAATCATAAATGATCTCTGCTAATTATTGGGCATAAATTATTTTTTTGAGGGAGCCATTTCATTTTTTCCGGATTCGTCGTCAATCGAAATGCATGTGATGCTCATGTTATAGATATTGATACCGCAGTTGTCATAAGTGATTGATTGAGGTGAACAAACGGCTGAAGTAAGAGCTCTCCGTAAATTCCCGCGGGGAAAACCATCTCGCTTGAAGACCCGTGTCATGGGTGCACGCTAGAGGCGGGAATCGAACCGATTAACCAGACACCACGTCGTTAGCGCGGATAACAGAACCTCTTTAATGCATACCCATGCGTTCAATGCTTGTTAGCCAAAGTGTGTGTTTCATTTCCATGTGCGTATGGTATAATGCGAGGATTGTCTCTCTTGGTGTGCTATTTAAGTTTCTCGGGAAAATATTTGCTCTCCAAAGCAGAGGGTTTTCATACGTTAGGTGGCTGCAGACCCTTGTCGTAGGAGATCGTTGTCGTCGTGCCCTGATATGATGTGTGTAAAGTGAAAAGTGATCTTTTAATGAACGGTCGTAATCTTGAAGGTTGGTTGAAGAGAAGCATCTCATATCACCTGATTAATATCTTGCTATTGTCAGTTGTGTATCAGCTTTGTTTTCGAACACATCTCTTAATTTCTTTTAAATGGATTAAGGAGTGCGGTATGTGCGAAATGAAGTTAGTGCCTGTGGAGACCAGTACATGTACAGCGTCCGTTTTGTATAGGTTTGGGATTGTTTTAAATACGTCACAATATATGACATTTTAGGTGGATTCGTTATTTTTTTAAATTTCTCAATAACCTGTTAGTCTGCTCCCCCGCTGGCGAGAGTCGTCTCGGTACGGTATTTACATGGAGTACCTGTATAATGTGTTTGAAGAGGATTCCCCAAGAGAGTGCAGTCGCGAGCGGAGATGGGAATAACTACTTAATCGCTGTTTCATGGCCCAGAAACTTGCGGCCTGTTTCCCAATGCTACGAATCGTTTTATAATTCGTCAGAAAAAAGTGTGAAATGAAGTAGATATCTTTCGCATTCTTACACCGTGTAGTGCGGGCAAGTAAAAAGTTCTGTACCAGTTATTACCCTCGGCAGACTCCGCATGTGCACATGACAAGGACTCATAATACAATATGAATATTAGTTGTTTGGAGAAACGAGCCCCTAGTCTCTCAGGCAAGATGGTAAGCGTTGAGGATTTTGAGGTGTGTATAGAGAAAATTGGGAATCTCGGTCGGACAAAGAGAAAGACGAAGTTTTAAATATGATATAAGAAAAGAGAATGTTATAATATGAGATCCGAAGAAGACAGAAAAAATGGGCGGAGGTATCATTGAGAGGTAGCAGGATGTTAAAAGCAGTAATAAAATGAAGGATGTTAGATGAGTGCGAAAGAGAAGGGAAGACAACAAATTGACTCTTTCGACGACATGGAGGCAGGAAGAAGGTACCGATAATTGAAGAAGGAAATAATTTAGGGCAAATAAGAGCAAGTTAACGCAGTGCATAGCCCAGATAAGTCGTTGGGGACCATCCAAAACCTACCTTCAATCGGTAGATTACCTATGATTGTGCAGTTTCGATTTTTTCACCATTTCATTGATTTTTGTGGTCACATATTCACCAGTAGTTTCAATGGAAGGTTCTACATCTATCGTATTTTTTTAAATTTTCGGCATGTCATAGTTTGTTAACCCTCGACGCGTCGAAATTCTGGCCGTTTCGCAGATTCCTAAATTCCAATTGCTGGCAGCGTAACTGTTCGGTTGAAATTGCAGATCTATGTCAAAACATTTGGCATTCCTTGCACGTCGGTCATATTTGGTGACACGAACAATCTAACGAATTTATTCCGCCGCACGGATTTTGTTTTCACGCAATTGTTTTTGCGTGTGCAGTTGTTCATCAGAAAAAAGGGGATGCATTTACTTCGGTAGACTTAGTTCTTGTATTAATCGGTTTTACCTGCTCTCCGATAATAGTTATTTTAGCGTGGTGGAATATAAATGTACAGATATGAACCACAACATATCGTTCCTTAGGCTGGATTTCCGATCGTTGCAATAACATTCGAGGACATATCAGCCGTGCTGCCTTGTCTGAATGTGTGTAACGGTGATATATCACATGTTTAGAACTTGTATGAGGTATTACTTCAGGGATTTTACGTTTTTCTCCTGTGAAAATTTTATTAAGTCTTAAGGGGTTGACATCATTTTGATTCGCGACCAATGAAGGAGCGAATTAAATAGACGAGATAATGACTAGCGATGTTATTATTATTTGGTAGTCGACCATTTGAAAGTATGGTTTTGAATGGACACATACTGTGCAGTCCTGCATATTTTAGCCTCGCCAAACAAAAAAATAAAACATTACACGCCAAACTACAATAAACTGTTCTTCAATTCCGCTTACTTTCTATCTCCCTTCATTTCCTTTAGTATCCCTATCCTTTTCCCACCTTCTCAATTGCCTAATTTCGTACTATGTATCAGAGTCCTCTGCATTCCATTGCCAATCAAAATGCTCTGCATCTTTTTTATACTTTCTTTATATTCATCCCGACAACCCTCACTCCTCCCCCACCACGACTGGTACTTTTTCATTTGATTTTCTATCCGTCCATTTTACCTTTTCCATCCTTATCTACAACCACATCTCAAAAACCTCTAAACTACGCCTATCAAGTTTACAAGTCATATAACACCATGTTCCATTCCGAAGTTTTCACGTATTTTTTTAACCTCCTTGTTTTTTTGTCCCTGTAATCAATTTTCTCCTTCTTGTGAGAGCTTCTTTATCTGACGCAACTCCTCTTATATCCCCACTACTATGATGATCTTATTCCAAAACTCTTCCAAGATACGCAAACTGTTCCACCTGTTCTGGTTTTTCCTCTCCTATTTTAACATTTAACTTAGCCTTTTTCTTTCTCGGAAACCTCATAATCTTCCTTTAGCTTTTATTGATTCTCATCCCATACTGATCGCATTGATTGGACTCCCCATGGACTTTCATTCCTCTCTACATTTCCTCCCATGCCATTTTATCATATTTTCTGGATATAAGTTGAAAAGTATGCATGATAATGGGCTTCCCTGTCTCATTCATCTTACTAAGCATTGGCCATTCGGACTCTCCACCCATCCATACACACACCTGAGGAGTTTGGCACAGACCACATGTTGAAGTGCTAGTAGCCTATCCCTCCATCCCTACTTCTTTCTTCTGTAATAATTCATTCATTGCACTCGATGTTACTTTCTATTAGTAACCTCATTACTGCTGTGGTACCACGCGTACCTCTCCCATCCACGTCCCCAAACTGATATTCCCTTGAGTAATCGTTAGCCCTCCTCCTTATTGATGATCCAAATAACCATTTTACTGAATTTGAAATCTAACATAATGTTCTCTAATCCTCACGCACGGTGGCTCCATACTTGCAATATAAAAACCATAAACACAGTTATCAACTCGGAGGTTGGTTCGGTAGGTGTCGGTAGAGTTCACCCAATACTAATCCCAACGGCGTGTAAAATTCACACACCAGGGTAAGTGGGCCTTATCTTTTCCCTGTGCATCCTATGGTTTACCAGGAAGTTGTAGTACCCGAAAATTCGGGCACCAGAACTGTCGAGTGAAACGGACCCTTGTCCGGGAATTGAACCCGAGCCCTCCAGAAGGCCAACGCTCTATACCTGGACTATCACGCCCCTACTTACGATATATCACACCAAATTATATCGTTGCCCACGTAAAATCTGAATGATTACGATTAGGGTATTCCCACGCACAAATTTCCATTGAATCTTTTTCTCGCAATCAGGTCTGGAAGGCAGTAAAGTGACCTCCACGAATGGCATTAAAGACCTAAACGAATGATATTAGGCATTATAGTTACCGTATCACTGTTCAATAAACAACGCCACCAACTCGAAAAGTTATATTGTTGAATATCTACCATTAAGGCGTCTAATGGCAAATGTATCGTACTTCTCGGGTAATGATTCCTTCACGGTTTATTTTTCAAGCGTTGGAAATTTTTAAGATTGCTATTGCTTTGTTAATATTTTCAAATCTATACTAGTATCAAATTGGGGGTAGACTTGCGACACAATATTTCTGCGATCTTTTTGCTTGGATTCCGATGTTATTAGTTCTCTTATATTTCCGATTTTAATTTTTGGGATATTTATGAAAAGTACCTTAGTTGTGATGATTCTTAAAGCTAGGAGCAAATGCTACGTTAAAATAATTCATTTAAGATTCATCTCGTTACATGTATTTTACGTGGCCACAATGTAGGATTCTTTACTATTCCTTTGTAATGCGCGTTTACCTTTGGGATGTAAGTTTCAGCTAGTGTAAATTGTAATCTAGTCGTATGGAGCTTAATTTTACCAGTTCTGTTATTTACGAATGTTACCTGTTATGTTATTTACGGCAGTCGAAACTCTGTTTCAAATTTAGGGATTTTACGGGAGGTTTAAATTTTAGGGAATTCTTGTGAGGTATCTTTACACATACCAAAAGCGCCTGGAACCATCCCGCATGGGAACAGACGTTTGAAGTAGGGGACTCGATGTTGATTCAGTGATAAGACACTAACACAGCCTCGCAACCACTGCAACTTTTCGAAGATTGTTCCGTGATTCTCCTGTAAACATACCAGATGAAGAAGCCGCGATAAGCCATCAGTCATTCCCGAATGTCTTCAAGTCACAATTGTGTACGTGGAATGCATTTAAACTCCCTCAGTGTTGATGCGGAACATTTATTCGCTTCATTAAACTCATTTAATAACGTACTGGCTTTCCACCCAGAAGACACGGGTTCGAATCCTGGGGGCGGCAAATATTTTTCAGTGGTATCCCGACCCCTAATTGAGGGTCTTCTTGGAGAGCAATTTGGGTGAGTACGCCGTCCGTCGGATGGGACCTCGGTGCCTTTCGTTAAGAGTAGACAAATGCCGACGCCGGGTTTCTCCCCTTTCCCATCCATTCCTAATGGCGCAAATAACCCTAGCTGTCTTTCGTCTCCCCTAGAACTACTACTGCTTCAATTGGCTGGTGGTGTAACTCCTCGCACCACTGAGTCTAGCGGCGGCTTGCGGGATAAGAAATAGATTTAGGAACGTGAGAACACAAGATTCACGAAAGGGTGTTTTCCGTATAGGTTTGGTTGTTTTCGTAGGCGACGTAAAATTTCTTAGTAACATTAGTTTTGTCTAGGGATGAGTTTTGTCTAGGGATGAGCCTTATTATTTGCTTTTGGAAAAATATATGTGGCATAGTATTGTATTTGGATTATTGAATTCAAATTGGTAATGATGCAATTACTCTGCCCTGTTCCAGCATATTGAGCGATCCATATTCGGTGAAATTAATTTATATCCAAGTAATAAAATACTTTGAATTTTATTTTAAACTCCAAAATTGAGTTCTTTAATCTCAGTTACGAATAACTCTTTGGTCGTGGCATTGAAGCTGTCCACATGTCTGTCCTTAAATCGTCAGCGAACGTCTAATCTGATTTATGCCTAATATGCATTCTCTACTGCACAACAATTTAATTCTGCAATAGCTAATTGAGGAAGGGATTTTTTTAATACCTACCAGCAGCGTGTTTGTGCTAATTATCTCAAGGTGTCATGTCATTCTTTTTATGCATGAACAAAAATGTAATGCTCCATTATGAAGTAATTGTTGTCAGGCCACTGCGAAGGTCATTTTCTGGACTAGTTTCAAGCCAGGGGTATTGTACCATATATAAAAGATAATTTAAACTCAGTTTAATGCGTAGATTATTCAGTTGTAAAATAGAACAAAATCTGCATGCCGTAAACTACGAAGCACTGAACATTTGAACTGCACGTTTTTAGGGCGCGAAGCACGCAAGAAAATGCTATTTTATTTGCACAATGCGTCTGGCATTAGATTACCTGTTTTTCGTTTCTATGATCTAATTGCAGTGAACTGCTTATTTCTAAAGGTATGTAAAAAATCACACCATTGTGTAATTAAATATTATGTTTTCGGCCAAACTTGTTTCGCACGGCTTCTTGTTTGCATTCCCCGAAAAAATGATCGAATCACGCCCATTTGTGGTAACTTAGGAAGATATTTTGGCCGATTTTCACTGGCTGTCAATTGGAATTTATCATTCACCATAACTCGAATAGGGTTTACGTAAAAGAGGTGTACACCAGAAGACTCTCTGAAGAAAAATTAGGAGAAGCGGCTCTTTTTTTTAATGGTTGCAGTGGTCATCGTTAATCCTCCAAACTGACGATTGGCTGGCTTCGGCCTTCTATTCTTCTGTATTCGGAGCGAGGTCTATTGCACCCTGGTAATAATGTATTAGTTTTAATGTGCTCAGACTTTTTTCCAAAACGCTTCATTACTCATTGCCTGGAAAGCATAATTAAAGATAACACGATATCGATTATCTTGCTAAGATGCTCGCACCAAGCTTAATCTGATAGCCCCATGCGCATAATTACAAGTAAGCCGTCAGGTAAATAAGTAAGCATAGTATAAGTAAACTACCAGGAATATAAATTTCGTGGTATGCCCTGATCGAAGTATTGGGGAATTATAATCGTCAGATATGCTTCCAAGTAGTGCTGAGTTTTTCTATAATGCAAATTGCCATTTAAATTCTTAAAAAAATACTTGCGTTAGCTTGTGTCAACGCTCAAAACGTTGGTGCAGATCTCGGAAATGTCGCGTTTCGTGAGCACGTTAGTACATGGAGTTTCTCGTATATCTGTGGAGAAAAATTAATACACATACACGTATACATATACATACAGGAACAAAAACTTTCGCTGGTGGAAATTTCGTAAAAATATTTGGAGTGCGTCCAGGAAGATGAAGATTTTCTCGACAACGTTATTACCTCAAAAGATAGCTCAAAAGGTGCTCAAAGGATATCGGTTCACCTCGCTTCTGAAGAGCGGCAGACGCGATCAAATCTCTCTGCATTCATCTTTCATGCCTCCTTTGGATTAATTCCAAACTTATTCCCCCACCAAGCCCACTCCCCTCCCCCCCACCATCCCCACTTCCTCTTTTTTTTCTCATCTGTCCATTTCACCTTTTCCATTCTTCTGCACAACCACTTCTCATAAACTTCCAATTTACGCTCATCATTTTGCTTCAACGGCCATGTTTCCTTGCCGTGCATAACCACGCTCCATATCAGAGTTTTAAGTTGGCCCCGAAACGCCCATGGGTTCATGAAATCTGAAAAACCCCGGCAAGCCTGGCGGCTTCATCTGCAGGAGAGGAATGATTTGAAAGTTGACACTTGCAACTCCTACTGATGAAGGGGCCGCCTCCAGGACCGGAAACGCCCATGAGTTTCATGAAATCATTTTAGTTTTCCTCCAATGTAAATGAGTTAAATTGCCCTTGAGGTGAAGCTTTCCATCATTACTATCCTTTTATGTATGGTGATTGAAAAACCTCGGAGGTTTTTTGTTATATATGTATGGTGATTGAAAAAGCCTCCGAGAGGTAGTGTAAACTATAAATATGTTATACGTAAAAACATAGGACATAACACGCACTTTCGCGACAGTGGGGTGCTGCGAAGGCGGTTTGGGACTCCGGGAGATATCAGAGGCGTTTTCTGTGTGGAGGCGGGATCACGAACGTGAACTCAAGCTCACTTCCGTAAGCCATCCCCGGAGTAAATTGTGGACCACCCGCGAGCGTCATCGATCGAACCTCCAAATCCACGTCACTTCTCTTGGGCTGGCCTGCTTCTCTTATCTTAGTCATCGAGCGTCGCCTCTTCCACCCCTCGATGAGCGCCTGGCGCGTAAATTTAACGCTGCCCAAGAGGACTGGCACCTCCATCTCTTGCGCTCATGAACTTTTTATCCGCTGTGGTAGCACGGTGATGATGATTCTATATATTTATTTGTTTACATTGCTGTTTTACTATCCTATTGTCAATTTTAAGGTCCTCTGGTCTTTAGCCATCGATTTTCTACCTCAATCGATGTGTTAATTGTCTGTCTAATTTTCTACATTTTCGTCTCTATATATGGATGGAGGGAACATCTAGAATGACAAAGTCTATTGATCGTAATCTTTTTCTCAGTCATATTAATGTAAAGATTTCCTTAGCATAATTAGTCAAACTTTTGGGTTCTACAATGCAAGTACAATATCGGAAGGTACCCCCAGCTTCATCTAAGACGTGCGATTAAACGGTAACATCTGCTTGGAAATCAGCAAGCAGCTCAGGGAAAGAAGGTTGACGCCTCTGACCTTACCGAACTGATATGCAAAGTTCAGTCATTATGGTTATTAGTAAAAGTTAAAATCTTCCCTCGCCTCTCAAGCTAAACTCCCGGTTGATTACAGCTGTTTTCGATAGATGATCTACCATTGGAATCGGGTTGCGTACGTATTCATGTTTTTTCCTGTGATAAACACAGAAATATCATAATATTGATTGCGTGGTGAATAAATCAAACTTGCTCTCTGTTTTGCAAAACATTTGGTTTTGCTGTCACAAGTTATGAACGCCGTTAAGACTGAAAGCTTAGTTAAAGAAAGTTATAAACTCTCATAAATTATTATTGATTCAAGAGTTGCCGTTAGGGAAATGTATTATTTATTGCGCCTCAGTTAAGAGAAAATAATTTGTGGAATTGCAGGATCTTGCCCATCTTTAATTTTTCGTATAAAATAGCAACGCGTTAAGAAATCTCTGGATAGAAGCCTTGAGAAGAAGCAGCAAGAAAGTGATTGATTGTATTAAAACTTCAAGAGTTCTTTTTATAAATATTTTGATACCATCATAATGTGATTATTGATTAATAATTGTTATTTAGTGGTTATTCGTCGACTGAAATGTTTTTTAACTTCTTCTGTTTCAGCATTCCGTAATTAAACTTTGTATTTCATTTTTTTCGCATTATTTTTATGACAGTTATAGCCTTTAACAACACCAGTTTTTCGAACGCGTGTGGCTTTTTCCATTTACATTATTCATTGAATACCTTGAGATTCTTAGCGAATAGATTAATCCCTTTATGTTGTTTGTTTCGGAGTTTTCGTTTTACACTCAAGGACCTAGAACTTACGGGGTGTATATCAAGTAGCCGCGTGGAATCATCTAGTCTTCTTCGCTGGACTTAGGCCTTCATTACGGTCGTTCTGATGCCCAACTTGTCTCTCGTTCTTGTAGTAAGGTCTTCGTTTAATGTTTTATTAGTCTTAGTTTAACGAAAGAACAAATATTCGCGGAAATTATGTGGATTTTTCATCTTTAGAAACATCGAGTTCTTCGTTTTTCAAAACTTGTTCTCATTGTTTCTCTTCTCCCAATGATTCCTAGTTCCCTTCTTCCGTTGCTTGTTAATTA
The DNA here is from genome assembly GCF_022747635.1 of Hetaerina americana. Classification (NCBI taxonomy): domain Eukaryota; kingdom Metazoa; phylum Arthropoda; class Insecta; order Odonata; family Calopterygidae; genus Hetaerina; species Hetaerina americana. Next base: position 47,977,770 of record NW_027286763.1, read on the forward strand.
ATTCGTTGAGACGTGACGCGTGTAGGAACTTAGGCTTCCCCTTTACACTTCCCCCATGCCTTTCATTCTGCTTGGGACTTCTAAATCCCTTTTAAGGCCGCCCGCATCCGTAGTAAGCTGCGACCGTGGACGTCCTTTCACCTCTGTGGCCTGCGAGATGTCCCAAACAAACCTTTCTCGAACACCCCCCCCCCAATCTCTACCAGAGCATACTTTTGCATGGTTTCGCCGGTCCCTAGAAGTGCCTAAAAAGAGCGACGTTGTTTTTTATGGAATTTCCATGCATTGAGGATTTTTTTAAATTTTTTAATGTATTTTCATCAACGTTCGATCAGCGCCAAGGATGTTTCCTTCGGGTAGTTTATGTATGTTTTCATGTATTCAATGAGTTCATTCATTTTTGTCGTATTTTCCTTTGAATTAGTACTCCGATTTGAAATTCATATTACGTAAAACTTTGTTTACCGTTAATAATGATTCACATGAAGTAACGATGGTGCGTTTACGAAGAAACTCAAACACAGTTTAGACTCTTAATTATTTCATTCTATGATTCAATGTGTAGGAAAATGTATTTACGTAAGCGATACGTTGGAAAACTTTGGGTGCTTCTCCGGCTTTCTTTATGTGTATAATTTTGTTGAGAATTAATTTTATTTGGTGGCCACAGAATAATAATGTTCTGTAGTGTCATAAGTTACACTGTCACTGAGATCTTGTATATTTCTGAAATGGCATGCGATGCCATTCCAGGTTGTAAAATAACTGACGGTTGCGACTTGTGTCCCCAGTGAAAGGACTACAGTTACTCTCGATATCACCTGGTTCTCTTTCGACTCCCACATGCTGAATTCATGACGGTGTCCACGAGGACCAAGTTCCTCGGCCCCAAAACCAATTTCATCTCTTTTACTCGTACCCCCGTTGCCGGAGTCCATAAGGAGCTGAGGGGACCCCTCAGTGCTCCTTCCTACCTGCTCACCTTTTCTTAGACGCCTTGAAGGGTCGATACTCGGCGGCGGTTGCCGGTTATGTCGCGGCCCTCAAATCGTTCGCTCTGAGGCACACTAGCCTGACACCGGTGGGCACCACGCCCTTTCGGCGCCCCTTCCTCGTCTCTTCCAGCGTTCTCGCCGTCTGAGCGTGCCGTCATACTGCTATTGCATCCGCTGAGATTGGGAGGACGGATAGCTTTCCACTTCGCTTGAAAAATTCATGATCGACCCTCCGCGGCGCTCTTTTTTGTGTGCCAGCGTCCTCCTTAAATGTTCCAACCCTTAAGACTCGAGAGGTGTTCCTTTGTTCGGTGGAGAGCGAGGCATAAAGGACTAGTGGAGAAGATACGGGTTTTCCTCGGGGGACGTTAAGCACGTCCCCCGAGGAACTTTGCTGTTGTCTATTTTTCAGGGACCAGTCACGTGCGTTATGCACTCTTGCATATTAACTGCAGAGGTGTTTGAGATTGTTACCTTCGGTGCATGTGTAGTTTGTAATTTAAAATCCTCTTCGAAAATTTTTGTTCACACAAACTTTAAATAAAAGCTATGAAATACGAGCAAGGAAAAGGAAAATATTGCCCTTTTAAAAAATGCAGTGAACATGGGCGTGTTGAATTATATGTATATTTGAAATAACGAGATAGTTAAATGGTCCTTTAATATAATAGTAAAATGAGACTCTCTTGTTAGTTGGGAAATACCCATGTCGTTAATAATCCTTTTGTAATAAAGATGTACGTAAAACGTACGATACACAATGCTTTAAAAAATAACTAAAATTTCAAAATCGTTTGGTGAGTCAGTGCTTTTCGATTGACTTTCGAAAATTATTTTTTTTCATATTCTGTGTAGAACCAAGTAAATATTTGCTCGCAATAATTTTTCTCATTACTTTGGGGAGATGCTGCAGAGTGCACGAAAGAGTAAGACGTATGTGTCCAGCATAGCATAAAGTGTGGTGTAATTAGTCTTTGTGACTGAAGAAAGTAGTCGAATCGTTTACAAAATTGGTGTTCTTTCTCAGAGTAATTCCTTTTTTATTTGCTGCAGTAAAGTCCATATGTTTTTAATCTACCAAAAATTAGTTGTATCATCATTTTCTTTCTCCCCTGGTATGCGTACAATACCAATAAAGATCAAGGGGAGGAGTCAATCTTAGTCTGTCTCTACGTTACTGCATAGAATTCATTCAAGGGATTCATTGTTCAATTCGACTTATGTGCCCTTGTAGTTCGGTTATGCAGCACTCTTCTATTGCAGTGAGTCTTGTGCTATTAAAAAGCTTATTGTTATGTACGAAATGTATGTTAAACACTCAAGTGCACTGATGTAGGACTTTCTAATTGAGGTGTAACTTTGAGATCCGTGTGCTGGGTCGTGAGTTACGGTTTCGCTAAGTCTTGACGAGGATATCGACTGTCGCATGCGTCATTGTAGGCAAACAAGTGTATTTAACTTCGTTGTTTATATCATCGCGAATAGTTAGAGGGAAATCGTTTTGTTTACATTATGATTTCGTGAGTCTAATACTCTCATTCAAACTGATCGTGATATCTGTCGGCTTTGGTTCTTGAATTATTCTCTCGGTGTTGGGAGTAAATAGTCTTCTAGAGATGCAATCGCGCAATTTAATTCCACTTCGCCCATTGTATTCTAAGCGATGATGCGAATTGAATAAAGATTTAATTTCATTGCTATCCAAAACATGGATGTCAATATTACAAAATAATGCTAGAAAACTATTCCGTGCACTTCCCCGCCGCATTAATGTTTTCGCGTCTTGATTACATTCTGCGGATCCAAGGTGAGAATCCTCGGAGAGACGTAAACAGGATTGTATACATTCGTGTTACGATCATTATCTTCTTATGAGGAAAGCAAAATTTCCTTGTTTTCCACATTTTTATTTGTAACGTTCCATTTATTTGTAACATTTGTTCGTTAGAAATAAATGTGTGAAAAAGTGCAAATTTTGTTTTTTTCATAATGACGAACTTCCACTACATCTCGCCTGAATCTGTTGAACATATCTGCTTATCTGGATTTCTTAATTAGTCACGGTGCGCTTCGGAAGCGTGGCAAGCTGCCCGAAAGCTTGGTGCGTACTTCACCAATCTCGTCTCAATTTGAGTCGTGTGTACAAATTTTTAAATTTAAATTTTGGAACCATTTGACCAACGATTACCTGGGTCCACTTTTTATTTTACTTCACAGTAAGTTGGGGATTCCTTTGAATCTTAGTTCCCCTTTTTTCAAGAACATTAGTTCACTAATAAAGAATTTTACATGCACGGCGGGTCGCGGTAGTCCAGTGGGTAGAGCGTTGGACTGCTGACCGGAGGGTCCTGGGTTCGATTCCCGTAAAGGCACTCTGGACACCTGCAGCTCCACCCAAGCTATGTGATTTTTCGGGTACCAGGTCTTCCTGGGAAACCATAACCGGCACAGGGAAAGGATCTGGCCCCCCTACCCTGATGTGTGAATTTCACACGCCGTCGGCCTTATTACTGGGTGAACTCTTCCATCACCTACCAAACCGACATTCGGGTTGATTACTGTGTTTATGGTTTTTTTTATGGTAAGTACAGTATAATTTAGATTTTAAGATACAAGCATCATGGTTAGTCTTTAAAAATGTTCCGAATATATGTCTCTTTGCCAATTTGTGTACTAAAATATCACAAAAACACTAATACAATGGGTTGTCGCCAACACTTAAAACATTCACTCAATCAGGGTGTTAGTAAAACACCATTAAGTCGCAGACATTATAAGTTCGCTCGAAGCTCGAGCATTGTCTTAGAAGAGCTTAATCTGCAGCTGTTCTCGTCGAATGCTTCTTGATTGCCGTCGACTGCTTGCCGAATTTGCCAAGTGTATGCCGAATGCGCTGCAAAATGAGATGATAGTTACGGACGCAGATGCCCGACTCGCCCTTAAGTGTAGAAATGATATGAGTATACCGGAATTAGTATTGATTCTTGAGTTCCTCGAGGGCCACCATCACACGTGGAAATGTTTTCTTAAAATGTTCTCCGATAAGCCGGCACCAGGAAATGTGTTAAATTACGTTTTTGCGTCCGTTTGTGACTTGTCAGTTGATTACATTATGTAGATTAAGTTTCTACAAACTTCCCAAAAATCTTCGAAAGAAGTACCAACGAGGTTTACGAAGCACATGAGGGTACTTTTACATTATATCATTATGAATATGTTAACTTTCAAAGTAAAATATGCGAAGTAACGTTGTGTTAGGTGTTTATAAGTGTACCTTCGTCCAATAAATGCATTTGGATTAATGTGCTTATATGATTACTTCAGGTGTTCATACTTAATGTGTGTAAAGGTTTTATTTATTTACATTCCTTTCATTTCTCCACCCTGAAAGCACTCATAATACTTCAGAATGGGAAAATCTGTTGTAAATAAACTTTGGGTATTTTGGGTTTTGGGTATCTATGTTACAGTACTTAGCGTAATTTTGCCTATTTAATGCAAAAAATTTGAAGCCCTAACTCCGTACTGTCTTGACGTGATCCATAAGTTTAGTACTCGTTTTTTTATTTATATGATTGTTATAATCGATTAAGTACAGGATTCTAAATCACTAATGCACATTCATGTGTAACACTGTCATTCAATAAGGCTGAGAATCTTTTTCATTTGAGGCCAGTCGCAGTCTGTAATATTCCCTTGGGAGGATGAAGTCCAAAGGGTCACTTTGAGGTCATCACGGGGTTAGCTTGGAGTCAGCTTAGTGAAAGAGTCGGTAGGCGTGACGAAAGAATTGCCTTAACAATATTACATTGGAGGAGTAATAGTGTGTTATATTACTTTATTGCTCTGATAACGGAAAATTACTTCAGTAGGAGACTTGCCTTGAGGTAGGTGGCTCACGTTGAGAGCATACCATAAAATTAGCTATCAATCACTTTAGTGTCAGTTACTTTTAGTGAAACAGTTTGATTTTATGCTATTATTGTTTTCTCTCATTGCAGGTGAGTGCCCTTTACTAATTTCTTCATTGGAGTAATTAGCGGTTATTCATCCTACTGTGATTGGGTAAGTGCCGGTCTGTTTTCCTGCGATGTTTTGTTGCCACTTAAGTCGCTGTTTGTAGCAACTTATATTTGATGTTGACGATCGAATCCTCGCAATAATCATTCAATTCGCATGTAACCTCTTCATTGAAGTAGCCTTGTTTGGATGTTGAAATGAGTCTCCTTTTACTTGGTGTGTCTGTATGTGATGGGCCGTATTGACCGGAGAGGTTATGCTAAATGGAACTGATGTCTAGTTCATTTCCCGAAATGTTCATCATTTTCTTAGTCGCAGTTTTGTTGGCTTCGTGTGGTGCATTTCTAGTTTTGTGCAGCAATGGTACTTAACCTTATATTCTCAGCGCCCCATGCCAATGACGTCTTTCGTTACCCTTCCCTTAATGCCACGAAAGGGAATTCAGCGAAGTGTTGAACTTTCAAAATATCTCCCAGTAGCGTTCCCTGATCATTGCGACCCAACCCAAACCTTTCCCTAGGGACTTATAGCTTACCTATGGGAGCCGATGTTGCCTCCCAACAGAGAGAATCGATTGTGTGACTTGGTGGAACTGATTCAGAATGACGATGGAAAGATTTGGTCACCCCACAATTTTACAATTAAAATGCCCCAGGTATCGACCAAGGGCACTGTATCAGGCGAAAAGTAAACGTTTTCTTCTGTAGTATTTTCCAGTCGATGACTCCTACGTCAAAAACTGTGTCGTTTTATTAGAAATACTTTTGGCTCAACCAAGTCTTTTCGTCGTCTTTACTCAGTGGATATGGTCATTAGACGTACAGTTTTATCTAGCTGTGCCCTTTTTTTAAGAGCGTCCGGGGACTTCCATATTGGAAGTCCGGGGTTTTCTAGACAACGCAAAATATATGCATATGTGTCGCTCATGCGCACGTACACATGCCCAATCTTAAAGCATCCTCTTTTTTGAACAACATTTTCTAGTTTTCATTATAGAATGTTTTCGACTTCTCTGTGATGGCTAATACAGCATGACTTGATGCTGCGCCCTACACAATTCAAAACATCGAGAGAAAAAAGAACTCGGCACAGGGACGCCTGAGATATGCTATAGTTAATAAATCCTGTGAAAATCTAAAATAAATGAATTTTCTACATTTTTATGTGTTTCCGTACCTCGTGCTTTATATCCTGAAAAGATTCGGAAGCCATTTAATAAAGCTACAAGTCCTTGGGAATTGGACCTGCAGAGTGTGATGTTGGCAGCGAAAGTCGCAGAACTTGTTACGTACTTGCTGCTTGCATTGCACAATTAGTGAATTTGAAGTTTATTTTACATTTGAGACTTTTTACTCAGATTTTGTAAATCCACTTTGGCTCTTATCCTCTCGTCACGTAGGAAGTTAATGCCTTGAACCTGGAGTTTGTACTTAAAACCTAGGTTAACGTTAACTTCTGATTCCATCCTTGTTTTAATTGGCTTCGTATTCCAATTGGTGCCTCCTTCGATAAACATACTATGCACGATCGGTATGGTTTGATAGGACAAGCTTCGGTGCGCTTACATCGAACCGATTGTATTAACTACCCCTATGGTCCAGGAATCAAAATTAAAGTGCTTATCGGCAGTCTTCCGGGGCAAGGACATATTTCAGCCACAGCCGCGACATCCTTGCCCCGCTGACGTGATCCTTCCCATGCACTCTTTCTAAATCTTAAACCGGGAGTGGTCAACTCACGTGACACGTTTTGACTCGAAATGTTCCTAGTAATTTTTACCAGAGAGGCTGAGCGCTGATAAAGGAAATTTCTAGGGTGTTCAAAGAGCAAATTCATCGTGGTGTGTTCTGCTATAAGATCATAGTATAACGCGTTAGAGAATATAAGATATACTACTTCAGTCTGGAACTTATTTTTTGCTTCAATTTATAAAGGCGACTGGGATTTATTTGGACATTGATCCCTTCTGATCTAAAAAAATATTATGGAACCTGAATCAATGAACAATCATACTCACTATTTATTCTCTCTCTGCAGCGATAAGAAGTATATTTTTTTATTTTGACAACCGTGATGGTTGTCGGTGAAAATGTTATTATTGACAGAGAATAATAATTTATAGAAAAAATTTTCAAGATAATCATTTAATATAATCATTATTGAAAAATGATGAGTTGCAGTCTTGATTTCAGGCTCGCGTGGTATGGTCGTTATGGAACTAAGATATGTGTCAATTTATTATAACGTGCTGTTTACATCGTTCAAGGTTCGATTTGAATGACTATGCATCTTGTTTTTTACACAAAGCTGGAATCTAGCACATTATGCTGGATAATTAAAGGAGTGATACATTTGACAACCTTGCGTTAATATCCGTATGTTTTCGTCTCTATTTATTATATATATATATATATATATATATATATATATATATATATATATATATATATATATATATATATACCCTGCAAGCCACCGCTAGGGTGTGGCAGGAGGTGAATACGCGCTAGAATAATTTTACCCGAACATGATCCTACCGCGGTCGGACAATTTTATTATGATACCCTAACTGTCGTGGAAAAAATGGCATCTTAAATGTACCTCTTCTACGCTAAATCTCTCTAATTTTATTGGCATGATCTCCCCTACCGTAGGACGATGGAGGTCATAATATATTTTCAACATCACTGCTAAGGAGACCTCATTCCAATTTATGCAAGAGCATCTATCTGTAATTCAACCTTCGCTCCGTTAGTGACTCCCAGCCTAGCGGATCTAACACTTTGGACTCGCTACTAAGTATACCATGACAAAGTTTTACAAATCTAGCTCCTCGACGCTGCATGGGATCCAACTTCGTGAGGATACCATATACTTGCAGCCTATTCTAAATGGGGCCTAACCAACGACAGATAACATTTCTCTTTGACCTTTTTATCACATTTACCCAGTACTCTTGTAGTAAATCCTAATTTGTGTTAGATTGCCCAAAAATTCCCCGTATGTGTTTCACCCAGGAGAGATCCTGAGTGAGGGTAACGCCTAGGTATTTAATTGAGTCCACACATTCCATTTCGGTGTTCCCAATGCAGTAGGAATTCGTGTGGGAATTTGCTCTTTCTCCAAAAATTTATTACTACGCACTTTTTAAGTTTAATTCTATTTTCCAAGTGGCGCACCAGCGTTGTATAGCATTAAAGTCATCTGGCAAAGCTGCTGTTTACTCCGGAGCACGGCTATCACGGTAAATCACTGCATCGTCGGCAAATAAACGTATCTTACTAGTGCCTACGGAGTCAATGTCGTTAACGTGAAGTAGGAATAAAAGAGGTCCGATGACAATATCCTGGGGAACACCTGAAGTAACTTCTACTGCATTTGAGCTTACTCCATCTATCACTACTCTTTGAACCCGACCATTCAAAAAGTCTTTAATCCAACCCCGGATATTTTTACCTATGCCATATACTTCTAGCTTTGCGAGTAGTTAATTATGAGGTACTTTGTCGAAGACTTTCTTAAAATTTAGAAAAATCGCGTCCACTGGAACATTGCTGTCTCCCGAAATAAGAATATAGTATCATGAACAAAGAGCGCAAGCTGTTTCTCGCAGGATCTACCTTTTCGGAAACTGTACTGATTTTTCATTAATAACTTCTGATTATCGAGGTGTCTCACGATCGACCTAGCAAGTATATGTTCCATAACCTTGCACGAAATGGATGTGAGAGAAATAGGTCTGTTATTGCTCGGTTCCTTCTTAACTATTGGTGTTACGTTAGCCGTTTTCCAATCTCTGGGAACCTTGTGATCTACCAGCGACTTCTAAAACATTATTTCTAGATACGGCGCAATTTCCGAAGCTAGATCCTTTTATATACGAGCGGGTATTTCATTGGGCCCGGAGGATGTATTAGGCTAAATACTTTTCAGCAAACGTTCTGTTCCATTATATGAGCTTTCAATTTTTTGCATCGGTTGACCGGCATGATTTGGTAAGCTATCCAAGGTATTCTGTGAGATATTAGTGAAGACGCTTTGAAAGAAGGAATTATTTCATCGTTAAACTATCGAAATTGTTTAAGCTGTTGGCTGTTATCCATGCTAATGATTTTTTTCAAACTTCTGAATCGTCATTCTCCCGTTCACGCAGACATGTGCGATTTGATGGCCAATTAACGTCGTTTAAGATGTTTTGTGATCTAAGACAACCAATTGATCGGATGGTATGTGAAAATTTTAATGGGACAAAAGGATTAATTTCATCACAGTATACAGACGGTAAGGGAACTTGCGGTATACCTATGGTTATGTGGATGCTTATACGGAAAATATGTAGATGTACCCATATGAGATCCTTTTATCCACTCAGAATAAGTTGATATGGGCTACAATGCATATTAGCGGATGACTCTGTTCAAAGTTACTGTTGCGGCATCTCCCGCAGTTTCATGGAATTTATATGGGTTAGTCACATGCCTTCCATTCACGGTCACTTCTCAGTGATAAGGATAAGCTGTGGAGGAATGAGAACGTCCGAAGGGTTTTTCTTTCGGAATTTTTGTGGCCTCCAGGGTATCTGTTCAAATATTGGCACACTTGTCTTGGTAATTATTTTAATTTTCCAGTTTCCACGAAACCATGTCAGTCTTTAATCTGAGTTAACTTTGATTATTACGGGTTTGAAGTTATAGGATGATTTATTCTGATGGCAAGCGTAGCAAGAATTAATGTTTAGGCTATCGTATTTATATATTTTGCGTTTAAATTTCCGAAATGTTAGCATGTTTATAGGCTACTTTGAATTTAGCACTTAATGAGTTCTAAATATTCGTCAAAGCACTTGGTTTTTAACACTTAATCTCTGATATTTTCCTGCACATCTATATTAGAGCTTTAATTTTTATGCAAGTTGCGAATGCGGATCCCAATACAACTTGTAGTAAGGAAGGGAAGATCACGGGCGAAGTTATTACCGGTAGTTGGGCGTCTGATTACTATGAGATAGTTACACATAGACTTAGTGATTTATTAAATTATAATGCCCTGTCCCCAAGTTTTGAAGTTTCATATCGACGTTTCGCTTTGAGTACTTGTTCTTGATAATTGTTGTTGTCTATGTTCTTGTTGGTTTATCGCTCTTCATTATCCCACAGCCAGCTTCACTCGGGGAATATCCTAAATAATGCTTCAAAATTATAAACAATTAGTGAAAACAATATCTGTTTATATTTGTAAGTTTGTATAAACCTATATAGATCTTCATCTGGCCAATTTAAATAGTGACATATACCTAAGTATGTACAATACTTTAGAAAGACTACGGTTCGAGCATAATTTCGATTGCCCTAGAATAGCGTTGCCAGGTTCTCGCACTTCTTTAAATATTGTGTTGTTCGTATTTGCATGCAAAATTAGGATTCAAATTCAATCCAGACCTCTTGGCTGATGGTTATAGCTCGAATTCCAAAAATATCATGAACTAAAACAACATCTGGTTTTTTCTTTACTTTTTTCCTTCTTGCCGAAACACATTCCAGATTCCAAATATCATCACCCAAGTGTCAGAACCTTTGCCGTAAGCCTTTTGAACAATCATTCTATTCCCTTAGGCCTATAATCAACTAAGGATGTTACTTGAGTAAAATTTATGTGCAGATGCTGAGTGCAATATTTCCATCCTCAAAAAGAATTAATTTTTTTTATCACCAATACTTGTACACCCGGACTTGTTTTGTGGAACTTCATCCATGTGTTTTTTTTCAGTTCTTGCGACCTTCTCGTTCGCTGTTAAGATGAATCTTTTATAAATCTTGAGCGAAATTATAGAGTCATTGATGAGGGAGTGGCAGACTCGGCACGCCTGGCCGGCCATTCCCTTCATAGTGCAGTCGGCTTCGATCGCTGCATTTATTTGAAATCCGTCTTTGGTGACGGAGCCGTCATCATCTAATTGTCGTCGAGGTCAAATGCCGACACGGCTTTGACTGGGCGTTCGATGAACCGTATGTCGGATCCTCCAGCGACGCCTGCTCTTATCCGTCGGGGCAGAGATACGCATTTTCCTTTTAGACGTTCATTGGAAATGAGGTCAAATATTTAGAAGTTCTATTTCTGAGTGGTAATCTTTGACCAAGATTCCAATGAGAGTTGGAGTACGCTTCGATTAATGTAGCTATAGGGCCGTGAATGAATTTAATTCCCTGGAGAGGTCAAGATTTTTGGGAGATAATTTTTCGCGGGACTTGAGAAATATTTCCTTCCTCACTCTTCCCTCGTTTCATCTACTTTTAGAAAAGAGTACGGTCAATTTGGACTAGATTAAGGTTAAATGTTCAAAACTTTAAATGTGCTTTAAAAACTATTTTGAAGAGATTGATGTAATATTTTCACGTTTGCGAAAAAAATACAGACCGTGATGCCTTCGAAATATACGTTCGGGAATCTCGTGTTGTGGGCAAGGGGAAAATTTCCTAAGTTCCCGTTTCTGAGTATCAGATTTTAATTAAGTATATTTTGAATAGTCTATTTTTATGATGCAGTGAGGTAAAATGTTGGTATTTTATGATTTAAAGACTAATATGATTAATAATTTGGTGTGTACATCACATTTGCAAATAGGTTTATATATATATATATATATATATATATATATATATATGTGTGTATATATATGTATATATACATTTATATATATATATATTATATATATATATTATAATTAATATATATTATATATTACATATGTATATATAAATGTATATATACATATATATATGTATATATACATTTATATATACATATGTAATATACATTTATATATATTGTAATGAGTACAATTAGTTGTACTAGTAATATCATATCATTATTTTACTGAAACCATAAATTTGATTTATACGAGCAATTAGTATTTCTTTCTTCCCACGCAGTAGAAACTTCTTTGGTGAAGAACTTCTAATTGTTTGCCATGTCGTGTAGTTCGGTGAGCCGAATTTCGCGACACGCCACCATTGTGAACGTATTTTGTAAATTACATTTAGTCATAATAACTAATAACTTTAATGCCTGATATTATGTACAGAATACGATAATTTAACTTTAAGTTAAAGTAAAATTTTTAAGGTGGCATGCCTAAAGTGTGTGATAATAGTGTTACTACTTATTCCTAAGGCTTTCCTTTCTTTTCTGCATAAAATGTATTGAGCGCAGCCCGACCTGAGTTTCGCAGAAGATCTACATCGTCAGATCTTCTACATAACCTAGGTCATGTTGTGCTAAATACAAATTATGTATAAAGAAATATTTGCTTTTTCTTGGAAATATAAAAGACTCCCACGAAATTCCACAGGATAGAGTTAACATCCTTATTGGTAAATGCGGGGAAATTCCAATGCGCGTGACTGGAAAGAACTTAAGTTTCTTAAAAAACTCACATTGTCCCCCTGTTATGAACTTAATTTTACCGTGATGATCTCCGAGATAGAGATAAGGGATCGTAAAGCTTTAGTTTTCCATCGAGTGGTACATGTATACTCTTTATTGATTGTGTGCATATCGTAGTATGTTTGAACTATATTGTCCACGCATCTCGGGGTGATTCCTATCTCTCAAAGAAGGGCAAGGGGTTGCACCGGACAGATTTTATTTCCAAATCCCGAAGGAACTTCTTCATCCGTTTGGCCAACTCACTGATCTCATATCACGTGGGGCGACATTTGATGGCAATGATGCCTACAGTAAACGAACATAATTAAGTTTATTCCTCTATAGGGATGCTTAATTCGCACAAGTAATTGGGTGTGTCCTGGGTAATTACATTCACCCACAAAATTTCTCCTTTAAAGCAGGCCTATATTATCTTGCGAATTTTGGTGCGTTATATTGTGTGATTTACTCCCTCGTAGTTTATTGTGTATTGCTTGGTGAAAAATGTCAGGTTTTTTCTGGTCACGCCTCTTGGGAAAACTTTTACCGCACACTTGTACCGAAGTTACCGCATATTTATTTTTATGTTAGTTGACATTTTATGACCTCTTTGGTATGCTGTTATGAACGGTTATAGCATATTACTTTGATAGATAGCAATGGGTCTATTTACAGTAGTCTTGTATAAGTTTCACACCCATTGCCATGTCGTCATCATCGGTATTTATATGTAAATATTGGTAGATTGCAGCCTTTTCTTTCATTTTAATCGATAATTCCCTCACGCCTTGATAGGTCTTCTGTCCATAATCCCCATTTATTTGGCATATGTAATTTTCCCTTGGCCTACTCCACTAATTTTCTACTGTTATATCCATAAGAAGTTCCTCAGTTTCAAAGTATACCTAATCCATCTGGCATACCTCTTCAGCCTGATAAATACGCTCAGATTCTACAATGTAATTTAATTTTCATGATTACTTGGCGAGTAACTCCCGATGAAATTCTGACTACCGGCAGTAGAGATACCATTGGTGAAGGGTGATGTCCCCTTCCGTGCTAATGAACTGTATTTGAAGGAAAACAAACCGTGTGGCTGTTGGGATTGTGTCGAAAGAGAGGGATTGACATAGGGGTGGGCACTTGGTGGAGTGTCGACAGGGGGCGGTGTTCAGGTCGCGTGTCCGCTAGGGTCGGGGAAGGGAAAGGCTTCGCGTGCATGTGGGGCGAGGGTGATACCCGTTGCGGCCGCTGTCTCACATGACGCTGCACCAAGGCTGGAAAACTGGTACGCGTTCGTAAGGCGAGATTCCCATTGTCCTTGTTCATACGTGGGGGGCATTTCTCCTTGCTGGCAACCGATGCAGTGTGGGTGGAAAGTGGGTTAGTTCGAGAAAAACGAAACTCCTTGCGGCTGCTGAGCGAAAATTTTCTTAATGCCCCCCAGGGAATGGACAGAGTCGGAAAAATGACGATTAAACGATTCCGAATGGCGTGCTTTGAATTGTTCAGTATCTTCTTTGGAAATCACGCCACTTTCATTGCGTACCCTGTGCATAGCTGCATAAATTGCAACACTTGAAACCGATGAAACAATTCCATTCTTAGCAATTGAGGATCGACTGATCACTTCCAGTGGTATTTTGACCCTGTTATCATTAATAAAATTAAAGATACGAGTATAAATATATGTATATACATTTAATTATTAATATATACATTTTTCTTGAAAACATTTATATTTATTTAAAATTCCGTTGTTATCAAAATGAAAGTGCTAACATAAAAATATTATTGGGATAAAAATATTATTGAAAAAAATGTTATTAAAATAAAAATATCATTAAAATAAAAATTTTAGTAAAATAAAATTTAAAAAATAAAAATCGTATTAAAGTAAGATGGATGGACACCGTCATAGTTAGGTGAAGTATTCGCTTTTTCCTTAAATGGTACAGTCAATACACAAGCACTCCAATATTTTCCTGTTAAAAACCAAAATTTGATGATTAAGTCAAACGCGCCCATTATTCTTAGATAGTCACGTATTTATGTAATTGTGCGTGTGTTTATGTGTATTAACAAATATATATATTCATGTTGATGTATAAATGGCTGGTGCCCCAACAATCACCCCCATATGCCCTTGCGATGACTTAAAAGAGTATAGCGTAGATGTCGAATTTTGTCGGAAAATTGCACCATCATCATTTAGAGTAAGTTACATACATATGTGTGAGACACTGAAACATTAAAATGAAAATGCACCTCTTATATGCGCATAAACATCAACTATTCTTTTCATTTCTCATTTTTAGCTCAAAATAAAGTTCAAATCTCACTGTAAGCGTGAATTAATGCATGTGTCTCCCTGCATGGTGCACGACTAATGTGTTTAATTTTACTTAAATGGAGAGTTGCGTTTTTGTCCAATCCCTGTCATGATAACATATTATATATGACAAGACTCCCTGATCTAGTGTATCGTCAAACAATTTTCAGATGTGTGTAAAAAACAAAAGTTGGAAAAAGATACTTTCCGAAGCATGTAATGGCAAATTGGACATTTTAAATATGAGGTATGTATTTAATTTATGTTAAACTCTGATTTCACGTAGCAGTTACTCCCTTGATATTTGAGGAATATTTTTTATGGTTGGAAATACAACAATTATTTGGTAACATTCATGTTTTGGAACAAATTGAACTCAATTTCATGCAAAACTGATGTCTTGCTTATGGAAACTGAGTTTAGTAAAAAAAAATTTCTCCATTTTGAAACCGAAAGTGTTTGCCTCTTAATGGCAGATTTTGATTTTATGGGAATGCTCGTTCACGAAAGAAATATTGTTTCGTTTTGGCGAAGGTGGAAGGTAATTATTGAAATTACGTTATCGTTACTTAAAATTTTTTTATTTAAAATCGTGAATGACTTAAATGGTATATTTTTATGGTGGTTTTTTTGTATAATTCGTTTAGTTGAAATTGTTTCGATATTTTTAATGTTTTCTATCCTCTTTAGGATCCCAACGCTGTTAATACCTTAGTCCTGCCCTCATCGCGTCTCATTCACTTGTTAGGTCGATGGATTGTAACCAAGGCGATGGGGCACGTTATGTGTTTCAAGTTGTTTGTTCCGACAGATTTGTCAGGTCACAAGCTCAAGTGGAGATTCACGTTTGGATGTGCATTGAAGGTGACTTGAGAATATTTACAAGTGTGATCACTGAAATTTATCAAATCTTATCAACGGCAGTGGTGATTCATGAGATTTCTTTTTTGTTTAAGAATGTTGTCATTACGTGTCAAAATAATGAATATCTCTTGCGTAAAATCAGTCGCTCTTATCTTGTCATCGATAAGTGTACACGAATTGATACACTTTCATTCAATCTTCCGTACTTACGGGTCGTCTTTTTGTTGGCTTACTTAATTTGACGCTTGAAATACAGATGCTTCCTGCTTTACTATAGGACAAGTAAACCCTTTATCCCGACATCAATCCTTATTCTACTATGCCTGATATGGAATTATTCACAAACTATCATTCATAACGTTACCGATCTCGTCTAGTTGGCTGACATGGATTTCATGTGTCATAAGAAAAAAATAGACACTTCTAAATGGTTAGTGTTTTCAACCTTTTATGTCCGTCCTTACATAAGGTTTACTTTGTTAGATATCAAAAGAATCATAACTTAAGAACGCGAGATAATATCATTTCGGTCTAACTTACAAATCTTTCGCAATCTGTGAGTATGTAATTGCAAAGAGTTGAGTCAGATAGTGTAGAATTGTAAAAGCTTACGTTCCATACTTAGCCTTCAGGTGACCGTTGCTCGCCTCCTGAATTAATCTGAAGGAATTAATACATAATCCCTAAGTTGCTCACGAATTGAACCAGATCTGACTTTTTAGTCCACATCTGTTTTCGAAGGGAAAGTATGAATGCATATCTTCATGATTCTTTTTGTGTGCTTTTGAAACTACTCCTCATGGGAAGTGAACAGGGTCGATCGCTTGATGATGTGAAGTGCTTTTTCGCGTGGGGAACGCTTCACTCTCTGCCGCATTCTTCCTCGACCTTATCTCTGAATCATCATTGATAGCGGCGCCGGGGTGAACTAGGCCGACGATTTCATATTGATTTGTGCAGGATGAATTTCTACATCTTCCGTTCCTGTGTCAACGGGAGCAAGTTATATTGTTCATATCTCCTAATTCCACATACGTTGGATGAATCATTTCCTTTAGGGGTGTGCTGTAATCCCATCGCTTTGTTTTCCTCCGTAGCCGAGAGCTTAGAGGTGACAGTTTTTTTCAATCCCCCTCTATGTCCCGATCATGAGAGATGTCTCTCGGTGTCGTCGTTCTTTTGTCCTCGGCATCCACGACGTCGCATAAATCATTTCCTTCGTAAAGCCGTTCTCTTTTCAAATGGCCAATGTCCACGTCGAGTGGGATAGTGTATTTTTTCGCGACATTCCTTGCCCGAGGTCGAGAAGATGTTTTCGGAGGGCATCGTGTGGGGCATTGCTCCGTTTGTTCTAACGTGAATCCCATCCTCTGTTGTTGTAGCGGAGTCGAAGTGGATATCTGATGGAGAAACGGATTTAATCAAATAGTTGTCGTAAGAGGACTATAACGTTATACAGCTAACGTAGCCTTTCAAATATATGGAAGTCTCTTTCGGTCGTCGTTAGACTTCGACCACTCCTCTCGTAAACAGGATGTGTTTGTTCGTGGAAGCCTCGGTTTGAGGGATTTCCCGATCAATCGCCATCGTTGACTTTCGATGGCTCCTTCATCCGTTGTACGATTACTGAGGAGTAAGAATTCCTATCAGGAGTGACAAGTCCACTTTTTCTTCGGACTGGGGTTTTCAAATGTGCATTCCTCTTGATCAGGCATTCAATATGATTACGATATATTTTCTTAGAATGTGAATGTTATGGGTAATAATTCGTGACATTAAATTGCCTAGTAATTTCTTTATTCATTTTGATAATTACTGCAATTTGATGGCTTCCATGATGTTGCCATGTGAGCATCCGAAAAAATGGGCGTTCGGACTTCAATCTGTTCTATTTCAAGATTCTGTTCTGGCTCTATTCCAGTGTATCATGTTTGAATTTACGAACGGTTATTTCCCTACTGCGGGGAAAAGTGGTTGGTTAATCCAGTAGTATTGACGTCGTGTCAAGTCCTATTGCAGAAATAGACGATTAATAAAATACACCATGGTGGAAATGCTCATGCATTTTTCATTTCATCGCCTTTGTCAACAACTCAGTCCTTATCGTTTGAATTATCTATACTTAGTAATACACTCATTCTGTATTTACAGTTCGATTTTTTTATATTGTTTGCGATCATATTTTCGACTCGTGCATTGGAATCATTGAAGCCATCCATGTGAAGGTCCATGTGGAACTACTTAAATCTCAACCATTGAAACTTGAAGCCCAATTATCGAAGTCTATTATTTGAAGGCGTGCAAATACGCATTCACCAACTAAGTGTAATTGATGAGAGCACTCACTCAACCATTTGTACCTTAGAGAAAGAGGCGGCCTTTCCTTCGGTATCTCTGTTTACCCTCTTCGCGGTCATATTTTTCATAGTTTAGGCAATAATTATTACGTTCACTGCTTGAATCGCTGAAGTGGAATCGTAAACTTTTATAGAACTGGCTTGATGCATTTCTTATACGGCAGAGCCGATGAAAATGCGTTGTAAGCATATTTGTCTGAGGTCACCTTGGAAAAGGGCGGCGAACGAAAGTAGATGCTCACACGGAACGCGGTTAGTCGAGAGCGATGTCACACGGGATTTTTTTCACTGCTGACAAATATTCTGGGCCTCTCTCTTTCTCTCAAATATCTCCGGACCTTCTGAATCCCAGGACAGCTTGACACTGTAGATGCTAAGCCGGCTCTGCCCCAGAGTGGGCTATAACACAAGATATGCTGAAAATTTCACCAGAGAGATGTTTTGCTCTTTAAGCGGGCCTTTATTCATTTGAAGTTTAAATGGTTACACTAACTGCTCTAGTTTTCCCGTAATTATCCCTAAAAAAATGTCCATTTTGCGTTGGATCCTTGCGAATGTCTGCCGTAAAAACAGTGCTTAAAATATGTTGGAATACTCCAGTGTTAAAATAATTTTTAACATATCATTTTTCAAATCAGGGCTTGAAAACAGATCGTGTTCATATAAGTATAAAGCAGTACCCCATTACCAAAACAGTACCATTCATGCAGCAATGTTAAATTTCACTACAGTTAAGTATTTACGAGACATATATAATAAACATGAACACTTGAGATTTTGTTAAACTGCAGGCAACACAAGGAAAGTAACTTTTTCCCCACCGTAAAGTCATCAGTTTTAGGGCTAATTTTTTGATACGAGGTGAACCTTACTATTGCCTATCAAAATCAACCTTGTGTGATATCGATGCAGTAATCTTGTGCTTGACTGTGCGTGAAAAATATGCATGCCTTCCCATGTTGATTGGGAAGGATGTTTGAAACGTCTCAATGCGTTCGAAATTCACGCCGTAATAGAGAAGTGGTGCCTTAACTTAAATGATTTTGGAGATATATAATTGATGAGCTTCATATTTTAAAGTTAAAGCGATCTGTTACTTATGGACTGCAAGAGAGCCATTATATTTTTTTGTAATTAATTAAAAGAGGGCCTACTGTTTTTTACAAATTACGAAGCAATTAATTAATTATATAATTTTTAAATTGATTTTTGAAGTTTTTTACCCAAGTGATGAGTACTGCTTTCTCTCCGAATGCTTACAACTTGGTGAGCAACGGTGAGTTAAGGTCCACCAACCTCCATCGATCTGAACGTATTTCATAGATTATATTTTACCAATTAAAGTTTTATCATTCGTTATAAATTTTCTACTTTCTTTTATAACTGATTGGAACCAGCTGCCTGGAGGTTTGTTTGAGCCCTTTCCATCCAATTTTAGAAGTTTTAAGTTGAAATGTAAAGCAGTCACTGGGTAATAAAATTCATTGTAGTCATGAAAATATTGTTTGTATGTGATGTGGACGGCATATTGTATGTGATGTGGAAGTTTGTTTGTATGTGATGTGGAAGTGTCATTATGTAAAAATATTTTATCTCTTCTGTTTTTATGTGTTCGTATGTAATTTTCGTTGTTAGAGCTATCTTTGACCTAACCTGACCGTTGCCACCAGGAAATTTGCCTAATTGCAACGTAATTGTGTAAATAAATAAATAAAATAAATAACAGCGAATCAATTTTAATATTTTAATTCGTAAAGTTAATGAAGATAATATTTTTGGCCCTCTCTAACCTCACGTATTCAAGCCCAAGCCACTTTCAGAGATCGAGCTTTCTCTTTAAATAATATCAGAGTTTGATATCCCTATTGTGATCTCATTATTTCGTAATAATCTTATCGTCACTGTGTCGCTCAACTGAGATATAACGGAGTACTCGAACCTCCTCATTCAATATTACACTACGCAGACGAACATTCCTCTGTTGGCAGTCATGTCATCCACTTCAAGTCGTACACGTAGGACAGTCGTTCTCTCTACCCGAAAAATGTACCTGTAGAATCCTCGTCTTCATCAAAATTCTTGACCCAATTACGAGATAAAATTTTCAAGAATTTCTATTTCATAGTATAAGTTACTGTAGACCCGCAGATGCGCTATTATGGCCAGGGTTTCGTGTTCGAAAGCTATTCTTAGTGGATCCCGTTGCTATAGTTAAGTAAGGGACGAACCCTTTAGATCGCCGTGTATAAACTTAGCGAGGAGTAGAAAAAGTTTAAAGTATATTATTTTTTGAAGTCTTTCTCTGTCACTGTTAGAGTGATCGAAGTAATTGTGACTAGCTAATGGCGATGACAAATTTATTCATCAAAGGCCATGTGGATAAATTATCTTTAAGGATTTGTTATTTTTCTGAAATTTCTTGCTCACTTTATTCAAAGTTTTGTGCAAAAAGTTTCCGAGTATTCTTCGTTCTGTGCTAGTTAGCGTTCCATAGGTTTCGATTAGATTTTTTTAATTCCTTCCTGATAGTGCGTTTTGCTGAAGCTAAACATTCCCTCGTACGAATCGATTTTAAGCACTGTATTGATAGGTTTAAAAGAAAACTGGATGTTCTAAGAAAACAGGAGTGTTTTCAATCGTCTGAAAACTTATCATGTGGTCAATGTTTTTTGAAAAAAAATCTGTGTCATTGCGGAATAATCTCTATCGGGCCAAGAGATTGCCTCATTATTTTGTAATTTATTTGTTGTTTTTAAAAAGCTCCTCATTAACCTTAACTTGATTATGTAGATAAATGTTTGAAAAAGCTCTTGAAAAAGGATAAATCGGTCTTTCTCGGATACTCGGTCTTTCTCGACATCATTAGGGGTTAACCGAATATGACGTTAGATTCATTGCTTTTTGCGAAAGCTTACTTGCTGTAGTGAGTTCTGTTCATGGAATATACTAGTACATATCGTATGTGTCGGCCAGTTGAAGAAACCTAGGATACTTCACGCAAGTGAAAACATTCATTTTCGTCTTATAAGTCGCGCATGAGCTAGTCGCATATGAAAAATAAGTTTTTGTGCAATTTTGGCATTGCTGTTGATTCTATTAGAATTTACCATGTAATCAATCGTAACTCTTTTCAGGGGAACCCATTTTTTCATGATGGTATTATATTTAATGTGCCCGCTTGATTCCGTATTTAGGAAAGGTTTGTCATCGATATGGCTGCTAACGCAGAAAATGTTGGTACATCGCCCTATCCCTTTTTCTTTGTGTGTGTGCGTAACATTGAAAATATTACATTCGTAAACATGAATGTGCGCTTGAATGATCAGTATGGATCGGAGTTTATGAAAGATAGGACTAGAAAAATGTGTATTTGATTTAATTCGCCGGGAAATCTTTCACAAATGGTTACTAAATGCTGGAGATGTTAATCTAGCGCTATAACACAGTCATTACAGCATGCGCCATCTAGGTGAGGAATCTACAACCATTCTCTCGTTGCCTTTTTATAACTTATTCAGACCCACGAGATGATTATGTAAGCTACGGCTGAGACGAGCACGTACGCACCCGCCGTTTCCTCACAATAAGCCACGTAATTCGAATGGTGGTGTGACTATTGCTTTAGCAACGGGGAAGTGGTGTCTTAAGTCTCTTAAGACCGAAATCAATTTAAAATAAAGCCACTGCCGAGTTTAGTCTAAGACAATCGATGACTTCACTGCGGTATCGACAAAGGGCTATATTTCCCCGTTTGACAGCCTTGTTTACGAGATCTTCGAGATATAATTTTTTTGTGGTGACGCAGATATATGTGTATTTTATTGATGCTTTCTTTGCTCTCGGGAAACCGTCATAACTCGGTAAACTCACGGGATTCGATGTTTCCGAGAATGCTAGATTAAAGTGTGATACTCGTTTTCCCGAATGATTTGTCATACTTGTTGTTTATGTTATGTTTTTTAAGAAATGCGCATTTTTATCGTAGGTACATTCGTTATGCATGCGGAGCTCGACAACGTGAAGAAGGCGATATTTTGACGGTGTTATACTTTATTGGATTTATATTTGCCCCAGTCAACGCTATAAAAAGGCGTAAGGTATTTTGGTAAAGGTTTATGCAATATTGAGTGCCTTCTAATGGATAAATGATTTTCGTCAACCATTTTTGTGACCTGCGTGTTGTTGTGTAGGGCCGTATGGATTTGGATCAATAGAATCAAGCTCCTCAATCATCTAAATTGATTTATTTATCAGTCCGGTGCTCCGGTAGAAATTCTACTTGTAACACGAAACCAATTATCACATAAAATATGATATCTTCTCCCTGCGAGGTTGATGATAAAAAAAAGTCAGGTAATACACTTTGAATTTTATTAAAATGTCTTTGTCTTTTTCTTTTGCCATTTTGCTTGAGAATTGTCAATGGGAAAAATACCGATTCGTTCGATAACCTACTACGGTCTCTCCTACTAAAGAGAAGTGGGGTTAGAATGCTCCTCTCGGCGTCAGAAATAGACTGGTATGATTAGTGGGCTGAGCCTTGCACCTAGGTGTCTTCTATCAAGTAGTCTCATGCTAGTTTTTTCGATAGTGATGTGACCATTGTTATCCGTTCAAAACAATTTATAGCAAATTATTTCTATGGCATTCAATTCACATTTAAAATTTTCTGGAAAGGTTACCAGTTGCTCGAGATTTTATGAACGATGTCTTAAATAATGCAAATATTTTGTGTCTTTAAAGTACACATTAATTTTAAATATACGGGTTATCTAGGTGTACAGGACTTCATATTAATTTTTTTTACTAGAGCTTTACCTCAGATTCTCCTTCATCACTGCCTTCATTCTCCTTAATGATTACGTAAGCATTCCATATCCTCTCATCGCCTATACTGTTTTGTTACCATTCCTTTTAATAACCCGGCCCCGTCACCGTTTCAGGTTATTGCCGAGTAGTTAGGCAATTACTCGTCGCTTTGTATCAGAATTCATATTTTTCATGTAACAAATATGTTCTTTGTAAGGCATGGAATCCGTGGGAGCAGTCACGTCGGCGTTTTTCCATTATTCCGACTGTGTCTACCTGTTTGTGCTTGGTCTCTCCTCATTAGTGATCGACAACAGCAATTGTGGTCATCAGGGCGCTTCTGGTCTGGATCAATATGGAGATAGAATGGGTGAGATCCGTAGCACTTTTAGTGAAATGTGCCGAGAGGTCAAATTTAATAAAATTTCCTTCCGAAAGGAGGCACGCCGTAGCTGGCGTGTTGTTCTTAATTATAAAGAGGAGCGGGGTCCGATAAGAACTCGGACGAGATGGGCTGATAATTTATGCCAGAAATCCTTAGTTCGTGCACTCAACTTTTTGTCGTAAGGGCTCTTTATACGTGAGAGCTCTTCACGAAAACGGTGGATCAAGAGCGGTGAGAATTCGTGCGGCAATCTCTTTAGGGAAATAGTATCAATGTGATTGAGCGCACTTTCACATTCGCCAAGTTCACCGCTCTCTCTAGGGGTGGTGAGGAAAGGGATTCCCGGAACTTTTGCCATCTTAATTCCAATCTCTCGCCTAGTATCATCCACCTTCTTGAAACGGTTGACGATAGACACGATATGTTTGACCAACGGTCGTGGTTATATCTAAAATGTACCAGGTCTAAAAAAAATCCTGTCTTCTCACCTTACTGAGAGTCTTCTGCTAGAACAAACCTCTCGATCAGTTTTCACAAACGTTTGAAATAAATACCTTAAAACATGAAACCTATAAGAATGGCTTTGCGACTTTAATATTTCCGGAGGTTCTAGTATCTTAGCTTGTGACTCGCGTCAAAGTTAATGCTGTCACGTACGTGTTTCTTACCTGTATTAACGGAGATAAAGCTTTTCCGCGATATTAATAAGATAAAGATAAGGCGTAGAAAGTTCAACTTTTGCAAAACATTATCTGTAATCCATAATATGCGTAAATGTTATCATTTGTATGTTAATGATTTCGATGAGTGTCGTATTGCGAAACTGGGCGTCGTTGGGTGGCTACCGTTCCCATGTGAACAATTAGTTATAAGCTTCGCACGGAAGACAAGGCAGCGCAGCTCGCAATACTCTTGCGAATTTTCAGAATATCAGGGTATAGTGTTCATTACTTGTAAATAATAAGTTGTGTGATTATATATACATATAAATAGATTAAAGCGTATTTCCATTACTTTATATTTTTGCTCCGGAAACACTAGTAAGCCTTGATAATGTTTACACTTCTTCGCTGGTAACCGACAAAAAATGTGTTTAGAAATATGCGTTTACATTTATAAGTATTCTTATTCAACCTTTGAACTTTTTGTAATGGGTTACTGTTATAGATTTTCTAGTTCCTAATATGAGGCATCAAATTCAGGAAGTGTAGAAAACCGCTAGTTATCTCGTAAACTCGGGATTTGCATTGCAATATCTATTTTTCCTTGTTCGTAATAAATTAGAAAAACTATGGCTACTATGGAAAGAGAAATAAATTTAAAGCTATGCATGTTACATAACATAAGCATGCACTCCAATGGGGATATAAATTCTGTAATTCCATAGTCACACCGTTTTGACCTCAACAGTAAATGTCGATTGAAATCGATTCCGGCGCATTCTTGACAAATCGTATCAGAATGATGGACGAATTATTTCTATGCCTATAGTAATGTCCATTTCCTCCTTTTTGAAAATTTGAGCATTGTTCTCAATTGGTTCCAGTAGTAATCTTACATTTCTGATATTAAGATGCGGACACTATAACGTTAACCTTGAATATGAACACTCTTATCTATTAGCATGAACTGCGGATCCATTTCCTGAATCCAAATGATACTGCCTAAGTGCAGATGAACGGGTAAAAGATGTCTGATAGCTGAAATCTCTGGGCCAGAGTAAGGAAAAGTCGTAAATAATCACCTGCGTATAAAGTAAGAGCTTCAGTTATAAAGTCACTCTGTAACTCTTAATCAGAAACGGGCTCGCAAATTGAGGTGGCATTTTCTCGTGTCATAAAAACGAGCTTGAGAGTGTCGCACGTACGTCATGGATGTAACAGTCACTCTCTTCTGGCTCCCTAGTCCCATACTTCAAGTCTCATACTCTGCTCGCATCTTTCCCCCTGTTCTTGTATGTCGTTTGGATTCTCTTCGTCTCACATATCAGGTTATTTGCGCCTATTGGAACCCGTTTGTCTCCCCACCGCTCGCATCTTTCACATCCCCGGCGTGCTATTCATTGCTGGTCTCCTTGGTAACGACGTATTGACTATTTCGTCGTCCAGAGAGGGAGTCTGTGTTCTTCTCGTGTCGAGCCTGCCATTTTAAAGATTTTTCAGGATTTCTTTAAAAGTTCCAGCTGAGGTTGCAGCGGTATTCATCTTCCTCGCCATTTCTTCCATATTTTCTTTCTTTTCCTCGTGTGTACATGTAAAATAGTTGAGTCTTTGAAACGAGATGGGCTTAAAGTTATATAACTTGTAGTTATACTCAGTAGTTTTAGATGTAACAATGTAGAAGTGACGAGTGGCAATGGAAATAAAACTTTCATAATTTTCCCAATTTTAATTGACACATGCTGGAAACGGTTACATTTCAGTATGGTGTCGTCTGTCCCCTTTCTGGCGTTTCCCTAAATAATGCCAATTATACCTTAAGTATTAAGGTAATATGGTCGCAACCTATATCAATAATAATGTTGGAAAATAACGAATGGTTTTTATATCATTTAACTTTTAGGTATACCATTTACTTGATTTTTGCTTGCAAGAATATGAGACACTGTCGTCCTAAAATGCCTCTTTCGCCATACCTCGATAAGCAATCTAATTAGGTTTACTATTGACGATGTTTCGAACGAGAAGCAAGGTTTGATACAATAAGCCATGTGAAACTCTTGTGAATCACGTATTTTGCACTTCACCTCGTCTTTTTTTTATCCGAAGGCGAAACTCTTGGGCTTGATTGAAGTGGGATGTATAACGATCCCCCGTGGCTTCACTGTCGAGAATTCACCTCTCCTAAGGCTGTTAAAGCCACTTTTTTACTAAAAAAATAACACTTGGGGAATGTTTTCATGACGTAGGAGTTTATCTTTGGTTGAAGACTCAATCACAGCCCCTTATCAATAGATTTATGTGAAATTCGTTGTTATTGACTTTGTTTTGAGTACATTTATGCGTTGGCATTCTGTCAATCTTCAGATCCGAATCGTGCCATGAGAAAGCATTCCCAAAGTAAAATGGTCTTACTCTACTAAATGTTCACTAATTTCAGCAAAGTACGAATGGATTACTTAGGCCTAAAATAGTGTGACACCAATCATATGTGAAAAGAAATTAAGTACTTCTGTGTTGATTTCGGGAAAATTAATCGCTAACCAGGGATCACTGAACTCGGAAAGCCCAGGGATTGGCAACACACGTCCACACAAACTCCCATGAGAGGAGTGGACCCCTAATGGAAGAGTTTAATTATTTTTGTGGTTGCTCCCGGTGAGGAATTCATTTTTCCTCAAAAAGTCCGTGGCATAAGTCACTGCGCCTAATCCGTCGCCAGGATCTTGCCTCGACATACGAGTGCAGGGGTGATCCTGGCGAGGGATTAATTTCCCCGTTAATCACCGCACAAGTTTTTTATTCCTTTTAGACACGTTTGGTGACGCGTTCTTGACGAATTTCGATTTTTCCTGGTTTTGTTTTGTAATTAACCATGGCTATATGAGTTTCATAACATGTTCACTGTTTTAATATGTGCAATAGAAATTAGTTTAATCACAGCAAATACAGAGTTGACCGTGCTTTTGTATGTTGAAGAACTAATTCATTCATTAGAAAAAAGATTGTCATTATGTACCCATTGTTTTGGTCTATGATCGTAAATCTTACGAATGGGCGATGAACTAGTTTTTTAATCGAGTGATGCCCTTTAACTCCTCAGCATGGTGACAGCAATCTCACTCTATTGGGAATTACATGCGTATCTTTTGTCGCGATTAATGTTTCTTAATGGTTATTGAGAGTCCAAGGTTTACGTAGACTGCAGTTAACTCTTGAAAGTTGAACAAATGGCACTTGACGGTGCCCACTTAAATCTAAAGCTTGTCGATTTGAACTCTGAAATAGAACGCTTAATGTCCTATAATTTGTTTTACTGGCGAGTTCCTTATCATCGACAGGGATGGTATTATGAAAGGAATCTCTGTGGTGAAATGTTGAAATTCTCAGTATTTTGTGCAAGTTCTTGAGTTTTAAAATGGTGTTAATGAGTACTAAGACGCATTATGTAATAAATATGTGGTCATTGGTTACTGAATTCATTTTGCCATCAAATTAAATTGTTTTTTCATCAAATTATATGGCCTATTTTAATTTAAATTTAAAAAATCAAGGGATATTCCTATCCAAGTCACACGTATCAACTTATTTGTTTTAGAACTATTACTTGATTCTAACGCTGGTCAATTTTTGATCGCCACGGGTGTGTCGTTTGATCTTCGTGCGACCTTGGGAAATTTTCCTTTGCTTCATTGGACAACGTCGCTCTACTTTCTTACTCTAGAATTGTTTTCGTTCGTCTTTTGTTTTCGCGGTTCGTGTGAGAGGATCCAAGAAGCCTTTATTTATCCTCGCCACCTCCTCCCGTTACCAATCCCATCCGCTGCTCCCAGTGCCCTCCCCCACCCCTCTCCAACCTCTACTGCAACCGTCCTATTCTTACCCCTGCGGCGCGGTGTGTGCAGGCGGCATGCTTCTCCTATTTCTTCCGTCTGGAGGCCTTCTCGGCCGATTGCGTAACTCGGCTCCCCTCCCCCCACCCACCGCGCTCCTCTCTGTCGCCGCCACCTCCACCTCATTCTTCTCCTCGTCATCTGCGTAAAGAGGTGGTGTCTCCAGACCAATGAAATTCCGCCTCAAGCCTTCCACCACCCCACGTCCCCGCCGCGCCCTCTTCTTCTCCCCCCACCCCATACCCCAACCCCACATAGCCCTGATCGAAATCGAGTGATGCATTTTACCAGGCGTAATGACTTCCGTTTGTTTACAGCGCCATCCTCCCCGCACGAAGAGTGCCTTCCTCTGTTTAACCCTTCCGCTCGGCGTCTTTTTGCATATCTCCTGCCCATGCTGGCGTCACGTCGCTTACGTACGAGGATACTCAGAGGAGAGAGATGGAAGCCTTTAAGGGCGCCGTCTTGAAATTCGCGAAAGAGACAATGCATAGAAGACGGACGACAAAAATTTCTTTGCTCCAATTATTTGACAATTCTTGACGCATTTAAAGCAATCTTATGGTATAGTGTATCTTCTCTCTTCGGATTATTGAAACGTTATTCCACTGGAAGGGCACATACGCGTATTTTCCTTTTTAAGATGTTCATGACTTTTCCGCCTCTATCTCTGACCAAGGAAAGCGGTGAAGGATTTTCCATACTTCTTTGGAGGAAACCTAAGCTACGATACTCAATCTGTGATACAATTGAAAGAGCTGTTGCCTCGCGTACCTCACGGAACCGAGTTTAGTTGGAGTTTTTTTCGCATTACTTTATTTTAAGTGATTCTAAGGTGACTTATGTCGAATACGTTGATTTTTTTCCGTCAATTTCTGGGTCTTATGGACTGTATTGCTCATATAATTTTTAGAAATGTCAAACCGTTGTATTTTCATGAAACCTTTAATGTCAAATTTCCTTGTAATCACAATGAATAATCAGTCTAAAAATTAATGGTTAGTGCTTTTTATGGTCGGTGGATATATTATACATTATGCCAAAAGCCGAAGTCTCTCGAGTGGGCGCTTGTTATCCGTGTGCCCTTGGAATCTTAATAAACCACTCTCAGCTTGTTTTCATGTTTCTCGAGTGATGAACAACCAGTTTGTGCCGAGGGTAACCCACAAACGCCGTGTTTGCAGGCGGGTGCGTCACCCAACCGTCTTATCCGATCAGGTCTTGCACTTCTGAGCGGATTTATGAAGTTTGCTTGGACTAGGAATGCATAAATCATTGACATGAAATCGTAGACTGCTGCAACATCTTTGACGAGAGATTCTGGTCCAGTAATTGTAAATTACCTCTCCGTCGTGCTTAAACAATTTATTTAATAACCTTTAGGGAATTTACATTCGATCAAATGAAATTTATTGGGAGTCGAAAACCATTATGTCCCATTACGGTTGTGGCTGGAAAAATGTTAGTGGCTGAGTCTGACACTCCCGATCCTATTCCTCCGGCGAACATTCTATGGAGAGAAGATGACCAGTCGGGTCCCGAATCTACATTTTATTTTTCATCCTTCTTTGTGTCAAACCTAAGGAGCGTGGTAGTTCAGTGAGCATTGACGTATTCCGAGCGACGCATTGGGGCACCTTCACCTAAGCTGTGTGATATTTTCGAATACTATATCCTCCAAGAAAAACCACAGGCGACACAAGAAAAGACACTGCCCCCCATCCTATTGTGCGAGTTTCGAACGCCGTTGGGCCTTCTACTAAGTAGCTCCACCTTCAATTATCAGACCACCCTTCTTGTTGATTAGTGCGTGTATCGTCAAACTAAATGTTGGGCTAAATATGCGTCTTTGTAAAAAATATTGATTTTTTCGAGGCAATAAAGCTCTACTAATCAACCTGTTACCTCGGAGAATGGTTTTGAAAGGTGAGAGTTAACTTCATCCTACGGCATGTTCAATTCACACATTCTGGGTAAGGACGAAATTCGTTACCCCGTGCCTACTTTAGGTATCCCATTTGAGTATTAATGCCCAGAATATCGCGCCTTTTGGGTTTAGTACTGAGCCATCCAAGGGCATCAAGCACCCTCGACCATCCGTTGAAATACGAGAACATCATATTTCTCTTAGATGAAAATCTTCAGAGTGTAAGTTCACTTTCGCATTGTTTCGTTATGATTATATCAAACAGATCATCTTTATGCTATGGGCTGGAATGGTAAATCGTGAAAAATAAAATTCCTGCATTCACGGCGTAGTGCCCATTCTTTAATTTGATATTCTTCATACTTGAAACTCCTGAAGTTTGTGTGACTAAAAATGTTTAAAGGATTAAACGTGTCAATGACTGCGAGACATTATCATAAATGTTTGATAGAGGAGGGACACCCATGGAAAAAGGATTTTTTTCTTTTTCATCGCTCATGAGGTATCTCCGGCCATATTAATACATCGGGTATTAATATATCTTTTTAGTTAACTTGAAAATGATAGGAGTACACATCTCAAAGATTTCTTCTTGCGGGGTGATGACTCATCTCCATGCATTGCAGAAGATATGGGCATTGGGTGGGGAGAGGGAGGCGTACTCCTTTCGATGCCAAAATTCAAGACAATCGACTTTTTGATATTCCATTATATCATGAAATAATTTCTACATGGAAAATCATGGTCAGTTGATTAGAGTGTAATATATACTTTAAGGGACTGAAACCTAAAATTTTAAAGAACAATTTAATTTTATCATTTGAAACAAAGTGCCTGTTTCGCCGCTAAATAGCGAAAACGCTATATTGAGAATTTATTATTACCAAGTAAATGGTTTATGCATTGCAACGTACAAATTAAAGTAATATTAAGAATCTGACCTCTTTCATTGTGTACCTTGTAGCATTAAGTCGTAATTGTATAAATAATATTTTTGCCCTTCTAACAGAATTGGCTCGTTTCTTGTCGACATATATCGCTTACCAGGAAATCAGTTTTTTAACGATAACTATCCTACATTCGTTTATATGAAGATTAAGCTGTAGACTTTACTAGCTAAAGTCTCTTTTATCAGCGAAACCTCGGACCTGCGACTGAATGTGGAAAGATAAGGGAATTTGTTTGAAAAATAGAAGCAAAAATTCCATATCATTTTCAGAGCTTATGCTATAGATTGATGCGTTGAGTAATTTTTATACTTTCAGTAGTTCGAGATTGCGCGAGTCCCGAGATAATATATGAGGGTGGTCCTATAAGTACCCGGCCTGACCTAGCCATGGCGGTATTTGTTTAAAAAATATCACTGTATTATAAAGTATGCAATCTAGAAAGCATATGTTTCAAGTTTGAAGACGCCACGTTGTCTATTATCCGTTTGGCAGCCATCAATACTAAACGTTTTCAGTGAATTTGTGAAAATGGAAAAAATCGGTCATCGTTACATGGTACAACACTTTTATTTAAAAGGCTTCAGCCCAACCATTCCCTTCATTCCAACCATTCCATAAAAGCTGAACGGAATTCTACTCAGGGTGTGTCTGCTCCTTCGTTTACAATAGTAAAATAGTGGGTAGCATAGTTTAAACGAAGCCGTACGAGCTGTCAAGACGAGCATCGTATTGGTCGACCAAATGAGGTGACGACTCCAGAAACGGTGAAGGAAATCCACAAAGTGATACTGGATGATCGTGGACTGAAAGTGCGCGAGCTAGCAGACATAGTAGGAATTTCAAAAAGTGCGGTACATCGCATATTAACTGAAAATGCGGACATGAGAAAGCTGTGTGAAATATGGGTGCCGCGTTTGCTCATACTTGAGCAAAACCAGTGTCGTGAAGATGTTTCAGTTGAGTGTTTGGCAAAGTTTCACTGCAACAAAGCAGATTTCTGCGCCGTTTTATAACCATGGATGGGTCCATTACTTCACACTCGAGACAAAAGAATAGTCAAAACTATGTAATCAAAAGGGAGAACTGCCTCCAAAGAAGGCGAAGACCGTTTCATCTGCAGGCAAGGTCATGGCGTCGATTTTTTGGGATGCGCGTGGGATAATTTTCATTGACTGTCTTGAAAAAAGAAAAACTATCAACGGCGAGTATGTATTATGCGAACTTATTTCAACGTCTGAGCGAAGAAATCAAGCAAAAGCGGCCGCATTTGGCTAAGAAGAAAGTGTTGTTTCATCAAGACAATGCACCAGCTGGCAAATCCGTTATTGCAATGGCCAAAATTCATGAATTAAAGTTTGAATTGCAACCTCATTCACCCTATTCGCCCCCTCGGATTACGTTCTGTTCACAAACTTGAAAAAATGGCTCGGTGATCAAAGATTTTCCAACCGTGAAGAAGTGATGTCGGCATTTAATGGTTATTTCGAGGAGCAAGACAGTTCTTATTATAAAAAGGGTATCAAACTTATTGAACATCGCTGGGAAAAGTGTTTAGAGCTGGAAGGAGTTTATGTTGGAAAATAAATGTTTTTTTTTCCAAAACTTTTGTTTTATCTTTTTTGGATCGGGTACTTCTGCGACCACCCTCGTCCGTCTCACTTCCTAAGAAAAAATATACGAATAATCGCATGGGCAATCGAACTCTGGTGTTCTGCAATTGTTCTCCTGCTCTGCGTCGAAATCTTTTTGGAGCGTGGTTGGTTAAATCGTTCTATTCCCGATGATGAATCTCCATTTCCTTCTCGTCCTGTAAATTTCGTCTCCTCGTTTCCAGCTTCCGTTCACTTCCTCCCGCTCCGCCCCACCCACGCCGATTCCCTCAAGTCTTCGCCCTCCCTTCCCCGCCGCGGGCGTGTAATTTTTTCACTTTCCAAGGAGCTCTTTCCCTTCAACCCCGTCCTCACGCTCCATTGGCCAATTGCTTCGGCCCCATGTCACTCCTCGTCTTCCCCTCGCTTCTTCCTTGACGGACGTTGCGGTCGCTGCCCTCTACCACTCTTCACCTATCTCCTTCCCCCTTTCCCCGCTATCCTAGCTGTCTCCATCCTTCCGTCGCAACCGCCCCTCCCCCAATCCGCCTCCCCGACTCTCGTCTCGCGTCATGAGTGGGAAAGAAAGTTTCGGGCTCCGCTTTTGTTAACGTTTCCCGACGTTTTTCGCTTTCTTGGTGTGAGGGAGAATGAGCAGGACACGTAAAGGACCGGTGTGTTGATCGAGCTTGGTATTTTTGTGTCGACGCGCGTTCGTTCGTTCCTCATAATTGAATCAATTTGCGCGGATGCTCCTTGGCAGCCCGGCGGCGTGTTGCGCCTAATTATGTCCCGTTTCAAGTTATTTCTTTAGCTCTAAAATATTTTTTGGGTAGGAAAGTGCTCCTCCTGTGCCTATAAGAGAAAAGTATAGCAACTGTGCTGCGGAATCAGTTCGAAATATCATGAGCGCTCTGCACACTGATCTCCTAATTGTGGAAGCGCCCTCATCAATTCAGCTATGAATACTCCTGTAAGAAATAACCTGTTGGCAATTAATTGATAAACAGTTCAAAAGAAAGTTCCTCGTCAAATTTCAAGATCTTTTACAGTTTAATGAATGTTTACAAAAGATAATTTGTCTATAGTGGATTGTTTACTTCCAGTCCTCGAAGGGCAAAATAAATTATTAGTTGATTTTCTTTTATATCCCGACTCCTCATCTTGTTATTGATTTAACTTGAATTGAGCCTTTCTAATATTTTAAAGGATTGGCAGTTAGGAACCCTTTTGTAACATTAAAATCGCTGTACATTTTGCCTATGGATTGGGATTCCGAATGTGGGAACCCAAGTGACATAAAAATGAGCTGAATTTAAATAAGCATCCTTTCCTGCATAAAATGAGTAATTTAAATTTATATTTTAATCCAAATGAATTGGCGATGGCATGTCACTTTAAGGTACGTCCGCACAATTTCCTTCGTAATATGATGGGAGTATTGTTTTTCTTTCTTGAACCCATCGGATTCAAGTGACCAATGGGGCGGCGGAACCGCGCCCATATACGTTAGGGGCTACCTTTTCACAAAATTTCAGCTTTATAGGTCTTCCAAGGTGCGAGATTCTATCGATCGGTCTGAGGATACTGTAAATGATAGTTTCTATGCATGGATAAGTTTCTTGCCCTTAACATTTTCAGCATAACTTT
The DNA here is from genome assembly GCF_022747635.1 of Hetaerina americana. Lineage (NCBI taxonomy): Eukaryota > Metazoa > Arthropoda > Insecta > Odonata > Calopterygidae > Hetaerina > Hetaerina americana. The sequence continues at coordinate 48,011,625 of NW_027286763.1, forward strand.
AAAATGCAATAATTCAGAGGATACTACAGCTACATCTTAGCCATGCTCACGCGCATGAAATATTTCGCGAATCATGAGACCATACTGGACGTGCAATATTTTGTTTCATTACGTGTTCTTTCCTGGAAAAATGTCGAATCAAACAAACTTCCGTTATATTTTGGAGTTTCACTTGCCATGTACATAAGAAAAATTATACGTCTAATGAGGTTTTTTTGTTTTCGTTTGTTGTGCCTCAAGAGTAACACACCATTCCTTCGAGTCTCAATGTTGGCCGCGACGTTACGTAATGACTTATATGCTGAAAAAGGGGTGAATGAACCTTCGCGCATATCTCCACAATGACCCCGTAGCTTCCACTCCAACAGATCTCCACCTCTGATATACACTAATATGTTAATACATTCGACTTTAGTTATGCGTTTTATTATAATTCTGAAGCAGGGATAGGGAAGCATTATTGCACGCAGGCCGAAGGTATGAGCGAGTGTATGTTAGCGCGACGGCTAATTGTATTACGATATGAATGCGCGTTGAGGGAACTGTAAGAGGAGCTTTCCCCAGATGGACCGAGTCCTGATACTTAACCTAACCGGCGTAAAGTGCGCACCGGGCCGTAGTTTCCGTTCCCCTTTAGGGAAGAGGGACTTGAACATGTTTCCTTCGCCACCCATCACTGAAATTTCGTGGTTCCACACGCGGTTGCTAACTTGGGAAGGTGGTCAACGCGATTATGTAATGCGTGAGTTAACATATGTACGATTATGCAATACGTGTGTGTATGTTTATATGTATATGCCCACGTGTACACATACTATTATTATTATTACTTATTATTTTAGAATTACATTGCAATTAGGCGATTTTCTTGGTGGCAACGGTCAAGTTTGGTCAAAGATAACTCCGAACATACGCTGAGCTGCAATTTATGTATATATGTATATGTATGTATGTATGTATGTATGTATGTATATATATATATATATATATATATATATATATATATATATATGAGATTACTTCTATTTCTTCCGATGAAGACGAAGCTGAATTCCGTCGAAATGATCAAGAAGTAACGTGCGAGTGATCTTTTTATGTGTTCTTATATTGTGTGTTGCTGTCCAAGTTTGTTGCTGTCCATATTCAACACTTCCGGTTTACTTCGACGAAATCATATATATATATATATATATATATATATATATATATATATATATATATATATATATATATATACACACACACACACATACACACGTAAATCTTTGAAAAGGAACGCACTTCAGCGACGACAAAAATCTTTGATGAGAACATTTAGGCACAGAAACACTCATGTGCCGTCGTAACGTCAGATAAATATGGGAGAGTGCTTTCTCTGTGCTTCTGTTTGTAAATGTTGTATCAAAGTTTACATAAATGTGTGTGTATACACACACGCGCTGAAATTTCTTCCCCGTGTGTAGGTGTGTTTCTATTCACACACGTACACACCTACACACGGGGAAGAAATGTCAGTAAGTGGCATATTCTACCTGCTACCTATCACGTTTCGAATCGCAAGACTATATTTTCCGATACCACAAATTTGAAGCCCAGATCAGATTAATTTTCCTGGTAGGCCCGATGTGTTTGAGTAATACCATTTGCTTCGTTGGCTTAGGATTGCTGGGGCATATTTCGATTTTATAGGGATGTTAATTGTGATATACTATATAGTGTGGGTTTATCATTAATCTTCGCTTGTAAATAGCATTGGGTTGTCAGAGAGCAGGTGTGAATGGGGAAGGGATTCAAGCGATATATTAGAAAGGTGATCTTAAACATTTTATATAATTCTAGTCGATATTGCAGACTTCATTACGACATATGTCTCACCTTCGCACAGTATTTTTTCCTGTTATGGGATATTTTGAGCTCAAATGTGTTTGCCGGAAAATATTTAGACCGTTAGTAATGTTTGTGTGAATTTCTGGTTTGGGATCTCGGGGCCTAGAAGTATGAAACTTCTTGCATAATTTGCACGTAAAAACGGTCTACAAGCAGTGCCCTCTCTGAGTCTCGGGAACGTTTTGTTTCCGGCTGGACTATCGACCGAGCGTGATGTAACTGAATTAGATCGGGAAAGGCTTACGACCTAGTAATTCTCGCAAATAATTTATAAGGGTCTTCCGGGCTGTAAAAAAAATGAAATGAAATGGTTGCTTATAATCGCGTTAGCATAAGATCGCGCAGATGTCATTCATAAATGATGTCATCCACTTTAGCCACAAGATCTGGCCCTCTCCGTGTATCTTCGGGGACGAGGGGAGGGGTGAGGGGTGTAGACCTTTAAAAATCTTGGTCTATTCGTGACGCCACGAGAAGTCCGACTAACCTAAATAATAAAATGGAGCCCCCCCGCGTACTAAATGGACCTTAATATTGAAGATGTTGCTTTGTGACCGACAACATTCTGTTCGGCATTGCCAAATTGCGGATGCAGGAATTTCCTCTAAATTCGTCTGAAATGGGGGCAGCGTGAAGTTATATTTCCGAGATGGGTCAGCCGTAGCGTGGCTCAGTGCGAAAATGGCGGTTTGAAAACGGATAATAAAACGTCGACTATCCATGAGCTACCTACTAACATCTAGGTCTTTTCAAAAGTTTTGAAATGCTTTTTTTTGTCATTTAATGCCGGATAATGTGGCCAAAGCGACGGAATGGATGATCTTCCGTCATTAATACGCTTTTAAATGTTTGGATGTTTAACTAGCGTCATCATTAGCATGTCGATATATGATGGAACCTAAAACGATTTTTTTAACAAAGTATTACCTTGAGACAAATGTTATGATGTTAAGCCACTGCTTCGATTACCTCTAACATCGACATCCAATCGATACGCTTGATCTATGCCGTTAGTTGGTTGTAGCCCGTGATCGAGGAGAAATCATTGAAATCGTTTGGACTGGCATTTAGAAATTGGAAATTGTGACGTACTCGTGTCAGAAAGAGAAAAATAACTGCTTTACAAATTACAATTCTGTATTCATTTATACTTTGGCCACATCAACTTAAACATTTTCGTCTACATCTCATCCGAAACAATTATGCGGTTAACGGTACCACCGCGTTGCCAAATAAGGTCTGACTCCTTTTCTGTTTGAATACAAAGGTTACTTCTTACGGGATCGAAGCATCGTATTAGGTTCCCATCAAAAATTCTCGCGAGGTGCGAGGGCAAGTGAACTACGAGGCCATTCATTCCATGATCCCGTGAGTTTTTCATGGCGTGCTGAGGTAGCACTTAAAAATTGATGGCGTGACTCTTTCATTCTTTGTGAATTTATTCATTTGAGTCAAGTCGTCTGCGGTCTTTAATGAAATGGGAGCTATCGTTCGAATTGGAGCATTTAAATTCGTTGCCGTAGATCACTAGGTGGAAGAATGTTTCCACGATCATCACTCCTGCTTAGTGTCATTCTGAATGTGCTGAGAGTGTGACTCGCTCATGAGTAGGAAGGGTATTTCGATGGAGAAATTCCTGAAACGTGTAATAAATTTCATGGAAAAATACTAGTACACCCTGCGGCCGCTTGAATTCTGCCCAATAATGCACTGTATCAGATGAAGTCTTTTTGGAAACTGATACCCAATCAACTTAAGGTTAATACTGTTCAATACCTTTATTATGTCATATGTTAATAATTGTTCACTTCTTTGTACCGATATCTCAATTGTACTACATATTAAAATTTAGAAATATGTGGGATACAATTCATATTTAGCGTTCCTGTTGATAAAATAATGACATAGATTTGTCGTCGTCTTCATCAGTTGCTGTTGTTAAAATAATGACCCAGATTTGTTTTCGTCTTCCTCAGTTTACGTAGGACCAATTTCTGTCAGTACTGATGATTTAAAATAATTGTTTTATATACGAATTGCTCAGGAAATGTGCCCTAGTTGCCTGTATGAGAACATTGTCTTCAATGATAACGCATAGAAAGGAGTGAAGCCAACTGCAAGCTTATTTATAATTCAGAATAGTCGCGTTTCCGCTCCGGGAGATCTTTTTTATGTTACATCCTGTTGGCTGTGAAATTCCATGCCCCTGGGAGTTGGGTCTTCTTTAAATATTGAGTTGTTCCAGAAAAAGGGTCCACTGTACGTTATACTATTAAAAATGCAAAGAAGTGTCAGTTCCATACTTTTCATCAATATCAATTGAATGGATTCATTTTTTATCTCTTCTTATGTGTTCATGTATTGAATATACAATATTTTAATAATTTTATTTAAAACGAAAGTTTTACTTATATACTCCCGTAAAACTGAAAATATGTATGTTATTTTTGCTGATATATATTGCATTTTTGTTGAATTGCAAGTCATGGAAATTCATTCGTGGAATATACCTATTGCCAAAACATATTGCTTAATGAAACTAGTGAAATGTTTACTCTGCCATTTATTCTGTTAGTGTGAAATGGGGCTCAAATCTCACCGAGCGCCAGCACATTTTGTATTCGAAGCCAATTTTAAGACTGATGAAAAAGCGCGGTTTGTTGAGCGATTAAATAAAAGTTTCCGATACAAAATGTCATTGATGTTAGCAAAAAATTAGTTACCCCCCCACGGTGGGATAGGATATCATACATGACAGTAATTCATGGGCTAAAATATTTACTACCATTTAGTCATCATGATAGCTTCGGCGTGAGTCCATGTGAATAGGAAAGAATGATTAATGAAAAGGTTGATTAAATATTCCGTGTACTGCTCGAGAGGTTCGGACACTATGATTTTCCCTCAAGATTTGGATTTCATGTAGATCGATTTGTTTGTGGGGGACGTTTTGAAGCCTCGCAAGTTAATGCCATCCATCACCCACCGCCTACCATGCTAGTCAAATCCTGATATTAATTTGATAATTGAAATTCAGCGTAATTATTATTTAAAAAGTAGGTAATTGTTTTCCGGTTTCGTTGTAACTTGGGGACATGCATAATCGTTTTAAATGTGTTAATATTGTGATGAATCGATTGGAAGAAATTATGTTTCCTAACCTTGAGGTGGTGTTTTCCGCAACGTAATCGACTTCTGTGATAACTAGTGCATGGTTGTCTTTAAGTACTCCGCCTCGTGGTACCATTTTACGCCGCAACTTTCAAGCTGTAGGAAATTGTCACGTGCTAACTGAACGTAAGCAACTATCTCAAGCATTCGAACCGAAGTTCCTTTTGTTTTTATGATGGCGTGTGCACTTCGGATCGTGCCAAGACGCTTTAAAATTAAGCATTACGTTGCCCAGCTTCCTCCACGTGACTGATCCCCACGTGCACACCTCCCTCAAAAAAATTGATTCATCCGGTTTGAAGCCTTTACGGAAGAGTTTCACCTCTTGGAGCAACCTCCATGCCTTCCCCTTGCCCTCTCACCTCCTCTCCTGAGGAGACGCACTCCACTGCTTAATGAACCCCGAAATAGCTGTGCCATCCTCGCTTCAGTCGAATTTGGTCCCACTGACAGACCGATTGCGAGACACGAGTGCGGTTTACATAGGCAACCCATTTCACTCTCACGTGGTGCGGGCCGTCTATCTAAGTACTCGTGATTTTCTATGAGAAAGTGCTTCCTCGGTTTGTGGAAAGGCAACTGCGGAAGATAAATTATTTCATGGATAAATATTTATAGTTGCCAAAAAATAGAAAGTACTCGATCACTGTAGTCATTATTTATTTTTCATACGCGTCTTAATTTTTTAAGAGGGTAGATCCGATTTAGAGGGATGAAGGAAATGCGAATCAAATGCCAAACACCTCGAAAACTGATATCGTCCGAGACAAGGTCGCAGAGATTTTAAAGGTAAAAGCTCACCCTTGTTCCTTTATTTTCAGTAAAGGAGCTGCTGGGGATTTTGCCTGATCTAATTAAAATCTAGGCAGAGTAAATTGGATTTACTTGATGGAAATCCTTGGAGATTATGAAAGAACTCAGTCACGCTTGTACGGGTAGGAGTTTTGAAGGTCTGGAGGTCATATAAGTCTCTAGGCATTTGTAATTCATATTCATGTTCCACTATCCACTCGCGTGTTAATGATCGTTCTCGTTTCAATTTCAAGAGAGTTTTTGATTTTTATTGGCGATTTAAAAATAAAAATTTGAGGAACGTGCTGCTAATCAACCAGTTTCGTTATTATTTTAGTCGAGAATATTCATTGATGCGGAGGCAAATTTCATTTGTCAAGACCACGGTCGTGTTTAATCCATCACATATCAACTATTGACAAAGGTTTCCTCTTTTTGCGTGTTTTTTTCTATCTTCTCTATGGCTCGTCGAAGTAGATTAATGTCTAATAAGTACTTGCAGTAAGCAGATGAAACTTACTTTCAAGTTTAAGTTTCTATTTTAAGTTCTTACCGACGTGCAATGAGCACCAAATATTGCTGCTGCAATGCTATTGAATGCTATACAATACTATTGAATGGTCCACGGGCTTTAACGGGCCTCTGCCTCTCGCCTACGGGCGAGAAATGGCTCGTGACTAAGGTTTGGTGGTAGTAAACGTGAATGGGTGGTGGAATTTAATGAGCGCTTTTATTTCAGCGCAGTGGAATTTTTATCAGATGTTGCCCATTCGATGGTCAAATGATGAAATTACTGTAAAAAACTTGCAGTTTCCTGTTAAAAGTCACTCCTTTTTTGTTTTGTTCAGGTAGTCGGTATTTGAAAATCATATAGTATGTTCTCGCCAAGGGATGAGATTTGATTTTGTCTCGTATTTGATTGTGTCCTTGAATTCGCTTATCAGTCCGTTAGCCGAGCCGTGTCCGAATATGTCGATCATCATTTGAAGCTATATACGATGTGATAATTTGGTTTTAGATACTGTTGAATGCATGTACATGTGTAAAAGTATTTAGATAGGCTTTAAGGATAGGCTGAGATTTTACTATTAAACTCTGGATTTTCGATTGATGTTTTTTGCATGTCCTGTAACCCACAACATGGATTATGGAATACAAACGCGAAGCCATTGTAATATTGCGTTGTAAAATTTACGCATTTTGGTTTCACTTAGTTGAGTTATTGATTAGGGTTTTGGTCCAAGGGGAACAAATTTCGGCTTTTTTATGCAAGATATTAAATCAAGCGTGTGATTTGATGGAAATTCTATCCGCTTGTTATGTTAATTTAAAATAACCTTGTTAAATTCCATGCTTCTTTTATGTAGCCGATCATAGTTTTGGTATCGAGTGCCATTATCAATGCACTCGATACCAACTAACTTCATTTTGGCACAAGCTGATGAAACCATGGATGGTGGACTAAACAGTAAATTCGTGGAAAATCACCAAGTGATTTTAATGTATCATAATTCGGCTATTATCATCGAGTTATGCCCGTTTCACGGCCCAAAAACATGTATGTTTTAATGCCATGGCTCATTTGTCATCCAATACGCAGTATCATTCAATTAAATCAATATTGGAGTGGTATTTAAATTCGTTTTATTGCGTGCAGATTGCTTGCTTCATGTATGCATTTTGGCCTGGATTCAAATATCTTCGGTATCTGAATGAATGAGGAATGCCCATGCGGTGGTGACCTCTTATATAACAACCGGTTTTATTCTTGGCGTGGACAGTGTTGTGTTTCAACATACTCGTTTCGTTCGTTCTTGAAAAGAAAACTTGAGAATTTCAGCTACTTGTTTTAATACAGACACTTGAGTTTTATTCAGATTAATCAAATGATGAATGACATTTAAACAATTCGCAACTGATGCCACTTGCTGAAAAATATCCGGTGTCTCAGTTACAATTGCCCAATTGAGTGAAATACTTAGCAATGGAAACCTTTATATTTACTTTAAGTAAATGGTTGAAGACATAAGCACTTGGTAAAAATAATTGCCTCGGAGTGCCTGCGAAATATTTGGTTGGCATTAGTTAACTCTTCGAAAGAGGGTAAAAAAATGATCCTTTGATTGAGATTAGAGAGTTTTCCGGTGAAATAAGTTTGAGGCACGAAGTTCACCGAAAATCTCTGATTGCCGCATAAATTGAGCCTCCAGCGGGCCGACCACATTGCCCTTCCCACCCGCCCTATATAATTTGATAGTTATGAGGTAATCAGGGAATGGAGGAAGGGTGGAGGGAAACTCGGCGTCGGCATTACCCTACTCTTAATTTTAGGCGTCTATGGTTTCTTAATTAAAATTTGAATCCGACGGACGGAGTACCCCACTTGAAGTACTCTCTGCATAGCATCCCAAGGTGGGATGGGGATACCACTGAGAAATTCTTTCACCTCCGGATTCGAACCCGGGCCATCAGAGTGGGAAGGGCATTTAATTTTCGAGCTTTAAATTTTAAAGCTGGTGCCCCAGGAATTTAGCTGAAGTACATACATAGTTGGCGTATTTGAATGGATAGTCTAATAGCTTTAACATTCTTTTCTCTTCGATGACAATTTTATAAGGCCTTTATACGAGGGTAATCCCAAAATACCCGACCCAGCATAGAAAACAAATATTTTGGAAAATAATTTATTTATTTTTCAACATAATCTCCTTCCAGCTCTATACACTTTTCCTTGCGATGTTCAATAAGTTCGATAACCTTTTTATAGTAAGAACTGTTTTGCTCCTCAAAATAACCATTAAATGCCGACATCAATTCTTCACGGGTGGAAAATCTTTGACCACCGAGCCATTTTTTCAAGTTTGTGAACAGAAAATAATCCGAGGGGACTAAATCAGGTGAATAGGGTGAATGAGGTTGCAGTTCAAACTTTAATTAATGAATTTTGGCCATTGCAATAACGGATTTGTGAGCTGGTGAATTGTCTTGATGAAATAATACTTTCTTCTTTGCCAAATGCGGCCGCTTTTGCTTGATTTCTTCGCTCAGACGTTGAAATAAGTTCGCACAATACATACTCGCCGTTGATAGTTTTTCCTTTTTCAATATAGTCAATGAAAATTATCCCACGCGTTTTCCAAAAAGACGACGCCATGACCTTGCCTGCAGATGAAACGGTCTTCGATTTCTTCGGAGCCGGTTCTCCCTTTTGATTACATTGTTTTGATTGTTCTTTTGTCTCGGGTGTGAAGTAATGGACCCATCCATGGTTATGAAACGGCGCAGAAATCTGCTTTGTTGCTGTGAAACTTTGCTAAGCGCTCAATTGAAACATCTTCACGACACTGGTTTTTCTCGAGTGTGAGCAAACGCGGCACCCATATTTCACACAGCTTTCTCATGTCCACATTTTCAGTTAATATGCGATGTACCGCACTTTTTGAAATGCCTATTATGTCTGCTAAGCTCGCGCAGTTTCAGTCCACGATCATCCAGTATCACTTTGTGGATTTCCTTCACCGTTTCTGGAGTCGTCACCTCATTTGGTCGACCAATGCGATGCTCGTCTTGACAGCTCGTACGGCTTCGTTTAAACTATGCTACCCAATATTTTACTGTTGTAAACGAAGGAGCAGACACACCCTGAGTAGAATCCAGTTCAGATTTTATAATGGTTGGGCTGAGGCCTTTCAAATAAAATTGTTGTATCACGTAACGAAGACCGATTTTCTCCATTTTCACAAATTCACTGAAAACGTTTAGTATTGATGACTGCCAAACGGATACTAAGCAACGTGGCGTCTTCAAACTTGAAACATATGCATTATAGATAGCGTACTTTGTAATACGGTGATATTTTTCAAACAGCTATCGCCATCTCTACGTCAGGCCGGTTACTTATGAACCCCCTCATATACCTACACATGGTGGGGTAGAGAAGTCATAACCAACTTCAGTAAATACCAGATTCTTTTTTCAATATTTAGTTTTACTCGGTAGATGAAATATATCGTGAGTCTGGAGACGGCGTTAAATTTTCGGATAATATTTGATATCCCTTGACGTGAACTATTCGAACTGTGACACTTGATACTCGTACTGTAAGTAATTTCTTCTCCTTTTATATGTTATTCGACGGTTTTAAATGCTCCAGTGGAAGGATTATGAATTGCAAATTGTTGCTTCATCACCTCTTTCTCTTCACACGGACGATTGTAATAACCGACACAAATCATAGACATCGTGTTACTTCGAAATTTCACGTAATTCTTGGAAAAGAAACCAACGCATCTCAGAAGCTATTTTTCTCGGCAGTCTTGAACAATAGAGCAATTTCAGGAGATTTGCCGCGTAATTAAGTAGATATAATGTTTCGTAATCTTAGCGGCTTTATTAATCCATTTTGTTACAATTTGGCGGACAGATTAGATTTCCATGTCTTTCTATATCGAATGCGTTCTTCACTCCAGTACATTTTTCAAGCATGTATGTGGGAATTGAATTCCACTTAGAAGTATATTTGATAGCTCCTGCAAGAATCAAGAGAGGGTTAAGTCAAAAATTGATGTACAGTCTAGAGCTAGTTTACCTATGGACGTATTATTTACGCAACTGATTTTCTTAACGCCCTTGTTTGTTAAGTGCATAAACTGCTTAAGGCGGAATTACCTTCCGGGATATCCTAGATTTATCACCTCAACTTTATTTAACGCATTTTGACTAACAATGTCCATTTTTTTTCAATTTATGTATCAAATTTTCAGAATTTCAGCGCAACGCAACCGAAATATTATTTCTCCCCATTTGTGGATCTTTTAAATTGCATTAACACTTTTGTAGAGTACTTTTGTAGACTACTGCCATCCACCCTCTCTTTCGCCAGTGCTTTATTTTAGGGTCTTACTTTAGGATCGAAGACTGTGAGATCAGTTTTAGTTCCTAGTTCCTAGTCCGAAAAAGGTTAAGGCTACATCATGTGAGGACTACAGGACAATAAGTTTGATATCCCACGCAGCTAAAGTTCTCAGGATCATAAAAAAAAGGTTAGAGATTAGGGAAAATGATTGCTTAGGGGATGATCAGTTTGGGTTTAGGAAGGGGAGAGGTACACGTGATGCCATTGCAGTAATGAGATTATTAATCGAGAGGAATATAGAACACAAACAGGAGGTATTTGCCTGTTTCGTAGATTTCGAAAAAGCGTTTGATAGAGTGAATTGGGAAAAACTAATGAGTATATTGCAGAAAATAGGAATAAATTGGAGGGAAAGGAGGCTAATCCGCAACCTGTACATGTCTCAGACTGCTCAGGTGCGAATGAGGAACGGGGAGTCCGGTTGGGCAGTGTTAGGAAGAGGTGTAAGGCAGGGTTGCCCATTATCACCGTTGCTGTTCAACCTGTATGCAGAGGAAATGATTAAAGAGGCATGGGAAGAACTGGAGGTAGGAATGAAAGTGGGCGGGGAATTCGTAAAATCAGTTAGGTTCGCTGATGACCAAGCTTTAGTTTGTCAGTCAGCCAAGGGGTTGCAAGCATTGCTGAGTGAATTGGAAATTCAGTGTGACAGGTATGGGACGAGAATCAATATTAATAAAACAAAGGTTATGCGATTTTACTTACAGAAAAAATGCTAAGCTAAACATTAAAATTGGAGGGCAAAAACTAGAGCAGGTAGAACAGTTCACGTATCTCGGAACTGTTTTGGACCAACGCGGTCAATGTTGTAGGAACATAAGGAGAAGAATTGCGCTACGCAAGGAGGGTTTTACAAGGAGGAGGGAGTTGATAAGAGGGACGTTGAGTAAGGATATTAAGAAAAGACTCGTAAAAACTTTGATATGAAGCGTAGCTATGTACGGTGCGGAAACGTGGTCATTGAAGCAGGAGGATAGACGTAGACTGGAGGCTTTTGAAATGTGGGTGTGGAGAAGAATGGAGAAGGTTAAATGGACAGAGAAGAAAACAAATGAGGAAGTATGGTTGGCGAAGAGAGGGGTTTGTTGGGAGAAATCCTTTGGAGGCAGGAAAAATGGATGAAGGGGGTATTGGCCGGCAGGTATTGAGGGGAGAATGTTAGGCAAAAGAGGAAAGGGAAGGAACAGGATAGGGATGTTGGACGGGATGAAGGGAGGCAGAGAGTACTCAGAGATGAAGAGGGACCTGATATAGAGTAGGAAGCTGGATTTTTTGTTTTGTTAGTAGTCACAAAATGTTTTATTCGGTTGCTGTGTCCATCCAAAAACCTACCTTAATCGATAGATTACCTACTAATAATAACTTTCGGATCAATTTGAAATTGCAATAAGGTCATAGCCATTGTCATGTCCATAGTGCATGTTTTTGAATTATTTTTTCCGTTTGGCCTTTGAACATGTGGTTAGTTTTTTGAACCTTTCTCCTTCTCATTGCTCATGAAATATCTGCCCGACAATCGTACCTTTTTATTCTACTCTCTCCTGAAAAAGTTTAATATATCAACGATATCCTTTCTAATTTACTAAATGAATCAAAGTATTCAACCTTTTGCATCGTTATGTAGATGTTCCTCTCAGATCTTGGCTGCTGAGTCAACGGGTAGGGGCAATTATTTTTAACAGAAAAATCTAAATTTGATTTGTAATGACATACGAGCATATTTGCATGATGCCTTAGGAGCAAAAGGCTGTAGACACCTCAGCGTAGTGAAATAAGCTTTAATGCCTCTGCAGTATAAATTCATGGTACTTAAAAAGGTGAGTGTATTTTATCTTTTGTACTAAAAGCTGTGTTTGAGTAGTTGGCTTGACTTCTACGCCAGCCAAATTATACGGAAAGCATATGCCACATGCCAGCAAAATAAATTTTCAATCTTAACTTATTTAGAAAATAAGAAAACTGTTCTACGATTATGGATGAAAATTCTTGTTTTGTGATATACTCCTATGCAAAAAAAGATATTGTGACGGAAAATATTGCTAATTTCACGTCCTACTTTCTTTACAATGTACTACTGTCTAATTTTGGGAACGCTAAATGTTTGACAAAATAAGATGTAATGATTTCACAAATTTATAATCAATGTTTTTGGGCCTTCCGGAAAACCCCTATGCTCATGACGCTTCTAAAGCATTACCTTACATAATGCTTAGGTTAAAACAGGATTCTCTAGTTTGCGATTCCCCATGCTCCAAAACATGCTTTTCTTGGTGTTATTACTTAAATGTTAATTCCTTAACAGAAATGTTTTTTGCTGAAACCGTTTGATTTTTTTCGCATAGCATCAGTTAAGGTCGAATCAATTTTTGCCCATTTTTATTACCCCAATCCTAATAAACTATACAACAATTCGATATTAGTCTGAAATTTTCAATCGTATGTGTGTGTGTATATATGTATATATATATATATATATATATATATATATATATATATATATATATATATATATATATATATATATATATATGTGTGTGTGTGTGTGTGTGTGTGTAACTCGATACATAGTGAATAGATATGCAATTATTTCATTTGTAAAACAGCTTAAAAAGTGTTCGGAAGCCATAAGATAAGACTAGTGGCTGAACATTTTTCAGAGAATAGGATGTTCAAGATTATAGGCGTGCAGTCTATTTAAGAAGTTATTTATCCTAAGGAGTGTTTTTCAGTTAATATTGTACTAGGTTTATATTGCACCTGACACTATCACAGCCTGGTGATTGACTTGTAATTGGTTTAGGTGGTACATAGATTTGCAGAACATGATTGGGCGGCCCAACTTACCGTGAGATTTTTTAAGATCGCCGTTAAAGGATGAATAAAGATATACAAGAAAGCGCATAGACCGGATATGGGAAACGAAATCGTCACCAGTAATGCTAGCCAAAATCCAGTGGTGACATAATTTCCTTTTCCTGATCCTTCGCCACTTCCCATCTTGGAGTTTATCCTTCAAATATTAGGTAGACCGAATCTTTTCCTGTCTAGAATGACTTTTGTCTGAATTTCATTTCCAGTGATTCACACCATGCAATAAGACAAAATATTAGTAAATGAGAGAGAAATCAGGATATTTTCCAAATTCCTAATGCCAAGTATTCTCACCTGTATCCCTGTTGTAGCTTCTTTCTTCAGTAACGTTTTGGTCTTAACTGAAACACATTGGTGGGTTAAAATATTCGACACATTGTCGCATCATTTCTATTTTGTCTGATAGTTTTTTTTGTCTTTTACGTAGCTAGTACATTGGATATACTCTGGACGGCAAACTATATATTTAGTTGTAAATCGAAAACCATTGGTACTGTAATTGCTTGATGACTTGATGTTTGATATGGTTGTATCCTTGGTGTTAATTACATTATTGACAAACATTGACTCATCGGAACATATTTTTCTTATATATGTTCGGGAACTTGATTTCACTCATTAATAAATCCGTTATATCCTGTAAGGACATTTTAATTAAACTTGAGTTTTATTGTGTTGATTTAAGATGTAATCATATAATCTCTCGAATTTACTTAATGGATTTATTCGAAAATAGTAACAGCGTGCCATTTTGTTTCCTGACGCGCTATCGAGCTTCTCTTTCAATATGTTTTATCATATTTATCTTACATCCAGTTAAATTATTCAAATTTCAGTAGCGGTGATATTTCAGAGCGCGTATTTCTATTTGACTATATATATTAATAAAATTAACTGATTGAATTCACTATTTTTGACATTTCTAACTAATACTATGGCCTGAACAGAACAGTTACATTTCTGATATTCAAAAAAACATAAAGTTATCAACCCGAAGGTCGTTTTCATAGATGATTGTAGGTTTCACCTAGACCCATTGACGTGATATTCACACATTAACGAGTTAAGGGGGCAGTTCCTTTCCCTGTACCGCCTAAGGTTTCCCAGAAAGTTCTGGTACCCAAAAAATCTCGCGGCTCGGGTGAAGCTGAAAGTACCCAGATATTTTTTCAGCAATACTTATTTGAAAATCCATAATGTAAGTTAGGAAACACTCACCGATAGTCCATTGCTACCAGAGCTTGCAGAGTGCCCACGAAGACGTAAATCAAAGCGCAGAGTAATGCAATCGGGAATACAATGCTTAGAAATATTAACAGCCAAATCAAATATATAATTGGGTTTGCTGCACCATTACCTTCTCCTTTTCCCATTTGTAAGTTTTTTTATGCGTTCTCATGCCATTAATAATTCCACTCTTAAATAAATGTGACGGTTACTAAAAAATTTTCTCCCGCCGTAATTACAATGAAAACAATTTTCGTTGTTGTGGTGAAAGAATATCGCTATTTATATTTCCATTATATTCACATCTTCCGGAAAGGATTCCATTTAAAATCAATTCCTAGGAAGTTATTTTTATTTCTCTTGTGCCACAGGCACTATACTTATGTAGCTAAATAAGAAGCATTTTGTGGTCAGTTTTTAATGTCTTCCATATTTCTTATAAGTTTTTGAATTTGAAGATGATAATGCAGTCGTCGAATGTGTGGGAGTTAAGTACGTAACTCAAGATAAATAAAATTAGAATTTTAAAGGAGTATTACAAACACTTAAGCCTCACTTGTCAAATATTTACATCAATATTTTTTTATTTTCAATTATATTGTATCAAATTAATTCATAAGAAATTATTCTGATAAATACATTATACCCCAATCTGAAAGAGTACTGCTGTCTTAGAATAACTGGTTGTGGGAATGCCAATATGGGAGCTATATCAAGAAAATTAACGTATATGGAATAAAATAAATTTCGTTAAGTGGCTTTAAACAAAACTTGCGTTCTTTAGGCTAGTGTATTTGTTATTATTTTGTAATCGCAAATAATACTTTTTCTGCCATCGCTATGAAAAAAATTGTGATCCTACTAGAGCTAATACGGTATCTGCTGAATCCCCATTTAATATTTAAAGTTTTCGGTGTCAGACATGTAAACAACTGCAATTATGCACTAAAAACTAAATTCATAATTAAACTATTATATATATATATATATATATATATATATATATATATATGTATATGTATATGTATATGTGTGTGTGTGTGTGTGTTTGAACACAGATATAGATTTTTAAAACATAGAAAAACAAAGAAATGATACCTACATATGTAGTTTTGACGTTTCGACGGCACGGCCGTCGTCATCAGAATCTGATGACGACGGTCGTGCCGTAACATAACGAAGAGTAGTTTTCTTCTTGCTTAATTTAACGGGTAAAATGAAACGGTCATAATCAAAATATGCTGGTTTCCGTAATTTTTACGAATTCAAAAAGAAAAAAAAAACGCCTTCATTTAATGAACATGAACTTCCACAAAGTTGAGCCGGGAACAATTGAATATTTAAAAACGTGCCTATTCAGAGATAGCACGAAGAAGCACTTTTCACCGTAAAAGACTAGGAATAGATTATAGATCAGGCGGGAGCATCAAATCGCGAATGGAAACAAGAGGATCGAGAGAGAGAGATGTTTTAAACCGGACACTTAAGAGAGGATAAAATGGATTTGGAGCCGACTACAGTCACTCAGTTTCTAGGGAGTTGAAGCGTCTTTTATTGGACGATCGAAAACTAAAGAGGTAGAAGATAAACAAGTCGAAGTTCATTGTTAAATGAGGAAAAAACGTTACAGTACTCACAAATGCGAAAACAAACAATGTCATGATAACTGAATACAATTCTAATAAATACTGCTGCTATGCCAAGGTGCCCCCAGACATAGTCTTTTCTCTTCATTCGAAGTTTGTTCATGGAAATTGATCCTTGGGGATATGTGCGTTTTAATCGTGTATAAAAATCAGTGCTTTCTCTAATGCCAAGTGCACTATTCCATCTTTTCTTCGTTAATGGATTGATACCAGGCTGCAGTGTAAGCCACTCTAACAAAATACTAGATTGAAAGGAATGTTTTTTGTTGAGGATTCCAAGAGACCCAGAGCTGGGAGGCCTTTTTTAATATGGGCCTAAGACTAACGTGTTTTAAAACTTATCTAAGATCAGGAGGTTTTGCCATTAATAAATTGGTCTCTCCACTTTCAAGATCCTCTTGTTGAATATGGGTAATAGTGTGACAAACCGCTCTCTTAGTAAATTTCTTTTTTGTAAATTTTAGCTTAAGATATCCAATGCTATTAATGTATTGTAATGGTAATTAATCCATGGTATTAATGTGCAGTTTCAATCGCAGCGTTTCAGTGCATATGAAGCATTTTTCACCATGTTTAGTGACCATAAAGTAATCCGTCAATTGTGTTAAATCTTCTTGAACATTATAAGAAGTCCTTGAAATTTCACCCTAAATGTTTACGCACTATTACCAAAATTAATCCACAGCGGTTTGGACAAATTTTGTCACTGTCAAGGAGACCTTATTATTAAAATTCAAGGCGAAAATTAACAGTTTCGTTATGTTATCATAGATATAAGAAATGTTAACAAAGTGACATCAGGCGTAGTATTTATCTTGTTAGAAGTGTTTGAACACAATTAAATTGATAGTCGTGAATGGAGTTATGGAACTGATTGCTGTCTTTCATGGGTGCTCTTAATGAGCTCTTGAAAGAGAGGATAGGTTACCATACGCCAGCGATATATAATGAAGTGTTCGTTGATGCCAGAAGTATGCTCCATTTTGACCGCGGCCTTCATTAGTCACTAGAAAGAGCGTCGGCGGCGCCAAGTTTGTATGTGAAATTAATCTAGGCTCTCATACCTGAGGTCAATTGGAATCTTTCGCATCCCTGTGGTCGTCTTCGTCCTTGGCGAAGGATTGTGTGGAATGACATTGCGGAGCTACGTGGGGCACTTATAACGGCTACCGATGGTGTGATGGGCGCTATGCGGCGTAATTTCACTCCTTCGAATGTATCTGTGTTTGAATGGTTGCCGTTTTATTGAAGTGACGGATAGTACAGACAAGGGTTATCTGACTGAAGAAAAAAAGAAATTTTTCCTTTCCTAACTAAGCAGGATGAATCTAAACTAACCCTGGTGAGAGGTTTTATGTGTCTAAGGGTGGCTGCAAATTGTATCGGATCACGAGGTTAAGAGCGTCATATCAGACTTCGTATTAATTCCGCTCGAGTGGTACGCTGACGTACGTGGGTAGCCCGAGTTAAAGCACCATCAATAGTGCTCTGCGCTGTCATAAGTAGAAATAATCATGTGTAATGATATTCATGAAAAAATAAAGCACAAATCTTCAAGCAGAGAAGAAATAAGGAATTTATAATGGTGTGATTCGCTAGTATGAATCAAATACGTAAAGTGGTAAATTTATATTGAGCAGTGTTAGTCGAACACTATCTGCGCCAATTTAAGAGCCATCGAAAGTTGCCGTAACCGACGATTGAGTTCATTTTCACCCTTTGAAATGGGTTTTTCGATTCTCCATTCACATCAATTTTCAATTGGTGTATATGGAGAATGCCTAGGGAAAAGGAGAATGATGGGAAGATGGCCAGTTACGTAAAAAGTGCCCAGGGGTAACTCAGTTTTACGACCCAACTTAGGACGGAGTGCCGCAATCGGAGTCTTTTTCACTAAAATATGAGTCAGGGCACCGCTGAAAAAAGTCCACCACCGTCGAGACTCGGACTCAGAACCTCTAGGTGGGAAGCCGATCTGACCACCACATCAACCAGATCGCAAAAGTCGGCAAATCTTGAATATCTTGCGAAATAATGACTTGCAGTAGTTCTTGGAAGCTATTCGAAATGTCATGGAATAAGATGAGTTCTTAAATATAATTTTCTTTTGAGGTAAATTATCGGAAAAAATTACGGTAATTTGGAAAAGTATCCATTAATGTTTCATTTATTTTAATCTTGAAAAGTGTGATCCCCAAATAATGTATAAATAGGAAATTCGTTGGTAACGTCGTCAAAGGAATAACCTTCAACCTCTCTCAAATTCGGCCATAGTCAACTAGAAATATTAACAAAACGTAAACGACAAATAGGGCAGCCAGGCACAATGCACGGCTCGAAAACTTTTGGGTTACATATCAAAGATTGGCCCATTAGAGAGTGATTCGGCCCATATCCATTGAAATAAATCACTCGAAGTAAGATTATCACCACGCACTATGCTGTATTAACATAAATAATCTTCATCGACAGTTAACTATTTACGATAAGCTCCATGACATCTATTATCTTATTACTTATCATATGAATTTCCTCCAGTCTAATCTCGGTTGCCTTGCAGTACGTCCATCTTAACATTTTCAAACTTTTTACCAGCTTTCTCTGCTGTCCAAAAGGTCAATTCCCTTATTTCCTCTTCCGTTCCTGATCAACATTCTCCTCTCTACCATAGCCTTTAGAATGCCACTGAATATATCTTCCATTCTCCTATTCTGCCTTTTTTTTGGATTTCACCGTGAAACTCCCACTCTTCTTCCATTGCGTTTGCACGTGGTATTTATGCTTCCTTACATTCTAACTTGCTCTTTCCACCCTTCTACAAAACCACATTTCTAAAGCATATAATCTGCGCTCATCCTCTTCTCTCAACTACCAGGTTTCGGATCCTTTCAGTGCTCTGCTCCTTATAAGGTCTTTAACAATATTTTCCCTGCATCTGTAGCCTACTTGTTATCAGTTACCTCTTCTTTTCAAATGTTTCTTGATCTGACCCTATATTTCTTCCTGTTGTATTCACGACAAAAATAATTGAGGTGATTTTCCTTTCTTTCTCAACAGTCTTTTTAAAGTGACATTATCACTTTGGGCTCAGACGCATTTGCGGCCGTCTCACTGAAATACATACGAACATACGATGCGTGGAATGCACTAAATCTAGTTCCTACCGTTCTATCTGAACAGAACACGAAGTAACTAGAGCAATAATTCATGATTGTCGGCAAAGAAAGACTGGCACTCGCATTTTCCATCTAATCTTTCTGGCATTACACTTAAATAATTTTAAATGAGCCCAGGAAAATGCTGTCCAATATGTTACCAATGTTTCCTTACCTGCTATGTAAATCTATGCTGTGGGATCTTGTTTTTACATAAATGAATGAAGGTGAAACAAGCAGGTCTTTATGTAACAGTAAGTTATGCAATAACGAGCTTATTATTACTGTTGGAATTCTACTGGTTTAGGTAGATAGACGCTGCCAATACAACGGCATAACGATACATTTCCTTACCCCTACTATCCTTACTTTTGAAAGGGATGTAATTCATTTTCCTTTCAATTAAAAATAGTCCGTATTCACATGATATAAATATATGTCCAAATTAATACCGGAAGTAAGGACCGTCGTAAACGCGACCTGCGTGACTCGCCATGAAGTAGGAGGGAGTTGGAGAACCCCTCCCGAAACGCTTGCGGTGGAATCGAAAGGGTGAGTGGTAGTACTACTACATCTCAATCATAAGGAAGCCGAATGCAGCATTCCGAGCACGCTTGCTGGTGAAAACCGAAAGGCCTTTTGCGTCGCGTTTCGTTTGGTATTGTGCCCATGAACGAGGCGTACATGGGTCAGTGCTTCGCTGCGAAGCGGAAGGACCAAGACGTGAGTTGGCGCGCTCCATAGCGTCCAGAGAATCGTAAAATTAGATCTGTGGTGATGAAGGGTCAATCATGAAGTGTATCTGACACAATTTGCTGTGTACATGCTTTGGCGTTATCTGCTAGTTTGTTAGATGTGTAAATGTAGAGATCCTTTATAAGCCAAGCTTGTTTAGTGAAAATACTCACGGCCATTTTACTTTCTCTCCTGCCTCTACCCACGTTTGCGATGTGTGAATATTTCAGTTTTCTAGTTGTTTACCTGGTGGTTAATTTCTTGTTTATGTTTTGTTGAAATTTGATTGTTTATTATCAAAGTAAGTAAAAAGAGATGATTACAAAGAAGACAGTGTAGTATGTTGAGATATCTCTGGCACTAAAGTGTGCACTAAACAATGGTTCACGTAATGTTCCCTTGAGAATAGAGGTGATATTAATATCGGAATAATATTGCTAAAATGTTCTGAATTAAACAAAACGCAGAAAGATCTAGCGATGATGTCCGTGAAGTTTATGTGCGAATTTGATTGAAATAAATGGCGATGTGGTTGAAGACTATACCCAGGGACTGAGGAATGGGCTTAAAAATGTCGTGGAGCATCGGAGGGGTCGTCAATCTTCGTACCAATAAATATTAATCGTCCATCTCTGAAAGTATTAGCACGACGGATGTGGAACTATATTCATTACTTGATCTTCGATCTTCGTCCGCGTCAAACATTCCTCTTGATCGGAGCGACTACGATGTGTTGGGATATTTCATAAGTGAACTTAAAAGATATTTCCATCGTCATATTGATTTTTTTGCATTTTCTGCGTACATTTTTTCGTTGGAAGTGTATTCTGAACTGCAGCATAACTTCGTATAGTTAAATGAAAAAACAGAGCTGTCTATCTCTTGTTCTTTTTATTTTGTTTTACAAACTCCTATAAAATACTCTTTTAATATAAAGCTGTTCATGTTATATTAACAACACCGTGGTGTCGTAAATATGATAAGAACCGGCTGCATCGAATTTCGGCTCAGTGGGCAAACGAATAGATCGTAGGTATTCCGTAAAAAGGGTTAGTCAAAAGAATTTGAAACCCCGATGTTCAAATTCATATGTAAAGCTCATTATTCTTATTTAAGGTCCTAATGTAATGACATTCTAATGAAACGATAGGACGTTTATTTCTGATCAAACCACTAAAAGAGTTATTTCTTACCTATTTCCTCTACTTTCTCTTGTCTAATACTCGTATGTGTGTGCTGTTACTCATAAATTATACATATATTTATAATTTATGAGTAACAGCCCGCATAGGCGAGTGATAGAAAAGAGAAAGTGGAGAAAATAGGTAAGAAATAACTAAACACACACACGTACATCGGTAATACAGGTTATAGTGAAAGGGGATGGAAAACACTCATAAGATAAACACAAGGCTAGTGGGGAAGGCAGAAGGGTGCGAATTACTAGAAGAAATAGTTTCCTTGATCGGAGCTAGAATCGTGGACCTTCGATTTTCCGGGCCGATGCACTACCAATTAATTTCTTAATAAAACGTAATTACCATTAAAATACGCGGGGTTTTTTTAATTTGTTCGACTTTTGGCGGGTTTTCGTGTCTGAATGTTATATATATACATTCAAACACGAAATCCCGCCAAACGGCGAACAAATACTCATTTATATTGAAACAGATATGAGGAAAAGGGATTCACCCTTTATGATGTTGTATGATTCCTTTACTACTATCCCTTCCTCTGTGTGTCTTGTCTATTTCTCCTTTGGTGGGTGAAACTGCCCCTTGGCGAAAGAATCGGGGCGCTAGGCGGCATATTAGACCCACGGATCTCAGGGTAAATTACGTTTCCTCGATAGCTCAAGTGGTTAAGAGAATCCGCCCGGCAAGTGGAAAGATCCGGTGTTCGAGTCCCAGTCAAGGAAATATTTTTACTCTTGTGATCCGTTCGATTCCGCCTTCCCCACCTCTCCTGTCTTCGTCCTTTATTTGTTTTCCTATCCCTTTTCCTCATATCTGTTTCTATATAAATAGAAATATATATATAGAAATATATAAATAGAAATAAATATATATATATATCTATCTATTTATTTATATATATATAAATATGTGTGTGTGTATAATATAGTATTATGTAGTATGTATAATATATATATATATATGTGTATAATATATATATAACGTATATAATATATATATGTGTGTGTGTGTGTACG
The DNA here is from genome assembly GCF_022747635.1 of Hetaerina americana. Classification (NCBI taxonomy): domain Eukaryota; kingdom Metazoa; phylum Arthropoda; class Insecta; order Odonata; family Calopterygidae; genus Hetaerina; species Hetaerina americana. Next base: position 48,034,236 of record NW_027286763.1, read on the forward strand.
TACATCAGGTCTTCCTGGGAAACAATAACCGGCACAGGGAAAGGAACTGGCCCCCCTACCCTAATGTGTGAATTTCACACGCCGTCGAGCTTAGCACTGGGTGAACTCTACCGTCACCTACCAAACCAACCTTCGGGTTGATTATTGTGTTTATGGTTTATTTATATAGAGGTAGCTGCAGAGCTATAGATCATACATCTATATGTCCATCGATTAATTACCTTAGCCGCTATTTATTAATCAATCAACTTAATTCAGTCAAAACTTTGTTCGAAAGGTTCGCAAGTGCTCTCATGCTGGGTAGAGTTTCCGAGAGATAGGCGGCGCACGTCTACTCAGCGTTAGTGGTAGAGTTGAACAGCTTTGCCCCTCCCGCGGTATCCTCCCTGATCCGCTTCATTTGCCGTCGAAGCAGGCTCAGCCCGTGCCCCGAAACTTCATTTAAGCATCTCTGTCGCAACATGCTCCTCTTCCTCCTGCCTCTCCCCGCCCCTGAAGTTCCTGCCTTTTCAATCCCATAATCCTTACTACTACTTTCCTCCCAGCTCCCGTCGACCACTTGCCCATCGGATCAGCCCGGCCCGGGCTGGCACCCAGTGCATCTCTTCATCCGCAGCGTGGCCGCGATCGTCTCCGTCGTATTTTTGTCACCTTTTTATTTTCCTTCGTCTTCGTTGCGTGCACTCGGTTCCTCTGAATTATCCAGTGGAAGTATCGGATGTGTGCAAGATCGTTGGAGTAGCGAGTTTCTCAATCAATCTAAATAGTTTTAATGATAAAAGTTTGTTGTTCCGGCATAATGTAGTCCCCTTATAACAAAATTCATAAAATCAATGAGGTAATAGCGAAAAGAGACGTTCAGTTTAGCTGGACGTAGTATTAATAATAAATAATGTAAACAAAATTTCCATGTGCAAATTTTAGACAGCATTTGTAGCATAGCACCGTTTAAAATGGAAAATTCATCCTTTTTTTTAGAGAGAACTAAGTAGGGATTATTTTAAATTCACATATTGAAGTCGAGTCTTTTTGAATAGGTGTTGTGATGTGTAGGCCTTGTTATAATTGAGTAACTCATTCCTTAGGCGACAGGACAATACATAGAGCGATTTATCAAAAGGTAATGTTCCGTATGAACTCTCCTTTAATTGAGCTGTGAGGGAGTCGTTCGCGCTTGCTTGTTTGTAAAATGTGAAAATGTATTCCGGAATACCGTACGTAAATAACTTAAATATAACCCAATTGATACTTTCTACATTGAATAGTTTTAAACATATTCAGCTGTACGCAGTAAGGATTTAAGTGTTCTATATGTATGATACATTAAAAGTTTCTCATCCGTGCAATATCAAGCCTGTAATTTTAGCAGTAAGTTCAAGCTATATTGCTATACACTAAAGCACAAAATCATGGGAATTTTACCAATATATTCGTAGCTTAACAGCAGTTAGTGGACCTACAGGGTCGCACCCAAAAGTGGTGGGACTGATTTTCTCTGGCGCGAACGGAGCGGTGGAGGGGGGTTGTCTGGCAGGGTAAGGTGGAGGGGGCTCTTAGCAACAGACCAACACCAACCTCAGTCGCCTGCGGGCTGTCGTTGAGTGAGGACACCGTTTTTAGTGAAGAAAGTTTTTTGTCCGCGTCGAAAAACAAAATGAATCTGAATTTAGAGCAACGTTATTCCGTGAAGTTTTGTGCGAAACTCGGGAAGACGGCAACTGAGACCCTCGATATGATCAAGCAGGCTTATGGGGACACTGCCTTAAGCCGTTCCACAGTATTTGAGTGGCACAAGTTGTTTAAAGAGGGTAGGGGGCTCGTTGAAGACGACCATCGCTCCGGACGGCCGTCGACGGCAAGTACCGACACGAATGTGGACAGAGTGAGGACATAGCTGAACACAGACCGACGCTTAACCAGTGAAGAAATTGCAGACCCTCACCAGGTGCTCACCCGCCTCCGAGGACGGGTGAAAAGAGTCCGACCGGCCATCGCAAACTGCTGGGCGCTTCATCATGACAACGCGCCGTGCTATGGCGCGCTCGTCGTCAGACAGCTCCTCGCCAAATACGGCGTTGCCACGTTGCCGTACCCGCCCTATTCTCCCGATCTGGCACCATGGAACTTCTTATTCTTCCCCCTGATGAAAAGACAGCTCAAGGGACGACGTTTTGACTCGATAAAGGCCGTTCAAGAGGCTTCGACGAGGGTCATCAACGGCATCCCCAAAGAAAATATCCAGCGGGCGTACGGGGAATGGGAGCAACGTTATACTAAGTGTGTAGCAGCTCAAGGAGCATACTTTGAAGATTATTAAGTCGATGTAAGTATATCGTCAATAAAATTCTTGTTAAAAAAATCAGTCCTACCATTTTTGGGTGCGATCCTGTATTGATTTAGCTATCTTAGTGTTCTAAATATATCAGATATTTGCTGATAATGATTATCCCATATTATGGTTTGATTCATTATGACCCCTAAGTTTTCAGCATTGGTGGCATATTCAATCATCAAAAAACTTCCACACGATTTTATGGAGTGCATGGAAATCGAAATATTTGATAAAACGAGTACTTATTATTAATATTGGTTTACTGTTACCTGAATTGAGATTCAGTTTATCAGATTTTGTACCTACACAAATTGATAAAATATTACCACTTGCCAGTTTAACTTTCTTATCGGTGTGATTCCAGAAATATATATACATATACATCATCGGAATAAAAGTGATATTTACAATTCTGTATTGATTTTGATAGGTACACGCGTGTGTGTGTGCGTTGCACACAGTGTTGCAGGAGTCCTTAAGAGCCTTGAGTAACTTCATTCGAATTATTAAGAGAATCTGAACACATGTCGTTTCGGTGTTTGATGTTAGTGGACGTTCATTTTGATCGGGATAAAACCATGAAATGACAGAACTGTTATTTTAGTCTGAGTAAACCTTTTGGAAGAGATTAATGAGTTACACAGCTTTAGTTAAATTAAGTAGAACATGGGTAGTAATCTTTTTTTCCTCAATTTACTGACATGTCATCTGTTGGGTGGAGTTGAGAGTGCCCAGAGAGGCTTGCCTGGGAATCGAACCCGGGAAAGCCCCTCTGGGTCTGTAGTTCAACGCTCTACCCCTGGACTATCGCGACCCAATGGTTAATTACTTTATCCAATTTGAATGCCATATTTGGCAATGATGTTATCGCAAGCTTTCGGAAACGTTTGTAAAAGAAAGCGTTTTCTCAAGAAAAGCTTGCTTTGATGTTTTTCAGCGAGCTTTGCTAATATATAATCCATTGGTATCATAATTAGGAAATGCGTCCGACAGCTGCTGTGAGTACTAGTACGTAGAGTGGAACATGGGAATCCTGGTGGCTATTATGATGGTAATTTTATGAAGGCCTCCTGAGGTCCACAATTCGTAATAAATGATCCGACCAGAGATCACAGTTTATGATGCCCAGTGAAATGATACGCTTAGGAACATTTACCTTGTTAGGAAGGGTATGGGAACAGTTATATCTGAAAATGGTAGAAAATTGTAGCATAAGATTTATGGCATGTGTTTGCATGAGTATTGAATGAAGGGATTTTTGCATGTGTGTGCGCGCTGCCTTGGGTGTAATTTTCCATGTTGTTGTTTTGCATGTGGTATTGTTCCTTTTTACGGTGGGTGACCTAACACCCCCCGCCACACGCCCTTGCGGCGGCTTGCGGGGTATTATGTAGATGTAGATAAGAAAGAAAGAAATGTTAACCTTGTAGCATCACCTGGTATTCGTGTGTGCATTTGCATCTGGAACATCGGTTTTATCTGCGTATATAGTGGCTTTACGAAATGGAAGGATATGAATTATTCTTCCGTGATTATACTAAAGGGTTGACTTTTCGTTGCCCATCGTAGTGGAAGGAGTTGAAATGCGAACGAGATAGAGTATGCACCGTGCTCATTTCAGTTGTTCTTCACCTATCTTAGTTACACAAGTGCATATAAGAGTATGAGTTTTAAAATCATGCGAATGGTATCAAATAAGAGGAGGAATGTACGAATGAAACTGGTTATTTCAGTAAATACTAAAGCAGATTTGCATGCGTTTCGATTCTTGGCCTCAGGTCACTCGGCGCTTAGCGACATTATGTAAGTTGATTGATTAAGAGCTCATTAACTTTATGGACTCTTAAAGTGCAGAACGTGAAAAACTTAGCCTTATGCCAAAACGTCAGTCATTCGATATCCCATTTCTCATCTCACCCATGGTTTTATTCTCTTGGTCTTTTGCATGAGATCTACCTTTTTTAGACATATTATTGAATTTAAATAAAGTAAAGTAGACCTTATCACTTGGCACTCTAAAAAAAGTTAGCAATTTACATTATTGTTTGTATCAGGAGTAATATAAAATTTCTCGACAGTTCACGACCTGAAATAAATCAGTCTGCTATTATCGAGCGCCATCCGAGAGTTGTCACATCCGAGGCTTCATCTAAGCTCACGTGAAGTGGAATGACAATCAGGGTGGGGGAAGGGACGCTAAGCTGGGATATGCTGCGATTTGATTGGAGTCCCGTTTTGCCTTGACACGTAATGTCTCCTCTCATAAGCACCGCATCGTATGTGATCGGTGGTCGAAGAGAAAATCCCTGCTCTTATTAAGGATGCAGTCGACCGCGAGGAGTGACAAAATATTTCAAAAGTCGTGTGCGGTGTTGCGTTAGACCTAATACGACCCCATTATAATAGATAATTTTGTCATCGCCTCGGCGAATGATTGGAGGGAAGGTTTACTTTCCTCCTCCTCCACCCTTTTGAATTTCCTTACCTGAATGATTTAGAGACTCAGGGTGTCTGCGTAGCCGTTCCAAAATGTTGCTGAGCTTATTTTGGTCGGAATGGAGGACAGCGAGAGGAACTTATTTTGGTCGGAATGGAGGACAGCGAGAGGAAAGTAAGATCGAGATCACTTTGTTCGTGTTTGTTTGATGGTATTTCTATTGGTTTCATGGTATTTCGGTTGTATTTGCTTTCGTCTGTGCGTTCCCTTTTCGTGTGAAACATCAATAATCATCGTGATTTGTTCCACACTTGCAAAGAAAGCGAAGTTAAAAATCGTCCAGACTGATCTAAGTTGAAATTATGGTTTCTTTTAGCAGCTTGAGTACCTCAGTTCTTTAATTTTCGTCGAGAGGATATCACTTAGCACGGTGGGTTCTCATTAGCTATTGAGAAACAAATTTATCACAAGCCCTGCTCATATCTGTGGCGATTTAGGAATGATAATGTCAGTTATTCATAGTAGTTTTCACCACGTCCGTTCAATCAGTCTTGACATTTTATCACGCATAATAATACATAAAAATCGGTCGATTTAGTGAGGCGAATGGCACGCCTTCGTGCTTACCCAAAGGTTGCAGATCTGAATGAACCGGCATGGGTTAAGGGACCCCGTCGGTCCAAATGCCAAGCCAAGTGCGTCTTAACAAGGTATTGAGGCAAATGGACTAACAAAAGCTAGTGAAACAGTGTATCGCGACGTTTGCATTTTTACGATTTTTAATACACCGTTAATCCCGATAATGTTTGTGCATTGACTTCGATTTAGACTTTAACCGACACCAAATATCTCGCGAAGGCGTGTTAGCCGAAAACCGCGGGCATTCGTCTGAATTGGGCCGCTCGGTCACAGAGAGTTGATCGATGCCGGTCTGTTGTCCGTGCGCGGTCGGTTTGGAGATTCCGCAATGATTAGTATACAGACAGTATTTCTTTGTTCTAGGGAAGGATAGATTGAGACGAGCCCTGAAGTCAAACTATCCTTCACAAACTACTACTTTTCTCTTGGACGTCTGACTCTGGTGCATTAAACTCTACAACATTGGACGAAATTCCAGTATATCGGTTGTGGAGTCACCTCGGTAATTGTCATTAATTTAGAGAAGCAAGTCTTTATGTTATAGCACTTACTTCAGGCCAATATCTACCCTCGGAATCTCAAATACAGACTGAGAAAATTGAGTGTGAACGAAAACTTATCCCCGAAGATTTTTTTCGAGCTCACTCTCGTTGGGGTGAAAGTAGTCGTAAAAATCTTTGACGTCATTCTCAGTCTAAGGCGTATGAGCACAATGAACCCTCGTAGACTCTCAGAGATTCGGGGCAGGTATGTTTTGGTTTTGGCGACTCTCGATTCGAAACCTCTCATTCGATAGCTTTGCTCGAATAAGTTGTGATTTCCTAACTTCTTGGCTCGCTCTTTTTATAGCGGTGGGATTCTCATAGATAGACGCCTCTGTTGGCGTACACGTCCATCTCGGTCCCTCCCGACAAGTGCAGTTCCCACCGAAAAGTGTGCTCTTCACAGTGAGGCGTGTCTTTGACACGCCACACTCCGTTGCGCTTTAAGGGGTCCCTCATATTGATTTCTTGCCACATGTAAAAATAGCGCAAGGAGTGACATTCGTTTATAAATGTGATTGATTTCGGTTCACGCGAGACGGTATGAAAGGATTAAGTTTTCGTAATACATTATTCAAATAACAAATCTCCCGATTACGCATGTAGGCTTTTTGTTCTTGCAGGATTCCCAGCGAAGAGATTAAACCGAAACTGCTATGTATTTATTCGACGATAGCGGAGACAAATTATCGTGAATGAATTGAAATGTATATGATATTACGACCTCCACAAAATTGTATCATTTCTTCTGTTTCTTGCGATATGAAAGATTGAGAGAAGACTTCTTCCTCCCAGCATCCATGCTGAAAGTTAACAGGCGACGGGGAATTAATAATATATTTGCTCAGAAACAGGATACCCTTTTAGCGATTCCGTCCTTCTCGAACTCACATCCTTTTTCCGAGTCTAGATTTGTATAACTGTGGGGCATTTTTCATTCTTGAGACTGGCGCACGTCGTGAATGGATAGAAGATGGGTTATCTACTTGGCGATAAGAGAAAATATTGGCCTAGTGTACCCCATCGATTGAAGTCGTCTTGGGGAGTAGTACTGGGTTATGTAATCATTTGCCGACATTTCGAAGTCAGTTTCGGCCGCCGAAACGTTGGGTCCAGGGCCCCGTCCTGAGGTAAAGCCTACCCCGAAATGGAACGGCGCGATGAGAGTATAGGGTAGGTTAACGCCCGCCCCCCGCAGGCGTGCCCTAAATAATTCTTCAGTTGGTAACTATGTCATGAAAACCATAACATGCCTCGCATTTTGCTCTGCTTAAGCTCCTCAGAAACCGCGTCAGGCTTCTGGGGATATTCCCGCTCGTGTAACCGAATCTTTATTCTACGAAGTAGGACACAGGGGGAGGGGAGGGTAGACGGTCAACTTCATCGCTGAGGAGGTAAGCGGAGGTACTCGAGTTTGGTTCGATACCCAAGGATCCCTGACGTATTCCCCCTCATCCATCTCGCAAGGGGTAAATCTTGCATCAACGAGATGTAGTAACTTTCCATCGAAAATATTTGGCATGTAAGAAACACACCACCTTAGCAAGCAATGTTATATGAGTTTGATGTCAACAATGGTTGCGTGTTTAATTATCCGAATGAACATTTGCTAAAGGTACCACAGGTAAAATTATTTCCTCACAATCCATGTTTCACTGCTCAAACATCATCTTAAGACGCGGTAAAAGTTTTACCACTATTTTTTTGTGGGAACTCGTTCCAAAAAATTCTCACGAACGAGTGAAACCATACTAGTTACTTTGTGAATTACAAATAATGTAGTGATACCAATCGTGTCATTCTACGTTTCCCTGTGGTGTGAAGAGAACAAGTTCTAACTTATCAGTTCGCGTGAGGGAAGAATGTTTTTTTATATTAATTCAAATCTTGTGTGTAATTTAAATGTTTCGCTTCAAATTTCCGGTATATGTGAGTGGGAAAAATTTTCACGTGAATTTCACGATTTCGTGTGATACCTATTGTCTCATGGGCTCTTCGGAGCAGAGCCTGAGCTCTCATTACTCTCTCATTCTGTCTAATGACTGGGCCTTCGTCACTTGACTCTGCGCCCACTGCATCCACTCGAGTTTGCACTGCCATGTTATGAGCTCTCTAGGCATCCAAACGACATACATCCTTCCATGAGGTGATGTTAAATAGTTAACTAACTCATTATTTTTCCTCGAATAAGAAACTCTGTAATTTGGTGCTTTCAGCTGATCGCAAACAATCCATATGTATTAAATTTCCATGTTTATTACTGTATTGTTAATTTAAGAAAGCTCATACTAGTGGCTTTCCCAAAGTGAAGCAGCAAGCCTGGGAAAATTCAGGCCAAATACCAATTGTATCAATGAAACGATTAGTTTTAGACTACATGCGATTTGACTCGAGTTTTTTCCCTGGCCTGCTCCATGTTTTTACATTGGCGAAATTTCAGTTTTTTTTAAATCCATGTTCTTAAATTTCTGCCGAATTGCTTAAGTAAGATGAAGACGTGAGCATTGAAAATATTACAAGGATCATCAATGGTCATCACTCTCAGGTTTGGTAGAAATGAACCCTCTATTCTCCTAACGAACACCCTCTTCTTGCAAACGATGTAGTGATTTTGGCAGTTGGTGGAGGGAATCTGAAGGGAACCCTTTTTAATTTACTAAAAAGAGAAGAGAAGTAGCCTGTAGCCTGAAAATGTGAAGAGAAGTAGCCTGAAGGAAATGCTATAGTCTGCGCACGTAAAGCAGAAAGCAACAAAATTTGTACCCAGGGGAATGCAAAAGCTAGTCGTTGAAGATGATGGGTGAACGGGAACACAACCATGCTCTTTTCCTTTCCCTCCATATTCTTATTTCTTCTGTGGTAAGTCCTCATTTAATTACAGCCTCCCGGTCACCATTTAGAAAACTTATTATCGACAATTATCGGGTTGCATGTCTTAATGTCAGTCAATTTAAATGTGGAAATAAGGGAAGACGTTATGGAAGTTTATGTAGATGTAGGATTATTGCATCTGAGTACTAATCAAGAAAAATATATTCATGAAAATAATTAATTTCTTCTCTTCAATTTTCATAATTTTAGACTCCTCGATTTTCCAGCCTCTCTCCCTCCCATTCCTACATCGCCCCGTGACTTTCATCTCGGGAATCAATCGCCTTAATCGCCTTTCACACTTCAAGAGCCGGTTTTAGTCCCGGTCGTGGACTGAGCATTGATTTCGGAAAAATTGAGGAATAATAAATATTCAGGCATGCAGCTGTCGATGTGAGGGCGCATGCTTTAATTTGACACTCGGATGTGTCGCCGTGATGATCGGATTAAAGTAGGGGAGGACGGAAAATTGCCCATTCGGCTTGATAGGCGAGTCAGAATTCTTATGCTCGCAAGTAAGCTAATGCTTGCTAGTTATTCAATCTAGCACATTTAACAAGTCGTTCTTAAGCCAAGAATATCAAAAAAACCAGTTTCTGTTCATCAATTCCGGTCTCATCATCTCCGGGAAAGTTGCTTGGCATACGACCAGGAATTTTTACTTGTGTTGGATACGTGCCCTCATTTCCTTCGCGATCTTCAGTTTTTCATCCAAGCGTGAGATAATTTTGATTTGTAACCCACGGAGTTGGCCTTTTGATTTTCTTAGTTCTGATGCTTGTAGTGATTGCCTTCCTGTGCACGTGGAAATATACTATCACTTTCCCGATACACTTTAGCAACCTCGGTGTAAGTTTAATTGGTGACAGGAATTATTTTTGGAAAACTTTCATCACTTGAGGTTTTTTTATGGATGAGTAATTTTCTTAACAAGCCCTCTTCGTTTAAAGTCTTGATTCTTCCCGGAATTCCACATCATTTTTTCCTTCCTTTGTGCTCATTAACAAGTAATTTCCTCTCAAGGTTCTACCATAAGTCAACACACCTTCCCACTTTAATTATATTCCCATATAGCTTCTCTCTCTTTTCTACTACTGCTTTCTTTCTAGTTTTCTCAACCCACCGTCCGGATAGCATTTGTAATAGACTACTGGCATCGTGAATTAGAATGCCTTCGCACATAATCTAAGAATAAAAAAAAGTACGTAAAGTGGGAGCGTTTTCTTCAAAATCACTAGATTATTTTTTTGTCCCATAAAATGGATCGTTGGAGAGAACCAAATTGTATTTTTTTTAGGGAGGACAAAGTTAATGTATTGCGGAATAGACTAAATGGATTTGATTGTAGAGAGAGGAAAGAAGCGAGTAATACGTATACACGTACCTTTGCAGCGATTAGAACATTGGTCTAAAGGAATATCAAATATTATCCTTTGTGGATTTTAAGAAGCGGATAATATATATATATATATATATATATATATATATATATATATATATATGTATGTATGTATATATTTCTATATATATATATATGTATATATTTATATATATATATAAAAATACCGGTGTATGGGGATAGACTGAAGGGTTACGCGGCTTACTTGAATCATGCTTATGAATTAGGCGGCACTGGTAAGAGAAACGGGGTTGGCAATAATTAGCTGGGGTGAGACAGGGTTGCCTGTTTTCGACGTTTCCTTTCAAGGTATTTGTTGAGGAAACGGTATGAGTGACATGGGAAGGGCTGGGAATAACCGCCGGCGACGAGATGATTATTTTTTTCAGCTAATTGAGCTGTAGTTAGTCAGACAGCCAAAGGCTAGCCGTGATTGTTGAGCTATAGAGTGATAATTCAAGATTTACCTCAAGAAAACGAAAGGAATGATATTCTCGAGATGTAGGAAAGTTAATTTAAACAATAATGCAGAATGGAATAAACTAGAGAAGGTGTCGCAGTTCATTCATTTCGGCAACATTCTTGAGGAAAAGGGCGTAGTAGTGAAGAAGGAGAAAAGATTTCCTGCCGTGGCTGGCTTGTGGCTGGTATTAACCAGGCTTTCTGGTTGGAATCGAATTCTCGGTCGGGGATTTTTCCGTACCTACATCGGACAGTTGTTCCTTTATTAATGGAATTTTTTTCTGTAATTCCATTTTCCGTTTTTATTCTTGGATTCCGCCCGTTAAAAATAAATTATTCTCTGCGTTCGTTTGCATAGAGGCGAATACTAAACCACTCATACGAAAAGGAAATACATGTTCAGTTCTTTGACGTATTTTATTATATATTTCGACCGGTCAATCGAAATGATCTTGAAGGCGAGTTTATTATATAAGGACCCCTTGTCCTCTTTCGAGTTGAAAATGTTCGAGAAGGTAAAATTTTATTTAATTAGTTCCTCTTGTGTTGTTAATGGATGTCTCAAAGGAATGCAAACGAAAAGTCTTCGGTACCTAGAACCATTCCACAGGAATTCAATGAAATTTTATTTTAAGACTCTCTCCCCCTTCCCCCCTCCCTCTTCACATCAGTTGGACGAGTTAACGAGGTATTCAACGGATAATATCTTTATCGGTCGCATGTTCGCCGTAACCATTCATGCGTTCCCCTCACATCGATTGAGTCTCGAACCCCGTCGTCGTTTCGGTGGGTAACAGGGACGCTGTCACTCCCCAACCGTCGCCCACATTTGCTTCTCTTAATTCTTCACCCTTGGGTCGGTCCGATTACCAGTACCGAATTTGAATTTTTGCGTTTTTTCCGTCACCTAAGCTGGCGTTGAGCGAGCTCCGAAATGATTGATGGAATTTAACGCGCGAATCACCAAATTTCTTATCCGGATGCTGCCAATGTTTCCCTCCACCTCGATCGGAAGTAATTTCGACCTTCCCGCGTTTCTGAATAATTTTGGTGCCCTCATCCCTCGAAGGCACACTTGCCGTCGAGTGGGTCCAGTTGAATTTCCCGCATGCTTTATTTTGCGACCACGGTCAACGTATGTTATAAAATATATTTCAGGCACAAGTTTGTAAAATACAGACAAATGAAGAACTTGAGGGTTGTGAATAAATCGCAAGGCTTAGGAGGGTGGACGGTTTGGAGATTGAGGTGGACGGTGGAGGTTTGGAGATTGAGGATCATACCTAGGATTGAAGAATAGGGTTGGAGGATTCGGTGCTCTCCCGTTGCGCACCTCCATCCCTGAGGGGTAGGCGAGCGGGACTAGGGATTACCTTGCTCCGCCGTCTGCTCTTTGCTCTGCAACTCGCCTCTCATCTTCCACCACTTCGACTGATCTGATGTCACTCCTTAAGTTGTAATCCGGTAAAGGAATTGTCCCTGCATGTGGGTGCCAAGTGATTTGGTGGAGGAGATGATGATTTTATTTGACGTCCGAAAAATCCAATAACATTTGTACAAATGCCTATTTCTACTTCTACTCAAGTCGTATAGCCCTACCTAAAATAATATAAGATAAATCAAGACTATGTAAAACTTGATTAATTTGTGTCGTTGAGTTTATGTTGTTGCCCATTATTTTTTAAAACTATCAGCAATTGATCATCATCATTTCAATCCCGAGATTGGTTTACTGCAATTCTCCGTTCTTCTCCATTCAGTTGCAATGCCATCACCCTCCTAATAGCTTCTCTGTTTTACGTCCTTCTTAATTTGTCCTATGTACTCGTCTCTTGGTCTTCCTCGAGAGATCTTCCCTTTATTTTGTTTCGAACTAATCCTTTGTGCCTCAAGGTATGTGCTATTCAGCTACAAGTAGTTTTAGGTTTTCTTCGTCGTAGAGTGTTCTCAGTATTACCCTTTCCTCTTCTATTCTTCTGTATACTTACTCGCTCCTCGCTGTTTCTATTTATGAGGATTGCTATTTATATTTTCAACCTAATAATGAAAATCCAGTAATTTATGGTTGAAAATGGCTTTGTTGTTTTTCGAAGTGTTCTCCGTGATAATCAATACACTTTTGCATGCGCTCGAACCAATTTTCGTAACTCTCTTTCCACTCCGATTGAGCAACCTTCAAAACATGGCTTTTGGATACATCAACGGCTTCTTCAGGCGCCGAAAAACGTTGGTCGCGCAATTAGTTCTTGATAAACGGGAATAAAAAGAATACATTTGGTGCTAAATTAGAGCTCTAAGGAGGGTGACCCATCAATTCGACGTTTGGGCCAGTCAAATAAGTAGTTGTTTCAGCCGATCTGCGAGAGGTTGTCATGATGAAGAATGATCCTTCGTTGCCACTTCTTTTTCCGTATTTCACCAAGCACTTCGTGTGCCATTCAGAATTCACGGTTCCACGTTGCTCCAACGGTACGGTTGCCCCATATCCAGTTATTCCGAAGAAACAGGCGATCATTAGCTTCGATGTGCTTCGTGCACGCACGAATTACTTTTGTCGGATTTGGCTCGTCTTTGGAAGACCCATACAGTGGATCGCTGTTTTGTTACAGGCTCATACGCATAGATTCAAGATTAGTCACCTGTGTAGATGTTATACGTACACAGCTTTTGATGCACCGCGATTGTATTTGTTGAGCATTTCTTTGCACCAATTGCAATGGTTTGCAATTGGTGCAAAGGCGCCCCGCAGCGGAACCGGGACAAAAACCATTCCGACAAGTCGATCACGCTACAACCTACGGAGCAATCCTGAAGGGCCCTTCTCAGGACAAGGTTCAGGCTGTCTCCGGAGAAGAGGGGAACATGGAGGTGGATATCACAGATCCACCCAGGGATGCTGAGGCGGTCCGAGAACCACCACCAGCGCCAGCCGTAGGAGAGGCCAACAAGGGGAACTTGTCACCCCCCGACAGCCTCCCTCCGAAGGAAGCGACCCTTCCTTTTTCTTCCGAAGGGAAGAAGAAGAAAAAGAAGCAGAAGAAGAAATCCCCGATCACCACCGGGGAAGAAGGAAAAGCCATTACGAAGCCAACCCAGAGGGCGCTTGGGAACACCCTCCGAACGGCAAGTGAAGAAGGCGAAAAACCAAGGCAGAAACAGGAAAAACGGAGAGACGGGACATCAACTGATAAGTCTCCAGTTTCCGCAGAGTCCTCGCTGACACCAGACAGAGAGGACCAGGAATAATGGCAGACCATTGCCGTTATTGCATGCACCTTGAAGAAACTCGTCACCTCGACGCAGGGCAAACTTCTCCTCTCACTCCTGGAAGAGCTGGTGCGCAGCAGGATCGGAAATTCAACCAACCATGGCTGAACGACCCGTCCTGCTTGCGCAATGGAACGCCAACGGAATTCTTCGCCGACGCGAGGAATTACGGGCGTTCCTCCAGGAGAAGGGAGCCATAGTCGCCGCTGTCAATGAGACGCACCTTCGGCCAACGGACGCCTGGAGGTTACCTGGCTGGACCATCTATAGGGCGGACAGGGATCCCAGGCGACAACGACTTAGAACATCAGGAGGTGCGGCCATCCTCATCCACAGGTCCATCGAGCACCGATCATGTAGAGAGATTTCTCACCCGCATGCGGAGGCTGTTTCGGTGGACGTGCGGACAAGAGGAGGATGGCTCCGGGTCTCATCTCTGTATTTCCCACCCGGGAAACCTTGGGATCCAGATCTCATGCAGCACCTTGCGGGGGACAGCGGACCATCGGTCATCTTGGGGGACCTGAATGCCAAGCATCCTACTTGGAATTCACGGTCCTCGAACCCGAGAGGAGAATCCCTGCGTCAGCTAGCGGATGCAAAAGACCTAACCATCTTAGGACCGGCGATACCCACGCACGAACGAGGGGACGTTTTAGACATTGCGATTGCTCACAATGTAAGGACGTCCCTGAGTTTGTACACATGCGTGGAACTGTCGTCGGACCACAACCCGATCATCCTGGCAGTGGGGAGCCGAATCCCAGTGCTGTCTTCCACCCGGCGATTGGATCTGTCGTCGGCCGACTGGAGCAGTTTCCGCAACGTCATCGCTGAGGAGCTGCCAAGAGAGCCACTGGAGCCGACTTCACCGGAGATGGCCGATCAAATGGTCAGCCACCTCACCTAGACGGCGCAATGAAGGCCTCGATACCGCTAAAGGAACAACGGAACTTATCTTCGGGTTCCACTTCCAGCGGCGGTTAGAGGCCTCATTGCGCGGCGAAACAACGTGCGGCGCCAATGGCAGAAATATCGTACAGCGGACGTGAGAAGGCAGCTCTCAGAGCTCAACGTTGCGGTACAGGATGCCCTCCGGGAGGTCCGATCGGACCACTGGGAGGCGCACCTGCGGGAGGAGCTCCTTTCGGAAGACGGCAACGAGGACCTGCCGTCGGTGTGGAAGATATGCCGAAGGTTGCGGGCCCCTCAAAGACTGGACCCGATTATTACCGACGGAGACAGGGAGGCACGATCTCCCATGGAGAAGGCGGAACTGCTCGCTGATCACTTGGTCTGCAGCTTTTCACCCAATCCTGGGAATTCCGCTTCTGCCGAGATTGAAGAAGAGGTCGAGGCGTTTGAAAGAGCCGGAGACGCCGATCTGAAAGACGCCTCGGAAATTCCGAGATTCGACGAGAAGGACGTCAAAGAGGCAATACGTCGCCTCCGCACGAGGAAGGCCCCCGGAAGCGACAACATTCCCAATGTGGTCATTCGGGAGCTTCCAAAGGCGGCGGTGAGGTACCTAACAAAGCTCCTAAATGGCTGTGTCAGGATTTTCTACTTCCCGACCACTTGGAGAAGAGCGAGAATCGTCTGCCTGCCGAAGTCGCAGAAATTGGAGGTGGGTCCCGGAGAATTCCGGCCTATCTCCTTGCTCGACGGCTTCGGTAAGATATTCGAGCGACTGCTGCAACGGCCGCTGACTGATTTCGTCCGGGAGAATGACATCCTCCCGGAGGAGCAGTTTGGTTTCCGTGCGCAGCATTCCACAGTCCATCAGCTGGTGCGAACGGCGGATTTCATCACAGACAGCTTCAACAGGAATAGGGCGGTTGCTGGGGCCTTCTTCGACGTCAGTAAGGTGTTCGATCGCGTCTGGCATCCGGCTCTCTTGTTGAAGATGAGACGACTCCATTTCCCACCTTGGATTGTTCGGATGGTTCACTCCTATTTGAGAGACCAGGACATTCACCGTGCAATGGCTCGGGGCGAATTCAGGGGTGCGTCGGATCTCCGCCGGCGTGCCCCAGGGATCAGTCCTCGGACCACTGCTTTACAATATCTACTCCCACGACATTCCAACTCCACGTGGGAACCTCGAGATCCTGTCTCTCTCTGCCGACGATACGGCCCTCCTGTGCTGCTCCTGGCAGAAGGTGACCGCGGTGCGAAGACTGCAGAGCGCTGTGGCGGATCTCCTAGAATGGTACCGCCGATGGCGCTTTGCTGTTAACGCACAGAAGACGAAGGCGATCATCTTCCACCCGGGAAATGGTCGGCCGCCAGGAGTGAACCTAACTGTGAATGGAGTCGCCCTACCGTGGGAATCCGAAGTTACCTACCTCGGAGTGCTGATGGACCGGAAACTCCTTTGGAACGCCCAAGCGCCTCGTGTACGCAGAAAGGCATTCGCGGCGCTTAGTCGGCTCCGGCCGATTATCCGCCCGCCGGTCCTGAGTATGGACACGAAGCGTAGACTGTACCAAGCGTGCGTGCTGCCTGTTATCACGTACGCTGCTCCGGTATGGTCAGGAGTGTCGCGAACGAGTCTCGCTCAAATTCAGGTGGTGCAGAATTCTGCTCTTCGTGACATCATGGCACGCGGTCGTTACGCCCGCGTTTCCGAGATGCACGAGGACGGAAAGCTGGAAACCCTGGAAGTCCTTCTGCCTAGAATATCTGGAAAATTCTTCAGAAAAGCGGCAGATGCGGAAGTAAAAGTAATTCGCCGGGTTGGCGACATAAGGGTCTGGCCATGGGACCGCTACAAGCGCCCCATAGCATCCCAAGACGAGCAAGACACCCTTCCGGCAAAGAAGAAGCCAAGGCTGCTCTGAGCTGGAATAAATCAAACGACTGACAACGCAGAAGAATTCTTCCCGCCTTAGTAGCCTTGGAGGCTGGAAAGGCGCAGTGTAAGGGCTACGCAAGAGCCCTTGCAAGAAACTGCTCTAAAGTTCTTTATGAACACCTTCTTTGCCTAAGCCATTCGTTTCGTTTCGTAGCATTCAGAGTTGCTTGCAAGCTCTCTCGCGTTTCTACTGCTAGTTTAGGCCTCATTTAGAATATGCTGCAAGTACTATATGTGGGATCCTCACGAAGTTGGATTGATTGGCGAATTGGACCGTGTGCAGCGTCGAGGAGCTATATTTGTAAAACGTTGTTATGATAAAATTGGTATCGCATCCAAAATATTGGAGCAGCTAGGCTGGGAATCACTCACGGAGCGAAGGTGAAATTACAGATTGAAGCTCTTGCATAAATTTGAAGGACGTCGCTTTAGCAGTGATGTCGAAAATATATTATTACCCTCATGGTACAATAGTAGGAGAGATCATGTCAATAAAATTTGAGAGATTAAGTGAGGAACAGATAGATTTGAGATGCCATTTTTTCCCCGAACGATAGGGGATCATAATAACATTGTTCGACCGCGGTAGGGTCATGTTCGAGTAAAAATTGTCTGGTGTGTTATCACCCCTTGCCACACAATCTAGCAGTGGCTTGCTTGCTGAGGACTAAACAAAACTAAAGCGATGTAATCTACTAGCTGGGGTATGTTCATTTCTTCATGATTTTCCTTGACGTCTTTGATATCCAATTCATGTGCTTCTTTAATGACTCTTTTAGTCTGAATAGTGCTATGAGCTACCTCTTACCCCATCAACATTTATTTTTTCCATTTTTCTCTGCGTGCCGATAGCAAAAACGAAAATTAGGTCATGATGTAATATTTTTCACCCGTAGTCTTCGCTTTTTGAATAGATTTGAAATATTTGCTGTGATGGTTAGCCGTAATTAGTTCTCATTTATTTACTTATATATATATAAACTAAGCAGGGGGTTGTATTTTGAGCAAATTTGCGGCGTTTCAGTCTCTCAAACGGCTGAGTTCCGGACGAGGGACATTACCTTAGCTTTGTAACGGATGTGAGAGGGATTGCATCCGTTAAAAATGGTAGCTTTCAAGTGCTTAAGGTATGGGAGAACAATGGGAACTCAGCTCCCGGTTTAGGCTGCAGTTCGCGACCCACGCCCCAGGGTCGGAGTTTCCTGCGGAGACAGATGACATCAGCATCTTGGCGCCGCGAATGGCAAACGAATTAATCGCTGAAGGAGAAGTAGCATGCTCCGATCATCGGCTCCGAAAGGAAAATCTATCTCTCCACTTCCCTACCGTCTATAATATCCTAAGCGCAATATCATGCAATCAACCCACAGCAAACAACACGAGGATTGGTTTGCTTGGGAGTGTCGTCGACTTCATGGCGAGCCACGCCGTAGGACCTAATGCGAAAATGTTTTTTCAAATTCAAGACTCAATCTATAATGCTTACGAATTAAGTAATGTATGTGTTCCCATTAAACTCAGGTGCAGATCTAATTCATCAAAGATTAGTTTTTCCTGAGTCAGAATTTCTCTTTGTTACGAGCTGTTCATGTTCAGTTACAGCGCTCAAGATGCCCTAGCAGAGAACGACGTCCTTATGCGGGTAGAGGTTGATTAATTCGGTTCCTCAGAGGATGCCACTAACAATTAATAATGAGATGATCAAATTTTACGGTATATGTAGCCTCGCCGGTTCCTGAACTTGATTTTATAGGTCTTGGAAGTGCGCACTTATTTCTAAAAAAATCACGTTTTGGGCACTTTTTTCGAAATCGGGATCATTGTGTTCGGCGTGTGAAATTCACGCTCGTTCGGGGAGGGGAGCCAGTTCCTTTCTCTGCGCCACATTGAAGTTTCCCAGCAAATCCGGACACCCGAAAAAAATCACAGCCTGTAAGTTGGGGGTGGGCAGAGTCACCGGCATTTGAAGTAGGAACCTCCGGTCAGTGGCCGAACTCTCCATTCACTGGGCTCGCGCTACCCCCGATGGTTTGCGGCATGCTTGGGAGCGAGCGGTCGAATATAAGTAAGAAGTGCTCCATTATTTAGCTGCTCCGGCGAAAGGGACCATATCGCGCCTTGGGCTTCGTAGCGACCACCACCAGTTCGCGTCGAAGTGTGTATTACCGCCGGGAGAGCGAGGGGTGCGGCACCCCTTCTACTTTTGGCGACGGTAAGCGTTCTCATCGGCGAGAATGTGTCGATAAAAATTAACCTCGACCATGGGTTTGATACCAATTCTTATCTGTAGTCGGCAATGTTTCTGTTGTCTTCTGTGTTATTTTTCGTGTGTTGGAAATAAATAGCAATCACAGTTATCAACTCGAAGGTTGGTTTGATAGGTAATGGTAGAGCTCACCTTGCACTAATTCTAATGGCGTGTGAAATTCACATTTTGGAAAAGTAAGGGCCTTTCCTTTTCCTGTGCCGTTTATTTTTGCCCGGGAAGATATGGTACCTGAAAAATCAACGAGTTGGGGTGAAACTGAGGGTGCCTGAGGCGTCAAGAGGGAATTGAACCCGAACCCTCCGGTTGTCAGTGCAGCGTTCTACCCGCTGGGCCTTCACGTCCCAGTTGTTGAATATACGGGGGTCATCCGGAAAGTAGTACCCGTTCGTGAAATAAAGACACAAAAGTAAATATTAACAAACATAAAAAATTTTATTTGAAAGAGGATACTTTAAACTACTTCTCAACATAATCTCCAAGCAAATTAAGGCATTTGTCATAACGTGTGACAAGTTTCTGTATTCCTGCTGCATAGTCCTTCGCCGCCAGCTCATTGTGATACGCGAGGGACCCATCTTGCACAAATTTTTGCATAATGCAGATGGTGTTTAACAATTTCATGAACAATTGTTCGAGAAACATTGGGAAAATGCTCACAGATGTCATCAATTGTGACGCGCCGATCGTTCCTCACGAATTCGTCAACTGAGCTCACCAGTTGGTCTGTAATGACAGACGGTCTCCCGGAACGCTCATCGTCGTGTGTGTTCCCCCTCCCCATGTTGAAGTTGCGACACCACCGCCGAACAGACGACTCGTCCATTACATTGTCTCCATACACCTCCTTTAATTGGCGATGAATATCACATGGGCGAACGTTTCTTGCATTGAGGAATTTAATCACTGCCCTCACTTCACAACTGGCGGCGTTCTCAATTTTTTTAAACATGGTAAACAATCACAGAAACAACACAGGCAATGCTAGCGTCACGCAACTTGGCTCAGAGAAGGCAGACAAGCCACTGAAGCTATCTGACCTCGTCCAGCGGCTACTCGCGTCGTCAGCACTTCATGCGGCACGAACGGGTACTACTTTCCGGATGACCCTCGTAGACATTTTTATTGGAAGAGACTGTTGGAATAGGTTTGTTTGTGTCGGGAGATGATTTAATATATGAAATACTTTCGTACTCAATGATGGTTAAATTATTTTCAATTTTCTTACTTGCGGAATCACCCTCAAATCAGTGTCTATCTCATTAAACTCCAGTTTTCAATTTCACAATGAATACTAATTGTTAATGAAAATTGGTGTAAGTATTACCACGGAACAAAATTCAGCTAATTGTGTTCAACCGTCTTTCGTCCTCTTTCTGACATTCCTTCAGCGCAGGAAGATGGGTATTGATTCTTATTCCAAGGTGCAGGAAAACTTGCTTTAATTTTATCGTTACTTATACCAAAGTTCATTTGCCCATGTGGTTGCATAATACCTTTATATTATTTTACATCAACTTTTTGATTTCCAGTAATGAACTCGTAAAGTTAGATCTCCAATGTCTGCCTATTTCGTTATCTTCGTGGGCAGTTATTTCAGCAAAAATTAATTTGCCACAAAAGTTACCCATGAATGAGCTACTATTGGAATAGTTAAATGGGAGAAGTTAAACTTTTATTCCTCAATTGTAGTATTAATTGTTTTGAATGTCCCATCGATTATAATACGATATCGCAGCAGTGTAATTAAATTATATAACCGAAGTAGTGGTACAAATAAAAAAAAACAAAAATTAACAATCCCAGGAGGAAAAAGTGTATTCGGGCTGTAACGCATTTGCGTTTAAGGATTCGATCCGTGGTCTTCTGGCTAGATGATAAGTGCCCTTGTTTTATTGACGATCGAAATCCTGATTCGCTACCCATTATTATAAGGCTTATATGGTTCTTAAATAGAAAATGTGATTAGTACTGGAAATATAAAATTTTGAGAAACTAATTTTGTTTAGTTTTGTCTTCTTTTTCAAGTCGAAATATTTTCTGCTGAATTTGCCTTCACACGTATATGGGGTATTTGATGTTGCTAAGGTAACTTAGGTAAATTAGGATGATGCCTGGGGAAACAAAATCTTATTAGTGTTGGTAGTGCGGACGTTTTTTTTCCTTTTCCTTAGCATTTGACTGGAACTTTCTTATGCCGAGACAAGTTTGAAACTGACTTCTCTTGCGGTCACCTTGAAAGTATAAAAAAAGAACCTGTGCCCGGAAGACGAGTTTTTTATTAGCATGTTTCTCTTCCGTTTTCATGATTCTCCGTTATGTGCTTATGATTAATTTTGTAGCGTGATTAGGGCATTCGTGTTTATTTTAAATGCCTCTAATATTTTTGCAACTTAATTTTCAGAGGAGAGAATTTTTGACAAAACACCCAGGCCTTCAACTGACTTGTCTAATTTTAATAACGCTGCAGATCAACCCTTTTCCAGAAACTCTGAAAACTGCTATCTTATTGCCCCTAAAGATTATTAGCCGTTGGCTATTTTTTTGGTGGAGTAATATTTCATTGAATGTAGGCATTTTAATTCTCCTTGATTTTTGGAGAAAGTTATGTTGCGTTTGAAGATGATTTAATGTGTGAAATATTTTCTTCCTTAATGGTGATTTACAATTTTCTTGCTGACGGAATTTCCCTAAACTCAGCGTGTATATTATTGCACTCAGTTTTCAATCTCAGGTGAAGTCCAATTCTTAATGCAACTTTGCGAAAGTTATAACAACGCTTGAAATTTATATAGTTAAATTTTGACCGATAGTATTTCGATTAGAATCGAAAAAATAGGCCTTCATCATTAAATTATTAAATATGGTATCGAAGTCGATGATTTATTATAAAGTGGATTCTCTTTGCAACCAATATTTCTGCTTGACGGGTATCGATATCGTCTTGCTCTTGAGATTTGAATTGTTTTTACACTTTTAATTTGCATTACATAACTTCGTGTGTGCTCAGTCATCACAAGGGCGTTGCCTGACGCTACGCTGTTGTTCAGTGGTTGTATCTGACGTAATCTCTTTCATCGAATGAGAGTACATCAAATAGAGGTTGAACTGGAATTGATTCTTGCCACTTATCCTCTTCTCTTTTTTATTTATTTTTAAACAATGTACACCTAAGTGTTACTTCATAGATACCCGCAGGTGTGTACAACTTCAATGATAGATTTTGTCTTCGTTTTTTTAATATATACTATGATATTGTACACATTTTAATGGCTTTCATAGTTATTTTATGCTGAACTGGATATTTAGCAGCTATCCACTGTAAAACAATACAAAAATATTAGTTCAAAATCATCCAGTTGCTCATTTGTGTTATGTAACATGATACGGTACCATAGGAGGACGGTTTCGTAATCGTTGGCGTTTATCAAAACAGGTGAGCAATGTCAATTCATCTTAATCGTGCCAGTGGTATCAATATGTTGAAACTGATTACCTCAATCAAGTGCGCCAACATACCACGGTTTGCGAGCCGATGATGTTTTAGACGGTATTCAGAAAATCGTAGACGGCATTTTTACGAGAGTGGAATGGTGTTGCGGTAGTGATTATTTCGTCCCAATGGCTTCGACCGTTCGTTTTTTACTACAGAGATCCCGTCATTTTCTTGTCATTCTCTCGTCCGCGAATCGCTTTGGAAGTCAACTCCCGATGACCCACACTCAAGACTCAGGGCAAGGGGGGGGGGCGCACTCCTGCTCCCAGAGTCGCCGCCGCCATTGGATGCTCAGCGAGCAGTCGGCTGGAGGCGGCTCTGGGGCGGGGGGAGAGGAGGGGGTGGTGTAGGAGAGTGGAGGAGGAGGTGAAATTGGAGAAGTTCTAGTATTTTTTCATTTCGGGATGGGGGGGCAGGGAGGGAGGGAAGGAAGGAGAGGTGGGAAGAGTCGCGTAGGAAGCGGGAGTCGTGTGCGGAAGGCGTGGAGAGAAAGCAGGGGGGATGGAGGGCACCGAGGGGTGAGGGTTGACATGGTGGGGGTGGGAAGCGCGCTTCTTTCCCACCTGCGCCCCCGAGCTCGAGGCGGGGGTCGATCTTTGAGGAACGGTGAAGACTTGACCTGCGAAGGTTTTTGCATTCGAACTGTAAGGAACTGGCGGTGATCATTGGCAAACTTTTAAAAATGGATATAATTATCCGCCGGTGGTTTTTTTTAAGTAAAGCAAAACATTGGTAAAAACACGATGGGACTCGAAGCTTAAGGTGTTAAATCTAGATGAAAGCATGTGATAATGGGCGGTACGTCGGTGACGGAGAATGGTATTTCTTCTTTTTACTGTTTTTTGTGACATTTCTTTTGCGGAGCACCCAAATTTCTTTCGAGGATAATAAATGTAGAAATGTTACGCCGCGCTTCTCTGGGGATTGAGTTTTTGGCATATCATCTGATGCGATGGATATTTTTATATTTGTTGAATGTATTTTTTTAAATCCGAAAAAAAGATAAATTGGAATCGAGGCTTCGATTAGTAAATGTGCGCTTCCACGTCTGTAATTAAGATAATAAAATGACTAAAGTTTTGCATTAAAGTGTATTTCTTCTAGATATTATATAAATAAATCTGTTCAACGATGACTCCTTATTTAGGAGCAAATGATCTATTATTGAAATTTAGTAAAGTGCTTACTTCACTGATTATATTTTTTTTAACAATTGGCCGTATGCCGATTCTCATGAAAAATCACGAAGAAGACAGACCAAGTTCTAAGAATCTGTCAGGTTTTGCGGTGATTTGCGTTTGTTCAGGGCTGGCATTATTCAGAGAACGTTGCTGATGTCATTTCTGTGGGCAGAATCCATTGTTCACGAAGGTTGAATGATATAATGGCTTAAAAAACATTGCTTTCCCTTAAACTTGAGCGACAAGCCCTTGCGATTTATACTGAAAAATAGTAATTCTGTCCTATTGTATGTATTTCAAATGATTTTCATTGGGTATCCATGAATAGCTAAATACTAGTGGCTGAGTAAAATATTGGATGAACCTAATTTTTACTCCCTTTGCTCAGATGGCTTAGTGACCAAGTTAAAAACAAGACCAAGCGATTGAAGACGCTCATTTATTTTCTTATCATTACTTAGTTTCTCTTTGATTATCCGTCTGCCTTTTGACACTTTCTCATTTTCTAATTATTGATACTTCTAATCCTCGAAAACCTTTATGAAACTGCTTCGGGAGCTGAAGACTTAAGTCTCTTTTGTCGGACTGCGTGTTTCTAAAGCTCTGTGGTGGATAGTTTGTACTTACGGGTGATGCTAATGTATTACTAGATTAATTTATCTCTGTTGCATTAGATCCTGAAAATAAAGTGACTAGGAATCGAATGCCCGAATTTTGACTCAAGATGACTTTATGAAGTTGTGGCATGTGGGGTGGTGGTAGGATAATAGGAAAGATGCAGCATGGTCGGGAGTTACACATGCTCGTATACCAAGCTCCCAAACTGGTGTAAATTTTCATCGAAAGGAAAACTGAAGGTATTCGTTGCATTGTCTGGGCAACCGAAACAATATGCCGGACGGCAAGAAAAAGATTTCTTTGAGTCAGTATTATGAGCATGATAGTGGACTCAATCTAAACCCCTTCACGACGTATTCCATTCGGAATGCCTATTAAGGTGTTACATAATATCTTCTTAAGTCCCTAAAAATGAGATAAGGGGATGGCAAGCTTCTGGCCACTCAGTGATTCTGCGGCAGTTGCGGAGCCTTAAAAATTTCTGAAGATCACTTTCTCGATTAAGAGCGGTGCGTTTGCGCTAATAGAGAACCGTAGGTGAAGCTTTAGGAGTTCCTTCCTTCTCTCCCTTGAGAAAAGTGATTTGACCGCCAAAAATTTGGAAACGGGCGAGTTTAATTTCTTTTTTGTGTGTCTGCGTTTTTTTGCTGGTGCTATCTTGGTATACAGCATTATTCACATCCATGAGACTTTCACACACATATATATATATATATATATATATATATATATATATATATATATATATATATATATATATATATATATATATATATACAATGGATTGGACAGCAACAAACAATATAGAAACATATAAAAGATCACTCACACGTTATTTCTTGATCATTTCGACGGAATTCTGCTCCGTCGTCATCGGAAGATATAGGAATATATATATATATATATATATATATATATATATATATATATATGTGTGTGTGTATGTATGTGTGTGTGTGTGTAGAGGGACGTATGTTTGTTTATTTTTTGCATGTTTATTTATCGACGGGCAGAGGGAAGGGGGGGTAGTGGTCATAGCGAGTTTATCAGAGAATGTTGAACGGATTCGGGGCTGAGATTAATTAATAATAGAGGGGGAGAAAAATTCTGAAGTTATTACGCTAAGCGTCTGAGGATGCTGGCGAGAGTAATGAGAGATCGCGTATGAATTGTGTGCTACATGTGGCGCGTGTTATGCAATGGCATTGTCTTATTTGGAACGCAAGTGATCACGTTCTGCCATTAGTTAAGTGGCACAAAGCTTATGCGGCATCCATTAACCGCACTTTGATTCCCTGATATGTTTCTATGTTGCAATTATTTCGCCCGTAAGCACATGGCAGTGCTGCCAGTCATTGCTGCCTTCAGACGCAGGATAATCCGCCCCTGGTGTCGTACCTCAAGGCGTTTCCACCTGCAGGACAGTGCGAAGAATCTTCCCATTCACTAATGGAATATTTTTTTAATGTTACCTCTATGTGTGCCAGTAGGTGATTTATTGTTATCTACGCTGAGACTCAAGTATTCACTAAAGGCCACGATTTTTCTAGTTTATATCAGTTCGGTTGTAGACAGGGACCCCGTCACAAAAATATTTGTCCTAAACTCCCGCACATTCCTGGGTGGCGTTGAGATAAATGTTGTATGTTTCCGCGCGTTCCTCGCCTGGGAATAATTTTGCATTGATAGTAACTCTAGACTTCGGACATACACGACTTTCAACGTAAGTGCGGGTTGGTCAGATTAGCCATTTGGAACGTACAACTAAATTAGTCTACAGTTTTCGGTGATTACATGAATCGCGTTAAAGTCATTATAAAGCCGACCCTCGAATGCTTCAAGATATTAGTCGCTTATTTTTTTAAGTTAACTATTGATTGCAGTCGAAGCGCCTCGAAAAGGAAACTCGACAAACCAACATGACATCGAGTTGAGCATACGCGTGTCTCAGGACTCGAGACGCTAATTTTTTAACTTTCGTCTGGGGCACACCTGGATTTGAAGATATTTGCGGATTTATTTTCGACTTAAGGTAGCAACTGCCGATCGATGACGATGATGAAACCCCTTTGGAGATGTATTTTTAATCGTAGTTAAAAGGAAAGAAAGACGCGACGGTACGATGCCGTGGCGGGCAAGTATATAGGTACGGGAGGGAGGTTTGGTGTTACCTGGAGGTTTTGCCCGCTGAAGGGCAGAGGGGGAGGGGAGATAAAGAGGACAAGAAGTGTGGGGATGAGGGAAGTGGGAGGATGGGCTTGGGTGAGCTGAGGAGTCAGGGAGGCAAAACAAAAGCCTCCTCCCTGGCGTTCCTTCTCTGAGTCGTTCTCCTGTTTGAAACCCGCCCGGAGCCCCCAACCCCTCCGTTCCTCCTCACAGAAAGTGGCTCTCCTCTTTGGGGTTTTGGCGGAGGTCGCTCGCTCTTCAAACGGTTTAGAAATACCCATTTTGCAGTGAAACCTTCCTGGTCGTGCTATCCGCCATCGGACCATTCCTTCCCTCTCGTTCGAGCCCTGTGGCATCATCATCCGAGGCCTTAGGAGTAACGAGGACGAAGCCTTTTCGCCGTCCCGGTTTTCTGTAATTTTCCTCGTCGTCAAAGTGCGTCGGAGACTAACCATCGGAGGCATGATATTTCGGTGCGACTTTCGGAAGGGAGAGGTATATGTTTTGATTCTCTCCGTACTTCGCCTGTTTCACGCCGGTCTCGTGGGCCGCGATCTTTGGAAATGACGAGCCATTTACCTCTTCAATGTGTGGATAGTGAATGCTGTGCAAGGGACGGGTAAGCTTTGGATATAATTGAGCCAGCCAGGCCATCAACTGTAGTAAAATTTTTGTGCCGAACTTGGCGTGTTGAAAAACTCAAGTACGGATTATTCGAACAACAGTGCTGTGAATATTTTCTCCGAAAATATATCGGGTTTGTGATAAATGTTCACCCCCACCACTGTAAATAGCCCCGGAGTGCAAATCTCCCGCTTTGCTTTCTAGGAGTACGCATGCGCTCTTTCAAAAATGAGCGATAAAACTCCCGACACACTTGGAGAGTTTTCATTTTAAAATCTCGAGCAGAACTTTCAAAACCACAAACATCGTTATATGGAGTGCAAGAATAGCATTTGATCCAGATGT
Organism: Hetaerina americana; assembly: GCF_022747635.1. Classification (NCBI taxonomy): domain Eukaryota; kingdom Metazoa; phylum Arthropoda; class Insecta; order Odonata; family Calopterygidae; genus Hetaerina; species Hetaerina americana. Next base: position 48,061,738 of record NW_027286763.1, read on the forward strand.
CAACCTGCATATGTCTGGTGTGTGGCCATTAGTATGTTGCTTTGAAGTCAAAAACGTCTTGGGTTTTTCGCAAGTGTTTGGAAGTAAGGTAATCGTGCTGAGTGGTGCGTTGAAGGAAAGAAGTAGGTACTTTGTGCGCATGGTGACTATCTAGTGCCCTTTAAACAGCTCTCAGAACACCTGGTCTCTCCTCGTTAATGCTCTCCCCCTCTTTATCTACCGTCCGGTGAAGGGATGAGAGAGCTCTCCGTCAAACGCCTGGTGTCCGACGAAATTTTTACAAGATCAACCGTCCGGCTCCACTTGGAGTGGAGTAATTATTGGGCATAAAACAATCCCGCGTGAGTTCCCAGCTATCCGCTTTCGTCCCTTGAGAAATAGTCCGCCTCGCACGGATTATTTTTCCTCATTTCTCCCCTCCCCCACCGTCCTCCTCCACCCTCGAGTCCTTCCAACGCCTTCACCGCCCTCATCGCCGCACTTCCAATCGCCAGGTGATAGGAGAGACGAAGGTGGACGGATGGTGATCGTCACGCCTGCATTACGCACACGTCCCTCCTTTCACTACTCCTCCTATCTCCTCCCTCTTGTCCCATTCTGTACGCTGCCTGTTCACCCCATGCACTCTGCTCGCTCGTTGCTTCCTCCTGCCCCCTTTTCCCCCCTGCGTCCTCTGCCAAGCCCTTCCTAAAGGATTCATTCCCCGCCCCCTTTTCCCCGCCTCCTCCCACCTCTCTTCGCAGCTCCCCACCACCACCTCCCGCGACCTCCTCCCCTCCAAGCCCCCGTGACCAGTCACATGTGCGGCTGCTAGGTGGTCGAGGGCTCTCCTTGTTTCCAGACACCTTCGCGGACTAAAGGGAAGAAACTTTGTCGTGCTTTCTTTGCATTTGCACGAGGTCACCCCCTCGGGCGTCCCCCCCTGTGCCCTACCGTCGTCGTGAGTGCTTCATTTCCGGAGAGGACGATTGCCATCGAGCACCCCCCGCGTCCCACCTTGTCTTGAAGAGTGGTCGCGTCCCCACCCAGAGGCAGCAGTGTTTCGAGTGAACTACTTCCATCGTTGAATTCCGAGGGTCGGACGTGTTTCAACCACCTCTCTCCTCCCCTCCCCCCCTTATTAATTCCCGCGCTTCCCACCTGCACCCCCGCCTCGATTCCTACGTATCCCGCGCTTTGGGATGGACGTCACGGTGTGAGTGTTTACCATCCCGAGTCGAGTGGACAAAATTCGTTCGCTGTGTCCCCCCATAAATATTCAATCCTTTCTGCCCAGCAAACTCACCTTCCCGTCAACCCACTGCGATTCCTTCCGGTTCGCTCGCCACCCAGGGGAAATTTACGACTGAGCTTCGCCTCCGTCGCCCTTCGGATTCAGTCGCCTAGCGGAACGTCGGTGAGGAGGAGGTGGGAAGCAATCACGTTGCGGAAACTAGGCGCTCCGAAGATCCATAGAACGGGGAGATGATGAGCGGGCCCTCGGGGTCGGGGCCCACGGGAGACACCCCTCCCGGGGAGGACGGCGCTGTCACCGGCGGCGGCAAGACTAAGTCAAAGAGCAAGCTGGGCGCTTTCAAGAGCCTCCGGGAGGCGAGCCGCACGGGCAGCTTCCGGATCGGCGGGCGAAAGAAGAGCGCGGACGAGGCGAGCATCGGCTCCGGGGAGGGCACGGATGGGGGCGGCAGCGAAAGCGGGAAGAAGAGCGAGAAGGGTTCCAAGAAGAAGAAGCCGGAGGACTCATCCGGGGGTGCCACGTCGTCTGCCGCTGAGGACTGTGTGTTCGGGCCGGGGGTCGAGGGGAGTGAGGGGCCCTCCAAGAAGAAAAAGAAGGGCTCCTCGCTGGTGCGAAAGTTGAGCAACAAGTACCGCCAGAGTAAGGCCTCGTCTTCGTCGGGAGGAGGTGAGAGAGAGGCGACGGTGGTGGAGGAGACGGAGGCAGCCCTCGCCCTCTCAGAGGCCGCGGCGATTGGTCTTCCGGACGAGGAGGAGGAGGAACTGCGCTCCGTGGATAGCGAGCCCTCTGCCGCGACCGGGGTTAGCGCCGAGGGCGTCAGGTCACCGTCGCGCACCTCCGCGACCTACCCTCCCGTCCCGTTGCCCCCGCAATCCGTGTCGGGTACCGTCATGTCCTCATCCGCCTCGTCCTCGTCGTCCGTCAGCACTCCGCCCCTGCATGCCAGCCCCCCGGACGCTTCTCCGAAGGTCTCCTCCGGCCCATCTGAGGCGCCGAGGCGCACCCCGTCGCCCATGGCGCCGTACATGTCGTCCTTCCCTACCACGTTCCCGCTTTACTACAAGCCCACTCCGACCCTCGTCGGCTCGTCTATTAGGGCCACAACCCCGCCTTTACAGCCGACGCCCCCGATTTCCGGGGGAAGTCTCTCGACCACCACCACTAGGCACGATTCCTCGCCGCCCAAATGGGGTGCGAGGCCCAGGGGCCCTTTAGGGGCGTCAATTAAGTCGCGGGAGTACCAGGAGGTTGCTTCCGCGGCTGCAGCGGCGTTATTGGCGGCGTCTCCACCATCCCCTCGTCCGGTTCCGGCATTAAGGAGAGGTGCGGGCGGAGAATCTGATGTTGCGGCGTCGGTAGGAGGCACCAGGGCGGCTTCACCTCCACCTCGCGGTGGGGCGACCAATCGACCAACCGAAGACCATGGGGTCGTTGCGGGGGCCGAAGCCATCCGCACCGCAAGAGAGATAGGGGTTGGAGGAGGGGGCGCCGCCGGTGTTCGTAGCCCCCCCGCCCAGCTACCCGCTGAGAAAGTGGCCGGTAACGCCGAGGCTCCGCCCATCGCGGGACGCCGGACGGATGAGGAGAGGGAGGTGGAGGCGGTGGAGGGGAAGAGTAAAGCGGAGGCGGCCATAGTGGTCGCGGCAGGCGGGGCACCTCGTGCTCCGTCAGCGGCAGTCGCTTCGCGGGCGGCGGCAGTGGTCCCAGCGTCCGTCAAGGTGGAAGTCCAGCGGGCTGAGGAAGGACCGTCGGCGGAACCGAGGGTTTCCACGGAGCGGAAAGGGTCATTTGGAACCAAGGGGGAGGAGGCGGGCGAGGTGGCGACTTTGGTGACTGCGGGGGGCGGGGTGGGGGAGGAGAAGGGGAGTGGGGGTAAGGGGAAGTCAGAAGTGGAAGAGGTAGGGGGTGAGGGGAAGGTTGGGGTGGAGGTGACTGCGGCTTCGGAGGGCGGCGAGAAGGTGGTTCAGGGGCCGGTCGAGGCGCCCACCGAGGGAGAAGCACGAGGGTTGTCGGTGGAAGAGGAAGGTGTAGAGGGCGAGACGACGAAGACCGAGGTGGACAAGGAGAAACCTTCGGTCGCAGAACGGGGAGAGATGGAGGAATCAGCGGAGACGACGGTAGGCGAGGTGTTGGGCACGTGCGTGTGTTCACGGACCTTCTATCGAAAACCTCTTTCCTGTGTATTCAGTTCCATGAGCTATCGTCGATTCGGAAGACTCCGGGGGTTGTCTGTTCTGGTTAGCGTCGGGAAGGCTTCGGGCGGTTTGCACGCTTATCATGTTGCGTAAGGTTTTTCCACCTCCCACACTCTCTGGTCGTTGATTACGTAACTCGTCTCCGTTTAAACCTTTTCCCACCCCTCTGCTATTTTTCAGAATTTTGGCCTCGTGACGTTCGGCCATTTTTCTTATTTTTTTCCATCTTAACTTAACTTGAAATGTTACAGGTATGCTCCTCCCATTTCCTTATTGTGAGCTGACTTAAATTTTTTTGCAGAAACGCCTTTTCCTGCGTTGCCGTCATCCATTCCTTATATAATAAGCCATCCGTTTGTTCTTACGTAATCTTAAAATGAAATTTAAGAGTTAATTTGTTTGCTATGAATGATTTTTTTGTGAATTCGCTACGTGGTTGTGTACTTTTCGGTTATCGAGCAAGCTTGTGATGTCCTTACGAACGCTAAGAGGATGACTTTAATTCACGAGGAACCCATCACGAGCTTGGTTGCTCCATTCTTGCAGATTTTCCGGTTTCGAGCATGTGACCATGGGATCAGGATGGAGCTGCGTTGTTGTGCGACGGCATTTAGGATTTGCTGCCACGACACTCGCGACACTTTGCGGAGTGTCGTGATTTTGCTATAATTAAAAGCAACGTGTAGGCTGCAAAGGGTTCTTGGTCACCTAGCGAATTAAAGGAAGGTCTACGAAGCTTGTATTTTATCGTATGAATCTATTCAGTGGCACAAGTGTGTTGACAAACGAGAATGCAAGTTTAAATTAAACATTTAAAGTATACAAACATCTAAAAAGTCTTCAGCCACTGAATGCAAAAACACTGATTTCCTTCAGTAAAATTCTATCATTATATTATTACTTGAAATCAGTGTTTTTGCATTCAGTGGTTGAAGACTTTTTAGATGTTTGTATACTTCAAATGTTTCATTTAAACTTGAACTCTAGTTTGTCACCACACTAGTGCCGCTGAATAGATTTAGACGATAAAATACAAGTTCTTTAGACCTTCCTTTAATTCACTACGTGACCAAGACCATTTGCAGTCTAAAATTCCGTCAAATTTAAATAATTCACCCAGAGATTCGTTCAGCAAAGCTTCCATTCCCAGGGGACGAGTCGAAACCGTGATGAATTTAGACTTCTACGTCACTGCATCTGTGCTGTGTGAAGGGGGATATATTTTGACAGAATCTGGTGGGCGAAACCTATTATGTATTACGGAGAGGAGAGGCAAATTGCTTATAGATAGTATTGTTTTTTGTGCATCTATTGAACACGCCATTCAATTCAGATTTCCAAATACCCAAATTATGCCCATATCATCTGTAACAAAACAAATTCAGGCTCTTTGTGTGTGTGTACATACGATATACATGTATACTATATATCTATATACATATATATATATATTTATATATATATTTATATATATATTTATATATATATTTATATATATATATATATATATATATATATATATATATATATATATATATATATGAATTTTCCCTCGTATTGGCCAAAGAAAAATATTTGCCAAGCGTAAAAAGATATTTTTTTTAACTTAACCATAAAATTATGGAACAACGCATGCATTCGAGATATTTCGAAACTTTTCTTGAAAAACCAACGGGGAGCAATCCCAAGCTTAAGATGGTACCGATTTTGGCAGCACTAAAGTTCGTAACTGTCTGGTGCTGAAAATGCCGTCTCACCAGCCAGTGCAATTGCCATGACATTTTACGATCGATGCACTCCGAATTGATACGACAGTCATTAACTCATCATCACCAAATGGCGATGTTGGGACACTAGTCCGGTATTAACGTTTCCATGCATCATCGGCAATCGTCTTGATTTCGGCCTCACGATGAAAATAATACTGTATGTTTGAATAAGTGATCCTTATTAACTTTAATGGTGTGTCATTTTGTTCATAAGTATTGCATGATCATGAAAATATGAAGTTTAATTTTTCTATTTCCTTAAGTATGAAAGTTATGCATGATGGGGATCTCAGGTGAAATATTTGAATTAAATTAAAAGTTGGATTTTCATGTTTAATTTACCAAGTTTTCCATTATCGGAGGAGACAATGAATTTACTGTGTGTGGTACTATTGCCACACTTGAATAGTGCTTGAAAAATACTATCATCACATTTTTACATAAGTCTTTTTCTACCTGTGGAAGGTGATTTTTAGGAAAATGATCGGCTTTATGGTTTCAAATCATTTTCATTTTCCAAAATCTTACCATGAATATTTAAACTACAATTGAAAAAATCGGAATCTGTATTATACATTGTTCTTGGTCTACCGTATAATATGAGAGGAATCGCATATTTTTTTCTGAGAAATCTTTCGTTGAACAGCCAGTGGTTTTCTCTTTAGATATTATCTCCTTCTTTGGTGGTGAACATTAGTAATCCTATCCATCCATGAAATCTTACCCTACCCTCTCTATTGTTAACTATTCTGGAATCAAGAAATAGCTAGACACATGCTCTTCGCTGAAGGGATCTTATATGAATGATCATTTGAATTATATATGATGTTTTACGCAGTATTAAGAATAGACGGAAGTATAGTAAGGGAGGTGTCGTTAAGTAGTCGATAGTGTGTTAGTCCTAACTGGAGGGTCCAGGGTCCAGTTTGCAGGTGTTGCCATCGTGTATCTCTCTCTGGCCGTGAGGACTTCGTAGAAAACCGAATGGTGGCACGGGAATTATTACCCCAAATGCGTAAATTTCACACGCCTCAGGGCTCGGTTAGCTAGAGGGGAGCTGCTGGCTTCATTCCGCTGGGGCCAGTGCGATCGACTTTCGTTCCCTAATATCGTCGCCTGGACATAGCCCGGCGACGTGCTCGCTCTCTTGCCAAACGAGGTGGCGTCTTAAATTTTCATCGGGATTCGACTGAACGGAATTTTTGTTCGACGTCGCTGCGACCTTACGTCGTAGAACGCTCCCGCATCAGTTGTGGCCTCATCAGTAACCTCGTCGGGTGGCTTGTCGGAGAGGCAAGAGCTGAGCTAGGTGAAGGAAGGAAGGGGTCATCCCGCGTGATCCCGTAGCGTAGTTTATATAACCAGCGGACGCTTACGTAAAGGAACGAGTCTCTCACAGGCCCTCCCCTTCGCACTCCTCCCACTCAGCTCAGGTGGGGGTTGGAAGCTGGTTTGGGGAGGTTTGAGTGAGGCTCGTGGAGGTTGGGAGTTTTTTTCCGGTAGGGGTAGGGGTGGGTGAAAGGGAGAGCGGAGTGTGCTTATAATGGTGGGAGCATGGTTGGGGATGAATGGAATGCTGCTACGGATGCCGAGGCCTTGAAGGAATACTACGGTTTATTCCAGGTGTCCGCCTCCCGATGATTTTTTTCAATTCAAGTTAGCATGTCTCATTGAAACTTAACTCTCCGTCCATTACAGCGGCGATGTACCCCAAGGTTACTCTCAATGAATAAATTGAAGCAATTGCTCACCTGATCCCGAAAAGTTCATTGTCATTAAGTTCGTTGGTTTCACGTTGGTGCTGGTAGTTCATTGGACGTGAAATAGTTTCTTCCATATTTTGGGGAAGTTACATATTGCCGAGAAATTTGTCTAGCGATTGTCAGTGAATGCCTAACGAAATGTCGTAAATATATTTCGCGCAATTCAGACAGCGCGCTTGGCTCGGCTAAAATTGTAATCGCTCTCTGCTGGACGAGATAATTAACCCCACCCGTGGTCATGCGTATTTGAATACTTCGTGAGAAGTTTTAATCCTCACAAACGTCTTTCTGCCACCCCAAAAGCGGTACACCTTTGTGTTCAAGTTGGTGCTCGGTTTGCTCAAGGTTACGGGACAATTCCAAGTTTGGGGAAAATGTGGGGAAATGTTTTTGACAGGTTAATTATATCCTTCGATCATTCTTTTTGGAATTGTTATCTAAGGGCCAGTCTAAATCGTTCAATTGTATGACGAACCGTGTTGTTCAGCTACTCATTATTTTGATTTGACAATGAGAGTAAAATAAGGTTCATTTTAGTCAGACGAGTTCAAGTGTACTCTCGTTTCCTTGGTCTTAAAATGAACCGCCAAGGCCAACCACAGATTTCAACTAAGAAAATTATGAATTGGGGAGGGTGATGTTGTTTTTCCACCCCGCTTTGTTTGAGAAATAGTTCGATTTACTGAAAATTGACGCATGATATTTTTTTATTCTCTTAATTTGACTTTTTTTTACCTTTTATTCGTAATGTTTGTGAACTTTTCAATATTTAAGCTCTTAGCTGAAGTTGATGTTTTTGCACTGCTCATGATCATTGCTTGATTTCAATTTTGGGCTATTATATTTATTTGTTACAATGCCATTTGGCAATCATCCAGGTGACAAGGTACATTTTAATCAGTTATTAATTAAAAATTACAGTTACAACAAAGAATAAAAAATTACCGATAAAAAATACAGTAAAATCAATCAATTATTTGAAGCAAGCCATGTAATAGCTAGATCGAAACGTAAAAAAGTACTTCAGGCCAGGGGTTTGACCATCCTATACTTGGAGCTCCTGACCTGTGCAGGAAAAGGTTTAAGAAAGTCTCCAACTACTAATGCCTTTATTTTGGATAGAGTGCTTACTTTGAGTCGCACCTTTGAGTTAGCCATTTTAGTTTGTGCGTATGATCTCCCCTGCCTTCGTAACTACCAGCTTTTCTTTTCCCTTTGGCGTATCTCCATGCCTCATTCCTCGCGCTCGATTCAAGCATTTTCCCCATCCTTCCAATTATGGGGTATCGTTTTTACAGATGACGTCTTTTCTTAGACCACGACTGTTAAGAGCGATTGCGTAAGAGCTGGTGTAAATGGTTCAATTTTATAGCGAACCTTGTAGTTCCGGCACTGTTTTTTGTGATATTCGGACTGCTATAAGGGTCATTCATATTCAGACGAGTTTTAGTTAGCATTCGTTTCCCTGGTCGTGAACGAACCGCTAAGGTTGCCGATTTCAATGTACTAATTAAAGTCCGGATATTTAAGGACCCGGATTGGTCCGGTTCAAAGATAGTTGATTGCTTTTTTGTAGGACCCCCAGCCAGCAGTATGAATCACTCGCCTGTCTTGTCGTTTCGTTGTCCATTTTTATGATTAGGTGTTCCTTAAATGTAACGAAACTTATTGGAGGGGGTAATTTTTTTCTGTTTAATTCCGCGTGGTTTTCAGTATGAAATGTGATTATCGGCATCACCCAGTGTTAAACTTATTTGTGTATTCATTTACTCAGTGATTTACTCAGACTGACTCCGATCCGATTTATGAAAAAATGTTATATTTTATTGCGATATTGTTTTGCCCATCTAGGATTTGTTTTCTTCTGTTCGATTGCTTGCGGTAATTGCGAGTCATGGGGTCTTTCAGTGAGCGCCATCATATCGGGAATACAGCGGAGAGTAAAGAAGTCTCAGGTGGCGTTATGCTGTAGACGTGATCCAAAACGCGAGGACGAAGAATTCCATGAGCGCCTTTGCTTTTTAATGGGAAATTATTTAGAAAATTTTAGTTCTTCGCGTCTCAAAATGGGAGTTGCGGAATCGGTGGAGTAACGGTTATATTTTTAGTATTTGTCAACTCAACCAATGAACTGGTTTTCCCTTTTGACATTTTTTTGGGAGGGGTTTTCTCTGATTTTTCTTGCTGCTTATTTGAGCATTTAATGTGAAAGTACACTAGGCGTGAAGAGTATTTCGAAAGGAATTTGTCAATTAACTAGAAACTATTTGATTTAGAGATTTTCTTTGAAGTTCTTTGTGTCAATCATTTTTTCGTCGTAGACGTTTATATTCCCTGAAAAGAATTTAAATATGAATGGAATTTGTAGCTGCGCTTACTGAGATATTTCTTATTTCCATAAGTCAAGGAGCCTCACGAAATTTTGGAGGGGAAACTGTAGGGATTTTTTTGATAAAAGATGGTCTTATCCTTTCAGAACAGCAGTAAGTTGTTTGCATGGTCAATGCAGATTGAAGGCTTAACTTGCGTAGGCCTTTTTTATAAACAAGGCGCATTCCGTATAATGTTGTCTCCAACCAAAGCTTTTCAATTTCTGTCCGTTCAAGTTTAAAGGGTGATGCCGTGCAAATGCATTTGCCCTGTGTTTTCACATTTCAATGGGTCTTTCGTTTCTTCTCTTATTAAAAGAGTTTTATATAGAGCAGTTCCTCTTTCGTTTGAGTCGGCACGGAGGGTCATCCGTAATGGAGTGACGATCGCATTCCCGATGTCTGAGGAAGGGGCTCACAAGGGTTCAGGGGAGAGAGAGAAAGCAGAGCTCGCGAGGGAGGGAAGTTGGGGGGGGGGATGGTGATTAAACCACGTGACTGGACTCTGCCTTTAGAGATCTGGCGCCGTTCCCAATGTACCTCAGGGCTTCGTTCGCTCCCTACGTGCGTTCCCCCGTCTCTGTCCCTCGCGCGTTCAAATCTCCCCCAGCACCGCGTCCACTCTCGGACTGTTCCCTCGAAAATAAAAAGCCGGAAACGGATTTTGTCCGGTGTCGACGTTCGGTCCAAACTCGTGTGAATGTGTCGTTGGCATTAGATTTCTCAGTTCACGTCCTGTCCCGAACCTGTTTTTAACTGCAGCTAACCACGAGGCGTTTTATCGGCGATCTACTGGCGCGCGCGCGGGTTTGCGGTCGGACTTTCCGGCAGAAGGGGGAGGATAATTTGGTGTTCAGTGGAAGTCAGTGGAAGACGGTCATCAGTCAGTGTGCGTTTCGCCGCCGGTCAGCTTTCAGCGTGAAACTGAATTGCTCAAAAACTCCTCCCACACTTGTTTTTTTTTAACTTTTGTTTCGTTCGCGTCGATAGTGCTTTCTCGTATTCGTTTTAATTGAAGACGCCTTAGTTTTTCAACTACACATAAAAAGACTTACATTTCTCAATGGGGCTCGGCGTTAGCAGAAGGAAAAGAATCGGACTTAGCTGGACGGATTCGCCAGTTGTGCAGTCACCGGCTTTGCCGATTCGCAGGAGGCACACATCGTACATGGTGAGAATGTTTCGACCTACGTGTTCGAATTTATCATAGGCATACTCCATACAATGCTCTAAGTTGTGGTGGACATCATTTTTCAAATGTTAATTTTGACAATTTTAAAGCGCGGTGAATTGACGAAAGCGTGTTACGGTGTTACTTGAAGTTCTTCGTGGAAAATCTTCTTTATTTTGTTTTCGAATAAGTCTGCTATACCGAATGATGTCAAAGTGATGGTTTTCTTGAGAATCTGTTTTCTCAAGTCAAATGTTAATTGTGCTAGCAATAGTATTGGTATCAAGATCCTTTAGCCTCGCGGTTTTTTCCAACATTTGGGAAAGATCAAGTTTAAAGGAAACTACGCCATTAACCTGATTTTAAATTTAATATTTTACATTTAGTTATCATATTATAAGTGCAGTGTGTGTGTTTTCTGTCATAAACCCCTTCATAAAATTTTCCAACAGGTTCTTCTGAAAAGGATCGGTAATCTGAACCCCAGTGGTTTATAAATGTCGTAATTAAACTTGATAATTGTAAACTTTCAATGCTTGTTCGTGCTAGATAAACTTCAGTGGTGTTGGTACTGCAAAAAGTTTCTGCGACTCGATGTACAGTTGGGGAATTGCAAAATTGAATGGTGAAGATAATGATTTGAAGAAAATATTTGATTAAGGGATATCCTCCTTCGCGGAACGTTAACCGTTGATGAAAAAAAGATAACATGATATTCCAATTGGTGGCATTACCCCTAGAGGTTTATTTCTGGTCGGTCGAAGCATTGATCCGGGTATTATTTGGAAACTTCTGTATCGTTTCAATGGCGTATTTCGACGCGTCGGGCATTTCCCTTTCTTGTGGCTTCCCTTTCAAATGGTCGAGGATTTCCCCTAATTGCGTTACGGCAGCTTTGGAATCCCTTCATTTGTTTGCTTCGGAACCCCTTATTACGTACTTTTGAAAGGCTTCCCAACGAGAATTATTTTCCACGCGTCGTATTTTCACGGATTGAGAATTTGACGTATTTCTATCCTCGTTTGATAGTTCGTACTTGCCACGGAGCCCTCGGGGAACTGTGGTTACTGCTTGCTGTACCTGTCACTCTCCCTTTTCCCCTCTGACGTGATGTTATGTAATTGGCTTATATTCTTCGCTGGAAAAGTGGTGATGGACCACACCATGAGTCGGTGACTGAATGAAGGCCCCTCCCTTTCTCACGTGACTTGACTCATTTGTTATTCCGCTGGTCACGTGAAAAAAAAAATCCTCCACCTGAGGAAATTACTTGGCATCTCTTGGCGTGCCTGTGCGTACATGGCCTCTGCGTCTTCCCACATTACGTAAGATGTCTAAACGTTACATAAGGCGCTGAAGGGTCCTTTTTGCAACCGTGCCGTGCCTCCTTTTCTACGCGTTGAGTGGACTGTCCATCGGGCCCCTTCGTGTTATATATACACACACGCCCACAAATTAGTGTATCGTAACGTGGGAAAGTAGTTTGATTTTGCTCTTATGTCATCACGGGCGACAATCTGTCGTCCTCTGCTGTGTGGTACAGTCTCTGTCATATAGCCTTGATCCATCAACAGGTTTTAGAGGAAAATTCAATCGATACCTGAGTTAGAGAAAATATGTTAAAAATAGATTTTGGTTAAAACCTCTCAATATCATTAGTTTCTATAATTTTGTTCTGGCGTTAATTTTTCGTTTCACCGGAGGACTAACGCAAAAAAATTCTAATGATTGTCATGCGTTGTTCTTTTGTGTCACTTTTTTCGATATGGGCGGTTCCTCTCGATCCAAATGCCGTCAATATGAAACAATCTCACACGCATTGGTGTGACGTACCTTTCTGGAGATGGGCGGACTAACAGACCTGTTAAGGCTGTACATTTCAGCGTTCTATTTCCACAAGGCTCTGTAAAAGTATTCATTTTAATTCTTCAAATAACAAAGCATAGGTGTTATGATTCCTTCTGATATGTCTTGGGTAGTTTGCACGGTTTTAACTTCAAAAATTCGGATGGTAATTGCCGAAATATTTTCGCACTGAGATTTCTTTCAGCAGTTACCCAGTTTAAAGCCCTTGATTATTTTATGCCGTAAAAAAGGACCAGGTTCCTTAGAACGACTGCCAGTGCCTGAAGAAGTCTTAACGTTTGATAATTTTGCCATGGTACGACGTGACACGACATAAGAATTGGTGCCGATAAATGTAGTTATTATTACCCTTTCTTTGTGTTAACGGGGAATAATATTCAAATTGGCCTAGGATTTTGTGGTGACTTCTAAAAAATTAATCTTCTGTTAAAAAATTATTCAGTTTGATGTCGCCAAATTTAATGGAAACCGTTGGTATGTTTCAGATTTAAGGAGTTACACCGTAGTTCCCGTCGGATAAGTGGCCTTTACTTAATTTCGTAATTGCATGTTTTATTATTATTTATGCTGAAAGTCACCTTAACTTAGTTCCTTAATTTGTCAGTTGTCAATTTATTCGGCAGGCAGAAGCAGCATGTCCCCAAAGGCGGATTAGAAAACTGGCCCTCATATTCGATGATGAAGGTATGTCCATCGGAGTTTTGCAATTACCGTTCCAACTACGTGTAGGTCTGGTTTTTATATCAATTTCGCAACACGTTATTGAAACAATATTTATTGAAATACCTTGCTATCTCTCTGGTCTTTCAGGTTTAATGCCTGTTCAAATATTCTGTAATGCTTCAATCCATGGACCCCTTTTACATTTTTAAAAAAATTTGAATTGTCGATCTCTTGCGACGGAAACTGTTTATTACCCAAAGTTTTATCAGTCAATATTTGCTCATATTATATAATTGCGATGATTTATTGGTCGGCATGATGAGGGGAAACTTTGGTTTCGGCCCACGGCATCACGAAATGGTTCGAGCGACAATTAATTCTTTTAACGACCCCCACGTGTACCAATTTAATACGTTACACATTTCGCTGATCCGTCTTGTTACGTGTATGCACTCTCACATATCTGGTTTCAAAAAATGTTGCACACCCTTAGTCTGTTACACTTCTCTCTTGTCATCCCTCCCACTGTTCATCAATTATTTTTCCCAATGGCATTCTATTCTCGCAAGTTTTATCTTTTCGTTGTTGGCCTTGCCTTTCTCTCTCATTACGCAAAGATGTCCGAAATTTCAACAGCTCTTGTATTAATTTTTTTTAAACTTTGAAAATAGTAACTTTGTCCATTTACAGCGGTGCAAATAACCTTTAAGGAAGAGGGCCATGCGTACATTATACAGCAAGAATAAGGTTAAAAAAGTATTGGCCGCTAGAAATGAAGAACGGTACGCGTATTATTTTCGAAAAGGTGAGATAGGGATAAGTTTCTGATGTTCGAGGATAGTGGAAACGGATCATTGTGGTCGTCGAATTAATTCAGTGAGAGAGGAGAGGTTAATGGAAAAGCGAGCATTCGGTGAGCGATACTCTGGCCACGGACATAAGGTGTTACTAATTCTAATGGGGTCGTAATAGATCCTTATAGTATTCCGAAATCAATAATATAGTAGTTGATTATGTCATCAAGTGTTATAAATGAATTTTAAAATAAAGTGCAAGCCTGTGATCTGGAACAATACAATCGGTGCGAAAACGTGGTCATAACCTTGTAATTTAGGTTTTGAAAGATTCTTAGCACTCCTTAGTATATTGTTTTAGATGAATTAAATTTATTTGAGGTATACTTTTGTTTCACCTCTTGCTCGGTTTGTTAAATATTTCACGCGTCGTCGAAGACGCTTGCCCGAGTCTGAAGCAGCACCCCACGCTCTTTCACTTCTCGCAATCATTTTTTGAAACTTTCACCGCGTTGTGAATGACCGGTTTTCACCATTTACATGTTAGCATTTTCGCCTTCGTGAATATTGAGCCCTAGCTGTAGCGCCAGGTTCAGGTGTGTGTGCTCGTCTTAAAGGTGCACTGACGGTGCTTCAATGGCCACAGATGTTAGTGATGGCGGGGAATTAAGGAGTTCATGATCGAGATGCGGCTGCTAGAACAGTCATGAGGTGAAGAGCTTCGAAAATGGATTGAACTCGGACTCTTGGGATTTTAAAGCATTGTGGTGGCGCTTAGGTATGTCTGCCGAAGAAACTACGCATTGGAATTTTTTTCATGACTGCCTATCCTAATCAAGAGGAGTTTCGTTCCGTTTGTAGAATTCTTGCCTTTTATTTGATGAGAGTCGTGGAAAGAAGTATTGTAGTAGTGAATTTAAATGGATTTACTTAAATGTTCAGTCACGATTGCATCAACCACTGTGCCCTTCATTTGTGTTGCCTTAGGGAATCTAATCTTATATTAATGTAATATTAGTAAGGCAATAACTTATTTTATCTAGTCAAAAGAAAAGCAGACGAAAAAGATAGCTTAGGTGTCTTGAATCGGGACATATCATCGACAGACGTCCTTGTCTGTGTTTCGTAGAGATTCAAAGCTCTGTGCTGAAAAAAATGAGGTTGAAATTATCAGTTCTGGATTATCTTTATCTTGCCTGTCCGGTTTGTCTAAATACTAACGTCATGATGGAGTTACCGAAATTCTCTCGCCGCAAAAAGTCAACTTAGCCGCGGCAGGTTTTCATGAAAATGACTGAATTTGAACATGAAATATGTGGTGTGCACATTTCGTAGTGGGCTAGTTGTTGACGGAGCGGGGTACTTCAGCGAGCAGAGCCTACTGAAAGGCGAGCTTGGGTTCGATTCTTGTTGATTCCTCCGTATACCCTCGGGTTTATCCAAGATATGTGATTTTTAGGATATCAGATCTCACATGCGGCACTGGGAAAGGACCTTTCTCCCGTACCTCGTTAAGATGGGAATTTCACACACCGTTGGACTTAATATTGGGTGAACTCAACTCTTTATTCATCAAACCAAATTTCGGGTCGGGCCTTAGTTGTCGGTGGAAAGAAGTAAGTCTTCGTTCAGTTCTAAAATGAGTAATTTTTTCCTGTAAATTCGACCTCTAAACCTATCACCGAATAGGACTTGATAATTCATTTTAAAATAAATTTAAACTCTTCTTGTGATCGGTATTAAACTTTTCATTTTGATTTGGATATTGACTTCCGGATCTAGATAATTGCTACTCCATGATGGTATGTTCGGAACGTCCATGCAAGCCGGGACAAAAACGTAAGCCGGATGTCGCGTGTCGCCTCCCGCTAAGTGCCACACGGTGACATCTGCTTCACTCCCAACATTTCTGCTTTTCTTTTATTCCTCGCCTTGTTGTGATTTCCAGCATATCCGTATTAGAACAAATTACCTTAGAAATATAATATCTTGCGCTTTTTAAATTTACCAGAATATGAAGAAATTAGATTCTTAGGTTAAAAAAAGGCTCCCGTGCTAGAACAAAAAGTCACGCTGTGATTGTGAAATATGAATCACAGGTATTCATTTCTACATTAAACCTCTTGTAAAGGTGTCCTTTGGTTATGATAATGGTTAACAGTACCTTGACAAGTATCTGTGACAGTGCACGCGAGCCCTTCTCCCGATCTCTATCACTCCCTCCTTCCCATCTCGGTTGATAATGCTTTCATCGCTGCGATAGAGATGGAGAAGGGGGGAGAGAAGCGGCTGATTTCGCTTTTTTACTGTAGGTGCCCTGGGGAGGGTAGGAATTGAAATAGTACTCCCCGACTGCTCATCTCCATTGTTCTTTGATCATCCACGACCTTTCCTCCCTTCCAGGTTCCACTTTGATATTTGACATGCCGGACGAAAGAAAAGCAATATTATATAGAACGGTAAACGATTAGTGGAAATGATTCTCTTTTTCCTCTCTCGCGCAATTTTGGATACCAGGGAAAGCAGCTAATTATTAAAACACATTTCACTTTCACCGTCTGCTGCTTTGTGCCTTATTTCCCTGGCTGCATCTCCGTGCATTTATCACTGCAAGCCAAGCCAAATGAGGGTCGTGCTTGCCAAATTGACAGTGATGTGAAATGGGCAAGGTTTCTCAGAATGAATTGATTTAATTGTTGAACGAGAAAAATCCCTAAATATGTTAGTTATTGATCGTTTTCCCTAGTTTCCCAATTGACAAATTGATAAAATGCCGTACATACGTACTCGTTGATCCTTTTTATAGATTGACCCCCGAATATTTCCGTAAAATTTAAGTTTTTATGTATATCTAATTTATAATTCGATCCTATGTTTTCTCGTAATTAATGAACGCTGCTAATTTAATTCCTACGAATGAATTGTGTAGCTTGTGAACTTCAGTTTTAAATTTAAATTTTCAACTAATAAGGACACAAATTAATATAATTTGATTATTCAACGTATATTTCGGGTTGTAAATAATCTATATTTATTTCGATTATGTTAATGCATTGACAGTATCGACTTTTACCATTGATAGTGAGGTTGTGAGTGCGTTCCATAATTCTATGTCAGTGCCGCGTGTACTGCCCAAATGGTGCTGCCACGACTCTGCTTTTATTGGCGTAATACAAGCAGCAGTTGTTTCGGTAAGAATAGCCATAACTCGAACGTTATTTTTACATGGTGGTAATGGCAGTTACATTCAGAATAAGACTTGTGGAGGTTTTTTTTCTATCTCAAAAAATTTCTTGTACTTATTTTCATTCATAAATACCTCCACCGTGTGTAAGTCGATCCGTGATTTTTTTCATTTCAATTTTCTATTCGAAAGTCGATGTATGCATGTGTTTTCTACGTATACGGTGTCTTGAATAATTGATCGGGCTTCTGTCGCTTTGATTTTTCTAGAATGTCAATATTGCCGATGTTTCTCTAATAGTGCGCAATCCAGGTTTAAAAACGTCGAAATGAAATGTTTACTTCCCCATGATAATTCTTTGAGTCGGGCTGCCCCACGTTTAACCATTATTAATGTTACCGTCTCTGCTTTTCGTGGTCGGAACACATACGTGAAGGAGTTTTCTAAAAAGGAGCTCATGGGAGTAGGATAGCGATGTTCTCTAGCCTTGAATGATGTTTTCAAAACCATCATCGATCATAGTCATAAATTTATCATAGACTATCCTCATATTTTGCGCACATGGCACTCATGATGTTTTTGTTAATGGGTATCCCAAGATACCTAATGGACATCTGAATTAGTCTCGTCTGATTTCTGAGCACGTATCCGTACATGTACTCTTTCTTCAGAGAAAATTGTTTCAGCTCGTCCAATTAGTCTAATTCGGTTATAATTGCCATTTGAAGATATCATCGAACGAATAAGTAATTTATTAAGATCATTACTTCAGGATAACATTATTTTACGAAATCAGTCTAAATCCTTCTTCAGTAAGTTGTAATTATGTGTACATACGTACATATTACCCTAATATCCAAATCACATGTTAAGAAAATCAGGGTCCAAGTTGCACTTCCTCTAGACTCACCCAAATTCGCATGAACTCTCTTAAAGGCAATGGCATCTGGGAAGACCTTAAATTAAAATTTTTATTAATGCTGAATAGTCGTAATTGATAGCGTATCCAGTGTTTAAACGTTCCCAGCCACGAACCCCTGAGGTGCCTTGGAGATATTTTCGAGGTACGTATTAGCGAAGCTCCTGAGATGTCATTGCGGCTTCAGTTCTTCCCCCTATCTCGTGGGAATGTCATCTTACTCAGCAGAGCTCTTCGAGATGTATCATCGCTGCATCAGCTCTCCCTCCCGTCTCTTAGGAATTTCCTTTTTCCCCTCCCCGCAGGTATCACTCGTTGCACTGACTAGCTACCTCATTACACCCCTCCTATTGCCTCCACCCTCCGCATCGTATGCACCTTTCATCCAGGGTCGGCCTTTCTCAACACCCCCCCCCCCCCCCACCTTCCCTGAGTCCATCGCCCCCTGGAACAACCATCGACTGCGTGCGTTGCATTGAAGTATATGCCCGTGAGACCTTTTTTGAAATTCTTCGCATTGGCAGACGGAGGTGACCGCGAGGGACTTCTCGGTTTACTCCGCGGAGCGAGTGCGAGTCTCGTGTGTGCATTGTTTTGCTTTGTCCTTTCATCTCCTCGCTCGCAGTCACCTCGGGTGTCGTCTGGATCTTAGACCGAAAGGGGGCGATACAGCCGTGCGTCAACTCGACCTACTTGGAATTATTTGTAGAGATTCTCCATGCTCTCCTTTCCAACTTGTTTCGATTTCTTCAGTTTTTCCTTAAAGGCCGCTGGAGAGGTTATAGTGATATTAATCCCATCCTGCCCCCAATCCCTGACGCGAAGTGAAAGGGCACCAATGGTGGCTTGAATTGCCAACCACGTCCGTTTCAGGAGTAGTTGGAATCAAAGGTATGAGCTGACATATAAAGGGCTAACACTCTTTGCTTGTCGGCTTGCCATTTTAAGAACGGAATAAGGAAGAGTATTGCAGTGCCTCAATTTTCTTTACATTTTATCCGCTTCCTGTTTAAATCGTCGTCAAGCCTGGATAATTTGAAACCCGGGTTGAGAGTATTAAAAAAAACTGGCGGCCCATATTACCTGTTAAGTGATTAGCGGAGAGATGAATATCGGAGACATTTATGTAAAATTTTGAAAAAAATTTGCATTCAAATGTGCATGGAACTATTTCGTTTGCATTTGGCTTACCTGTTATCCGGCCTACGAATTGTGATGAGATATCTCATTGGCTCTTTTGGCGCACCGGTTCTGTCGCCATCGCCTGCTGAAAACATGAACGGATCCCAACTATTTTAAGATTTGAATTATTTTGTTGAATTTGGCCGAAAAACAGTAGATTGGATCATTTGAATGTGATATAATGCCTCGGTGTGTCAAGTTGGTCATCATATGGGTTTTCCTTACTGCCTTCAAGGAAAGTGTCCCATTCATTTGGGAACTGAAATTAGTTTATGACGTCGGTAGTTCGTTTAGTGTTTTCCATTCAGGGTTAATAGTTGATACTTATCAGTCATCAGTTTTTAGTATCCATATGGTGCTCGTTGTCTCGTACGAAGATATCGGAGAGTATTGTGTGGTTTAAGCCCTTTGTTATATCGACATCCATGAGGCTAATCGAAGATTAAAACGGCCTAGCATATCATTCCTCTTTGTTTTCAACGAAAAAAATACTGCAAGGAGACTCACAATTTTTATTAAATGCCATAAAGTCTCAATCTGAAAGTACAGAATCCCTATTTTGGGTGTTCCCAATCTCTCTAGAAAATTTGATAATGATAAATGAAACCATCTCGTGCATCTTAAACTAATATCTCGCTTTAAACTAGTGGCTAATATGTTGGGTCATTCAGTAATAGTCAGCCGTTATGATTATTTCTTGGTCTTCACTGGAAATGGTATGTAGGAAGTCAAGGAGGAATTCATTAAATTTTCATCGGGATAAACTCCTCTGCCCGCGCCTGTTTTCTTTCGAGCCATTCTAGTCGTTTGAAGACGTTGCGAAAAACACGTGGAACTGGTGATGCTTATCTATCGCATTTCGTATGGAGATCAAGATAACTTCTGTTTCAACGTTCGTCCTGCTCTTAGCGAATTCCTTCAGGTGGAACGACTTCGTGGTTTCATTCGTAGATTATTTTGCAACCGGCTTGGTTCGTGTGTTTTTCCGATCTTTATTTAGTTAATTTCTTTTGCAAATCCATACAAACGGGCTTGCTGATTGAATTTTTTCAGTGTAGTTACACTGGCGAAGTACTTAGGAGTAAACAGTTGCCCAAGTCACGCTCGTAAGACTCAAGCATAGGATATTCAAATCTTGACGAGTTTAGCCGCTGGTATTTTAATTTTTCATAACAGTTATATCATATTATAGATTTTATAACATTTTTTAGAATCATTTTATAAACTTTTATGGTAATTTAAAGGAAGATCATGTTATTCTCCTGATTATGTTAATTAAGAAAACGCGTTTTGACGCCCCAAAGCAGCATGGAGGTAACACATGGTTCCTGGTAAATGTGCATGCATCTCTATTTATTTCAAATCCTTCCCGCGTTCTTTAGTTGTGGTTTTAAGGTATAAATATGACGTGAAAGGCAAACCAATATTTTGCTCCTAACCTTAATGTCGTCCCTAGCCTTGAAGCATACTGCTTCTAGTGATTTATAAACATTGTAAATTTTAAGGTCTTTTACTTTAAGTGATATGGAAAACTAAGACTAATAAGCTTGACGCCACTCAATTAGGATGTAAAACTGCTGATGTAATGTGAAGGTAATTTTAGTCATTACTTTTAATGTGTGGATTTGTGTGCTCTGCATTGCCCCTGAAAACGCCGCTCCAGAATCGGAGTTGGGATGCATGGGATTTGGATAAAACAACCGGGAGAGATCTTCTTCGCAGCTTCCCCCCCCCAACCCACCCCCAGCCACCAGTTCTCATTGCGTCCGTTTTCTGCTTTTCTCATGCTTCCCAGGCACTCGCCAGCGGCGGTGGGGGTGCCGGTGTAATGGTTCCCGGCGGAGGCGGGAAGAGGGAGCACCTGTACAAGATCCTCGTCATCGGAGAGCTCGGAACCGGGAAGACATCAATCATAAAGCGATATGTTCATCAGTTTTTCTCGCAGCACTACCGTGCCACAATAGGGGTCGACTTTGCCTTGAAGGTCATCAATTGGGATGCCGACACGATCATTCGACTTCAACTATGGGATATCGCCGGTGAGTTAGTAATCCCAATCCATGCTCATTGTATCATTTGCCCAGTCCCTTACGCTGCTGTTTTGCAGATAAGAAAATACGATGATTTTCTAAAAGTTTAGATTTAATGGACGAATAAATAATTGAAGGTTGTAATTGTTTAATTATATTCAACTTCAATTTCCTAGTCGAAGCATTTACATCATACGGGTAACCTTTAATATTTTGTACTGTATTAATTTATGATTGATTCAATTTAATATTAGTGATTAATTTTGTTGTACTATCATTTGATGAGATTACACATCGATCCAATAATTATTTTTTTCTTTTATTCATTCATGAGACTTAATTGACCGTTGGGCACAATTTCACCATTTTCATACTGCTATCTACAGCAACTAGTAAGCACTGGATTGAATCATCCATTTCAGCCGACGTTTCAACGCTTAAGTTAATCGTCTAATTAAGAGTTTCCCCATATTCTCAATACTCGTTGAAGAGCTGAAAGAATAGTTCATTAAAACGTTGGCTGAAATAGAAGACTAACGAGGTGACAGTCCCTTGATGGGTTAATCCAGAAGTACTCGTCAATCAAATCAGTGCCTCTCACAATAAAAAAGCAGTGGTGTCTTTTATCCGCAAAATAATTAGGATATATGTATGTGGTGTTTGAAAGCAGACGGTACAAACATATACTGACCGAGTTGGAACTCAAGCTTGTAGTTCCTGATGGCTGGTCAAGTGTTTTAGCCTATTTTCCGGCCGGCTATTGCCTTTCATTCCGACTCCTAGGTGCTCACATGGTAGGAGACCTTACAGCGTTACGAAGATACCGATGTAACTTCGCTCGGTGAAAGAGAGCGAAAATTAATAACGTATTTTTACTCAAGTGTTCATTGAAGATGGATTTTCGGGATAATTGCTTGTTACCTTTCCTTTTGAAATGATATTACACGCTATTAACCTCGAACGCTACTGGCGTGGACAGTGGAATTGTAACGAGAATTCGAATCGAGTGTTGAACTCTGTCGTCATTGTTAACATTTCCTGCTATTTTTTCATTTTCCGTGAAAGGTGTGAGTTTTAAGTTTCACCAAAATTAAATTATTAAGAAATTGCTCAATTTTGTTCCGGGCGAGATTCTTGAGTTTATTTTTGTGTTCTTTAAGAATTAAATTTAGTTTGTAAAAGGCAGCTGTAGTACATAACATTTTGTAAGCACAACTTTGTCGGTATATCCCATGTACGGTTTCATTATTTCCATGCCGGATATTGCGTCAGGAATTGCGAAACTGTGCCTTTGCTTTCACCCCATTCTAGTTTTACTGCGACAATTTCAATGTTCTCTCTCTATATTGAAATAGTCTTCCTGAGAATAGAGCACCTCATTCGCATTGCGTGAACTATTGCGACACGGACTTATCTTACGAAGTAACTAAAACCAAAATCTTAATTCAGTTACTTAGAAATCTTGCGCTTTATTAGTAGTTAGCTTCGTTTGTCGGCATTGAAAGTGTTATTGTGGTCACTGGTTTTACTCTAGTATTCTGTGCAACATTACCAAGCATCATATCTCGCAACTCTCTCTAAATCCAAATCCTCGAGAATCGCCATCCTGTTAGCTTCGATGGCAATTCCTGGGAAACTGCGACTTCAAAAAAAGGCATAAACCATCAACCCCTACCTTGTCCTCTCTAACCTGTTCCCGGGACTTCGAGCGAGGGGCTCCACTCATTCCACTCTCCGGTGTACACGCATTCCACTTTCCGTTGAACGGTCATTACATTCAAGAATCAATATGTCTGATATCTAGAAGAATTTACTTATTCATTCATTCTGGAAATAATATGTGCGGATCATGAGAGAAAAACATGGCGCCCAACTGTTTATTCCGTCGTATTTAGAGCCTAGGAAATACTTGGGAAACAAAATTAGCTGCGTGAAAAGATTCTTTACCTCATTTATTGCTTTGCGGGCGGCTCTGTTTGCTACGGGATCTCGATATACCACATTGGTCTTGTTATTCATCGACCACAGTGACTGAGTTCATGGCCAGTCAACCCATGCTTGTGGCAAGGCTGGATTTTGCCATAATAGGCGGGCTCGTTACCCAGCGAACTAATCCGGTGTGCTGTTACAATTTAATTGATGCTGGATTGATAAGAAAAAGTCGGAAAGCTTCCATTGGAGGGGGACAGAGAGAAAATAATTGATGAAGACGTAGCTTGAACGTGCGTTGAAATAATAACAGGCCGCGGGCGCACGTGCGTGTTCTCATCCGAGATGACGGGACGCCAACCGTGGAAAGCCACATCAACCATTTGAGAATAGCGTGGTCACTCACGCATTCCAATTGAATTTTCGATTTGCACCCCACTTGTAGGGTCGGACGTTCCATGCAGAAAGTTTCACGAACCAGCTATATAAATCAAGTCGCAGGTAATGAATTTGCAACCTATTAACAAGCATTTAAGGTATCGTTCAAAGTAAGACGCTTCTGAATTAATAGGCGAAAGCGATGTACGTAAGATATTCAGCAGTCTTGTGTAATGCTGGTAGCACCATTTTTATCTTTTGAGAATGTTTTTTATTTTTCTTTCATCAAACGCCGTTCAGTCCACCTTGGATGAAATCTGTTGTGAGATTTGTTTCTTGTTATCTTGAGATTAAACTCATTTATCACTCCTAATTTAGAAACGTAAAAAACCTCCTCTTTGACTCCTTGGGTTAAGACTAAAAATTGAACACTTATAAATTCTATGTTGTATTTTTAAATTTGGAATAATGATATTGGAGAGGGGCTATTTACTTATGGTTTGCATATTCAATGCTGACTTTAGTAACCGAAGAGGAAACACCATGTATAATTATATCGATCTTGTTTGCAGCATATTGGTGCTTTTAATGCTAATCTTAGGGACAGATTGTCGATATATTGAGATGTCCAGGACATACTATTACCACAGAGATAAGATCAAAATATTTTTTTTTTGGTGGTTAAAAGTCTAAAGGGTACACATTTAATTAATCTGTGCATATTTAAAAATGAAGTATCAGTGAAACCATATTTGGATCACCCCTCAAACCTATTAAGCAGGAGAGAGGAAAAATTGACACCCTTGCCATCAACCCTTGTTTACATTGCCACTGTTACTGCAATATTTCCCAAGTCATGTTTCATTAGAATTCTAATGCTGTGAATTTTTGGATTGTCAATATAGCAAGGGGTAGCATTTCAAGCTTTTGGAATCTTAGGGTCCTTGATTATTTTAAAATCTGATAAATATAGCCTTCCTGTTGAGAAAATCTCCAGTTTTTGACACATTTTATATTTATCTTAAATATTTTAATTCAAAGTTCATTAATTTGTTTTGCATGATCACTGAATACTGAACAAATTCTTGAACTCGGTATCTCCATCACATCACAAAATTTGAATTTGTGAAAACTGATTGAAAACTTTGAACTAAATACTAGTAAGAGATGGTAAATAGAAATCTTAATAAACTGGACATATTCATTTAACATTGACCTGATTTGATAGGATTTCTTTTCATTATATCTAATGTAACATTGTGCTATGTATAAATCTTGTTAAATTTTATTTGGATTAAAAGTGCAGCTAATTGATAAAAAAATCCCTCCCTTTTAACAAAACAAGGTTACAAATATTAATACGAGGCATTTAATACTGTTTCAGAATTGAAGAATATCAATCTGGAGGTTTATTTACAATTGTTGTAAGCTATTTTAAGCCATCAATACAATTCATCTTGTTAACTGGTAATATTCTTCTATTATAACTTAATTGAGCTAGAAATGTAGACGTCATTGTATTTACTTAAGTGCCAATAGATAATCATTTTACAAAAGCTTGGTCGGTCTATTCATTTGGAACATGTATTCTAGAAATGGTAATTCATTGATGGCGATGGTATAAGGCTAATTCATATTTTCCTTAAAAGAAACTGTTTCTGAGTCTATTTCTTTACTTTATTTGATGGTATTCTTCCTTATAATCCTATAATATGTTTAATGTTAATATTACTTGTAAGTAACGTGAACCATAAGTCATCATTGAGAAAGTATTTCTTTTCTTACAGGTCAAGAACGTTTTGGCAATATGACCAGAGTATATTATAAGGAAGCTGTCGGGGCTTTTATTGTATTTGATGTGACACGTTCAGCTACATTTGAATCTGTTGTCAAATGGAAGGTGGATCTTGACTCAAAAGTGCAGCTACCTGATGGAAGCCCTATTCCTTGTGTCCTATTAGCAAACAAGGTGAGCAATGTTATTGCGGTGATTAAAATAACATTTTCCTCCTAGAGGACAAGATAATGCTGTACTTAAATGTACCAGCGGTTTTTGGCACAGCCTTCTAGTGTCAAATAATTAATATTGTTATCTTTCATTCACCATTGCCAAATTCTGTTTAGGTTACTAGCTTTAATTCATTGAACTGATTCCCATTTGTTCAAAATTGATTTTGGTAGTAATGCGCTTTAACTTTCCGCAGACTATTTTTTTATAAATAGATATTTGTAATGGGCATTTTGGTTGCCAAGTTAGGGCAAAAAAATACTGGGTTGTTTTCAGAATTTGTTTGTAAAATGGAAAACCAGTCTCAAGATGGTGAAAATTGACCTTTGAGCCATTCTTATTCAACTATAGCATCATAGGATTAACTAATTGTTGGTACAATTTTGAACCAAACATTAATAAAATCATTAACTATCAATTCAACCTATTCTAATCAGGGAAATGTCTTGTCACCCAGAGGATTCAGCTGGATTAAACAAATTCAAAAGAAACTGCGGGAGATGCTGCAACAGTGGCTTTTAAGGGAGTCATCTGCTAATATGTTTCAATGCAACAATTTCAGTGTAAAAATTATTAAACTTGACCGGGATTTTTACGCTGGTCAAGGCGAATGATTTTTACTCTCTGAAATGTTTGCATTGGTTTAAACAACTTAAATTAATTGTTAATAAATAATGATAACTATCATATAGACCATTCTTGTCTGTGAATGCTTTCCTAGGCATTTCACAAATGCTCATTCTTAATTTAAGGCGGCGAATTCCATCTTTAATGGTGGTTCAATAGTGAATGTATGTGGTATTCTGAGAATCAATGATTAAATTGTGATTAACTACTTGGTGAGAAAATATATTATACTTATCCTAACCTATTCTTGTACAAAATTAATGAATCACTACTTTTTCATTAACATTTTCATAAATATGTTTGTATCTTAAAATAAGAAGGCACCTTTTCAATACTCGGGAAAAATCTACATTGATTTAAATTTTCTAAATCACCAGAAGTAACTTACTGGCTTTCTCCTTAAGTAAAATAGCATATGCAAGCATATTTTAGAATGTGATTATTTTCATTTTATACTTCAGTGTGACCAGCAAAAAGAGGGTGTTGTCAACAATCCAGCTAGAATGGAAGAATATTGCAAGGAAAAGGGTTTTTCAGGATGGTATGAGACATCAGCCAAGGAAAACATCAACATTGAAGAAGCTGCTAGGTTTCTAGTCACTAAGGTAATTAGAACATTAAGTAAATAATCATTTGATAGACATTGAAGCAGTGTATAGTGATTTCAAGCAACTGGGACTGAAGCCATACTTTATATTGGATAGTCATTTAGAATCTAGGAGAAATGTATAAAGATCCGGTGATGAACCAAACCAAAAATATTTCTTTCTAATACATGACACCTCCCTTAATGGACAACTCAAATTAATAAGAATATTTTAGTAACCAAGTTCTCCACCCTCCAGAAGAACTAACGGGATGTAGCATTGCATAATCATCATCACTAAAAGCAAGTCATGATCAGTCTAAAAGAATGGAATGTTATTGACTATTCTTCTGCTCAAAATAGGGCAAAGATGAAAACAACTTTGGCAGCAGAAGCAACCCATTAACATTCCTTTAGTAGTGTCAAGGCCTTATAAGTATTTAAATATTATTTCTTATACCCAAATGTTTCCACAAAAAGTGAATTATGTTCCTTAACTTTAAATTAAAAGAAATATCTGAAAACCAGTCATAGTGCCCAAGCCCATTTACAAGATATTATTTTTTATACTGTAATGTATTTGAGATTTGTGACCAGCATTTATTAGTGTTCATTAAAATTTTACTTTTGTCCCTCCAGAATTAAATGGAAATTCAAAAAGCAGTGAATGTAAACTGTATTTACATTAAAATGCTGTTATTTTCTTGTTGCTGTACAATGTACTGAAAGACAGATCACTTCAAAGTTTTTAATCCAGTTTCATCACTTATCATCATAATATTGTATCATATCTGCTATATTTTCCCTATGCTCATCCATATGTAGCCATGAATGTGATGAGAATTAGAAAAAGCTTCATTATATTGGCTTTCGATGGTTGGGAGACACTCTGGCCTCTTGGAGCAATGTCAAACTCCAAGTGACTGCCAGGCATGAAACACAAACAAAGTGAAAATTTTCATATTTATGCGATTCTGTGTGCCATTGACTGATTACAGACTTGTGGAAATAGTACATGTATAGTATTTGTTGGGTAGAATTAAATTTTAAATTTTGTTGGGTGAAAATTTCAGAATTCCATTCTTCTTGCGTGAACTGATAGATATTTTTTTTCAGATTCTTAAAAATGACAGACTGACTGGTATGGAGGGTGCAAAGGATTCTGATAGATTTGCACTTGATGGCAGCACCTCAGGGGCGAATGGGAGTGGAGGAAGGGGCAGCAATGGAAGGCAAGAGAGCAAGTCCTGCGCTTGCTGACGTACTTGTGAGGTAGTGCCTTTCTTGGTTACTCATTCCAAGGATTTGTTGGCATGGTAATGATTTGGCACTTCAAACAAATATTTAAAATGTTTGGGCTAGCCCCCACAATTGAATGGGTACAAATTGTGCTCTTGAGCTGAGTAGGTTTTTGAAAGGAGGATGACTTATATGTCAAGAGCTTTATTGGATATTTTGTGAGGACTTCATAAGTTGTTTCAAGTGACTCTTCCCAGTGTTGTAACTACTGTTATTTTAATCATATTTTTAGCAAATGATGTCTTGAGATGCAAAGAAATATTATTTTCAACATTCCACTACCAATGCATAACAAGTGACAGATAATGTTGACTATTTTATAGTTACACTCCTCTTAGTTTTAAATTACTTTTACATACCCATAATACACATGGCAAAATTGTAGATATTTTTATACATCATGTGGCTATGAATGCCTTGTAACATATCATTGGCATTTTTAGTGGCTGTATGTTAGTACAGGTGACAGTGTTAATGAATATAGCAGTAAGCTGCCTTTATTACAGAGATGATGCTGTGCATAGGGTGATCACAGAACTATTTTTTTTCATTTCTCAGGTTATGTGAGATGAATATACAGTTACTGTTCTTTAATTAGGTTCCCTTCATTCAATTTTAAGTGAGAGAATTGCTGCTAATAGTGTGCGAGATGAGAGTTAAGTTTTCATTTGTGGCTGGTATTTGTTTCCATTGCCATCTCTGCATAACACACATAAAGAAATACTGTTTAGCAAATGTTGGGATAAATTGCCCTAATTCAATTGAATTTTACTTAATATTTTAATTTTAATATATACTTGTTGAAATAATTTTAATTTGAAGCTAAATCTGTTTTGTTGATTAGTCATTTGTTATTTGCCTCAGCTCTAACATGTTTGGCTAGGTTTACTTTGATTTACTGGTTCATTATTTTTTGTCTAGTCTTGAATATGTTGAGGCCTGTTTAAATTTTATGAAGAGGATGTTTCAGTAATATTTGCCAAGGTTTTTGCTTATACTAGTAATCATTGAATTCTCTGTACATAAAATAGGGAATTAGGAATACATACTTCATTTTTATTGTCTTATTTTATGAAGCAAACAGTAAATAATTTCGACTGAGTGACTTTCATGCGTACAATTAAAACTTTGCATTTAAACTAATTTTATTTGGATGAAACTCACAGAGTTGGGTACAGTGCAAACAGGAGATGTATGTTAATGGCCGAAGGAAACAAAACTTTTGTATTTTCCCTCTTGTTAGTTAGAAGAATTACTGTGTTTACTACTTCAGCGTAAATTCTGGTAAATCTCTTGGCAAATAAGTTGGTGATATAATTACACCCAAAGAAATCGGTTATTAGTGAAATTCAATTCATGGGCGTCAGGTTGGCCCTGATATGATTGCTCAATCATAAATCATCAACCATAAAAGCTTACTGGAGATTAATGTGGTCATCTTAAGACCAGGTCAATTTGAATGATGATCCGTCAAGTTTCTTCACTTCATAGCTCATTGGTGGCAATTGGGATAAAATTCTGAATCAAAGATTTACCATTATCATTTCAGTTAAATTATATACACCCATAGGAAAGATGACTAAGTAAACTGACATTCCATTTCAGGAATGTACAGTTTATAATAAATAGCTTTAGTGCTTGCTTTTACTTAGAATTAGCGATTGTAACTGAAAGGAATTTTAGTTTGTGTGTGCACATAAGTTCATAAGGCTGTCATCTTTTGTATAACGGAAGACAGCAGAGATGGTGTTTCACTGCCAAATATTGACTGTGTGAGTGCAGTTGCCTTTACCCTATAATTTTAGCTGATTGCTGAGAGTCAATGTTGTGCCTTGTGCTTGTTAAAAGCTTATCCAAAAACCACATTAAAAGAAAAGAATTTTCCTAAAAATAAATCTGCCTCAGCTTTTTAAAGAATTTTATAATTTTGGATAACAAAAATGTATACATTTAGTCGGCAGCTGTATTGGTCTGTGTGTTTGGGAAGGCTGCTGCTACCACAGCTGTTTTCCTACAGTTTATTTTTGTGCAAGGCCAAATGTTTCAAATTGTATCAGGTTCGTGGAGACTTTTGATAATAATCATATTTTTTCAATGCTCAGAGATAGTCCTTTACTTGCTAGCTGTATTATAAGTGTATTATCATACCTATCAGATTTTGCTTGGTGTGTAATGGCTCCACTTAAAACTGTTGATGTAATGACATAAGAATTAAGTATGGTATTGTTGTCAGTTTTATAAAACATTTTAATGGAATGGATTTTAAGTTGTGCCAATTTGTTAAAAAAAAACTGGTGCCATTTTTTTTACACACATTTATGAATGAATGTTGTATAATTTGTATTTTTTGTGCCTGTGTGAATGAAAAAGAGAGGCCACTAATAAATTGTGAATGTTTTACTCTCTATACTGTTTTCATTAATAAATATGCTCGTGTAGACATTGCAATTATAGATATGATAATAAGTTTAATGGAATGTGCATTTGCATACCCTACTTCTACTGTAGTTGGATGGATTCTTCATGGTTTTTTTGCTTTTCCTCTAAATCAGGGAAAAGCAAGTACATCGTTGAGCACGGATAACGTCATAATTTGAAAACCATTTGGATTTGAAAAAATAAGGCCCTTGTTAAATTAACTCAATTATCCAATTAACATTTTAATGTAGTCAACATTAAAATCATGTTGGATGAAAATCATGTCTGTATTCAATTTCTACCCTGATGGAATAGGATATGTATTCATCCCATCCCATTTAATAAGATAAATACAAAACACAGATGCATTTTGTGTAAAATACATTGCATAAAATATGGTCCCTGCATTAGTAACAGTTTAATATCTTTATCAGTCATTATTTTTTACACACTAAAAATAATAGTCAAAAAGCTAATAAGGGCATAAAGAAACAGGCAAACTTGGAGTTACATTTGAAAATTCTTCTGCAGTTCAATGTTTTGCCTGTAGGAATGATTTACTTGGGTTTAAATGTACTGATGGTTAAGGCATGTTCTAGGCAAGGCATTACTTGCCTAGTGTCAGTTACTTGGGCTCACAAGAGATAGAAAAATGAGGATAATTTCCTTCCAAAACTGACTATGCTGAACTTAGAAATTTAAGCATCCAGCATTCCTTCCAATTACAGTGGGAACTCAATGAAAATCATATGTTGATTTAGTTCATTTTATTACTGTTTGTTGACATTACTGTTAGAATAACAATTAGAGCAGAAGAGGTATTTGTCGAGAAATGCCTAAGAACTTGACTACAGACAGATGTCGATTATAGTGATACCAAATGCTGCAGCAAAACATTACAAACTGCCTTTTTGCAAAGCTTACAGTTCTGAAAGAACTAACCTAGGTGCCCAGGAAAAGAGAAAACTATGAAAAAGCAGACTTGGTTATAAAACAAGTTTATTTGAAAAAAGCAAATAACTGAGAGAAAAGTAAATTACTCTAAAGCCCATAGATTTCAGCAGAGGCCACTTTTTATTCAATATATAAGCAAGACATTGTTGAGGAAAGTTTACACAACTGATAGCACCATTAATGACCTAAAGAATTAATAGCAGAAGAATTATCAAAATTTACAGGGAAAATTGCCATTTTTTTCTGAAAACAGCAGTTAATAGATTCCAAATAATCACCTGTTATAATTTTATGAAATTACCTTGACAAACTTTTTTTTTTTTTGATGAATTTAAGGCCTTTGAGATTTTGTTTAACTGAAGATTCTTAATGAAACCGAAAGGGGCCAAAACTATTTCCAGTTGATTTACTTACTTATCAGATATGATTTCAATTGACACTATGAACACTCATTTAAAGGAAGTTTCCATTAGATGGTTTTAAAAATTTGCTGACATGCTAAATATATCTAATTTAGAGGAATATTTTTGACATCAAAATTTGAAGAGCACTATGGTCCACTTTCATTAAGCATAACAAATTATGTCAAACATTGAAATTATGAAGGAAGGTTACAGAAAGAAATGAATTAGAAAAACTGCAAAAAATATTTTCATATGTATGTATTGTTATCACAATGGACATTTGGATAGTTAGTAGTAACATTTTGCTTGCATCTGTTAAGTCCACACATCAACCATACCTTACTTAAACAGCTGATAAAACACGTGTTCTGCAGATGTTTCAGGAAGGGAATGAGAGAATTTTTTTTAGAAGTGGCAGATGTATTACAATCGATACTAAATAAACAAGCATAATATAAACTTAAATTGATAAAAATAAATATAAAATTCCCATTTCTCCTCATTTAGCAATATCTTTACCATGCACATACATAGGTACCTAAATTCCTTTTCTTGATACATTATTGCTTTCAATGAGAGACAGACTCAGGCCTATTAGAAGCTAACAATAAGAGAAAGTTTAAATCAGTCATTGCTAGATCTTAGGATATGCACCCTCACATGAATGTTAGTGGTAATGTTAACTACTGCTAGCTACAACCAAACAGACAATTCCTTTTGATTTAGAGTTTATTGTAAAGGAACTAATCTAATACATGTAACATGTAAAAATGTACCCTACTCAACATGACTTGGAAGGAGTATTACCATAAAATACAAAAAGAAAAATGCTTTTGACTAATGCCTTAAATCGTTAGAGCACAGAACACCTAAAAGGCATCATAAAACAAGGGTGTATGTTTAATCCCTTAGTAGTCGACAGAAATCATTTCTGCTGATTATTGAGAACTTCCATGAGAAGGTAGCAGTAGGATGACCTGAAATTAGAAAGCAATATCTTTACAATTTGTATAAGTGAACTGCAGTTTAAGATTAAAAGAAGATCACATGACAGTAACTTCTAACAGAGTCATCCACTAATGTATGTTACAATGTAAAAATTTCCAAGGGTAAAAATCATTTGTCTTGACCTGGATGGTTTACGTTGAGCAAATATAAAAGACTTGTGAAAACATTAATGACCTAAGTATCTTAGTAATATATTGGGAGCTATCATAATACCATGAGAAAATAAGAAAGCTAATAAGCAATACTTTGTAATAAACTGTTAACCTATGACTAAATCCCAATTTTGTTCAAATCAATTTCTCAAATATTTTGAATGAAAATAAATACATAGCACAGAATTACAAAAATCAGAAACAAAAAACACAGTTTTAAATCAGTAATTTACCATAGCAAGAATTTTCTTTAAAGACTCTTTACCTTTTAGCAAAGTGCTTTGGAGGATAAAATATTTAATGAACTTTGTGGCTTTTATGTACATAGCAAATCCATCATATTTAAAACATGTAAAAAAAAGAATCTATTCTCTATGACATATCTTTCTCCCCTTTTTGCTGCTTCGATACATTGTCATATGAAAGGTCTTGCTGCCTTATTTAGAACCTTATAAACATTATATTTATTTTGTTTAGCCCTTGGTAGGAAGAAGGGAGCAATAATATCTCTTATTAACAGGTGAGGAAAACGGTTACTTGTTCAGGAAAATTTCTTTTTTATAGCACATTAATTGTGGCCACAGCAATGGCTAGGCAATGTATTTATGATCAATTTGTGATGGACAACATGATTCATCTCAACCCAAAAAAAATCCTAGATGTATCTTTCAAAGCTTTGTCCGAGCCACTTTGGTAGCTAAATGCAGACCCTGGGGATAGCAGGGTACCATTTATACCTGCCAACCCAAAGGTCATAGGTTCGAGTCCTGCCTAGGTGGATTTTTCTTCACCTAGGATTTGGATGATTGTAACTCTATAAGTTGTCATTTTCAAGTTTAAAAATCTGATGTAAAGGCCAAAGAATGACTTTTCGAATTCATGATAATTAATGCCGCCTTCTAACAGAAGGCATAATGAAAGATGGCTTGCAAGATCTTTGAATTAGTTATTAATCAGCCGCTCTATTTTAGGCACCTATTATTACTATTAAGAAAGGGCTGAATGGGTGTTCACTCTTTGGTGATATTATTTTGGAATTTTGTACTATGAGTCACTAAAATTACCAATGCAACACTTTCTGTGAATCAAGTTCACTGTATCATATGACACTGTTTGGAAAAGTTCATAATCCAAAAGGCGTAAGGAAGACAAAGATAACAGCCAAACGTGAATTAATCACTAATTTTCATGACGGCAAAATTTCCATTCGGGAGTGAATGATGGTCACATAATTTTTGGGAACTTTGTTGGTCAATTGAACATTGCTAATTCATAAAAAAAATTCAAGAACGGGTTAAGATGCTTGGTGCATTTTAAGAGTTGTCATTTTAAAGGGGATGCCATCACAGAACAAATAAAACTTGGAAACTATCAAACAATTAGTCACGAAAGATAACATAATTTTAAACAAGACATATTGAAAGTCAATTGAGCATGTTGACAACAACATAAATTGAAGTCAATTATTTAAAAAAAGGGCACACAAGTACCGGAATAAACAGTCAATACACTTTGGTAAGAGCAAAAGGTAACTGTGCCAGATAATGAACTCTTAATTCCTCTTGAAAAAGACTGGATTTATCATCTAAAAATTTCCCAGGTAATAACTGAAAAATCGAATTCTTACAGATAAAAAAAAAAAAATAGCCAACCCAAAGATTGAGTTTGAAAGGAGAGGGTGTAGCTCACCATGACCTTGGTCATAAGGCATGCAAAGTTCATATATTCACGTAAGGAGAACTAGTTCCTTTTCCTGTAGTGCTTAAGTTCCCCCTAAGTTCAGCTTATATTTTGGATAGGTTCATCCAAAGACATTTGAACTGGGGTTTGGGCCCAGGACCCTCCAGTCAGGAGCTGAATTTTCAAGTCATTGAGCTACCATGCAGCCACATCTTACAAAAATGGAATACTTTCAATTAAAATAACTACACTTAGCCGATTAAAGATGTTTTTGCTATTAATCAACATGCTGGCTCTAACATGGCATGGGGTCAGATAAAATGTTTTTCAATTTCCCAGTACATAAAAAAGTTTTATGAGAAGTTGAATTCCTCAATGAATGCCATATCACAATGAAAGCTTATAATGCCACTGAGCTCGATGAATTCCATGCTAAATAATTTTCAAAATGAAACTATGATTCTGAACATTCACTCTCCTCTAAAAATAGCTTAAGTTTTTGTTACCACTATATAACCTTAGGTTAGCAGAGATAATTCTCACATTTTTCACTATTTAATTACGATGGAAAATTTATGTCCACCATACCAATAATAATATATTATTTCTCCATTATAATTACTCATGAATTATTATGCATCCTCATAATTCTTTATAATATTTTAAAGTGCTATTAAAATCATGAAGAAGAGAAGAGTGAGCTAAAGTGAGAGACTACAACAAATATATATACACAAATTAAATTTATATGATTTAAATATATATATATATCATTTTCAACTGCTTCTTATGATTAAGATAAAAATGATACTGAAGGTCCACTAGTCACACAATATATGGTTGTAATGGCCTTCTCTCTGCTTTGTTACTTTCCCATGACTTTTCTCTACACCACTGTTCCACTTTTTGAAATTAGTACGATTCACTATGAGTGTGATATTGCTGCAACATCCTGAGTATTTTCCACAAATCAATATTGCTGCACTTTAGCATGTAGACAATCTGGATGACCTTCAGTGAACCACATTAACATTCAAGAGAATGTTTTTAATTTATAATAATGATCACTATTCCAAATGTAATTGATGCTGGAATAGGTGGAAATTTTCAGGCAGTATATATAGTTTTACAGTTAGTAAAATCATGTTCTGAGATGAATGAGGTTTATGTGAACATGTACTTTGTGCGATTGGGTACAATACATAATGGTCAGAAGCACTTATAACATTTGGACCTGAGATGTTCCATTTAGCAGTTAAGTACTCCAAAGATAATGAGGTTATCACAACATACTATGAAGATATGTATGTATATATACAGTGAAACCTCATCATATAAAAAATCTGTTAAAAATAAAATATGAGTTCAATCCCAATCTTATACCATAAAAATCACATACCAAACTCTCACTTAAATATTAGAGGTCTGAATTAATTCATTTTAAAGAACTCTGTGCTAAAAATAACAGGCAAAGCTAATTATATGAACAATCTTCAAAATAAACATTGGAATAATTAAATATTTTTTAATTTTTTTGTCTTTATTGGCTTTTAGTATAACAAAATATCTAATTTTAGGTCCTTTTCGCTATGGCAAGATTTTCTGTACTTTAACTTGAGGAAAAGAGACAAAAATATTTGATTTAAATATTTTCCATATTTTACCATGTGTGACTTGTCATGACTTATTAGGTTAACACTGCTCACAGATGTCCAGGCTTAAGCTTTACAGTTCTGTGCAGTCATCATGATGATAACTCAGTGCAACAATAATGCCTAAATTCCAGGTATCAAGAAACATTCACAATATCAACCCAATATGGCGGGACACAAACACAGTAGACACAAATTTGTACTCCTCAAGGATATAACTCTTCTGCCAGGAGTTTGAATAAATTCCTATCATACTTGTTTTAATTTACATTATTATATTCAATGATTATTTAGTTTTAGTTACAGGCTGGATAAATCAATCACCAAAGAAATATTTTTAACCTAGCATGTGTATGCATGATAATGCTTGTCATGCTTTGAAAGTTGTTTGAGAAGTGCTAATATATAATAGGGAATCAAAGCACTTATGATGATTAATCATAAGTATGAATGGATGATTATCCGTGAAACTAAAGACATGCCTGATGTCTCATCGAGCAAACATAATTTGAGCCATACAGCAAGATCAAAACTCCTATTTTTAACAGCAGACTCTGCACCTGCTTAGAATACTATCACAAATACTGAGACTCAAATGAACACACAGCATTTCTATCATTTTTCACACCTTCAGATATTCACTGGTTTAACCAGTTTATGTAAAAAATATCAAAGATACATTTTATTGTGATTCAATAAGCAGCAGTAATTTGATACTTTTGATTAGGTAGAGTAAGCTTTCTTCTCATTTCAACCCTCTCAGTATTTCAAAAAATGCAAACAGTATGGAAATATACATCATACCAATTGAAGTTGAGCTTAAGCTTTAACATATTTTCAGCAGTTAACACTGTTTAACTGTTACCCTTCCCACCCAATAAGAGTTATGGCATTCAAAACACTTCAAAATAAATTTCATGCGCTTAAAAAGTTACCAATCACCAAGTCAGATAAAAAATGAGCTCCTCATGTTCTTTTCTACTAATGCAAGTGGGACAATTGGAATTACACGTTTATTTTTTCTAGCCACTTCTTACTTCACCATCATCCTTACATGTGATAATTTATGTAACTGATAACCAAACTCTATTGGAGAGCAATTAGACTGTCATACATAGCTGTGAAAACATATAAGACTGCATTTCAACAATATTCTAATAAATCAAATGATTATTAATATTAAAGCAGTCTATAAAATAATGTTTCTCACTGCCAATCTCCCAAAAATAAACAATCTCCGCTTCAAATGTAAAGATGAGTAAAAAGGCACAGATGGAATCCGTCACGATGGTGTCTGTGAGCTTCCCTCAAACCTTGGAGGTGCCGATGGAGTAGAATTCTGATCTTCGATAAGGGAGACATCTAGAATACAGAATGGACTGCGGCATGTGGGGCAAGGACATTTTGAGCCCAACCAAGTCTCCGGATGATCTTGGTCTTGTCTTGATGCAAACCTGGAGTTTTTTATTGAAACAAAAGACTTCAATTATAAAATAAATAGCTAGCAGAGGTATCATTTTCCTAGCCAACTACAATTTAGGCTACTAGGCTTGCCCTTGAAGTTTAAGGGTATGTTTCACTACTATCCAGTGGTAGCGACATATTTACCTGGACATTATTAAAAGAGGACTTTACCAATTAATATTAATCTATCTGCGATACAATACACCTGACTTTCCAAGTACACATTCTTTTTGCATGATGCCAACCAACACAAAGATATAGTTGAAAATAAGATTCCCTCTTTGTTGGCCTGGCTTCAATTTGCCTTGGTCTCACCAGAGAATGAATTATCATAATTGTGAATATGCCCATTGTACTACATAAACTGAGGTTTTAGAAAACATGTTTGACCGAGGCTGGACCATACAATCTAAAGAAAGGTTGGCAAGCCCTATGTTTTGAATTTCTCTCATTGACATTTCCCTTGGAACTTCCAATAATTAATAAAGATTCATTATATAATGAACTTGAAAGGATATTAATCAACAGGGAACATGCAATATAACACAGAGGCTGGAAAACTATTCATAAACATGGAAAAGCTAAATTGTCAATTTGAATTTGAAGAAAATATCTAGAAATTTTAGAAAACAGTTGCCACTTCCAAACATAAAAACTGGGATGATCAGAGGCAAGGTAAATAGTGCACCTAATCTGACCTTTCATACATTTTTTGCACTTACCATTTTGCCATGCATTCAATGCACCACATAGGCCTACAATAGCAAGCTACACAAGACCGTTCTCCAGATACTGGAATACATCTTCTTTGCAGCTTGATTTCTGCAGGGGCCTGCATACAGCCAATACATGCCTCAAATTCCTGCAGTTAAAGAAAAAAGCTTTTGTTAGAGGAGTGAAACATTCATCGAAATTTACAGCTTGACTCAGGAAAGAAATAATAGTTTACCTCAGCAGAATGGAAACGTTCATTGTTCATCACTTGATCCCGAAATACTGCCTGAAATTTGTCGCTCAATGTTTTGTGAATGACCACATTCTTCAAATTCGTTATTGGCATTTGCAGTTTATCTTGAAGATCCTTAAAGTCAACTGCATTCAACCTATTGAACAGTTCTTCGTTATATTTTTCTCACATATCTTCAAATTCTAAAAAAATGTGAAATATCAATGAAATGCATACCTTATAAAGAAAGGCTTGGTTCTTTCTCTACAGCTTTGTACTTCAATGTTGAGGTACTGGGTGCTACCAGAACTATCAGGTGACATAACGTGGTGATCAGCCTCCAAAAGAGCTAATGAAATGTCACTTTGGTGAGCTATCTCCATTTTATAAGGCATTAACTTCATGATCCAATTATCTGTCACGACGGTTTTTAGAACGTAACCAGTATTTATACATGTTTTGTCAATTCTGGGAACGAATAAATACACCACGATGAGTACTTAACTCTAACTCAACTGACATCAACGACAAAACAAATTTCTAAAATCACACAGAAGAATAATTACCTCCTGAACTCTACGTTAATGTCCGATGCCACATTCTTCCAATTATTTGGCGCACTAGAGTATCTAGATAAAGTTCTTGCAATTGGATGGCCACCCCAGTCGTTCTTATACCATGCCCAAACATGACAGCCTGCCACCAGTGGAACTACTGATGCAACTGTGCTAAAAGCTATGAGCAACGTGTTTTCACGTATTACTGAACCAGAGTTCCAACATTGAGTCAATCCAATCACATAGCCTGCAAAAATAGCACAGGAACTGTAGGTTAGTTAGAAGTAGTAATGAGAAATTGACGACAGAGGTTCAAGAACATGCCATACAAGAACTTGTAACATAACTATGTAAAAAATACCCATTGAACTTAAAGAATCTAGATCATCAGAACAATTCACTTACCCAAAGGAAGGAATGAGTGGCATAAAACGGTAGCAGAAGTTCTGCGGATATTGTACTGTATGAACTGTTCATTCTCACTTCCAAGCCATTTAGAAAATATATCCTGTACAGTAATACCTGCAGAAACGAACGCACTCGGTGGGAATATAAAACAAATTGAAAATAAAACATAAAATAAAGTAAAAGTTGAAAATGCAATATCCCTCGAGAAATACAAGGGATCATCCATTTTTGTTATTTATTGGTGGTATCGTTTTTCATTTATCTACTACTTAATCACGTAGAGCAGCTTACGAATTTAAATGAATTTATGCGTGTGGGAAAAGGATTAAATTAAATATCTAAACCTGAAAATTAAAAATTAAAGAATTTTTAGGGGCTCAGTTAGGCTTTGATACAGTTCATTTTTATCATATGTAGAGAAGAATTTGAGTCACCGTAAACAGGTGTGTTTCGTTTTGGTCGCTGATGGGCGGCGGTTAATGTGGAAAGAATTTCGCCATGGGTTTTAAAAGATGCTTAGAAATTACACTTACCCTCTTAGTGATTTGGGCAACATGCTTCACTGTCGTGAAAGGTAAGAGTTGCTTATGACATTGATGAAATCATTGCATCTTGAGTAAGGATCAAGATAATACTGTTTCGCAAAATTGTTTCCTTTGCAACCTCCTTTAGTTAATAATATCCCAAAAAGTGGTGTACTTTGAAATCGCAGCTTATTCTATCAAGTCATCTATCGTATTTTCGACATAATAGTTGGTTAGCTAAGATACACTGAAATTGAGGTTGGTTGGCATATTTACCTTGATTTACTTGAG
Source organism: Hetaerina americana (assembly GCF_022747635.1). Lineage (NCBI taxonomy): Eukaryota > Metazoa > Arthropoda > Insecta > Odonata > Calopterygidae > Hetaerina > Hetaerina americana. Next base: position 48,102,162 of record NW_027286763.1, read on the forward strand.
TTGGTGACCCACAAGAATTAAATATTTGTGAATTTTTAATGTCTTATTTGATGGTCTAATTGTGCTTTCTTCACTTTTAGGGGACAAATCAGATCTCCTCATTGATGAAGAGAATGATTTTATTTGGTGTACTGTCAACATCGAAGAACAGACAAAATGTAAAAATCTCTCTCGTGCCATTGACAATGATGCTTTCAGCTTTGGAAATGACCGAATGAAGCTTCACTGCAGGAGGGTACCCATTCAAACTTTTCATCGTCTCCTGATTATGAATTTATTTGGACAACACATATTTAATAATTAAAACTATTTGAAATTTTATATTGCGTCTAAGATTGGTGTGTGCTATATAGGGCTGTCAGGTACTACTGCATTGCTCAGTGACTTTTGAAGAAAATTTTACCAATAATCCAGTAATGACAATACCGATTCCTAGAAAATGAGTATAAATTTATCACAGTGTCAAGTCGTATTTAAATCTTGCACAAATACTTCCATTTTGGTTAAATACTTAAAATATTCACTCTTCATGTTGTTCTCAGAGACCTAATTCATTTGCATGGGGGAGAATATCTCAACATCATGATTGCAATTTTTTACAAAAGCAGTGAGGGGAGTTAGGTTGTTTTATTTTTTGGAGCAGTTTGGCCATTTGCTTTAAATTATACATAGGCATTCGGTCTTCTGCGCTCTTTCAAAATGTGGTCAAAATGACAGAGCATTTTAGTGTTTTCCAAACTACTGCTCACTCCTCTCCAAATTTTAAGAATAGAATGGTGGCTGTAATATTAATTATTATAATAATTTATTGTCACCAGGTGGTCAGGATACAATAAACAAGTGGTCAATTGTGCATGATATAAGGCGTGTCAAATATGTACAGTCTCAAAGGAAATAGAATTATGTTGAAAAAACATGCTATGCAGCAATATGTAAAAATTATATCTTAATACACATAAGGAAGTAATAGTTCACAAAAAGGTTATACTACCGAGTATTTAACTATTCTGTTATGGAATAAAATATCTCTGTTCTCTCTTTCAATGCTCTCTTCTGTAGCATATCCATGAAATGTATTGTGTGTAATACACATTATTAATTAAATATGTCATACACATTGAGTAACCATGAATTGAGGTTACTTAAAAGTTAAGATATTTTTTTATGTTAAACGTGTGGCCATTTAACTTTCAGAATGGTATTTTTTTAGTGATGGATCAAAATTTTTCTTTAAAAAAAATTTAAATTCTATCATTTCAGGCTTTTAATAAAGATGAATGCATGGCTTTACTTGATGCGGAGAGTGCACATGTGACAACCCTGGATGCAGGCGAAGTTTTTGTTGGTGGAAGGTATCACAGTTTAGTGCCTATTGTGCAAGAGGTTTATGAAGGTAACTTTTTGGTGTCATTTATATTTTCTGTACTTCAGGGTATTCGGGAGTTGCTTCATTTGGCAAATATTATGTTTTTGTTCCATTGATTAAATTGAAAGCATACATGAAAATCTTTTCTTTACCTCATTTTGGCCTTTTTTGGATACTTTTTATGAGACAATTTTACAAGCTTTAATCCAATTTGCTCCATATCATTCTGGTAACATAAACGGTAATACTACTATTGTTTTGCTTGGAATTGTGTTTTTGAAAGCATTCAAAATGACAGAAATGAAAAATTATTTTTATTGGAACCTTTAGTTAAAGTAATGGTGGTGTGATTCTACACCTGCATGCAAAAAGCCTTGTACAGTTCTACTCAAATGAGATATTTCTCTAGTGAAAAATTCATTTCAAAAGGAAATTTGTCTTAATTATTACCAGTAGTCTACCATTTAGGTCAGCTTTTGAAGGGACACGGAGTGAATATTGCCTAATAAGACATTCTGACCTCCCAATTTAAGTGCTCTTCAATTCTATCTACTTTCTTCCTTACTTCATTCTATCCATCATGCCTTTCTGATTCATCCTACCTTGCTTGCTAAAGGTCTCCCCTCTATAGCAGTCTTCAACATTCCATCACCAATTAAAATGCATCCTTCAACAATCCATCTTTCTTGTCTCCTTTGGATTTCTCCCAATATTGCAATAGTGGGGATGACGTTAAGCATGCAAGTAAGGGGTAGGAAAAGGATGGACATGTTGGATGGAATAAAGGGAGGAAGTAAGCATGCAGAATTGACAATGAGTGATGAATATCAGGTTGTGATTTGGTAGGAGAGGCAAAGAAATTAATTGTTTTTCAGTCTGTGTCAATCCAAAAGCTACCACGAACAGTAAATATCTTTATATAATGTAAATATCCTTGTATTAAGCCACCATTTGTAACCAATAGTGTAGATGTAATGTTTATTTTGAAATCACAGATTTGTGTCAGAGTTTTTCATTTAAAGTTTGGTATCTTATTCATTAGATGGTGAAAAATTTGTTTATGCTGTTGCTGTGGTTAAGAAAAATTCATTGCCAGAGTTGCAGACTATTAGAGACTTGAGGGGTAAAAAGGCATGCTTTGCTGGAGTTGGGACTTTGGCTGGTTGGGTGATTCCTGTTTATACGGTGAGTGTAATGGAATTATGAAAATGAAATGGATGGAATGAAAGTGATAAAATTGTGTTAAATTGTTGGACCTGAATCTCAAAAAATGAGTAATAAAATGTAAGAAGAAATTAAATTAATTCTTTAATTACTTTTTTGTGTTAATATATGTAAATATTGTGATAGCTAGTGATGACTATAGCAATTTATACCCATGTTAGTTGTAACTTTTCGAATTCCAGCTTATGAAGGAGGGTGGCTTAGAAATCATAGATTGTAATAACCATGTGAAGTCAACCATTAACTACTTCGGACCAAGTTGTGCTGTCAATGCTTTGATAAATAAGAACAATCCAGTAGGTAAGTTGAAGATTTTTCTGTGTTCATTTTTCATGAATCTATCTCTTAAAGTAATGTAAATTAGGTTAGAGTACAGTCATAACTTCTGAAATATTATATACTACTGGAAGCACTTGGTTCTACTCAAGATACATTTTATTGAAAAAAAGTATTATGGTAATTTAATTACATGCATTTTGTGCAGAGAAATGAGGAATGTTTTGAATGCCATTTGTAAGAGGTCATTTCTATGACTGTTGAAATAATAAAAAAGCAATAAAAACATCATCACAGTATTAAAACGAACTTTTTTGGACACATAGTTAAATTTTATGAAAGGAGAATAAAACTAGACTCACCCATTAAAGCATCATATGGCAAAATTGATTTATTGTACCTATACATATGTGTATTGTGCCAAATGATACTTAAATGGGTGAACCAAGTTGTGTTGTTCTTTTATTAAAATTATCTATAGATCATGTCATAGCTTGTTTTAATATTTTGAGAGTATTGTAACAATCACCAAGTAATGTCTGCCATTGTGAATTTTATGAAAAAAGGCACATTTTGAAGTTATCTTCTTCCTCTCTCATCTGCTAATCTTCTCCTTCACCCTACTTAATTTTTTTTTCATTTGTGATCCTCTCTATCCAGCCAACTCTAATGATCCTTCTCTGTATCTACTTCTCAAAGTTCTTCATTACACATATGCTCATCCTCATCAAATAATTAAAAATCTATTATGTCATGCTAATTCAATTTTAACTTCTGGAGCTTTTAATATATCTATGCATCCCTGATATTAATTCTCTTAATTTATCTTTTTCATTTTATAAATGCTTTTTTTGTTTGTAAATATGCATGCCAATGAAAAAAGTGAAGTGCGCTCTTTGACTCTCACACTATATAATACATTTCTTTTTCTTTGCAAGTAAGGCTACCTGAGATTTAAGATGAAGGCAACTTCAGTAGAGACTCTGTGAATCAAAAACCTAAAACAGAGTTGCTCAGACATCTCTTTTGAGCAATGAATTGAAACATATATATGCAAAGTTATTCCTTACAATGTTTATTTAAACGACCTAGGTTTCCTCATGTGATTGACATTTTATGCCAAAAAATGGTTCATAACTACATAAATATTTTTTGGAATAACTTAAATATATGTTTTTAATTTACTATGAATAGATTTGAGTCTAAGTAATTGAGGCTTACTCCAGTTTGTGGAAATTAGTCATAATGATAATGAAAGTTGCGATTTTCTGCAGAATTTAGTTTTAGCATGCCTATACTAGTTCATTTTGAGTTCTATGAAAGAAGACTGGATGTGTCAGAACAGTGTGAGATTGTGCAACGTTGAAGAAATTAGTTGTATCCCTGAATGATTTTACATTTGTCAATCATTCTCCTCTCTCAGCCCTGACCTTCCTGTAAAAAACCTCCCTGGGAATGATGAACACCTTACCCACCCTCTCATTATCCAGATCTACCTCTCATCTCCCCACCCCGAATTTACCCTATGCACTCATTGAATTGCTTGGAGAAAATTCTATTTTGTACCTGAAGATAAAGTATGTGAAAAGCTAGTAAGCAACAATTTCAGAGCGTAAAAATCATTCGCCTTGACTGGGACTCGAACCCAGATCCCTCAATATCCGGTCGAGTGCTTTAGCCACTTAAGCTACCGAGGCGTCCTCTTAAACTCTGAAATTTTGGGGCTTTTAAAGGAACTAGATGTTATGACGAAATACCGTACATACAATGTCACATGCATTCGTAGTCGTGCGCGAGGCGCCACTGTCCACGAGGTTAAAAGCCAACTTTAAACACGTATGGTGTTTTCCCTTTGACAAATTCCAAAGAAACTGCGGGAGATGCCGCAACAGTAACTTTTAACGGAGTCATCCGCTAATGTGCATTTTAATGCAACAATTTCAGAGCGTAAAAATCATTCGCCTTGACTGGGACTCGAACCCAGATCCCTCAATATCCGGTCGAGTGCTTTAGCCACTTAAGCTACCGAGGCGTCCTCTTAAACTCTGAAATTTTGGGGCTTTTAAAGGAACTAGATGTTATGACGAAATACCGTACATACAATGTCACATGCATTCGTAGTCGTGCGCGAGGCGCCACTGTCCACGAGGTTAAAAGCCAACTTTAAACACGTATGGTGTTTTCCCTTTGACAAATTCCAAAGAAACTGCGGGAGATGCCGCAACAGTAACTTTTAACGGAGTCATCCGCTAATGTGCATTTTAATGCAACAATTTCAGAGCGTAAAAATCATTCGCCTTGACTGGGACTCGAACCCAGATCCCTCAATATCCGGTCGAGTGCTTTAGCCACTTAAGCTACCGAGGCGTCCTCTTAAACTCTGAAATTTTGGGGCTTTTAAAGGAACTAGATGTTATGACGAAATACCGTACATACAATGTCACATGCATTCGTAGTCGTGCGCGAGGCGCCACTGTCCACGAGGTTAAAAGCCAACTTTAAACACGTATGGTGTTTTCCCTTTGACAAATTCCAAAGAAACTGCGGGAGATGCCGCAACAGTAACTTTTAACGGAGTCATCCGCTAATGTGCATTTTAATGCAACAATTTCAGAGCGTAAAAATCATTCGCCTTGACTGGGACTCGAACCCAGATCCCTCAATATCCGGTCGAGTGCTTTAGCCACTTAAGCTACCGAGGCGTCCTCTTAAACTCTGAAATTTTGGGGCTTTTAAAGGAACTAGATGTTATGACGAAATACCGTACATACAATGTCACATGCATTCGTAGTCGTGCGCGAGGCGCCACTGTCCACGAGGTTAAAAGCCAACTTTAAACACGTATGGTGTTTTCCCTTTGACAAATTCCAAAGAAACTGCGGGAGATGCCGCAACAGTAACTTTTAACGGAGTCATCCGCTAATGTGCATTTTAATGCAACAATTTCAGAGCGTAAAAATCATTCGCCTTGACTGGGACTCGAACCCAGATCCCTCAATATCCGGTCGAGTGCTTTAGCCACTTAAGCTACCGAGGCGTCCTCTTAAACTCTGAAATTTTGGGGCTTTTAAAGGAACTAGATGTTATGACGAAATACCGTACATACATAACGGGAGATGTTAAAAGTTACTGTTGCGGACGTTAAGACGTTAAAAGTTACTGTTGCGGCATCTCCCGCAGTTTCTTTGGAATTTGTCAAAGGGAAAACACCATACGTGTTTAAAGTTGGCTTTTAACCTCGTGGACAGTGGCGCCTCGCGCACGACTACGAATGCATGTGACATTGTATGTACGGTATTTCGTCATAACATCTAGTTCCTTTAAAAGCCCCAAAATTTCAGAGTTTAAGAGGACGCCTCGGTAGCTTAAGTGGCTAAAGCACTCGACCGGATATTGAGGGATCTGGGTTCGAGTCCCAGTCAAGGCGAATGATTTTTACGCTCTGAAATTGTTGCATTAAAATGCACATTAGCGGATGACTCCGTTAAAAGTTACTGTTGCGGCATCTCCCGCAGTTTCTTTGGAATTTGTCAAAGGGAAAACACCATACGTGTTTAAAGTTGGCTTTTAACCTCGTGGACAGTGGCGCCTCGCGCACGACTACGAATGCATGTGACATTGTATGTACGGTATTTCGTCATAACATCTAGTTCCTTTAAAAGCCCCAAAATTTCAGAGTTTAAGAGGACGCCTCGGTAGCTTAAGTGGCTAAAGCACTCGACCGGATATTGAGGGATCTGGGTTCGAGTCCCAGTCAAGGCGAATGATTTTTACGCTCTGAAATTGTTGCATTAAAATGCACATTAGCGGATGACTCCGTTAAAAGTTACTGTTGCGGCATCTCCCGCAGTTTCTTTGGAATTTGTCAAAGGGAAAACACCATACGTGTTTAAAGTTGGCTTTTAACCTCGTGGACAGTGGCGCCTCGCGCACGACTACGAATGCATGTGACATTGTATGTACGGTATTTCGTCATAACATCTAGTTCCTTTAAAAGCCCCAAAATTTCAGAGTTTAAGAGGACGCCTCGGTAGCTTAAGTGGCTAAAGCACTCGACCGGATATTGAGGGATCTGGGTTCGAGTCCCAGTCAAGGCGAATGATTTTTACGCTCTGAAATTGTTGCATTAAAATGCACATTAGCGGATGACTCCGTTAAAAGTTACTGTTGCGGCATCTCCCGCAGTTTCTTTGGAATTTGTCAAAGGGAAAACACCATACGTGTTTAAAGTTGGCTTTTAACCTCGTGGACAGTGGCGCCTCGCGCACGACTACGAATGCATGTGACATTGTATGTACGGTATTTCGTCATAACATCTAGTTCCTTTAAAAGCCCCAAAATTTCAGAGTTTAAGAGGACGCCTCGGTAGCTTAAGTGGCTAAAGCACTCGACCGGATATTGAGGGATCTGGGTTCGAGTCCCAGTCAAGGCGAATGATTTTTACGCTCTGAAATTGTTGCATTAAAATGCACATTAGCGGATGACTCCGTTAAAAGTTACTGTTGCGGCATCTCCCGCAGTTTCTTTGGAATTTGTCAAAGGGAAAACACCATACGTGTTTAAAGTTGGCTTTTAACCTCGTGGACAGTGGCGCCTCGCGCACGACTACGAATGCATGTGACATTGTATGTACGGTATTTCGTCATAACATCTAGTTCCTTTAAAAGCCCCAAAATTTCAGAGTTTAAGAGGACGCCTCGGTAGCTTAAGTGGCTAAAGCACTCGACCGGATATTGAGGGATCTGGGTTCGAGTCCCAGTCAAGGCGAATGATTTTTACGCTCTGAAATTGTTGCATTAAAATGCACATTAGCGGATGACTCCGTTAAAAGTTACTGTTGCGGCATCTCCCGCAGTTTCTTTGGAATTTGTCAAAGGGAAAACACCATACGTGTTTAAAGTTGGCTTTTAACCTCGTGGACAGTGGCGCCTCGCGCACGACTACGAATGCATGTGACATTGTATGTACGGTATTTCGTCATAACATCTAGTTCCTTTAAAAGCCCCAAAATTTCAGAGTTTAAGAGGACGCCTCGGTAGCTTAAGTGGCTAAAGCACTCGACCGGATATTGAGGGATCTGGGTTCGAGTCCCAGTCAAGGCGAATGATTTTTACGCTCTGAAATTGTTGCATTAAAATGCACATTAGCGGATGACTCCGTTAAAAGTTACTGTTGCGGCATCTCCCGCAGTTTCTTTGGAATTTAGCTAGTAAGCAATTTATCCTGTGGAAAATACAACTAACTTTTTGTTTAATTGTGGATGGATTCCACAAAGTTACACCTGAGACAACAAATATCCTTAACTAATTTGTTACTCAGTGTCCCTCCTCAATCCCTTTTCCTTTCTCCATCTTGGCCCCACCATCTGTTCCTGCCTAACTTGCCTTTTCCCATCGTTTGTGCATCATGAAGGAGACAATTTGGCACAGTTTAAAAAAATAATACACTCCATGCTGTTTTTCAGTTCATAAAACCAGCTCCAGGTTTCTAATATCTATCACATTACTGCACATCTCACATCACATCTGAGTTGTGATGGCAGTTTAAGTCAGATGTGTTGTGGCGTAGACAGCGTATAACCTGTTTCACTCGTTTTCTCGTCAGTAATATTAGAATCAATTTTAAGCATAGTGGAATATACTCATGTATATTGAAAAACACTTAATTTTTTTCCATACTAATTTATTAGAATACTTAACAAGTTCCAATGTTTTAACGTAATTAGCTTGAGTACAGCATAAACCTATGTTTAACTATGTGACCTGATGATGATATTGAACTTTGTAACCTGGGTCATGTCTAAATTAAAACTGTGGAATGACAAATTTCATTTTGAATGAATCGATACCCTAAGTCACACCTCAAACAACCAGTTATAACCATGCGCTTCCACTTCACCTGTTTCAACAGTTATGATATGCCATTGTGTTACTAAATGTGTTCTTTTATAATTATTTCTCATGTCTGGCCATTTTCCTCCAAAATATTGTCCAAAACTATAATGATTTATTTAATGTGTTATTTAAAATGTTCTCCGCATGTCTAAAATTTGGCATTGCCTTTTTAATTAAGAATTGCATTACCTTCATTTTTATATGATATTTCTTTACCCCGCATAACTCAAAGTGGTATTGTCAATAAGCTGCAGTACCTTGGCTGACTGATTTTTAGGCATTGTCTCCTTCCACTTATGACTTAATGTTCACCCTTTAACCTCTTTTATTTCCATTGTCTACAATACTCTCCCTTACACAATATAAATATTGTATTAATGAATGAATGTGAAAAACTCTCTCCATCTTCCGATAAAATTTGCAAAATTTAGCCACAGTTTCTATATTCCAACTTTTTTAAGCTCTCTAATTTTTTGTAATAATGAGATCTATGTGATTTACATACCTAATGAAACATTAAATATTTTTGTATGCAAAATGTACATATTTTTATTTCCAGAAGTGCAAACGACCTCGTATTCCTTGGCTTTGTGGGTTAACATATTCAATATCATTTCAACACTGCATACATTTCCTAATGCCTTTATCTGCACAAATCTATCATGTCTACCTTTAAGTTTCAGTTATGCGTTCTCCATATTATGGCTTAACTCCAGCACATTATCTCTCATCATGCACCATTTGTATTTTTTGAAGTAGGGGTTACTTTTTTATTAAGTGTCATTTAGGTGTTTTAAGAATGGAAGTGTGCCCTCCCCATATCAGTTATTAGCATCTACAGGTGCATGCCTAATTTGCCTTGTGTAATAATGTGAAAATAAGTTTTTCTCAAAAAAATGGATGAAATTAATTTAAATATTGTAAATCAGTTCTTTAAGTATTCATCTATGATTTCTATTATTGAAGAATTAATATATGTACAAAGTGAAAGCGCCCCTGTGTTGGATTACGGTGGTGGTCCATAGATCATCACATGTTATTATACTCACTGATTGAACCTAGTGAAATTTAGTTTAGTTTTCTCTGGTATGTGCAGGTGTAGTGCCTCCAGCTATAATCCTAAAACTCTTAATATTTTTTCTCTTGAACCAGGTGACAACTCAGATAAATTATGTCAATTGTGTGCTGGGCAATCACCAGGGCAGAAGTGCACAGAAGCAGACCCTTATGCTGGTTATGAAGGAGCATTCCGTTGTCTGGTGGAAGCTGGGGATATTGCATTTCTCAAGCATACCACAGTACACACACTTACCTCCTCGGGACTGGATTTTGGTATGTGATTATGTGCTATGTGATTTTTTCCTTCTGTCATCTACCTCTCCCACAACTTCATTCCGTACTCCCATTAATACCATATAACCATCCTTGCCTTCCTCCACTTTCTTTTCTATCATCTCATAGATCTCTTCTACCTCCTTGTCCTCATGTTCTAAAGTTGTCAAACATGCCCGTATTAGTGCAGGTCTTTGGGGGTGAGTCATCAGTGAATTCCTTTGCAAGTAGGGATTGTATATCCAGGTACTTTGAATTATTCATTTTGGGAAGATTATTTATTTATTTGCTTTCCTGCAAATATACACATTGCAGTAGTTTTGCCAAGCTACTGAACCATCTAGTCATGATACAACATAATATTTTTGTGTGACTGATGTGTATTCGTGTCAATAATTTGATAATTATCATGAGTATCTGGATGCCAATTTTCACTCTGAAAATTCATCCCAATTTTAGGTCTGGTCTGTGTAGATCCAATTTTTTGTCTGAAATTCATGAAGTAGCATTGGAAATCATTAATATAGAAGAGTACTCACCGTAATGAAACTCTCTCATAATCTTCTTTATGTTCTTGTTTGTTAAAAATATTTCACATCTCTCTCTCTCTCTCATCCTCACCTCTCAATCCCATCCTGGCAGACATTTATGTGGACAATTGGGAAAGACAATTTTTGGCTCTAAACCATCCCCTACAAAAAAATGTGTTATCTTGGTTCCAATGTGTTAACGATATCTTCTGTGTTTGGACTGGATCCGAAAGACAATTAGGCAATTTTTTGACTCTGTTAAATTCTTTAGATGCATGTATACAATTCACAAGTGAGTTGGAAACAGACGGTGCCTTAAATTTCCTGAATTTGACTGTGAAAATAATTAATCAAAGGTTTGACCTTTCCATGTACAGAAAAAAGTGTTACTCCGACCAAATTATCTACTCCACATCCAACCATCACCATTCACATAAATGCACTGCCTTTCATTCCTTGTTACACAGGATATACAATATTCCAATGTCACCACACAACAAACAAGAGGAACTCCGTATTATTAAATAAATTGCAGTCACCAACGGTTATAGGGAAATAATGATGGACAAAATGTACAAGAGAAAACAAACACAGATAGCCCAGAAATCCATGTACCACACTTCTAAACTTAACGAGCAACGATGGCGGAGAATTCCATTTCTTGACCACATTTAAATATATTATTAAATATTAAATCCTTTTGATGGAAATGTTAAGTTTCCTTTTACCCTCATAAAAATATTTCCTTTTATTTCAGTGTCTGTTAAAGAGAAAGACTTTGAGCTTCTCTGTTTAGATGGCACTCGGAGATCTTTGAATGACTTCAGGCTATGCAACTGGGGTACTATGCCATCCCATGCAGTTGTCACAACGTCTGCAAAAAGTAATTCCCTTCGCAGGAAATATTATCGTTTCTTGAAGGTATGTTGAAGTAAAAAATTAATTTCCTCTTCATTAAGTTACTTTTGTCTTGCCTGAACTTTTAGAGGTCCCACATGTACTTCCTTAGTTCACTATGATTATGCTAAATAAGCTGTGAATAATAAGTTATGTAAAAAAAACACGTTTATCAACCTGAAGAATGGTTTGATTGGTGCTGGCAGAGTTCACAAAATACTGTATTTTCCCGTCGATAACGCACACCTTATGCATAACGCGCACCCAGGACTTTGTAGTTATCATAAATTTGTTTAGTTACTGCACGCCTAGGGCTTCATAGTTATCTTGAACGTGTGTAGATGCCATGCATCAGGGTGTGCGTATATCCGAATACTAATAGATGGTAACATCCAATGAATACATGGGATCATAATTGCCTGTGGCTATATCTACCGTAACTATACAGAAGATATGAGCCAGGTGATTGAAATTAATGCCAAACAACAGAAGGATCAAAAAATAAACATTATTATAAGCCAACATAATATGCCGCCTTATTGCTTTTTCGCTATGATTCATAAGTCGAAATGAGACATAGGTTTGTGTGCACTTTTATTTGCTATACAAATTTAACTTTCAGCAAATCGAGTATAAAAAAATAAGAGAATGAATTAAATAGATTTTTCTTGGGTTGTTTGCTCTGTTAGTATTGGTGCTCAGCTGTTCTATACACCCTCCAAGTTCTATGTGAGTGCCACCCACATGGTGACTGTTTCAAAACTGAATTGAGTTAAGCTTTTGTAATTAAGAATTTTCTCAAGAAAATTACCCATGGAGAAGAAAATTGCATACGGCGATGTTTAAACTAGAAGTCATCAATTTTGCAAAAGAAAAAGGAAATCGTGAGGCTGCTGGGATTTATCCATTAATAAGGTTTTTTAATCATAGTTACGTTCTAGTTGGGAAAAGGGGATGATGTCTGGTATGAAAGACTGCACAGATTAGGGGAGGATTAAAGGAGTGTCTTATGAAGAAATAATGCCAGTGGATCCTGGAAAGTTGGCTGGGTGTCAGAGGGTCTTGTGTAAAAAATGGATTTAAAATAGCTTTAGGCAATGTTTCAACGCCAGTGATAGGAGATGAGGAATAGCTAACTTGCGAGAGTGAACTCGGTGATGTGCCTGAAGAGATAATAAATGCACTTAATTCATTTAACTGTGATTCAGGTGACCAATTTCTTGGATTCAGGTGATGTACCTCATCCTATCATATATTTATATGCACGTGTATATGATACGATGTACTCTATGTATACGTGAAGTACTATGTAATAGAATAAAGAAGTACTATGTATTAGAATATATGAAGTATAGAAATCATATGTTTCTTTTTTTCTCATGGATTTATGAGATGAAATAACTGTAACAGTAGCAGATCTGTATAAAATTGAATGCAATTAGAAAGACATGCTTCCAGGCTAATTTATTTTTGTGAAAATTTTCCATAAATTATTGTTTACATAGGTGTGTAAATGTTTGGATTTTTTCAATTTGCATTACATAATGCGTATTGTCATTTATTTTGATCATCTTAACATTTTTGTATAGATAAAGTGCGCGTTATCAATGGGAAAATACAGTAATACCTTTGCTTTTGGAAATAAATGGTGGAAGATTTAATCTATCTAATCTATCTTGATGCTACCTTTTGTTACTTATAATTTTTTATTTTGCGCTATGTTTAAAAAAATTATTTATTTTATTTGATGTTAGTTTTTGTAACTCATTCATGTAAAAACATTTTATTGCAGAAAATTGTAGAGTTATATGGTGGCACGCCACACAATTCCACTGATGTGAGAGGTTTTGGTGATACTTCAACGAGGGACTCGTTTGGCAACAATGAAGACTATGGAAGAAATTTTGGAAACTCTCGAGATTTTGAAAACAATAGAGGTGTTGATGGTCCTAGAAACTTCAATGATAACAATCTGATTAGAAACTCAAATGATATTGATCCTAAAGGAGTGAGTCCCGTTTCATACTTCCCTGATGAATTCCACATCTTTGAGTCAGCACCCAAGTACGGAACAAGGAATAGTTTGCTCTTCCAGGTATTTATACAAGGATCTCAAAATGTTGAATGTTGTGGTTTTTAAAAAAAAAAGAGTACAGTTTTTGTTGCATATGATGAGAATTGTGGAAATTGTTATTCCATAAAATTCAAAAATTTCATCTCATTGATTGAAATTGCAATTCTTCTGGGTTTTTTTTTTGCTGGAAAACAATTGTCTGGCTCCACAAGTTTGAATTGCATAAAATCTCAGAAGACTGGTAATAACACCAATCAACTTTGTGATAGTTGCTTTCATGGTCTCTTCATAATGTATGAAGACTTCATTCAAAATTGAAAATACTAAAGTGAATGCTTGTCATTATCAATCGTTATGTTCATAATTTGAAAAATTATTAATTTATTTTTTGTTTGCATGTTTTTCACTTGGAGCTTATTCCATTATAGGATACGACTAAAGATATTCACTTGTTACCGGAATCCCAGCAGACCTATAAAGGTTATATGGGAAAGTCCCTTGATCTAATCTATGGGATCAGGGATTGTCCAGTTCGTCGTATGACCCTGTGCATTACTTCTGATCCAGAGTTGGATAAGTGTGTTAAGATGAAAGTAAGATTGCAAGTTTAGTTTTATCTAATTTCTATGATTTTGTGTTTTCCTGCATCAATGTCATGCTTGTAATGCCTATAACTCTCTCTGTAGATATTTTTGTGATTTACCTAGTATTTTTTACATTTCATATACCTGTACATGTATGTCAATGCTTTATTTGTCTAAGTAGGAATATGTATTGTGCTGGTTTTCTTAAGTAATTTCCTGTTCATGTTTTTGTTGTTATTGTTGTTTGTAATTTGTCCAAATTTATTTACCGTTGGATTTTTAGATTGCATTGAAGGCTCAGCTGCTTAAACCTGAGATGAGCTGTTATAAGGCTACGAGCCAGATCCATTGCATGCGGGCTGTACAAACTGGGTAGGCCATCAGTTTACTGTGTTGTAAAAATTTAGAAACTAGCTTTTACTTCAATAGTCAACATATTGACTCGCCTAATATTAATTTTCAAGTTCTTATTGATATACGAAAGGCCCCAGAGGTAAATTAAAATTTAGGAAGAAATATAATTATTCAAAATGAGACTTCTATATTCAGGAATAGTATCGATCGGGATGCTTATTTTAAATTGTCCTCAAATCCTGTGACACATATTACACTTTGTGAACAAGAGTTGTGTATTGGGTACGGCAGTTAAATCCAGACAAATGGAACTTATGTTTAAAAGCAAATATGTTTAAAAAAATACAAATGAAAATGAAAATCCTTTTGCATTACAAGTAGTGGTATCTGTCAAGAGTAACGTTACTCAATTCAACCTCCTTCAGCTGCAATGATCACCTCCAATCTTGTCCTGAATCGATCACACACACTCTTCAAAACGGCACTGTCTCTATTTGCGAATGCTGCTTTGATAGCCGTGCTTGGAGATGTGACATTAGGGTGCCTTGTCTTATTGGTAACTCTTTCACCTACGCTGCAAACATAATAGTCGAGGGGATTCAATTCTGGGCTATTCAGGGGCCAGAACTTCTTTGATCAGAACATGTCAATGTTATCTGAGAGCCAGTTTTGGACTAAATGAGTCATCTGCTGCTGCACCATCCTGTTGAAAGACATATTGTCTCCCTGAGGCCATAGTTACCATCCACAGTTTCACAACATTCTTCACAATTTTCAAATTCACAAAAATTTGCAAACTTCCTCTGATATCAGCACCTGAGCGTTTGCTTGAATGATGTTTCTTCGCCAGGTTAGCAAAACCTTGCCCAGACTTCTCTGAAGCATGATACTTAGCCACAATATATACAGTTGATCTGGGTTACCCAAAGAATCAAGCTATTTCTCTGGGCTAACACCCACCACGAACACTTTCAATAATAGCGGCTCTTCGATTGTACTCTGCACGTAATGTAACATCTCAGCCATTTTGAGGCTATGACTGTTTACTAGATGCCTATAGCTTTCAAGAACGCCAATCGCGACCTCCAGTGGAACTACAATATGGTAGGAAATTCAAACTGAAATTTGTGTGGAGATAACCGCTACACCCTGTAAGTATTAGAATTCTCTAATTAGTAATTCTTCACCCAGATGGCATGGTAGCCTGATGTTAGAATATTTTGTTGTATGCTCAGTCCTTAGCTTAGTCAGGTTTTTCGCTCTTTAATACCTTGGTTATACTTAATTGTTTATCATTAATGTTGCTCATTATTCTCAATTTTTCCTACTATTATTCTTATTTGAAACATTTCAAGATTCTATGTTTTCATGCATAAGCCATGATCTGTAATACTTGGGTTTTCTCTAAAACTCCTGTTTAAATTTCCAATTCAGAGTTGCATTTTTCCGTTCCAAATGAAGTTGTAGAGTTAGTAGTAGAGTAATTTTGGAGTTTTATATGCTGGTAATTGAAAAAGACTGTCATTAAATCTGTTTGGGCTCTCCAATAATTCCTGCATTATGAGTTATGTGGAGGCTGCAAAGTTGTCTATAGCAGGTACCTGAATTTTTAGCAAAAGGTTCCCTTACTTTCTACATTTCGACTGCCATCTATGATGCTCTTTTGATGCTAAATTGTGATATTACAACACCAAGCATTGTAAAGTATCTGGGGAATGTGCAGTATTTTATCCTTACTGTCAATCCATGATTAAAAGAGTATCATAGTTATGAGGATATAGATCTGCCACTTTAAGATATAATTCAAAATGTTTCATTTAAAGATCATTGTGTCAGAGTTAAGGAAAGGGGATATAATCTAAACTTTTGTAATATTGTGTGATCCTAATGAAAAGGGAACTCAAATTCAGTTTTTAAATATGTAAATGGAAAGGATGTGCTATAAGAAACATGCCGACCCCGGTGGCGGCGGGGTAACGTCCTCGTCTGCCATTCCAAGGGTCGCGGGTTCGATTCCCGCCTGGGTGAGTTTTCCTCCACCTAGGGCTTGGGTGTTTGTAAATGTGACCATTGTTATCGTTGTTAATAGTTCGATGTAAAGGCCAAAATGTGCTGTTTTCGGACTAATACTGAATAAATAAATAAATGGTGTCCTTTCTTTGCATTTGATATTAATGTATCAGTATGTCTGCCATATTCAATATAAATCACATTGTGATGATAATATTTGAACTCCGGTTATGTGTATTTTAAGCAATCCAATCAGGCTTTTAGAATATTCTGTGACCCTCATGTATCCCGCTAGTTGCTTCAGTGATTATCCTAATGTGTTGACATTGTCAAAACATGAAATATATGCCATGGTGTGATTCCATGTTCAGATTTTTTTCTGAAAAATAAATATGCACCTTGATTGTCTCTATAATTTGTATATTTCCACTAAAATATATTGTCTGTTTTCAGAGTTGCAGATGCAACAGTTCTTGATGCTGGTGACGTATATACAGGAGGTTTACGATATGATCTCATTCCATTCATTGCAGAGGTGTACAATTTGGGTGCACCCGAGTATTATGTTGTTGCAGTGGCCAAAGAGGAAGATCCGGACACTGAGTTGACATTCTTGAAAGGTGTGCTATATCTCTACTATCTTTCTAGGGATACATTTCTAGTTTTGCTTCATCATTGCCAGGTATCAGTGAAGTTCCAAAAGTTTAAGAGTTTACCAAATTTTTAGGTTTTTGTAAAATTCAGAATAGGAAAGGAATTTCCCAAAAAAAATATTCTATAAGACAAAGGATGTATTTCATGTACATATTTCAGCTTAGAAATGGGTTTTATTACTCAAGACATCAAATGCAGCCAGCTCAATTTTGACAAATCCATGAGAAATACCTAAAGATCTTGAGTCATGCATAACATTTAATAAGGATTTATTTTGAACTAGGTTTCGACATTGCTTCATCATCATCAGGTGCATAATTTTGATAGGTGCAAGCGTGATAGTTTCCTTCAAGACAGCAAGGGAGGAGGTTACAGGTTGTTTTGAGGGGAAGAGTAAATGGGAACGGAAGGAACTAATTAAGGTTCGACAAAAATTGCAAAGTAAAGTAAACTCTTGATTATCTGTGTACTGATTATCTGTTTTACGGATTATGCATGCTATTCTCTTATTAGCACCTTAAAATTTTAGTAAAATTACAATCCTAAAGATATTGAAATGTAATGAAATAATTGACTTTGTAATTCCACACACACAAAGTGTGTGGAATTACAAAGTCAATTATTTCATTACATTTCAATATGTTATGCAAATTCCACAAAGTTACGCCTGAGACAACAAATCCTAAAGATAATTAAATGCTTTGAAGTTTCGTTATACTGATTAAAAAATATTTTTTAAATACCTGGGCTTTTGTAAAAGTTTTTGGTTTCACAAAATCAAAATTTGTCCCTGGTGTTTAATGTTTTAATTTAATGTGCTATCTGTCTATCCTTGCCTAATATTGTTTTCCTCTCATTCATTAGCCCTCAAAATTTCATATTTTTCTTTTGGGCAAAGAAATACATAGTTTTACGATGTATCAAATAAGTCATTAACCATCTACACTGCATTATTTTAATCAGTGTCATATGACGAATTTGAATCTGTACCCATGACCCTTTGTCAATATTCATTCCCTTCCATTCGTTTGTTTTTTCCTGGTTATGTGATAGGTTTAGTTTTCTGAGGAAAATTCATTCTGCTCTTCACACGACGATAGTTCTATATTCCCGTAAAGCTATATTTCCACCCATATAAAAATGGAAAAAGGAGTGTCTCCTCAAAAAATGTAACAGGTATTCATAGTTGTGCACATTATGAAAAAATCCCTAAGGTTAAAGCTATTGTTTGAGCACTAGGTTGTTCACATTTGACAAATTCTAAGAAACAGATGGAGATACCTCAACAGTAACTTTCAAGAGAGTCATCTGCTAATTTGCATTACAGTAAACCAATTTTTCAAAGGGTAAAAAATGTTAATTTTTACAAAATTTCTGTTTGCATATGGTATGAATTTTTAGATATCTATCTAATCAATTATACTACAAGTTAATTCATTTTTTATCTTCATAGCTTACCAGAATGAATTACCCTCAGTTCAGGGAGAAACATCATGAGGGTGTCATCTTTAGAGTTAGTGATAAATAATGTGTGCAAATGCTGGATAGATATAACCCACTGTATTTTTAAATTTATTATCCTAGTGTATCATTATTACTTGATCAATTTTATGGTAAATTATTAATATTATGGTGATGGTCATTGGATCATGAATTGAATATAAATGCATCATAACCATTTATTCCTCTTTTATATCTTGTTTTGTATTAAATTTGTATATTTTCAACAGGAAAAAATACTTGTCACACTGGTATGCAAATGGCATCTGGTTGGGTGATTCCTATGGCATATATTATATCAAATGGATGGATTAGAAGCTATGGGTGTGACTCCATTCAGGCAGCTGCACAATATTTCACAAAATCATGTGTCCCAGGAGCCATTTCATCTGAGTACAACTCGGGTGTGCCGTATGATAACATGTGTGACCTTTGTCATGGCTCTAGCAGTAATTACTGCAAGCGCGATGCCTCAGAAGATTTCTTTGGACATACAGGTAATTTTATTCAGTAATATTTTCAGATAAGTAATTATGCATCATACATTTTTTTAAGTTCCTTGAAATACCCACAGAATAATTATAGGGCTTTTTTAGCCATTTTCTTGATATTCTCATTCTGCCTAATATCTCAAAAGGGATACTTGTAAAGCAATTTGAATTTTACCTTTGATATTGTTGTGGTTGCTATTAATAGTGGTTAAGATAGAATACATATTACTCTCCCACTTGTTATTTGCTCAATGTGGTTAAGATTAGCATGCATGAGAGATGCAAGGAATTTCATTTTTTCAAATGTAGAAATTCAATCATTGAATCAAAGAGTAACCACATTGGGAAGAAAAATTCATATATGTATACCCTTGTGTATGTAATTGCAGTAATTATCATTTTATTGCTGTATAGTGACATATGTTTTTGTTTAAGGTTGGAATCATTATGTACCATACATTCCCAACATTTTCTGTGTTTTTTTTATATAGGTTATAGTGAACAGATAGTGTAATGGAATTCTTTTTTGTAGGTGCTTTTCGCTGTTTAGTGGAAGGTGGTGGGGATGTTGCATTCGTGAAGCACACTACAGTAATGGAAAACACTGATGGAAAAAGAGCCGAGTGGTGGGCTAGAAATACACTCACCAATGACTTTCAGCTTCTCTGCCCCGATGGTAATTTTTCATTTAAATATTCTATAATAAGGATAAGACTATTATTTAGCAAAATCTTAGCTTTTTTGTAGGGTTAAAACTTTGATTTGTTTCTATTTGAGGCTTATGGATTGAACAACAAGAGGCTATACGTAATTTTATGTAGTCATTTTGATGATTTATTTTGTGATTTTAGTTGAATGGTGATGTCCATAGTTGACAGTAAACCATTTCTGGGACCGTGAGGAGGGAGTATGCTAAAAAATCAATGACGTGGGTTAATATATTTATGTTTTGGCAACAATAGGTACTAATGTATACAGGTCTGTACTCTAGTCAGTAAACCATGAGATTGGTTAGGGGTTAGGATGGACAAGGGAAATGGATAGAGAGATCCCAACTTGATCAGTTATTCTATATATAGTTGTATTTTGTTATGATATCATAACCACTAAGGAAAGAATAAGTGAAAAGAGCCACCATGTTTAGTCTGAAAGCAATAGTTGTGCTGATTGTGTGGCATGGGTCAGTTGATTAATTATGCCAACTGTTAAGAAGTGCTTTCCTCCTAAACATTGTTTAATAAAAATTAAATAAGTAAATTGCCAGTTTCATTTCCTTTGCAATTTTCAAATGACATATGAGTTGCATGTAGTCTTATTTAATTTTTTAATTACTTTTTGCTAAGGCTATTTCATTTGCAAATAGTATATAGTATTTTCACCAGTTTCCGCTCTCAATGTAGCTAGAGAATGCCAAACCACATGCAGCTGTAACAATATTTTCAACCTTTTGGAAAACTGCTTCAGCACTGCCAGGGTTACAAGGGTTCAGTTCAGGGTTGCTGTTGGATGAGTCCGCACCATGTCCCCTGACACCTGACACACTTGACAGTGTCACAGCGTTGCTTAATTTTCTACCTTTATGTCTATGCATGGACTCATGGCATCTGACCTCAAGGGTCTGACATTTCACTGTCTCATCAATACTTAGCTTCATGTGTTTGCGGCTTACCCTGAAATTTGCTGTCAAATGATGCCATTGTACTTTTAAAGTGGGAGGACCACATTTGAGGCATTGAGTCATAATATTGTCTGACTTAGTGTTTGCTTGAAAATTTTGTGGCCTGTTAGATAATGCATACATAGAATGTTCACATTTATTCATTGTGTAATCATGCATTTATTTCATTTATGCCTTGTTCAAGTTCATTCACCATCACTGTCTTTTTTATTACTTTCTATGAGCTTCAAATGATGCTCAATGATCATGGTTAGTATACATTCATATTTTTTAGTCTTGTTAATGTCATCATTATTCTGATAATTTTACTACTTGAAATCTGTGGTATATATGGTCACTTTGAGATGATGCACACATTTCCTAGGGCTTGAAGAAAGTTTCCTAATTGTTTGGATGGTATAAATTCCAAAAAAACTATTTTTTAAGGGGTTTTAGCTGTTGTAAGGCTTTCATATGCTAGATTTTTTAGCTGGTGGAATTCAATCATGTATTGGACAGTGTTATTTCAAATGTTTTTTGGGAAATTGTCTGTAATTTGTTTTTAAGGCTTTATTTTTTAAGTAAAGGATGTAACATTTACTCAGTTTTTCCATGTTTTTGGGAAGTTTCTGGTGCATAGACATCTCTACCATGCTTCTCTGTGTGGGTGACATGTACCTAAATTACTCACTTCCATTGTATCATTGAATTGTTCCTTTTTATTTTTTCATGATTTTTGCCATTGCAGGCAGAAGAGCTGCAATTGCAGATTATGCAAAGTGTAATCTAGGAAAGGCAAAGGCAAATGCAATTGTTGCCCGCGGTGGACTTGGTTATAATGAAACAGAACTTAATGCATTTACCAATTTGTTTGTTTATGCACAGCAGTTTTATGGAAGAAAGTTCCAAGATGATTTCAGGTATGTAACATAATTTGAGATCCATAAGCATTACCCCTTGTATGTTATGGGGTTTGCAATATTTTTTATTCATTGTTACTCATTGTTTACCCTATGATAATACAAAACTGAATATATAAATGAAGGCTGTAGAATTTGGATAGACATTATTGGGAAGAGGAGTATGAGAGCAATGTCCATAATCACCCTTGCTTTTCTACCTATACCTGGAGGAACTGGTATAAGAGGTGTGGGAAGAACATAGCATAGGGATCAATGTAATCACTGTTATGTCAGTTTACCAATCAGTGTTATCTTACTATGCTATGATCAGATCAACATGTAAGTTGGTGGAGGATTCATAAAATCAGTTAAGTTTGCTGATGATCAAACTTTTCAAGTTCGTCAGTCTGCAAAGGGTTTGAAAGCAATGCTTGAGTACCCTGGAAAGTCAGTGTGATAGGTATCAGATGAGAATGAATGTAAACAAAACTAAGGGTATGTGATTTTCAAAGAAGACAAAGGCTAAGTTAATTGTTAAAATACTAGCTCTTAAACTGCAACAGGTGAAAGAGTACGCCTATCTTGGAAGTGTTTTGAATCAAAATGGTCGAAATAGTTGGGATATAAGAAGGTTTGTGTTGTCAAAGAAGCTCTCACCAGCGGGAAGGATTTATGGCAGGAATGTTGGTTGACGATGTTTAGAAAAGACTCATTAAAACTTTGATGTGAAGCATGGTTTTGCACAGCTTGGAAAAGTTGTTATTATTAAAGCAAGATGATAGACATAGATTGGAGAATTTTGAAATGTGGGTGCGGAGAAGTATGGAAATGGTGAAATGGACATAAAGGAAAACAATCGAGGAAGTGTTAGGCATGGTAGGGGAGGAGAAGAGATTCTTGGGAGTAATACAAAGGACACAGGAAAGATCGATGCAGGGCATTTTAATTAGCTGTGGGATGTTGAAGACTGTGATAGAAAGGAAAATGTTAGGAAAGTGAGAAAGGGGCCTAGAATAGGCGTGTTGAAGGACATGATGGGAGAAAGGAAGTATGTGGAATTTTAGGGGTGCCTATTTTGGTGTAGAATGTCAGGTTGTGTTTTGTTCAGGAGGCAAAGAAATGTATTGCTGCGCCATTGTATAGTCTGTGACCATCTAAAAGCTACTATAACCAGTAAAATACCATAATAACAGAGATAGCACTCTGTCTTTAGCACTTTATAGCTGACAAATAGGAAGTATATACACAGAAAGTTTAAAAGAGAAACTGCTGTTGAGTGCAGATTCGAATTCTGATTATATTTCATTTGGTGCCCCAATTAGAAAGGATAGCAATAATGGAAGGGAGATAGTTCTGAGAAATCTACCATTAGCACCAAATTGGAAAGTTAAATTAGAGAGCACATTAAAATGTGTCTCAAAACACTGAAAAAGTTGGAATAATTTAAATAAAATGGAAGTAATTAAATAATTTAATTAAATTAATGTTAAATAATTTAACATGTTTTGAATGTATTTGATGCTTGTGAACTGTCCGTTTGTAAAACAAACTTTGTAGACTCTTTAGACCCCCACCTCGACTCCATAATTCATGCACTTCTTTATAAATTTTCATAACATTAATACATATTTTAACTCCACCTATTCTATTGCCTGTGGACGATTTTTCAAATATGAATCAATATTACAAAATTATTATCAATGCTTCAGCATGGAAAAAAGTTATTTTATTTACTTTGCTGTGTTTATTTTACGAAAAATAATTCTGTACAATGTCATATTTCAACCTGCCCTCTCATTATCATGCCCAGATAGTTTCATCCCCTTGTTTGTGAAGCATTAAACTTGGATGTACTCTGATATAATATCTTAGCACTCTTTTTACTGATAATTAATGTTTTGATAAAGAGAACTGACTTGATTATTTAGTCTCACACACCTTAAAACACATGAAATAGGTTGTGTAATAAGTTTACCTGTATAAATTTTACTCTTTTCCAGATTATTTTATTCTGCACCCCCATACTCAGATTTGATATTCCAAGATGCCACCTTGCAGCTTCATGTGCTTGATAAATCCAAGCAAAATTACAGGTCATACCTTGGGCGCAATTTTCTCCGTGCCCGTGCTCTGGTTGATTGTTATGCTGGTGCTTGGGCTTCATCTGGATCCATCCTTCTCATTACAATGTCATCTGTTGTTCTAGCATTTGTTATAGGAATGCCATGATTGCTTATTTTCAACGTAGTATTAGGATGTCAAATTTTTTCTCTGTGATTGTTCTCGAGATCATTCCAGGTATAAGCAATTCAGGCACTAAACAGACTTTTATAGAACATTCGGCTGTTGTTAGGAAAATCGTGCTTATTAAATTGTATGAAACAGTTTAATCTTAACCATTAGGAAGATTTTGTATTTTTTATAATGTTTACCTTTTTGATTGTGTTTCTGTTAATTTTTCAATTTGTTTTTATGCAGAATGGAGAATGTTAGAACAAATTTACATGTTATAGGAAGATTATAAATAATCTTTGATGGGTATTGAATGCTCAATTGGGTACAATTGTTTAAGTTTTCATGTAAATGTCCCTGCTAAAAATGATTGTTGGAAAATGCCCAAATGAGAATTCATTTTATGCAGCTATGTATATGATAATTGACCAAACCTGGAATCAGAAACTTCAACTCTTGACTACAGGTTTGTGGCATTTTCCATTCATATTCCATTAGTTTTTAATTTGTATTATATTCATAGAATCTCATGTCTCAGATGGGAAACTAACTCTAAAATGCATATTTTTATACTTAAGAATTCAATGTCAGTATTTTGAACTATTATATTCCGTCCAAAGATCTGCTGGCATTTGTGATATTGTATTTTTATGTGTTGCATTTTACAATGTTAATATCTATTTTAATGATTGTTATGAACACTTTCTACAGTAATGTGAAATTTTGATTGGCAACACATCTATATTTAAGCGTATAAGTTTACTGATGCAATCAAGAATTAAAAGTTTTAATGTATATGATTTTTTGTATTCCGCACTGCAAGGATGACTTTGTATAGGATTTTTTTTAAATGGCATGCTGAGGTAATATATTTTTAACTTTCAAATGCTGAAGATTAAAAGCATACCAGTAATTATTTGATAATTTTCAGACAAAATAATTTTTGGCTTGCTATTAGAGAGTCCTCTTCTAATTGCTATTCGTCATTTCATGCATTAACTTTCAAATTGACATTTTTACTTGTACATTTTCCCATATCATGAAATGGTTTCAGTTTTCCAAAAAATTCTATGGATAATTGCATCTAATTTCTGAAGTCATTTAAAAGGTGGTGGTGAAATTGTAACATTTAAGTGTCTTTTAAAGTGCATTTTAATAAAAATTTTATTGTAACATCTTCAATTAGTGTTATGATAATTCTTTTGAAATAATTCCCTGTATGTACTATTTGTGTCAATTTCAATGAAAGATTTGTTGAGTTTTGTAACTACATATATAGATTTGTTCAGATATATTTTTTAGGTATTAGGAAAAAGTGGTTTTAACATCAAAATCAAAAAAAGCAGTCAATTCACTTTGGATCAGTAATCCTCAGTAATGAACCATGCATGCACATGGGATTAATGATGTAGTCATTATAGTATGTAATCTATTAAAGGTTTGTGTTAAGTGATTCCTAACATCTATTTTAATAACATTTTACACGGTCTTATGCTTTTCCCCCTATATTTTTCAGTTTTCAATACTTTTAGCTACCTTCATACCATCTGAAAAGCCAATTTTCTTTCTCCTTCCTTGCGTTTGTAACATTCTCCTTTCTGTTATGGCCTTGAATATCTCACCACCTCTCGGTATATCCTCCATCCTTTTTTATGCAGTCCTTGGATATTGCATAGCAACTTCCTCTTTCCTACCAGTATATGCAATTTTAAACTTTGCTGCTTGTCTACCACTCTGTCCTAACTCATTTTATCAATTCATCTCCGTACCATCATCTCATAAGTCACTGGACTGTATTTATTTTCTTCGCTCTAAGACTTTCAGATCCATGCAGTGCTGAGCTCCTCATTATACCACTAATCTTTAGTTAGAATTCCTTTCATCAGTTCCACACTTCTTGAGAATGCTGTTACTAATGGTCTTATAATATCCTTACAACTATGCCCAATTTCCTCCAAAATGCTTCCCCAGTACTTGAACTGTTCCATTTGTTTTTTTTATTCCGTCCTACTTGAATGTTTAATTAGCCTTCTCACTGATGAATCCTATAGTTTTAGGCACAAATTTTTGGAAATCCATGATCACAGAATAATTAAAGAACTTAACCATTCTACGTATTCCATGACCTGATTATGTTGTCTTTGCGATGAAACCGGTCGTGTTAAAATAAAAATCTGTGGAAAGGTTACTAAGTTTTTTCATTTTTTGGTGAGCCTTCTTACTCTTGAGAATCTCATTAATTGGATATAATTGTGGTTTATCATCATGCCTTGCATCTTGCATTGTTTCTATAAAGTACTCAACAGTGACGGGAATCCATTGCTCCTCTGATTAACTGTTTTGACAGCATCTGCAAACTGAAGCAAATGAATCACCTTGCCACCCAATTGTTTCCCATCCCATCTCCTTTCACTCTCAAAGCATTTTCTCCATCTTAGTGCAATGCTATTTTTTCCCGCACCTAAACCCAAAATATGAAGAAAATGTATCGATATTTGCAACCAGGATCCTTTGAGAAAATTTGGATCCCTGTCCTGTTGCCTCTTAATTGAGAAATATTGGCAAACATAATAATAGGTAAGTTAGGTAGACATTACATGTGTTGGCATTGATGCTGATGATTGTGTGATGACATGAGAGAAATGGTGATTTATTATTGAAATCCTGAACTTGCGTATTTAAAGTCCTAAGCAGTATTAATGCACTTCATTTATCTTTATCATTTGTTTGGTTTATACCAAGGTTTGCTCATAATACTGTTGGGAAAATGAGGAATTGATTGCAATTACAATGTCTCGCCCAAAAGAAGCAATGCATTAAAATTGATTGGGAATCCTTGTATTATTAACATTAACCCATGGCACAAAATATTTAATGGATATCCACCATTTACCCATGAGAGTGCACATAATGGATGAACATTTCCATCAACGAATGTTTATAAAAAAAGATAGACATCCGGTGCTTTGACTTTTTGGAGATACAATCAACACATATTTTATGAAGTGTTTTTAACCATATGGTAATTTCTTGAATTTTCTTGGTCAAATAATAATAGAAAGTGGAGAATAAATCTGAAGCCAAGCTGAATATACAATGGATATATTTGTATATCGTATGACCAAATGATAATATCCATATTTCGATATCCATCATATGTAGTCATATCTAATGAGTGCAATGGATAAACTTGTGATGGGTATGTGGTGATATTTGTTGAGCCGATAAACATGAGCCAACTTTAAGAAAAAACCAATCAACTATACGCTGTACAAATTCATTATGTAATCCATAGTTACCTGGTAGATGGATTGTAGTTAAATTAGAGGTTACAGAATGCAATAATTAATTAATATTTGAAATAAATAAGTGCGTCGGCCGATATTTTTAGTAGAGCACTGTCTTAAATTTTTATTTACAGAAAACCACTCCTAATTTAGGATTAAAACATGATCGGATATTTTTGTGAATCGTGGCGATAATTTCAGGACCGTGACCGCAGTTTTTGAATGAGCCGCCACCGTAGTTTTTGTAACTTTTTCATTGTTTGATAGATGGCATTAGGTTAGGGTTTGTATTTGTTTTCAAGCGGCAACAACATTCCAAATTTCGACACGTGGGCGGAAACCTTAAGTTAATATTTAACCTGTTTTATAGCCGGGTCATTCAATTATACTGAATTTCGAAGGTTAATTTGGTATGTGGTAGGGTGCGGGTATATTGTGGTGAAATAGTTTTGATTTATCTGTATATGTAGTACTTTTCATAATGCATTAAAAGGTGATGTTCTGGTAATGTTTTCATGTATTTTCCTTTTCTCGACCACCTGCCAGTGACGAAATGGCGTTAGCATTAACCCTAAGTCTTTCCAGTAAAAGTTCTCACCCAAAAATTGGGGAAAAGATTATTCAATATGGTACTGCAGGCTTTCGCACTTTGTACGTATGTTTTGGAATTTCGTATGGACCAACGGAAATGTGTGTTCTATAATTATAAGCTTGTTGACGTTTACTGTAAGGTGTTACTTAACAATTCTTTTAGGGCGGACGATTTAGACTTCGTTATGTATAGAATGGGACTCTTGGCAGTTCTCAGATCAAAATCCACCAAAGGTATGCCTTTTTAGTATTTCAAATGATCTTATTTCTTAGATGGTGAATTAAAATTTGGTTCTTTTGTAATTGTGATATTTATAAAAGTTTTGTAATTATTACTGTACAAATCCTCTTCCGATGAAGAGTATGTAATAGTTTTGGACTAAACATGAAATTATTTTAAAGTCCACATGAGGTCAATGATCATTCATTATCGATTCTTTTCGTTACCTGTTTCAGCCGTGATTGGAATTATGATAACTGCGTCACACAACCCCGAGCAAGATAATGGGGTAAAATTGGTAGACCCTCATGGAGAAATGTTGAATCAAAAATGGGAGGAGTTAGCAACAAACCTTGTGAATGTGGGGTAAATGATTGCATTCATATTTACGCCAGGGCGATGCTGAATCGTTATGTCGTCTTAATGCCAATTTTATTATATTATAGTGATGAAAATTTGGAGTCTGTGTTACTTGATATCATTCGGAGTGAAAATATTGAGATAAGCGAGCAGGGAGAGGTGTTTGTTGGTCGCGACACAAGGTGAGATACTTCAATGGATTATTCTATGGCTGAAGTGTTAATTGGATTACCAATTATTCATCAGTACAAAGTACCTGCCTTTAGTAGTCCTGTTTGATACATAACTATTTATTCCATATGAGTTAAACCCCATATGGCTTACCTATTTCATTAATGTCAACCTGAATCTTAATGATTCAATCAAAGAAGTGTATTCACACCGGCAAATGCCTTGTTAGTAGCCCCCGATAGCCTGCTAAAGCAATTAGCACGACTTATAAGTGTAGTTCTAGTCGAGATACTTGCAATGAAACCATATGCTTCATTAATATTTCTAATCTTTACTGTCCAGTGGGTTTTGGAGTTACTGTCACTTTCCCTTGTAATACACCCACGTTTTGTATTTAAGAATATTGCTTCTCAACCCGCCATATGCCTTACAAAAACAGTTGCAGTGTATGTACTCATTCCCTCTCCCTTTGATATATCATTTCATTTTTATGAAATATGTCCTGGTAACCCATATATCATTACGCGGGGCTTTGGGCTCCTGACATTAAAATCATATACTGTTGAAATTGAATTGTAAACACTGGCATATTCTGTCACATAATGTGTTATAAGGGACAATTGGATGAACTGGCATCCTGAAAATAAACCAGTATCCTAATTTATGTAATTAATCACTTCAATCTTATAATGTGACCCAACAAGTGACTACAGAAAGTAAATGAGTTTGGAAATTGCTGTCAACCATATTGTTTAACGACTTCTTAAAATGTAAATTCAGGAGCAGTAGTTGATATCATTTATACACATCCTGGCGGAAAATTTCCTGGTTGTTCTGTATGCTTACTGTATAACTTGTTGAAACCAGGCTCAGTGGCTTGACGAAATGTTAGAAACACTAGATTATTTTACTAGTTAAATGGAGCACTAGTTTATTGGTCTTGGATAAAATTTCAATCCTTCTGCAACCAGGGATATTTTAAGAAATAAATGAGGATAACTCGATTGACAGAAGATCACAAGATGAGACTTTTCACAGAGTTGAGTCATCTGCTGGAATAACTTGAGATCTTTCAATAACGTAGTTGTACAACATGTCACTGAGTAACCTCTGCAATGCCAAATACCACGGGAAAGGTTCTGGTTATTAGTTCTGAGGTTAGCAATGGTTTTTTCAATGTAATATTCATCATAATGTAATGTAGCATACCAAAACTATTGTGATATAAGTGTGGGAAAAAACATTTTTAGAAAATTCCGACCATTCAAGATCAATAATATGCCTGTACCAAGAAATATCAGCAGCACCAAAATACCCTCGGTCTTCATGTATTTCATTTGTTGCAAAATATATGTAAGGGAAAGAAAGTCGTTCCCAGAAAGAATGAGCCAAAATCACCTCAAGTTATTAATTAGTTCATAAAACAAATGTTTAATGTTTTATAACTTTGTCATTTGAGGTATAGGTACTCAAAATATGCCATTTTTTCTACCAATAACATCTACTAAAAATGTTTGTAGGAGTTAATAAAATATGATAATGACATCCCTTGCTCACTTTCATGAAAAAAACAAGATCATGATGTATTAATTAGTATCTTAATAATGGCACATTTTTTTACAGTTAATTCTAAGCTGCTAAATGTGAAAGCAACTTTCCTGCAAAAAAAATATTGCAATAACGGCTCTCTTTTATTTTTTTTAGGGACCACTATGATGCAGACGTAATAGTGATGTTGTTATCACATCACTATCATATCCATTTGATGGTGGTCTCAAGTGACATTATTATTATTATTGGAGATATCCACTTATACCCACACTCTGGTGGTTATTTTTTTGCTGGGTTACCCACTATACTTGGTAAAAAGTGCTCAGGAGGGCAAAAAAAGGGGCAAGTGACATTAAGTCAAGACATTAAGTATTCTCGATTTCAGCGTACCCCTTTATAATGGTTCTGTATGGTACCTTTGTAAAAGTCATCACCAATTCTACATTGCAAAATTGCGCTACCTAAATGATTCCTAGATTTTTATTGTGTAGATTCAGTTTTTAGAAAGTAAAAGTGTTCAATTAAGTACAAGGTTTCAAAAATAGGTATTTATTCAGAGGAGGAGCCAAGGCTCATTGCAGGAACAGTTTGTCCAAGTATATGTATGAGCACAAAATATAACAATTATGTGAACATCTCTGGCAAAACACACAATAAATGGTTGGTTGTAACTGACATTTACCATTTGCCTTTGATCATAACAAAGCATGTAATATGCATGATGATAAGGCATGTCCAACATGAAAATATCACCCAGGGGGTGCGGGTTCAAATCCCGGCGGTGTTGAATATTTTTCAGAGGTATCTCGATCCCTACTTGAGGTGCTTTGTGGAGGGCACTTAGAGTGAGTACGCCGTCTGTCGGATGGGACATTAAACTGCGGACCCCTTGGCGCCTTTCGTAAAGAGTAGGTTAATGCCGACGCCAGGTTTCTCTCCACCCTTCTTCCTTTCCTGTCCATCCCCTATGGCGCAAATGACCTCAGCAGTCGGTCGCCTCCCCTAAAAACTACTACTACTAACATGAAAATATGGATGCTTGTAAAAATAAAAAATCATAGTACATTAATTAATTGGAAATTACATATTGAAATGTAATGAAATAATTGACTTTATTTGATTTGATTGATTTTTTTTGGAAATTACATCATTCATGTCAGCTCTTTGTCTTAGAGTAGCATCCTATGTCTCTCTTGCAAGAGATAAAACTAAACCTTAGTTTGAAATAAAAGCATCATTTTAGAGAGATCAGTATGGTTTCTGTGGGTAGTGACTAGAGTGGCCAGATTACAAATGTTTCAGGGTATTCATTATTCAGCTTTGGGTTAGTCTCACTAGTAATTATAAATGATGGATAATTATAATAATGGTATATGAACTCATATTTCAACTTATAGTTCATGAAAATAGTATTACATTTATAAATTCAATTGTGAGTTTTGACAATTATTTACAAATTCATACTAATGTAATGGCTGGAACTTTTTGGAATGTCATTATTCACATATTGGGTATTTACGCTTGTATGATTAAAGCAATTTTCATTGTTATTTTAATTTAGTACAGGGAACTGAGAAAATAATTTTTGTGCAAAATTGGGAAAAGGGATATTTTTGTTTAACATTTCAGGTTTTTAGGGAGAGATATTTTATAAACTTAATTCAGTAAAAGGCGCACCACGTTAATGGGGGCATATCTGGCCGTGCTTGATACCAATGTGTAGTGGTAAAATAAAATCAGAACAAGTGGTCTATCTCCAGGTGGGTATTATGGAAAACAAAAAAAGTGTATAATGAAGATAATTTAAAAAAATGGCTATGATACCATCCGGTGATGGAATTTTACCCAGTCATTGTTACTAATACAGAGATATTCAGATTTATACATTATATATGTATGTCTTTAGTCAAAGATATATATTCATATAGGATTTATTTCTATTATCAGTTTCTAAGAGACTACTCATGTAATATCACTTCTTTTATATTTGAGTTTCTTTGATGAACAAAGAATCTCATTTCAAACTGATAGCATTCAGTCAAATGTAGATTTAAACTGTTGTGCTTCTCTTGTGCCATCAATTATGACCAGGCCGAGTGGAGTACCACTGTTAAATGCCACCCTTGATGGAATACAGGATTTACAAGGAGAATCAAGGGATTTTGGAATTGTCACAACTCCAATGCTTCACTATTTCGTTGATGAAACAAACAAAGGAAGAGAAATCTGGGTGAGCTCATACTTTGCAAAGCTCACCAAAGCCTTCAAAAATTTTTGTAAAGATGTAAGTACTACGTATTCATTTGTTGTTATTTCATGGTTTTGGTAGTGGTATTATAATTTTCTATCAAAACTTACAGCATTTCATGAGATCGTAGAATTACCAAAAAACTTCATCAATTTAACTCACCAGTCATGAATCAGAATTTGTGATTTTTAATTCCCTTTATTTTTTGAAAATTTGAATTTAACTTGAAGCTACCTCATCCATAGCCATATAATTTACTGTTTACTCTCCCTTCAGCCAAGAATAAGTCAATACTTAAGAAATATATTAATGTTCTGAAAATTGGATTCTTTATGCTTGGGTAGGTTTTAAAGTACAATAGGATGTCCTTTACAAAATGATCCTATTGGATGAATTATCTGCGAATGTTGGTCACGATGAAAGAAGGGAGGATGCCAAAATAAAGAAGGGATAGGAGTATGGGTGCTCATTGTTACTGTTAATATTTGTGTGCATCCAGAAAGCAGTCAATGAGGGCAAGGAAAAAAATAAATTAATGGCAAAAAAATATGTGGAAAAATATATGTATGCTATGATTTGTAAACAGCATAGCTAACTTGAAGAGAAGAAAGAAGACAAACAAAGTTACTAGTGACTAAGGATGAAGGGATGAAAAAGTTCAATGTCAAAATAAAGAAAATAAAAGCCAAAGTAAATGCTTGCAGTTGAAGTAGGGAGGGAAGATTTTTTAGTAAGACTAAGGAAAGGCATGTGGGAGCAAGTGGAAGAATTTTGCTATTTAGGCAGCAGAATCTCTAATGATGCAAGAAGCAAGAGTGGTATAATTAGTACAATGGGAATGGTGAAGAAGGCTTTCTAGCAGAAGAAACAACTCCTGATGGCTAGTAATAGTAGCATTAGTTTAAGGAAGTGATTGGTTGAGACAGATGGAGTCTACTCTTAAGGATGTGAGACTTGGATGATGAGAGAAACAGAGATTATCCAGAAGAATACTGAGAATAAAATGGTTAGCCGGTAATAAATGAAAAATAAATAGTTCTCAAAAGAGTAAATGAAGAGATAAGCCTATGGAGGACACATGCAAGTAGAATACTTAAAAATAAAAGAATTTCCATGGTAAAGATATCCTACAAAACCCATGTACCATAGCAGTGTGTATGTACTAGCAATTCCATGAAAGACCACAGTGATCAATTGGGATATGCATTTGGTAATTGTAAAGAAAAGATTTAAAAATTAAACGAAAGTTTGCAAAAGTTATTCAATAGATGCAATAACATTTAATAAATACTTATAAATTCCTTTTCATTTTTATACATTTCTAGTATTGATTTTTGGCCAATCTCTTTACAATTGTAGTTGACACATGGTAATGTGAATTTGTTCCGATTCTAATTTCCATCGTTGGTTATCATGAACAGATCAAAATTGAACGAACATAATCACGGCCATATAATGCCTACAGTTGACATTTTGTGATCTTGAATGCTCTGTAACCAAGGCTGACTGCTGCAATTTTTGGCCCTGGATTCTTATGAATGAGCTGTTTGGAAGAAGAATTAGAAAGTGAAACTCCTTGTAAATTTGAATGAAGTGATAATGTAAGTCTCTTTCATTTGTCAGTGTATGATTTTGTCATTATCAAGTCATATGATAATAAAAGTCAAATAATACGTTAAATATTATCATTGATCATTTCTTAATTCATTATGAAACTTTCAGTGCTTACATTCTGCCTAAGACTAGATTTTGAACTTATTTGCATATTATTTTAGTATTTTAAAGCCATTGTAAGGTAAAATTGATTTACAAATATATTGATTCCCATAAGTTTCTACGTAATCAAAACATCTATAGAGAAAAAGTATGTTTTTTCTGTTTTGTAATTTAGTGCATGAGGGTAGAGTAGACAAATGCCACCAAAGCCACTTATGTCAGCAATGATGAAGTACTAAGGCTAACAAATATTAACCATTAAGAAACTGAAAGATATGTGTATTGCATTTTATTAATATTGATAAGAGCATGATAAAATAGTTTCCTCCATGTTATCTTCAGATTATGCAATTAGTGAAGAGGATTTATTGTTATTATATGCCACTGAAAAATTCTACAGATTATCACTATGAAATCCAAATTCTTTACATATTTAGGCCATATTTAAAGTGGAATACAAGTATCAGAATACTAACTTTCCCTTTCCACAATTCTTGATGGCAATAGCAAAGCCAAATGCACTGATATTTGGAATGTAAACGTTATGTCTCTTACCTTATAAACTCTTTCTGCAATACGATCTCAATGTCTTCATTAACAGGAATGCTGTTGTAACACTAATTGTCATATGGTCACACTCGGTTAACAGGCAGTGTTGTGAAAATACATCATTGGTGACCCTACCATCCAAGGCTGCAACCTGTTACCAATGATATTAGGTTCTCATCTTAAAAAAATCCAGGATCTCTACAGGCTTTTAATGAAATATGTTTGAAAGTCAGGGCTTTTAATCAAGTGAATTTTTAATCATCCATCCATCCTGCTTCCCAGATCCCAAATGGCTACAGAGAAATAGTTACCACTCTATCTACATTTCATGTATACTCCGCTAGTCACACAATGTTGGGGTGTTAGTGTAAATCAATGTAGAAAGTGATTTAAAGTATTGAAGAGGAAAATTTTAATTTGTTTTCATTTGTTAATATTAATTGAGCTTGGAAAACAAAGTTTATAAATATTCCTCAGCAATGCAATGAGGGGTCAAAATTTCACAATGTGTGGTGCATAGTGATTTAGGAACACCCCAATATTTTGCAAAATTAATATACATAGTATGTATTAAAAGCACTTTATTTTGTTGGAAGAGTAGAATGACTTAATCAGTATTGGATACTTAAAAAATGAAAACAAATAATTTACTCAGCTTTAAAATTTCCTTTATTGAATAGGTTTTCTGTGGGGAACCCAATTATTTTTTGCCAGGTTAACCAACAACAATATTAACCTATCGATGCACTTGTGCAATTTTAGATCTGTGTCTGATGGTTGAATGTAAGTTTGGAAATAGATAATTTTCTTCAGTTGTAAATACTCATCTGAAGGACAACAGTATTTTCTAAAATTTCAATCTAACAGTGTAACTATCTTTTTTTCCCAAATGACTCCCATCTGATCATACTTTTTGTCACAATATTGTTTTTAGATATGACTGCTTATACATTGAGCCTTCTAGATGTGATAAATTAAACCATTTGTGAAACCACAGTTTCCATATGCATACTCTGAACAGGTTGGCCAGTGAACTTTGAATTCATGATAACCAGAAATGGAAAAACGGAAAAAAATTAATCATAATTAATTTTAATTGGTTTAAGAAAGATGAGGATGAAAAATGTGTTATTTGCTTTTATAGGGTGCATTCCAAAAGTAATGCAATAATTTTTTTTTAGTAACTTATTGGACAGATTTGCCCAAACACTTAAAATTCTTCAAAGTGCTGTCCTTAGGCCTCTACATATTTGTTTTAGCAACTCTGCCGTGACCGGTACGGGCTGGAAGGCTTCTTCGGGGACCTCTTGCAAGGTCTTTGTCACGGCTAATAGGATCTCGTCTATGGACAAAAAACGAGTTCCTTTCAGGGCTGCCTTAATCCGAGGGAACAAAAAGTAGTCTGCTGGGATGACGTCAGGACTATAGGGGGTTGGGGCAGCGTTGGCTGCTCGCGTTTGGCCAGGAACTCGTAGCGCGTTGTCGTGATGGAGTTGCCAGGTAGTGGAGATGTCTTTTCTCGTCCTGATGACCTTTTTTCGGAGTCTTTCCAGCACATTGAAAAAGTAGGCAGCGACAACCGGCTGTTCTTGAGGAACAAACTCCTTATGGACCATTCCTTTACTGTCGAAAAAGACAATGAGTATTGTTTTCACTTTTGATTTGCTCATTCTTGCCTTTTTGGGCTTGGGGGACTTGTTGTTGTGCCACTCAGATCTTTGGCATTTTGTTTCTAGGTCGTATTCAAAAACCAAGATTTCATCTCCAGTAATGACGTTGTCCTTGTAATCAGGTTCATTTTCAGTATGTTGTGAAAGTTCACTTGAAATTTCTGCTCGGTTGGTCTTTCGTGACACGGTTGGCACGCAGAGGTTAACGATAATTGACAGCCTGCCACTTCCACAGCTTGAAGAGCACTGAGACCGGTTCCGCGGCAATGCTTAGCGCCGCCCCCCCCCCCCCCCCCCCACCGACTCCAAGTGGTTGAATCCCACTTCGATTGGTAGGAGCAGTGCAGTGAATTTAATTACAATACATTTGGAAAAAACCCTATATTTACCCATAAATACTCTTATTATTCTCTCCATTGATATTACATTTCCTCTTTGTTGAAACCTGTGTGTGTATTCTCTGTTATAATTTTTGAAAATTTATATCGTGTTATACACCCATGTAACTATCTAATCAATAATAATAAATGTTATTTCTTCTAACATAAATGTTTAATATGCACCATTCATTCATCGCCGACCCCGGTGGCGGCAGGGTAACGTCCTCGTCTGCCATTCCAAGGGTCGCGGGTTCGATTCCCGCCTGGGTGTGTTTCGCTCCATCTAGGGCTTGGTTGTTTTTAAATGTGACCATTGTTATCGTTGTTAATAGTCCGATGTAAAGGCCAAAATGTGCTGTTTTCGGACTTATACTGAATAAATAAATATTTAAATAATCATTTCAAAAGAGTAAGGAGTAGTTGAGAATCTTTATTGCAGTGATGAGACTGCTCATACAAAAGTAACTCTAAACAAATCTGGAATTAGAAATCATCTGGTGTTTGGGCACATGATTTAAATGAGTATGATTCGAGAAAGTGTTAGTACCTAGTTACTTATGGACATTTTTCTTGGTAGTATTTATTAGTGACTACTTATTTATAGAATTAGGTGGCCAGGAGTGAACTTTTCTCCTAAATCTGTATATTTGCACTTATTTTGCTGATTTTTTGTATTTTCAGATTAGCATCAGTGGTGATTCATATCATCCAAAAATTGTATTTGATGGTGCAAATGGTGTAGGTTCAATTAAAATGGAAATGCTGGCTAATTTTTTGGGTGAAGAGTTTTTGGAAGTAGAGTTACACAATGCTGGTAAAGGAGCTCTTAATTTTGAGGTAAGTTGATTGAAATGCACCCTTTTTAGTCACTAGGGCTTAAATATATGAAATTTCACAGAAGACACTGTTTTAAGTGAAAGATTAATAATGACAATGAAAACTCCCGCTGGTCCAAGTAATTTATTTCATTAGCCTGAAATAATGGTTTTGATCTGCATGAAGTGCTCAAACTACAAGCATATGTAGGTAGGTTGGTAGGCCACTCTCTAGTCATATCATGTGGCTTTTAAGGTACATACCCTTCTGTAAATTTTTGCTCACAGAGGAGGTGCCAGTTAGGTGATTGCCATAAAATATTGCAGTCATTTGCCAGTCAGCCAAGAAATTTGTCATTACTGGACATATTACAGAGTCACTCTGCAGAGGTTGAAATTAAATTATCAGAAGTCAAAATTGATGAGATTCTCCTGAATTTTGAATTCTGTTATGAAAGCACAAAATATGACGGCAGGTAAATAGTTACAGGTGGTAGAATACCACATTATTTTGGTTGTAAGTTAAATGGAAATTTTTATAGAAGCAAGGGCATCAAGATAAGAAAAGTGAAACAGGATTTTAAGTTTAAAGTAAGGGGAATTGGATGTGTAAACCCAGACATATCTGTGAAGACATAGGGAGTGTAATGTTGTATGGTTGTTGCAACGGATCTTTGAAATAAGAGTAAGAGTGAAAGTATTGGAGATGTTGGACATCATTGGTATGGAGAAAATAAGTTGAGTGGGGAGAAACACAAAGAGAATGCTAGGAATGGTCAGAGAAGACAAGAATTTGTTGGGAATGTAGCAAAAGCAGATGGAGGAGGTATATAGAGAGATATGATACGCAGCAACCTGTATATAATAAATATAGTGTATAAAAGTATGCATTTAGTATATGAGCTATTTGCTATGATATGCCAAATGAATGATAGGAGGAAGGATGCTAGAGACAGTGATAATGCTTAGTATGCAGAGGAGAAAAAGAAAAATAATTGAAGATGACACGAAGTGAAGTAGAAAGTATATGAAGTTGAAGAACGAGTCAAGCAGCTTCCAACCACTTGGGTTCACACAAATTCAGGTTTCAGAATTTTAACATTGAGATTCTTACTGTCTTGATTGGTAAGAAGGGCTATATGGACTGGAAAATCATGCATATTCAAAGATTATGTAAACTTAGGGTATGCTGATTTGAGGTTGCACAGTTGAGTCGGAGATTACAGGTGTGATTGCATACTTAAGGGAAAACTGAAGATAAGTACTTGGATATGTTTTGGTGGCATTTTACGAGTGGAGATTTGCTAGAAAGTTTTTTTGTTTGGCATTAAAATAAGTCTTCGACCATACGTGTAGGTATGCTATATGTACATAACGAAAATGCTATGGTATCATTTCTATATCAAAAACCTATTGCCTGGTTACCTTTTTCATTCGATTTTTCTTTTTTGCCACTCTCATCTGCTGCTACGATTCCAAATGTCTCAGAGATAGATATTGGAATAGGAACACACAGATAAAATGAAACTAACTTGCAAATTTTCAGGTGATGAATCGCTCCTCAAGGTTGGCCTTTCAATATTTGTTGATAAAGAGGCAGAGACCCTGCGTGATTGCTTGTCTGTAAAAGGAATTCACTAATTGTCATGTAAATATTTTTAAACTTTAAGTCTCCATTTTAACTGTTTTGAGGTCATGATCTGTTACAAGTCCTGTGTTGGCCAAATATGGTTTGAAAAATTCATTTGACATAAGTTATTAAAATAATCTTGAATTCATTCTTTCTCATGTAATTATTTTAGAATTCAGTCATGCCTAACTATTTTTGGAAGAAAATTTTGCTTTCATAAAAGGTGATCTCCATTTTTTGTGAGTTTGATTGCATACTAATGAAAACTATGTTGTTTTTACTATTAATGTATGATTATGAACCAAAAGTAGTTGTAGACTAGCCAAAATTATTTTTAAAAATGTATGCAGTGAAATAGGTACATTTTACATTGTTTGAAAAAGTAGCTAATGTTAAGTTAGTCGGTAGTTTTCTCATTCTTGGTGAAAATCTTTTTGCCTATTACTGGCAGATGTTGTGCCCTCTCTTCCAGTGTTGGAGCATTAATTTACTTTCTTACATCAAATTCATGTTTTACAGTGTGGGGCTGACTTTGTTAAAGTTCAGCAGAAACTACCGAGAGGTCTTGAAGAGTTAAAACCTGGTGATAAAGGAGTTTCAGTGGATGGTGATGCTGACAGGGTGGTTTACTTTTATGTTGACGATAACAATGTTTTTCATCTCTTGGATGGTGATCGTATAGCAAGCTTAGGTAATCTGTTGACTGTATATTTGAAGTCAACTATTCATTTTTATATTTTATTGTTCTTTATATCGTGACAAAGTATTAAACATTGAAGATTTTTTATTGTTTTCAGAAATTGAGAGTTTCATTTCATTTAGATGCTATGTTTTGTCTAGTTTACCTGCAGCAAGAAAAGAGATGAAGGGTTTTGTTTATAATTTAGCAGTTTGCAAACACTCCGTAACATGAAATTGTGTTTAAATATTTCAAATTGATCATAGATGATTTTTTTGCTTAGTGGCTGGCTATATAAATGAACTGCTTCAGGAGTGCAAATTGAAATTGGATTTAGGAGTTGTCCAAACTGCCTATGCCAATGGAGCTTCAACAAAATATATAACAGAAAGTCTGGTAAGATTCTTTTATTTAAAATTCTCTTCCTTTTTTCATATCTAACATCTTTCCTTTTTTATGGGTGTAAAGGTTAAAATATAGTAATTTTAAAATTATTCTGCTTACCATCACTTCCTTCTGCATATCAGTACAATACTGTGCTTATGTGTCATGATTTTATGGTAAAAGAAAACATATTATAGTCCAAAAAACTTTCACATTTTACTGACCCAGGTTTAAACTTAATTTATTTTCAAATTTCTAACGTTAATTACAGCCTTTGAAATGAAAAGTTTCTGTTAACTTGTTATACCTAGCATTTTCTCATAGAACCAGCTAAATTACAACAAACTGGCCTTTTTTCATCTTTTATGGAATTGTTTATTGTCTTTCAATTTAAGTTTAATTCCTCTTCTATGTGTCCTCTCTTGGTCTAAATCATTTTGAGTTATACAGTGCCATACCATATGATCATGTGATTAGAATTTTTATGTGCTATTCCCCTCTTCGGGCTTTTGTTATAAATCTCTTCCTTCTGGTGAATGCTTCTTATGTAATTCTTCTCTTAATGTGTGGCTATATTTTCCATCATCTTTTAAGGTGTCAATCAATTGTGAAAACTGCTCAACGTTCTCTAATGTTTCCCTTTTCAATATACTATTTAAATACATATTATTGCATTTTGTAATTACTCTTCTTTGAAAACATACTTCTACTGCATTTCAAATTCTCACACGTGTTTGCAAATATTTTTAAGAAGTATTGTCCCAGGCAAAGTGACTCCCAGAAGCCATCAGTTGGTGGCCTGGCCCTAGCAGTAGTAGAAATTAGGGGAGTTCACTTGTACTAGTGGGGATTGTTTGGTGATTTGGTAGAGGTAGGATTTTCGGGGAAAAGGGGAGGATGGAGAGGAATCCATTGTTGGATTAGCCTGCTCTTAATCAAATATGCCATAGAATCCGCAACTTAATAGCCATCTGACAGATGATGTACTCCTCTTGAGGCACTCTTCACATTACATCCAAGAAGGGGTCGAGGATAACTTTGAAAAATTATGTCACTGGTGGGATTCAAACTGAAGCCCTTGAAGGTGGGAAGACAGTATACTATTCACCATATCAACTGAATTCCACTGGTCATATTAGTTTCTTGCTCAAGTGTATTAAGGTATTAGATATTGGTACAATTTGCTGATGTATTTTCACTTCTTTTCTGTCTTCAACCTATCGATCAACTTTTCTTTTTCCCAGAATTTCAAATCTTTTAAATATTTTCTCAACTATTTCCTGTGGTGGAATTTATCTCTCTTTACCAGTAGTTTAAAACTTATGCTTGTATTATTGCCTTTCTTTCACGTGTACATTGCCTCCAATTGTTTTCAGATATACTTCCCTTTAATCCCCAGTTAAACTTAATTCCATCTTGTCAGAGTGTTCAATGTTTTGAATCTCTAAATGCTTTCAATACCAGGAACACCTTTTTCATTTAACATTCCTGTGTATTCTTGGAATCGATACACCTTGATACTCAAGGGCTCTGGTGGTTACTTCTGTGTAGGGAAAAACATCTACTTTTATTTTTTTTAGAAAATTCCAGTAGACTGTGTCTCAACCGGAGTCAAATATTTACACCATAAGGCATTAGAAAGAGATATAGGTGTGTACTTTGAAGCAAATGGTCATGGGACAGTGGTGTTCAAAACTGCAGCTGTGGAACTGATCCAAAAAGTTGCAAATGATCAAAGGTATGAGTTTTGTTTCATTGAAGTCTTGAGTGTACTGTCCTTAATATTATCTCTGCAATTTTTAGCTTGGGGACTCATTTTTCTATTTGTTAAATCATATCACAGCCAATTAAGCCACCATTCACAGAATTAAAATTGGCAATGATCTATGAATGGGTGTGAATGGGTATGAATGGGTGGATCTATGAATGTACTTGCATTGGAAAAAAATCCTCACTAGTGTCAAACATTCTATTGAACTTTTTTTATTATTGAAATATATTGAATTCTCAGCATCTAATGTATTACGATATGCTTTCGGATGAGAAAATATTTAAATTTTACACCAAATGTTACCCATTCTTTATTTATTTTTACCTGTTAGCACCATTTGTGTCTATTCACTCATTGCAAGGGATAATTGGGAGTTACATGTACATAATGGGTTGAGAGCAATGCAGGACATTCAAATGAATGAATTATTTATTTATTGTTGACAAATGACATCCATAAATGTTAATGTCATCATTAATTTGTGATTGAAAGTTTAGATAGTAATTACTTGTCAATTGGCTCTTATTTTGTATCAGAAATGAAGAGCAGATTCAAATAAAAGATTATTTCATGGTTTTAGAAACTTTGTTGGTGAAAATGTTTGTATAATGCGTCATTTCCATTGGTGTATCCAAATCAATTATATCTAAACTGTGAAGCATATACATGTGCTTGACATTGTTGGTCAGTACCAAAGATCATATTTCATTACAGTTTATCTTCAAGTGAAAGGAAAGCTGCTGCTAAATTGGATTCCTTATTGGAAATCAGCAACCCTACTGTTGGAGATGCTCTGTCTGATATCTTACTTGTGGAATCTGTCTTAAGGTCGAAAAATTGGAGTCTTAAGGATTGGGAAGCTGCTTACACAGATTTACCTAATCGTCTGTTGAAGGTTACAGTGAAGGTAAATCAATTACCTTTACTGTAGTATGAATAAACCATGCTCTATGTAGAATATGACACTAACGTGTGCTTATGGTGAACAGAATTTTCAATCAATTTCAAGCAACGTGTTAGGATGTGATTATGAAACCAACATTTTTTTTTTGGAGGTAACATTGTGTTTTTGAAAAAGCCATTGAGTGTTTTAGAGTAATAGTTTCAGTCATTGTAGTGGAATTACTAGAAATATATAGTATAAGTATTTCATGAATGAAATATGGGCAATTCACAGGACAAAAATGCTGTTACAACTGTTGATGCGGGGAGGAAATGTACAGCTCCAGAGGGGCTACAAGATGAGATTGACAAACTTGCTCAGAGTTATCCCAGTGGCAGATCATTTGTAAGGTTAGTCTAATTATATGTAGAGTTATCATAATCATTCCACTTCCAATATGTTCACTTCCCAAAATATATTCCTTTGAGTCAATGTACCGAAAAATTTCCATCTCTCAGTTATCAAGTGGTGAGCCATTATTTTCCCTGTTGGGACTTTTTTGCATGAAACCAGCGGTGTTTGTTTTCTATGAGATGCTGAATG
The DNA here is from genome assembly GCF_022747635.1 of Hetaerina americana. NCBI lineage: Eukaryota > Metazoa > Arthropoda > Insecta > Odonata > Calopterygidae > Hetaerina > Hetaerina americana. The sequence continues at coordinate 48,145,647 of NW_027286763.1, forward strand.
AAGAGAAAAGTTTGGTCCTTAGTAAAGAAAGCCTTGTGGTCTTTATCCTGTTTTCAAAATTGCACCTGGTTAGTCCTCTGAGTACTGCCTTCGCTCGAATGGATCATGTGTAGTGGTTCTTGTCAGCCAATATTTAAATTCTTTAGTCTACAGCTCCCAATACTATGATGGTATTACAGGTACTACCTACCTCCTTACACAAAACTGTCACAATAATAATTTTCATATTTCACAGCAAAAAAACAAAACTTAATGTCCTGTAAGATATTGTATGCTTTGAAATTTCATTGGTATAAATAAACTTCTTGCTTTGTTTTTATGGTGATCGGGGCTATTTAAGCCGTGGAATTATTTATATAAATGAATGGATGCTTCAAAAGACATTAGACTTGATATAATGGCTCTTCCTTGATGTGATCACAGAAACAGGTGCCAACCATTTGTCTCTCATAGTCAACACAGAATAATTCAGTCTTCTGAATTCTGACATGACTATCCTTCTACTAGTTATGATGTGTTTTTGACTGATCTAATAATCATACTAGCCAGAATTAGATATTATATTGAGCTTTTATATCATATCTTCATGATAAAATGATTGAGTTGGCTTCCCATTATAAAACAATGTTTGCAGTGTGATAGTATGTCTCAATGGTTGAGTGCATTTCATGGCTTATTTGCCTTTTCATTGAGGCATAGTTACTGAATGTATTAGCCATAAGTGTGCCTAGTTTGCAAATTTTGTTAAAGAGAGCTGCTTTTCCTTAGATATTTTTTTTCTCTGGGCTATGTTGGAGGAAGGGACACACTCAACCCAGAAATATTTGGTGAGAAGTGTCCTCGGTATGACTCTTGAATTGGTCACAGCCGTGGAACTACTTAAGTCTGGCTCACAATTCATAATTTCTCTGGTATGGGTAACCCTACTGAGTCAAACCTTGATTGGTCTTACCAATTCCCTTACCAGTTCACTTCTAGGCACAACAGGATGTGCATTCATATCCACCTTTTTGGAGTTTTTTTTCTTCGAAAGGATTTCTTCATATTATGATAAAAAATTAATTTTGAAATAAACACCCAAAATACCAGTGAAAAGAATGTTGTCCCATTCTGAAGCTGAAATAAAATTGTCCTATTTTTGTCAGTTTGTGTTAGCACCTATGGTTTGTCCTAGCTCAGCGGCCTACAATTGGTAGTTTTAGTTCTTATTCATTGTTTTTTAGTTTTGATTTTTATTTTAGATCATTTTTCAGTACTGGTGACCATTTACATTCTAGGGCATCAGGAACGGAAGATGCTGTAAGAATTTATGCAGAATCAGACACTCAGGAGAATGCAAATGAACTAGCTGCTAAAGTAGCCATTAAAGTTTATGAAATGGCTGCGGGTGTTGGTGAAGCTCCTGTTATTCCCGCCATGTAAGATAGCATAGCAACGTTAACATGCTGTGATGAGGATTTGATTATAAAAAAGTATTTCTGTGGTCAATTCTTTTTTTAAAAGTATAAATAGCCTTGGTTACTGAAAGGATGATATGTACTGTATCTCTTTGGGGATTGGTTGCTGCTTAATTCAGTAATGTTCTACATGCGTAAATATTGGAATTACTGATAAAGGATAATATGGATTGAATCTTTCTCTTGTGTTAAAAGGATGCCTTAAGGTTTGAGGATCCTGCTACTTTTTGTTAAGACAAACTAAATTTTGAGCCTGCTGGATTTGCCTATTGGCTTAAAACATTATACTTTTACTATTATTAGTTTGATTGCTCAACAGTTGAATCTTGTTATTTTTAATGTTTCTTTGGCTCAAGCCATCTGCTTATTTAATAAAAACAAAAGCTGTTCTGAGTCTTTTATTTTAGTGCAGTACCTTAACTTGTTATTCATAGTGACGTATCATTTGAAACTTTAATTAAAAGTGTAAAAAAGAGGTAAGATGTGCCTTAGTGTAGTCTGAATGTGGCAGAGGCTTTGCTAGGTATATGATTAACATATTAGTCCTAACAAGATACTATCTACATGTATGTCTATGAATTTATTAATGTGATACCTTGCAAGCCATTGCTTGGGTGTGTGGCAAGAGGTGATTACTCAACAGACTATTTTTCACAGAAAATACTATACCCATCTTGCGTGGTCTGATGGTATTCTCATCCCTAATTGTTCGTGGCAAAAATGATGTCGTAAATCTGTTTTACATGTAATCTCTGTAATTTTATTCGAGTGATATGTCCTGTAGTATGATGAGGCTAATAATACATTTTCAAAATCATAGCTGAAGAGACCTCGTTCCAATCAATGCAAGTGGTTCCCAACCTAGTTCCTTGATTAATGTTGAAATGATACTCGGTTTATCATGAAAACATTTTACAAATATAGCTCTACACTGGACACGATCTAATTCGGCTATCAATCCAACTTCATGAGGATCCCATATACTGGTGGCATATTCTAAATCAGCCGTAATTAGTGAAAGATGACATACTACTTTAACCCTCTTGTCAAATTTCCTCGCTACTCTTCTAATAAATCCTAATTTTTTTGTAAGCTTGTTTACATATCCCCCTTGTTTGTTCCAACCTGGAGAGGTTGTGAGTAAGGGCAGCCCCTAAGTATTTAATTAAGGCTAAACTTTCTATTTTGTTATTCTTAATACAGTAGGCGTTCGGGAGGGAACTGTTCTAAATCCAAAAATTCATCACTTTGTACCTTCTTTAAATTTAATTCTAATTGCAAAGTGTTGCACTAACATTATATAGCATCAAGGTTATCTGCTGAAGCTACTTTATCCTTAGGACCAAGGGTATCTATGGAAACCATTGAATCGTCGGCAGATAAACATATCTGTTGACGATAAACCATCGAATTAATCTCCTTAAGTAAAGAGGGATTAAAGGGGTCCAACACTTCCTTGGGGAACGAGCACCTTAAGTGATTACTACTGCATTAGAATTAACACCATCTGTGGCTACCAGTAGTGAGCGAACACTTATTGAGTATTTAATCCAGCCCAGGATATTTTTATCTTTGCAATAGACTTCAAGCTTTGGGCGTAGTTTACTAGGAGGTACTTTTTCGAATGATTTCCTAAACGAGAAAACTGTCCTCGGGAGCATTTCCCTATCCCAAGCTAAACATGTCACGACTCCCTTTGTGTAGGCTAGATAATGAGGTAAAATGCTGAATAAGAGTAAATTGTACAATTATAAAGAAATAACAACTGGCTGTGTTTTGCAATTGGGTCAGATGAAACGGTTTTTTAGAATTTGGCCAAGTTTTATTTCAAAGAACCAAGAGTTAAGCCTTGAACAGGAAACACGGTACCATAGCAGTTTTACACGATCGTGCTAGGATAGGTGTATTAGAAATTTTTGAAGTGGCTGCAGCAAGTATAATTCTAATCAATTTCAAATAATTCTAAGAATAAAGGAAAATTGACAAAACATTACAATTCTCCGAACTTATATTTTCGATTCGTCTCATTTCAAGCGTTAGAAAACGTGCTTAAACACATTTACATAAAATGTTTTAGTTCACTGTAAATAATGTGCATCGGAGTGGCACCCCGATTAGAACAAGAAAAGAACTTCTGCGTTAACTAAGAACAGCTGTTTAAGTATAAATTAGGTTAAAATTGACTCGTACATCCATTTCGAATTAATCTACTGAAAAACTTTGAGAGTGCAATGGATAACCTGAAGTGAAAGGTTTCCACATCACATGTAAACGTAGATACGTTCACATTTCTGTCTAGTAGCAGAAAGATCAGGAAACTTCGCTTTACGACCGTCATTTTAAAATGGTAATTCGGCTAAACTTCCATGGCGCTGCATCCGAGCCACTTCATAGTTCATTTCGCTGGTGACAATGGCGCTTGCAAGTAGGATTGTTCGTGTCAGCCAAGCTCTAAGGGGTGTTTCTGTCAAAAAATCAAGAAGTTTCTACACTTACAGCCCAGAGCCTTCGCAGCCTTTAAACCGTCAGCCGGAATGGACTACTGCCGACGAAGCTGTGAAAGTCATAAAGTCTGGTATGTGTTATTTTCCTTGGTCCTGTCACTTGAAGGGAGGTTTTGAAAACTTAACTGGTACTGCACATCTTTTTTTTAATGTGGATTCCTCTTAATTTTTCTTTTCCGATTTAAGTATTGCAATACACGTATCAATAAACACGCCCTTTTTATTCCGTTTTATGGTATAATTAATAGCGATTTCTTGAACGATGGTAGCCGTTTTGAATCAATTTTCAAAAATATACTCGTCTCAGTTTCCTGTAGGCTCACTTCTTTATTAATGTATTCCTGTGTTTCACAGCATCCAAGATTTTCCCCTAGGCGTCAGCTGTCATGCCTATGTGCCGGGTTTGCAGGCATATCATGTGTAGGGCGTGATATTTTTGTATGTATGCTAATGAATTGCGTACTGCCCGTCCAAGGTTCGTGTATGGACTGTGCAATATGGGCAATTACTGTTGCATATTATCACTAGACTTATTATCTCACATTCTCGCCTCGGCAATGGGGAAATTGGATTGGGGAATGTGCTATCAAAGCAAGCGTGGGACCTGGGTTTTTATTCTTCTGGCTGTAGTTATTTCTCGGGTTTAGGCTGCGATCAACTTTGTGCAGTTTGGGGTACATTATAATAGCAATAGTTCCTCGGATAAATTTGTTTAATTTAGGACCCCTAGATATCCGTTTAGAGCAAGATGATACTGCGTTAACTACTCCTTCCTCGCTCCCGATCATATCTTTATTTCTTCTATCCGGTGGTGAAGTGTTGATTCGTACGAATAGACTAGAATGACATAACTGAATGAAGTATTGCACTTGACGACGTTGAAAGTGCACCCTTTAACATAACTAAATACACATCGCCAATTCTTTGGAGAGACAATACATTTTATGGGAATAATTTTTATTTTTCCCCTAGTAGAGTTAGTAATGGCAATTGAATAAACTTGTTTCACCGTCGCTCAGACATACCAGCAATATTAGCAATTGTCCACTCCCTCATTCCTAAAGCGGAGGGAAAACCGTACCAACCCTAATGAGTGATGACGATTAAATACCTGAGGAGAGTTAATTAAACTTACTCCAAGCAGAAAGTTACAGCAACGCTTAGTGTAAGAACTCGTCGCCCAGCGTATTGTAGTCATACTGATAAGATTAAGCAGTTGAGGTATTTTTCTTGGCTTCAAAGGTCATGTTTGTTCAGCGGAATTTAACTCGAATGAATGCTATCGTTTGGAAAGGAAATCTTATAAAAGCAACTTAGCCGTACCGTAAGCTGCCGATGGATTTAGTCCACATTGAAATTAATAATCGCGCTGAATTAGTTGGTCGTTTCTTAGTTTTGCATTGTGCAGCAATCCCATCTTTATTTTGTTGACTTTTGGCACAGGAAAAATGTTAACAAGGTGAAATAACAATTTTGTACTGGAATGAGATGATTTAAACAAAGTGTAATTTGTAAAGGACCCACAAACATACACGTGTTTGTATGTCCTTATGTTTGTGTGTTTATGAACCGTAAACAAAGTAATCAACCCAATGGTTGGTATGGTAGGTGATAATAGAGTTCACCCAGTACTCAGCCCGACGGCGGGTGAAATTCACACATCAGGGTAAGGGGACCAGTTGCTTTTCCTCTGCCGGTTATGGTTTCCCAGCAAGATCTGGTACCCGTAAAATCACCTAGCTTGAGCGGAGCTGCAGGTGCCCAGAGAGGCTCTGAAATTTATCCTTTTACGTGTTCTCTATTTCATTTTGTGTTCAATGCCGTCCCGTCCAAATGCTATATTACTCTTGAGCGTGCTTCTACATCACACACATATGTTGAGGCATTCCTATTTCTGTTACTTGGTCATTATTGTACGTAGTAAAAATTGAGTTCCTCAATGGCTGCAGCTCGAGCACAATGCGGAGAAATTTAGCCGCTATTCAATTATTAATGGTACAGGGCGACGATGGGGGGTGTTTGTGTGCGGTTTAGTAACACCCGGGATCCCGAAATCCCGGTATGAGTGTTCTGTCACGCTTTTTCAAGAGTTTGAAATTCGTTTGGAGAGACCGTGTTAGTAACACTGCCTCTGCCAAATCTAAAAATTCACCTCGCATGGTGTTTGAAATTTATTGTCTCAGGCGTAACTTGATGGATTTTACTCGACATATTGAAATTAGAAATGAAAAGTTGCTTCTTTCATTTCGACCTCACATGATGTAAACATCCTGGGTGACATCTTTATTTGTTGGATGCATTTTGCCATAAAATATTTTGTTGCTGCCCTACTCGGTTTGACAATAATTGATTTTGTTTTATAGGTAATGCCATTTTATTTTTCTGCTGGGTCAAAAAATTAGCATGGTTACTTCTGACCGTCTCTTAAGGGAGCAATATGGACGTTGCGGAAGAAATGTAATGGGTAATAGTCCATTTTACCATGATTAGTTTGCTGGTTATGAATTTTTTTTGGGTATATTTGATGGGCACAATGTATGCAGGTATGCATGATACTCTGTCGCCAATATTGGTTAACATATCGAAATGATGCCAACCCACCATTATTATTGGTGCTTACGACGTGATACAACCACGGAGTATCTGCTATAGAGCCTCTGAATATTTTTCAACAATGTTCATTGATTCAATGTTTATTAAATCAATGTTTATTAAATCATTGCTGCCACAGTTGTAAAATTATTCGACTGTTGATATGGATCACAGATACAATTTTGAAGTGCAGCTAGTGGAGGGTATCTAATGCCGTCCTGTCGGCTTAGCGAATACTCCAAGGTCAGTTGCAGCATTGAGTTGCGTAGCTCTCCTGTGGTTTTGCAATCCTCCATTGGTTGGCTCTTTATCGAATTTACTTAGCCAAGAAACTCACTGCGGATGAAATGCTGTTGCAGAAGCTTAATATCTGTGAAGTACTTTGTTGTGTATCTATTCCATCTGATTTTTTGCAATACATTTGTAACCTCGCAATTATCAGGCTATGGGTGATAAGGGACTTGGTCCATGGGCGTAGTTTTGAACATTACTTTGTTTGTTCTGAATTTTTATTTTGGGAGTACGCAAAAAATGTATTGCATTTAGTACATTGGAAGTTATCTTTTTATAATTGGTAACATATTACCGCACGTAATTTATCAGTAGCACTCGCATGTATTTTCCAAGAGTGCATAGTGTTCGGTATTATCCGCGATCTTAGGAGGGCACCATGCTTATTGTTTGAGTGGGTACTCCTAGAGGAAAGAGAGCTAGCAAGGAACATTCCTAATATTGTGGTGTTCTGTTCAAAGTTATGGGGTTCTCGCACTGCTTCAAACTCGACGGCTGACCGGATGAGTTTGACCTTATTTCGTTTTTTAATTTTCATTGAGAGACTTCGCGATTTGATGCAGTTGCGGGTAATTTCACTTTAATTTTAAATCAATAAGGCATCGGACATCGAGGGACCTGGGTGACCTCGAGAAGGCGAAATATTTTCACACTACAACTCTACAATAAATCCTTTTTCCATTTCTCATTCGTCCCTTCATTCCATATGTAAAGCATGCCGATACCCTTCCTAATTCCTCACTTGCCTGTCGTTCTCCCCGCTGTTAGTCTTCAATATCCCATCGCCAATCAAAATTCTCTGTATCTATCTTTCCTGCCTCTGGATTTCTCCCTCTCCTCCACTACCCATGTCTAAAACTGCCTCGTTGGTTTTCCTTTCTGCCCATTTCACCTTTTCCATCCTTCTCGGCACCCACTCACAAATGAATGTGAATAGTTGCCTAGTTCGCCTCTTCAGAATTTGTCACGTATTTAAAGTGGACATTTTGGAGTTTTGGGCTTACGTCGTACCATATATGCGTACACAAACATACTTCCGTATACATACTCATCCACGAATGGCAGGTGATAGCGCTTCCAGGCTGACTCATCGCGTCACTATTGTTACCCAGTTTTAAAGATTGTAAATCCTAATGTTTATAATGGATAACAGCCGATAACTCTCCATGGAAAAGTCAACGACTCATCTGCTCGCTTGAAAGTGCATGCCGAAAGTTGAAGTGTGGAAAAGAAAGTAAGAGTTTTATGAGCTTCCATGTCGCTCACAGATCCCAATTTAAGCTCCCAAGGAAACGTTTATCTCCATTTCACTTCGTATTAAGTGTAAGAGCCTATTAGTTACTGCATTTGGTCGGAAGCTAATTCTGTGAAGAGCTAAAATTTCGTATTCGAAAATAGTTAGAGAAATATTCCACTGGAGAAATGAAATGTATTTAAAGAGAATAAATTGATAATGCATGCGTCCAAAATCCAAGTACTTACATATGATACGACTGGGAGTATTGAATAGAGGGTGTAAACATCCAAATAATTGAACTGGCAACAAGGTAGTAGATATTTGTCGTTTATCAATGAAACCTTGGTAGGGTAGGCGCGGAGATTAAAAGTCGTGTGAATGCTGGACAATTTGAATTTTGTGATCATATTGTTCATTTAATGTGGTGGATATGGGGGGAATGAAAGAAGTTTTAATTACAATAGTTGGAGAGTTAAGTTGAGAAATGTTGGGTGATGGGAGCGAGTGATTTGCATGCTTTCTTTACAGCCACACATGAAAGATAGGCGTTTACGTAGCAAGGTCACGTTGAGACGGATACGTATGAGAGTTGAATGACGAATCAGACGAGAGATGGGTAAATGGTTTGAGAGGAAGGGGTACCCTGAGAAAGTCGTGGGCGAATGTGGTCGAGGGGACTCGAGGTCGAGAGACGAGGAATATGTCTCAAAGACGAGAGATGTGTAGAACATAGTATACATATGTCAAGAGGATAAAAATACTTAAGGCAATGATAGTATGGAGTAATGGATTAAAAGAAAAACGTTCCAAAAACACAATTAAAAATAATACCTTCTTAGCTACACTTACCTTGAAAAGAAACTGTGGTGGATGAATGTAAGAGTGGACAAGATAAGGTAAATTTTTGGGTGTGACTATCGAGGAGAATTATCTATGAAATATTGTATTCAATATAGTTATTCCACCCGTGCTTACAGAATTATGTATTGCCTTCTATGGATTTATTCGTAAAAAAATCTTAATTACGGTTTTATCCATTAAAATATTGAAACCAAGCTGTCTGCTCTACGTAGGGTCCCTTTACTTGCTATCCTGTACAAGTAAATGCGCATACAAGGCGAGGGAAAAGTCATTTTTTTTCAATAAAAATTTCAATTATCATAGAAGATGATTTCATTCACTGTAAGGTTTTATCAGTCATAATCACATACTCATACTCTGCGTAAGTTTTATCGCAGTATGTTAGATAATTAACCTTATCACTTATTATGATTAGAGGATTATTGGCCAAACTTGTGAATAGATTCTAAAGGCATCGCATCTGATTTGAGTATACTATATATATTCAATCTCGCTGTTTCCAACGTTTGGGCCTCAAAAATATTTATACAATATAGTATTTTCAGCGATATTTGCATGTGGCACATTTGCTCCTTGGTAGACAACTCGTTCGGAAAGTGTGAGGGGCCCAGTTTTAGATCGAGGATGTATTATCCGTGGAAATTTACTTATTCCATGTGTGCGTCGATAAATGTTTTCCCCTGTTTTTCCTTTCCTAATATCAATCTGTTTTTAAATCTTCTAGTGCGTTAGATAACCATTAACACTGTAGTCAACCCTAAAGGTCGGTTTAATAGGTTGTGGTAGAGTTCACCCAATACAGCGGCGTGTGAAATCCACATCAGGGTTGGGCAACCATGTGTGCCGCCGATGATTTCCCAGAAAGTTCTGGTACCCTAATAATCACACAGCTCGGGTGAAGCTCAGGTTGCCATGAGATGCATGCCCGGAAATCAAACCCAGGCCCTCCTGTCGGCAGTCCAACGCTCGAGGATATGTGCACCCCTATGACGTGTCGGATTGCGGTAATTTTTACTTTTGTTTCGTGGCACAGGATTAATTTAAGACGCACATTGCACAAAAAATACCATTCATTGGTCGTATGAAATTGACTTAGTCTTCCTTAACCCTAGTTGGAATCGGGTTGGTGCGGGGAGCTATCGTAGGTTACTAGCCGAGTTCGAATCCCGGCGGCGGCAGAATCCCTATCCATGTGTGGCCGCTATATGGGGAGCATTTCAAGTGGACTAAACTGTCCGTCTGATGGGGCTTAAAACTGTGGACCCCTTGGAGTGTTTTATTAAGTAAGAAAAGGCAAAGGCTTTAGCCGGGTTACGCTCCATCTACTACGCCCCCCATTTCTGGGTATCCTATCTTACACCACATTCCAAATGACGAAAATGGCCTCGGTTGTTTGTTAACCCTGGTAACAATTTTGTCTAAATTTCCCCCAAATAAAGACCTATATCTATCAATAACTAATGCTACTTAATCCAAGCTGTAATACCGTATTTGTGTATTTTTCTGTCCATCAGGCGACACCGTTTTCATCCAGGGTGCGGCGGCGACCCCTATTGAGCTCGTCTCGGCGATGACCAACTTCGGGAAGGCGAACGGTCTCAAGGACATTACTGTATGTCACATGCACACCGAAGGACAGGCCCCTTACACCGAACCTGATTGCCAAGGTAAGTGTAAGATGGACGTTTGTCTTTCTTCGTCAGCTAGCTGTTTATAGTGATACTGCAATGTAGCCCACCAACTATCACCAGAGGCGTGTGGCTGATAGGGAGATGTTATTTCGGATCCAAGGTGGACTACGCTCAACAATAGGGAATAGGGTAAAAAGATAAGGGAAAGGGAGCGTGTGCGAAGTGAAAGAAATGCTTCAAGAAAAGGAACAAACTTTATTGCCTAACACGTGTGTAACGTATTTTTACTCGAAGTCACAAGTTGTGTTGGCCAAGCTATCGCGGAGGCCAATGAGCAATTGAGTTTTTACGGTTGAGTTTGTTTATTTATTTGATTCATCATATTAATTACCGAAGGTAGGTGTATGTGTTTGTTAGGAGAAACTGAAAGCTTCAAATAGAGAACTCCTACGATTTTCCAAGGGACGTGAGTACAACAGCATTGGTCGTAGTGTATACCGGCAATTTCCTCAGAATTAATCGCCCTGGAATGCTAATGACCTTGAGCATATTGACAGACCGGGAGAGAGAATTTCCCTTTAATGATGCGATTGCAGATGCAGCAGAAACTGGATGGCTTAATAGGGTGTACTCTGTGAAAATTCCAAAAATATTTCTTAGAGAAAATTGTATTTTTCGTGAACGAATCATGAAAACAAAACTTTCTTATTCTATATGAACGGTTTATGCTAAAATCAGGATTTATTTGCTGAGAAACTATTTCACGCTGTCTATATTCGAAAATTTGTTTATGAAATAAGGCGCAGTAGATCTTATAATGGCGAAACCCAGCATCTTCCGTGCTTGTAACAACTCTCAGTGCTTAGCTAATTACGCAAACTCGAGGCTAGCCTCGTTCAAGACCGTCGCGCGTGACTGCGTTAATACGCGTCCTGAGATGACCTATCAAATGCACTTGTTGTCGCATTGAGATTGTTCTCCGCGACTACTACCCCTGTGCAATTGGGAGGTGTTAAATTATTTGCAAACAATTAACTGCAAAGTGTGTGTTCATGTTGAGGCAAAACGTGGACGTTTGCCTTCTTGCAAGTCGGTTGGTGCCCATTGCTGGCAAGGTTTGGTGTAAAGTGAAGTATCACACAAACTTTTCCCCCATAAATCAAGTGGTTAAATAAATTAAATTATCTATGAATATCTCCGTTTGTATGGCGTTTAAATTTGTCAATTGATGGAAAAATATAATTTATTAAATTTGCATAAATGATTCTTCTCATAGCTCAGGGCAGAGGTGAGGAGAAAGGAATATTTAAAATTTGAAATAAGTCATTTATTTGAACCATCATTTTTCGAGTTTAATATGGAAAAATTAGTAAAGTAGAATACATACTTTCGCAGCCTTAAATCAGGATTATCTTTCACTCTGTTTTATTAATACGTATGTTTTCCAAAATTTCCCCGCATTAATCCTTAGGGACCCACCCCGTAGATAAGGCTCTAGCGATGGGGTTGGTGTTATTAACGAAGAGATAAGTCCTTGCTTTGTCCTATGTACTTGTCTCTTGGTCTTTCTCGAGGGACTAACGAATCCATTGTGCCTCAAGGTGTGTCCAATTTAGTTTGTCGTTAGCTGAATATTTCTCCACATGGTCCTATCCTCTTTTTTTCTTCTATGTTGCTCCTTGATTTTCCGGTCCATTTAATCTTCAGCGTTCTTCTCCTGCAACATGTTTCGAAGGACCCTATCTGGTGAAATTTTTCGGAGTTCATTATCTCAGATACTTAGTGTCTCATGCTTGATAGAAACGTTTTGATGAAATGCTTCCTTGTTTGCGACCTCGGGTGATCTTTGTGCGTAGAAGTTCCTTCATCTTCATGAATGACTTCTTAGCCTAAGCTGTTTTTCACTTATTGTCGGTCGAACTTCTTCCATCCCATGTTTTACTCCTTCCCTGGTAGATGAAGTATTCCTTGCCCTAGTTTCTCTCCTTGAATCGTGACATCTATCTTCAGCTTCTCTCTTCCAAACGCAAGGATTTTGATTTTCTTCTGGTCGATTCTCATGTTGTAATCCTGGAGAACTTGGTTCGTAGTATTCAGAGTTACTTCGAGGCGTTCTGGCGTTTCTCCAACTGCAGCGATGTCATCTTCGAGTTGGAGCATGTCAATTCGTTCGCAATTCACCTTGACACCTTTGGTGAATAATTCTTCCACTTAATTTGTTGTATCTTCTAGATGTACGTTGAATAGTTCTGGCGAGAGATTGCACCCTTACCTATCTCTAAGAAAGTGGAATCGCATCTTGACTTCACCGTCGTCGTAGAGAGCATGTGCATTCCACATTGTTAATTTAGAGTTGGAAATAATAGCGTTTAGAAATCACATTTTCTCGGCAAGTTTTCGATCTTCGGTTGATTTAGACAATTCAAATCAAATCGAAAATTCCATTCTTAACGATCTAGTGCGATATTGTGTTACTGGATGTGCTTATGTATAGTAGTCGACCTAGATTTCCTCTTCCCAACATACTCTCCCCTCTAAGACCTCTCCCTGAAATGCACTCGTTATAATTAATGGTTTCTGGCGTAACTTTCATTTATTTATAATGCACTCGTTGTATGCCTGGTTTGGTTTTTATATCCTTTCCTCAGAGGAGAGTGGAAAATTATTGCATAATCATCGTACAGCAAAATTAAGAAATCTTGTGTGGATTTTCCGTACGCACCCCTATGAACTACAGTCATTTGTCGAGAGATTTTAAAATAAACTAGTAATCAATAAGCCTCATTTTCGTGGTAATTTTTCGATACCTTTCGCCTAGCTGATTAAAATAATTGCACAATTATTTATAATCTGTTAGAGACCCTCAAAATGTTAATTTTTTAACATCTTTGTCGGCATGCCGAACCTCATTACCTCCGAGAATGTATATTTGTGAAAAAGTCATCCGTTACTATTCCTAGCGCCTTGTCGACTTTTTTAATTTCCACGATGTTATTGACGAGGCACGGTATAGTCAAATGAAAAAGCCTGCGCAGGCTTAAAAATACCGAGACACCCTGGTGTGGGTGAAGGCCATTGGAGAAATTCGATTAATCCTAGGGCAGAACACCATTGTATTCAACCTTATGATGGGATTTTTGAATGAAAATGATTTTCTATTCATTATATTATGATATATAGTATTATACTCGTATTTTTAATTTTATTTGCAATGCGTATGCAATGGTTTTGTTTTAAGCGTTTATCATGAGGTATTTAATGACTTTTATACACATTTGAACCGTGGTAAAAAATTATCACTCGAAAATCATTCTTTTATACAAAGGCATTGCTTTGTGTGCTCCATTAGGTTCTTTTACTTAATCGATCACTACTCCAGCGTTGCTAGGATCGCACTCGTTCATTTGCATGATTTATCAGAGTTGATTATCCGTCGAATATCTGAGAGAATTCATGTTCCTTCTTTTTCCCTCTCCCACCCTCTCATCCCATCTCACTCACGATTTCCACCTTCCTCTCTCTTAATCCCCTTTCTACCGCACTTATCCGCTCCTCTTCCTCCTCCTCCTTAATGACGCAAGCGCGCACATCTGTTTCCACGAACCTTCTTCTGGCGGCCTCTTCATTGCCAAATATCTTTAGAACGTGTTGGAGCATTAAGCCTTGGCAGGTGATGCTCTCCGTTCGGTAGAGTTCTTCCTTTTATTTGGCGTGTACCTCATCACGACCATTCCAACGCGTCAAAAGTTCAGCAGTTGTGATTGTGTCAACCAAAACTGAATGAATTAATAAAAAATGAATTGAAAATACCGCAGTGGTGGTGGCATGGCCGGATGCCATGCGAAAATGTACTTATTTGGTTTTTTTTCAGCGGTCATCTTTTATTTGAACTTGGTAAATGCGGGTGGAGGAAAGAATGTATAGGTCACCAGTGAAGGCACTTGCGAGACGTTCAACTAAAGGGTTGAGGTTTATCAGGAGAATTAAGGGAATAACAAACAGCCGAGTTTTTTTTTCGCCCCACTACTTCCTAATTTTGGCATTCCTTCATCCTACGTACGTAAATAATGACATAAGATTCAGTTGGCGGCCCATATAGCTATAATACCGTCACGGTCTACTAGATAACGCTACACGTTGGGGCTTGTTCGAATTATTCATTAGGTTTCATCAAAATTTTAACTGAGACGGTGGCAACTATTATTTATTTAAATTTTATACTCAGTTGTATCAAAATAGTCATTATAATAATTGGTAATTATGCAATTTTCATTGTCATACCTTATTGTGCAAAAAATGATTTTGTGCTCTTGTTAATTTAATGCGCAATATATTTGTGGTACACGTCTCGTTGATTTTACTCCAGTAGTGTCTGTGGGAACCGTTGTATATTGAAGCAAGTTCAGTTCGCCTACGGCAACGAGGATTTAATGCGCCCCCTGCCTTGGCTTTATGGTTTCACCTGAAAAATCATTAGCTGAGACCTACTAGGATGCAATGCTATAGGAGGCTTAATGGAGAGTGCTCGTATTGTTCCCCCTACCACGTATACATTACACATAAAAATTAAAAATACGCATCAACCTAAAGGGGTGTTTGATAGGTGAAAGTAGGGGTGGCAGTTACTTCCTCTAGTAAAGATACATAACGTTATATTTTGTACAGTAATTTGGACAAAAATTATTGAACAGTCCTCGTATGTAATTTAAGGTTACAAGGTCATCGAAATAAATGGCACAGTTGGTAGGATATAACTGGCAAAAGAAGGTGGGGATTTAAAAGGGTAGCATTAGTTGACGGATGGATCCAGGAAAGGGTTTTGTTTGCAAATTTAATGGGTAAGACTGTTGGGGCGAGTCTCGAGAGCGATTGTGGGACTCTTTATCAGCGATCTCTATTGGAAACATTTCCTTAAACCTTGTTTGGATGAGCTGCCCAGTTGCAGAGATCACTTCATTAAAATATATGTGTAATCAATTCTAGATAAGTAAATGATAAGCGTAACGCAATGCCGTTAAATGTGTATATTTACACTTGACCTGCCCTTGTGCCTTTATGAGCGGCTCGAAGTAGTGGAGGAGGTCACGCCGTCGTCCATCTGAAAATAACGCAGAGGGATCGAAGCTGCCTTGTGTTCCCATTCCTCGTTCGCTGTCAAGAGATGGCTCGCAAGAACCACTTACGATGTTCGCTCGGGATATATTGATGCCAGAATCAATGCTTGGGTTTTTCTCTTCCATTGAGTATGGCAAACGAATAGTATCAATAGGCGTGGAGGAATAGAATATTTTAGTGCTCATCGTTTCCTTTCAACTCCGTAGGTATTCTCTTGGAATAACTTAAAAGAGTTCTCCCACGCCAGTTGACGTTTTGACGCGATTGTGCGTACGTAGCTCGGACCACAAAGAAGAAAGATGCCGCGACGTGTCTTCAACGTCTAGGAAGGAAGTGTGGTTTTGATGTTGGCGTAGTTGAAGATAAACCCCGCATTGCAGTGGTCGACTTTCCGCCCGCTGCACCATTTCCGAATTGGGCCATTCTGTCTGCATTCGTGCCGATCGTTTCGGGCCTCAACTATTTGCCTCATATTCTCATAGTATTTGTACTTCTATATTTGTATCCCGTAGAACCAGTCGTAATGAGCTTTTTCCTCATTTGATTCTGGTCGCGGCGGGTATCGAATGATAAGCCTCGGTTTACTCACTCGGACCGAGGGCGGTTTACTATATGTCCTCCCTCTTGACGCTCCCTATTAGTTCAGTGACCTGTATTCGGGCTCGTGCATGCAAATACAGGCGCTCTCTCACTGTTTATGTATGTATGTATATATATATATATATATATATATATATATATATGTATATATATGTACACATACATATATATATGTATATGTGTATGTATATATATGTATACATATGTGTATATATATATAAATATATTTACATGCATATATATATATATATATATATATATATATATATATATATATATATATATATATATGTAAACCGCATATGACCCTTGGACTAGTCGACTTGGACAGCGGACGTGGGTTTCGTTTGGGTGAAGTAAGGGGGAAGAAGTTTTTAAGGAAGTTATTTCATGAGAACGAACTTAAGATGTTATTGCTCTGTACGATGTTAGGTCTCACGGAAATATTTTTGCTCTTGTAAAAACGGAAGAAGATAATTGCTGCCAAGACAGTATAGATTTTATTTTTTTGGATTCCTTCTCGTGTCCATGGTCTCGACACTTGATAAAAGAATCAATAAAGTGAAGAGATACGGGTGGCTGAATATAAATCATCCGGGTTCCCATTTAATGACCGTTGACGTAGTATACTTATTATTAAAAAAACGTGGCCAGACTGAAACAGCGAGTCGTGTTTTGAGGGCTTGGAGTGTGTTGGCTTTTCGAACATTTTTGCTGTTGAAAATTGTTAGAGAAAGGGCCAAGGTTCCAGGGTTTGATTCCCTCTAATTCTTAGTCTATCTCACGGTCACTTGAGGAACATCCGGGAACTTCGTTATAAAATCGGCTCTCCCGCATCTCGGTAGAAACTTCCCAAAAATGCAAGATGCCCTAGAGATTTTTAATTCCGATTGTAGTCAGTTTATTTTACATGACGGATTAATTCATGTGACAAAGAGGCGTAGTAAAGGAAAAGTGGTTACCGTGTTGCCCTATTAATATGTATGTTGCTTTGGAAATTGACTGACTGCAGCTATTTTTCACTTTCTTTATAATGCCAATTTTTGCATAGTTCAACATTGCAAATGCCATTATGTGTGAGCATCGCCATATTTCTCGACTGCTTGGAAATAATATAGCAATTACCATACGTTACTAACTGCCGATTTATCAATGTTCAATGTGTGTAATGATTTTTTAATTATATGCCATCTTTTTCATGATTAGAGGGAAGCATTGAAGAGGCAAGTCGGCCATAAACAGG
Source organism: Hetaerina americana (assembly GCF_022747635.1). Lineage (NCBI taxonomy): Eukaryota > Metazoa > Arthropoda > Insecta > Odonata > Calopterygidae > Hetaerina > Hetaerina americana. Next base: position 48,163,178 of record NW_027286763.1, read on the forward strand.
AGTGTATGTTAGGGACAGAATTTAGGAAAGTCGAGGTCGGCTCTATGGTAAAATCTAGTGACAACAACTTCGCCCTGGGACGTCGAGTTCTGTTTTCCATTTTATCAATGTGCGCTCGAAAAATCTGTGGGAAAATCGTCTTGAAATTGAACTAATATGAGCTCTAAAATTGAATGCGTATTCCACATGCTCTCGATCACAAAAGGCAGAAATTTTAGCTGTCGGTGTGGACCTTGTAGGTATATCACGCCCAGTCGCACACAATGAGGAGTTGCTTAAAGGAATGAGTAACAAAAGTATGAATCTCTGAATGAAAAGCGGAACCGATTGATAAATTTCATTCACATGACCCCATTTAATTAATATGCTAGAAAGGAATTTCCATCGTATGAGTTTGCTAAGTTGTATCTAATATGTAAGTTGATCCGCCCACCTTTAGTGGCGTGGGAAAGTTTAAGAAGGTTTTGCTGGGGATTTAAGATCACTCCTTGAAATGTTCAACACTAAAGAAAACTGACCTTAAATAACGGAAAGGTGTTAGTCATTCTTATGATTGTTATCTACCGTAATTTGGCATGGCACGAAAGATCAGGTCTAAGATCGTGGATTCGTTGACTAATGCCAAGTCGTTCAGTTAATCCGCCTTCCTCCTAAAGCTGTTCAATTGCACACTGTTATAGCCCATCCATTCTTCCCTATCCCAATCGGTCTACCGTAAATCACTCTTCCTGGATGAAGCCTTGCTATGCTGGTTGCTGCGACATTTTTTTTAGGAATTTCTATCACTTCAACGAAGATTGGCTGTCTTTGAAGTGTAATGCCGGCTTTTACAATTTTCTTTGTAGGTTTATGATTATGCGCTTTTTTAAAAGTGTTACATGTCGGAATTTTGCGTTTTCATTGTTTCTTTCCTCGTGTTCTGAGAATGACGAATATTTTACATTTCTCTACGGTAATCTGAGATTTTTCAGCACACATATACACCCCACGCATTTCCATTTGTCCCACGGCTGCGTTTCCTCTTATTCCTACGGTTCCCTCCCCCCAAGCACTTTAACTATTTGTTTTCATAAGGGGTCAAGGACTTAGTCCGCCACGGGATTAATGTTCCGCAGTCTGTGATTAAAAACGTTCTATTGGATTTTTCCTCCAGGCAAATGTCATGTGTTAGGGCTCATGCGTTATTCCTTAGCCGTCTTAGCAATTTGGCAGTCCTGATCAGGGGTGGGCAATACGTATACATGGTGGACCTGCGACAAATAATTTAATAAATACATCGTTTAAATAATTCACGCCTGGTCCACCCAACTCTCAATAATCAACGTGGAGCCCAACTCTCGATAATCAACGTGGCCCGTAGAGTTTACATATTGCCTTCTCGTCACCTAGAAAGTAGAACATAAAGCTTCTGACCGGAGGTCCCGGGCTCGATTCCGCTTGAAATCGGTGAAAATCACACGAAATGTGTGCCTTAGTAAAGTAGGATGCTTAATTCCTACTGGGTGAGCTCTATCCACAAACTTCAAACTAACCTTCGTGTTTTTACTGTGGTTTTACTTTTATATCTTACACTGCAAGCGGGGTAGATAAAAAACCACAGATGTAGATGAAGGGGGCGTGTGGCGCGGGAATTAGATCACCAGTCATTAGAGTAGTTGTTTGTTGTGTCCAAAATTATTGGCTCATGGTGTGGTCTCGAATCGTCCGAGAGAAATATGATCACAGTTTCAGTTCTTCACCGTAACCCAACAGGTTGTTGATGAGTTGCGCATTATCGTTAGAGATATGTTGGGAAAATAGTCTGTTGGCAGGCTACTATGAGCATTCTTTGGGATAATACTCACTCTGACTTTTCCTGTTTGAAGTTGAACGTCTCGTGTAAGAAATGTGAGACTCTGTAATGACATCGCGTCTTCTTTCCGAGTTCAGTGTTCTAGCCCTACTTTACCGCGTGATTATCCCTAAATATCTGGTATGATTCTTGATTCACAATTTTTTCTTTGTGAAATATCAGGAAATTATGAGCGTAAATACTCGCACCGAATAGTCTCCGTCAATATTACTCTTTATGAATGGAGTTACCAATGATACTTTTGACTTTTCAAGCATAGTCGACTGCGTTTGCTGACATGTTGTATTGTTTTTTAACTGTATAACTTGAAACATTGTTGCAAATTGTATTGTTCGTTTTCCCTGACTTGAGCACTTTAGCATAATTTAACCAACGAAATATACTGAATGAAGTTCGTGGTTTCAAGATTGACTTTTTGGAACTTATCCATAATGGAAAGAAAAAAATACAGCTATTTATTTAAAACGTTAACATGGCTGTTTTTTTCTTACCGTATATACTGAAATCGTAATTATTCTTACTTCAAATGTTTTTATAAGGGCTTATTTTGTTGATTATATTACTGCGAACGACACCAAATGTCCTTCAGAAGAGTGCACTTTTGTTTATCGAAGAATTTGAGGCCCCATGCTCGCCTCTTCCCAATTTACGAGTACAACACTTGCTCATAAACTAATCGCAAAACCTTTCTTACGTTTCTTTAGCCAAAAAGGTGTTATTTCGTATTCTTGTATCCCAACCTCCGCAAAGTTAACGACTTGATTATGCATTCTATGCTACACAAATTGGTAAGAAGTGTAAAATACACTTCAATCGAGGCTAGAGATTGTCTCGAGCTAAATCCAATGGGAAGCGATCACGAATTCAGGAAAAGGAGTTATTTTCTCTAACCTGTCCTTATTTCGCTATCCCTTTCCACTGAAGCAGTATTTAGGATAAGGTTGATTCATTGTATGTATGGTACACATGAAATTCTCGAGAAAGATATAAGATAACTGAGGCTTAGGAACAGTCTTGAATGCATACTAAATACACATGCTATAATTAATGACCTTGCTGGAATACCTTGGATGAAAGAATGTGGAGCAGACATTCTCTACGATCGGTTCCATTGTATTAGCATCGTCAATGCGATTGTTTGGATTAATTTGTTGGAACACGCGCGGAAAGAAGCACCGTCGTTATTCCCCTCACCACGCGAACAACCTTCCTTTGACCCCGGCAGTGAGTGCTCTTGCATCTCGTAACATATGATTTCACAGTGTTTATCGGAAGTTCGCGAAGCATGCAAATCTTGGACTTTACTTCCTTTTTAGATAACAAAATTCTCCAGTTGTGTTCCATCGCCGAAAGGAGTCTTTTTATCGTATTATCAGTTCTTACGAGCAAGTCGACGACGACAGCTTAAATTGTTTGTCATTTTATAACTGTGGGCTTTTCTCCATCGGGATAAAATATCTAGAGCGGGGTGGTAGAATATTAAATTTGCGATGGGAAGTGGTTACCATCATTTTTTTAGCAAAAAAGTTGAATATCGTGATTTGTAATCGAATGGCAGGGCCTGTAGAACTCTAGCGCTAGTTGCCAATTTCCACTCTTGTCTAAAAATTGCTGAACACCGATATTTAATTTTATATCGGTACTAGTGTCCATTGCGGCCTACTGGTGTGAGCACTTGTTAACTTAACAGCGATTCCTGGGTTCAGCGAATGGTTTAATTCAGCCAAACAATCTTGACGAGTATTTTTATTCCGTCAGCATTGGGTATTTTACGACGTTGCTTATAATTTCTCCTCGTTGCCAAATTGTCTTGATGCGTATATCTCATATGTCCTTTTACGTACCCTTAGCATTTGGGATGAGGCAGTTTGGCGTCGAGACTTTTCTCAACCCCTCCCTATAGAGCCCATCATGGTAATCAACCGAAAGGTTGGTTTGATAAGAATGTGTAGGACTCAACTAATGCTAAGCCCTACGGCTTATAAAATTCACACATCAGGATAAGGGGACTGGTGTCTATCCCTCTGCCGCCTCCGTTTGAAGAGTTCCCCTGAAAATCAATGCGAATTACAGACTCGTTTGAAGCCCGGTCTCCTTTTCAATATCCGAAGGCCCTAATAACATATTCTCTACCATGACAAAGGGATAAGTATTTTTGCCCTATATATCTGTGATGTCTCTCTCATCTCATATAAGCAGGTTCTCCACTGAGTCCCTAATTAGTGTCTCCTAAGTTCAATAGATTCCTGGAAATGAATAACTGAGTGTAGCACTTTTCCACTTGATGCAATTTTTTATTTTACGAACGGGTTTCGATGTATTACATCATAACCCGGTCGTAAAATAAAAATATTTATCAAGTGGAAAAGTGCTACGATCAGTTTTTCATTATGTTTGACTTCCACGACATCACGCCTGAAGCAACTCAATTTGTTAGATTCCTGGAAAGCCCCTATCCATGCGAAAGTAATACCTAAAAGTCCTTAAAACAGCGAAGGCCGTTTTCATCCTAGAAGAATTACATTTTATCTCCCGAGGGCGTATGCTCTCGGCTTCAAAACTTCCTTCGCACTATTCGCTCCACTTTCCTCAGTTTTGGCCTCGATGAAGTACATGTTGGACTTTGGTGCTGGCTGGGGAGATTATAGATTACGTTGTCACGTATCGCCGGTGAAGTTTTGCACACCTTTTCATACTTAATTTATTCTCAACGAGCCTTAAATGCTTCATATATTGAAGTTAAATATAGACTTATTTTTTCAAATATCACGGTAAAATATAAGAAAATATGTATTTGTTTTAAAGAATTAATCCCCTTCCAAATGGTTCGTGCACTTTTGCCATCAATTAAACTAATCGCTTAGCAACCTTCAGTTCTTTGATTTCAATTTGCGAACTTCTTATTTCATGGGATGATGATAGAGAAGTTTACCGCTATCGTACTGTTTGAATGAAAATGTGGCTCGATTATCGGGTATCGGGAGCCTCTTCTGTCGGTTTTCCGCTGACATTTTACTTTATCACGCACACTTATCACGAAATGAAGGACTATCCTTTTAGAAAGACGCATCGGGCCGATTGCGGGGGCGTCGTGACTCCCCCGAGTTTCGGCCCGGCTGGGTGGGTTCGAATAGTAACACCCGAAGTATGTGAGGGAAGGGGGGGTCATTTCCTCGGCACATACACATCGTGTGGTCGAGCTATCTGTTTTCGCTTTTTCCGAGGTTTTCCATTCCTGTCTGGACATAGGGGATTTTGTTTGCGGAGCCCTCGCTGAGAGATGGAGGGAGAAGGGCATCATGCCTACGGCCTCCCTCCTCTCATCTCCTCTCCGAGACCTCGTTTCCACGGCCGACGTCGGGAAGAGCGGACCGTCGAGTGGTGTGGTGTGCACTACTACCGCCCATCCGGAGTACGCTTGTGCATACGATCTCGCCTGCTCGGTGGGCCTATAAATATTGCCTTGCGCCCCACTTCCATTCAAGTGGCGGTGCATCGAGTGACGACACATGCGTCCTCTCCCTCGCCGCCCCTCCGCGGTTCAAAGTTGACGTTTCCATGTCATCGGCTCGAGCGATGGCGCAACTTTTCTTTCTCTCACTCAAGGCTCCCTTCGCCTCTGGACGGGACTGTTACGAGGATGATAAATTATTTCTTAGCCTTGACACTTGGGCATGGTTTGTCGTTACTTGTTGTCGATTTTCCATGGTGAAGAGGTTTATCTCTTTCTCTTTTTGAGCACGACGACGCGTATTCACAAGTATTTGGGTGCCGAAAAACCCTCATTTTCCTATTAGACCTCCGTGGATTTCCGTAATGATAAATTCGGCGTCTCAAACCCAACCCTGTCGAAAAGATTCGAAGAAAATCGAAATTGAGGTGAAACTAAGTCATTTCACACACGCACATACAACACACGTATGCACATAAGCACATGTTCGTATGCATACGTACTTACGTATGCATACGAACGTGGTTTCGATGTCAGACGTCATCGGGAGTAGTACCTTAGACAGAGAGACGACTCAGCCGTGGGATAGTGTCCGCCTTTGCCTACTAAAATCTTTGACCCTGGGTTATAACAGTGTCTCCACAGTTACTGTGATTGGTTTCTTGGTGTCAAGGGCTGCGGGTTGGCTTCATAATTTGTCTCTAGAGGGAGAAGAATGGAGAGGGTAGTTTGAAGGGAAGTATGATGAGAGGTGAAAACGCGTTTTTTGACGATAAACGTTGTATGGACTAGACCTTACGGACAAGAATCTCCCAATAAGGCTATATATATATATATATATATATATATATATATATATATATATATATATACACACATATATATATACACATATATATATACATATATATATATACATACATATATATACATATATATATATATACATACATATATACTATATATATACATACACACATATATATATATATATATATATATATATATATATATATATATATATATATATATATATACACACATATATATATACACATATATATATACATATATATATATACATACATATATATACATATATATATATACATACATATATACTATATATATACATACACACATATATATATATATATATATATATATATATATATATATATATATATATATATATATATATATATATATATATATATATATATATATATATATATATATATATATATATATATATATATATATATATATATATATATATATATATATATATATATATAATGGGCCCCTACTGCTGTTCCTTCGCCGCTTCTCATGCGGGTCGATAGGTTCTATGTATTAAAAAAGAAACTGACTTTACCCTTTAGAGAGAATTTTCTGCTTGAATTTGGCTTCAAATGCACTCTCTCTGCCATTACAACGGTGGGGCAATCACAGTGGAGAGTGAACACAGGAATGTCTTCGTAACGGTCGACATGAGTAAATAAAGAAGTTCGCGCGGTAATAATAATACTTTGTATAGATGTTACCGTGGAAAAGGGTAAATAACTAAATCCAGATTGATTTCTTCATTGATTCCGTTTTAGTGTGTTTTTCTTTAATTCTTAAACATTGGCACTAGTTGGTTAGGGAGCGCATTTCGATAGCGCTGACTTTTAGGAAATTTTGAAATATTTCTTAGAGGTCCTCGCGATTTAATATCTATGAGAAAATCTGGCGATTAAGAAAGTTCATTCAATTTCCTTTCAAATGCAATTTTTCTCGATTTCGCGCTGACATTATTTCTATTGCATTTTGTAAAATAATTAAGCCTGCAAGCAATGAAAATAACCTTTCAATGATTTTCTTACGGAAGCATGTAAACTATCTAGAGTCAAGCCGGAGACTTTATGTGAGTAAAAAAAGCTTATTATCTGCGAAGTGGCGGCATTTCACAATGTACAAGGTTTGAAAATTAATAAACAGCGCTTCTCCGAAGGCAACAAGCATTTTTTATAATAGAATCATCAGAAGAACCATAAATAGATGGTCGTGAAGCTCACGTACGCCAATGTTTCGGGGTCAGGAAGTGGCCCCGGATAGAGGAAGGATCGTTCTTCTTCCTTCAGAAAATGAAAAATAAAGTTACAAATATCAACCCGAAGGTTGATTTGATAGGTGCGGGTAGAGCTCACCTATTACTTAGCCAAACGGGACGTGAAATTCATGCATCAGGTTTACTTTAGCACTTAAGTATCCTGAAAATCACCACTAGAGTGCGTGTAACACGGGTTGATTACTTACCAGACTAATTTTTACCCGCAATACTTTTCCTCCCAAGCGCGGTCGGACAACCTTAATCTGATCCCTTATCGTTCGTGGGAAAAATTACATCTTTAATCAAGCTGTTTTACCCTTAATCTCTTTAATTGTATTGAAATGATCTCACCTACGATAAAATTAGGGTTGGGAGGCCAGCTCCTTTCCCTCTGCTACCTTCGATTTCCCAGGAAGATCTAGTATCCAGAACACCGCACCACACATCAGAGATGCCACCCAAAATCGAACCCGGGCCCTTAGGTCAGTAACCCATCGCGTTTACTGCCGAAATTCAGGACGAGGATTAAGAAATTTGTGTGTAAAACCCGTGTTGAGTTCTTATCTTCGGTAGTAATAGTCGATTGACGTAGATCGATTGGAAAATCTTAAGATGGTGAGAAATCAGTAATGTATCATGTTTTTCCTGTTTTATGAATGTTGTCTTAATTATAACTTTAGTCTTATTTTAACTCTTTAGTTGATTGAAGTGGTGTTGCGCCATATTCCTCTGCATTATATTTTCACGGTTAAAAAAAAACATTTTACTAGAGCTCAAATTCCTATGCTGTGGCTCATCAATTTCGGTCCAGAGTCCGTGTGGATATTGCCTTCAGCGAAATAGTCTGAGATAAACCAATTTACGTCGTCGGTCGAGAGCCTTCACGCGGTCAATTTTTTTCTCAGTGCGTCTGTTTCTCCATTTTACGCGTGAAAAGCAGTTGGTACTATTCGTATGCTGATTTTTGTTTTAACTTTTGAGATGAGGTTATCTACTTAATGCTTGCGTCTACGGATGTTTACGAAAAAAGGACTAAAACAAAGCTAGACGCCAAGCATGGAAGGGTTTTAGAGGCATTTTCATGAAAATCTATTTATGCATCTTTCCGCTGTACGAGTAAAAATTTCTCATTGCTGTAGGCGTATTGGCTATTTTCATCTCGTAATTAAACCATCTTGAAAAGTCTTACGCATATATAATTATTATAACGATCTGATTGTTCTCAAATGTATTACTTTATTATTTTACGATCTAATAACATTATCCCAATTCTAATGTGTTCGAATTTTCTTCTCATCACCTGCTGCACATGACGTAAGAGCGCCAAGGATAATGACCAATGTGATAAAAATATCAATGGAGAAATAATTCTCCTCTTCCACAGTCAGCGCCCTTAAACCGACTATACCGAAACCGAAGTCACTATTCGCTTACTTATGTCTGCGGAAATTCCGGTAAACCTATTCCAGTTCTAATGCGTCGGCTGAAAATTTGCCATCAGGTTAATGCCGACGAGGTGGTTCATCAACTTGTGTGAATTGGAGTATTTATATTTTCAATTACCTGCGGGACTTGTTATACCTGTTAATGTACACTCGTAATAATCTGAAAATTTACCTATTAATTTAATTGCATTAAATGGGTGTATTAATATTTGTAAAAATTGAAGATAAATTCTTTTAAAACAGATATTTAGCCGTTTAAAGATTGTTTTCATCTCTAATACGCGTTTTCAATGGACCCAAATGCACGCATATAGTCTTAGTAGAACCTGAGCAATAGCGATTTGAGAGTACCTCTGAAAACTCGTCTGGGTGGATTCTATATAAATAATGGACCAGGAATGCGGAAAGAATAAAATAAATCGATTTTGACATCACAGTCTCTCGCCTCGCGAAAAATAAAAATTTGCATCTCATTCATTTCGCAATTATATCTTTGTCGAACAAAACAATTTCGTTAAATTTTTCAATATTTTCTTTTGGGTTTCACATGATGTCTCGCCCTCCTTTTTTCCGGAAATTTCTCTCTCTCGGAATATGAACGGGGTAGCCGTTCTTATCGCAAATGACGACAGTTTTTAGAGTGAGTAAGGAGGAGGATTATCTTTCCGTGAAGTGCGCCTATACACACATATATATATATAGACCTCACAAGTAGAAAAATATTGAGATGATCGATCTTGAGAACTATTTAGGTCCTATTGCAGTGGAAATTGTCATCTCACCATCCGGACGAATATTTTTCACGTCGCCGTTCAATATATGTGGGCTTATTCTGGTCTCTTTTTCAAACTACTGGAACGCTCCCTCCTACGTACGTGCTCGTATTGGATTTTAAAGCCGCGACAACATCCATTAACCCCTCCAACTACTCTGGGTTGTCAAACCAGCGTTTCCAGTTGTCATCATTTTCCTTCTCTCCGTCAGTCCCAGGCGGTTAGTAGTCGGGTACTGGCGGGAATTCACCCCGCTCCCCTCTCGACTGTCTGGAATTTGAATAATATTAATGCTGGCAAGTCGAAGTAAATTTCGGGAACCGTTCTCGGTGTGACTTAGTGGAACAGCACCGCCAAAGTGAAGAACACACTTTGTACAGTTCTCCCGTATGCTTAAATATGCCACGCGCGTTTTAAGTTAATCTAAAGAAGTGGACAATTAGAGTTCTTGTATAAAACTCGAGTTTTTATGTGCAGCGCGCATTTATAATGTCTAAATTGATAAATTCGTTGAATAACGTGGTAGTCTCTTGCGGAGTCCACTATAGCATTGTCTTTCCGTTTGCAGTTGTAGAAATTTGATAAGATTTTGCCTCAAGAACATTTTTCTCCCCCGACATCACAAGTGCAGTCGCCCACCACTCTTCGTCCACCGGATTGAACTATCCCCACGTGACTGATGTAATCTCATTGTCAAACACGGTCATTGAATTGTGTAACAGATGTTCTGAATTAGGAGATAACATTTCGGACCTTCCAATGTGTTTGCTAGGCCTATCAGTCCAGTCCAGTTTCTTCCCAAATCAATATGTTGTGTCAAGTCCATAACGTTACGCCGGAGACGACAAATCTTCCCAAATTTTTTGTGCCAATATTAGTCTCTCCACCTCCATTGCTTCTCGGAAGTGCCCGAGTTGGCCTTTTGTTTGTTGTCCTCATTTGATGCTCTCGCGTCTGGTTCGTTTTGATTGAGGGCCAGGCGAAATCGTGCAATTTCTCAGTAATAACGACTTTGTTGGAGAATTGCTGATAGGGTATCGTTCCATCTCCCAACCGCTCAAAAGGCCAGTGTGGCAATCGACGGTCATTGCGCCCGATTGTATTAGTTGGTTGAGTAAAAGGTGTTGGTGAAGTGCCAACTTCAAGGAACTCGTAAATTTGATAAGAATAAAACATCCTCTCCGCCATTCATTCCGCGCCATCATGTTGCTAAAATCCAGGCATGGGGTTATATTCGGCATTTCATAATGTTGTCTTCACGGAAACTTACGTGAAATTATAATTATTACCTTAAATACGTTCGGCATATCCTGGCGAGATGTAGTGGAAGTTCGTCATTATGAGAAAAAACAAATTTGCACTTTTCCTCAGGTATATTGGTAACGTACAACGCGTTTCTGTTCACAGAACCATCTTCAGGTACAAGATGTCTTGTACCTGAAGATGGTTCTGTGGACCGAAACGGGTAATGCGTTCCCAATAACCTTGTGTAAAAGTACAAATTTGTTTTTTGTCATAGTGCCTTAAAACCACTCTGTCCTGGAAAAGAACAGCAGTGGATGGGTTGGACGGAAAACACGGAAATAGCAAAGCACTGTGAAAAAAATATACTTTTCAGATTTTGGAGTCCTAAGGTCCCCTTATTGAGTGGTGAAGCTCAGAGACAAAGATGGGAGGAGTAAGATGTTAGGGTAGCGGAACGTTACCTATGTCGTCTTTACACTGGACTTTGAAAGAATGAGATGGTATTCCATAAAAGAGTTAAATAATGATGAATATTCAATTGTTTCCGGCTCAACTTTGTGGAAATTCATTTTAATTAAATGAAGAATACAATGTAACTTTCCACTGTCTTTACAGTCTAAGACAGTGGAAAGTTACATTTTATTCTTCATTTAATTAAAGATGAATATTGTTAAAGCTCTCCATTAGTCATAAGTATGTTACAAATAAAAACTCGGATGAGGTTTAAATTAATGTTGTTGAAATGCAATGTGAAGTGTGCTTAAGGTTAGTCATAACTTAACTGAAGGTTCTTCTCTGATGAAGAAAACTTCTGTGCTGAAGGTTATATCTTTAATTTTTTTTTCGGTTTGAGTTCCATTCTTAATCGTGCAAAACTGTCCTCCATTCTAATGGTCCATCCGTTTCATGACTGTCATTCTGGTTTGTTATCAGAGTGTTGTTGATTGGCCAAGTGTTCTGTCTTTCTAGGGCATGGATGGTAATATCTGATGTTATGCAACCTCGGTAACATTTTGTTTAATTTGGCTGAAGAGGGTATGTGCTCGTTGGAGGGCATCTTCGGAGTTGATTCTTCTTTTAGATTATCTTCTGCGTCAATTTTTCGTATATGCCACACCCTCTGTAAAAATTGTGTCCACACTTACTTTCTGGTTTACTTTCACCTCTCATAGAATAGTGAATCTTAAAAGTCGCTCTTGTTAGATGTTCTGGTCGTATGATGCGTTCTCATGGGATGATTTACTTAATTGCCAGACCTCAAGCAGTCTGTATTCTCCGTATTCCGAAGAGTGTTTTGTGATTTCTCGGCCTTAAAAAGATCGTGAACATTTTATTGTAAATTCTCAGGCTAGTGGTCGTTGGCTTAAGGGGGTCATGACCGTCGCGGTCACTGGCTTATCCAGTTTTAAGTTTTTTTGCTCATGTTCCATCTTATACGCGTCTTTATCACTTGAAGAGAATGGAAGTGGTTGGTGAAGCTCTTCGAGATACGAATGCTGACATTGCGGCCCACTTATGACTTCTGTAGCGATGGCACTTGGCGAAGTATCATTGCAAATGCACGTCCGCGTTCTTCCGCATTGTGCAAACTCCCGCGATCTTCCGCAGGTTAAACATGTGATAAGCAGTATGAGTTTCGCGTAATGTTGTGTGTTCACCCGACGCTGACACGGTTTCGATTCATGTGCAGGAACACCTCTTTTTATAGTTATGGCGCCATGAAATAGTCGCGTGTTCGGGGCACACCTTGGGGATTGGTGTTATGTAAGAACTGACGACGTTTCAGAACTTACGAAAGGTTATGAAACCAAAGTGAGCGCATCGGAATCCGAGGAGAATATGGGGCTTCAATAGCGTTCGGAATGAAAATGCTCAAGTCCATTCATGATCAAGGCACCTGGTCCGGAAGAAATTTCTGCTAGAATATTAAAGGAATTAGCTGAAGACATTGCCCCATTTTTACATATTGTTTTTTTTTTAAATCGATAGAAGAAGGCTCAGTGCCTCGCGACTGGAAGCTAGCCCATATAACTCCCATCTATAAAGGCGGCGATAGGGATAAACCAACCAATTACCGACTCATTTCTTTAACATCGATCTCTTGTAAAATATTGGAACACATTACTATCACTAACATTATGAGATTTCTTGGTAGTAGGAAAATACTAATCCACAACCAGCACGTATTTAGGAAAAGCAGATCTTGCGAAACACAACTTGGTCTCTTCATTCACGATATACTTAGATCGGGAGAAAACAACACACAAGTCGATGCAGTATTCCTGGATTTCAAAAAAGCCTTCGACAAAGTCCCACACAATAAATTGTTACATAAACTTAAATACTATGGGATCAACGAGAAAATAATTAATTGGATTAGAGACTTCTTGTCAAACCGCAAACAAATAGTAGTCATAGATGGGTTGTGCTCAACGGATAGAGATGTAACTTCGGGCGTCCCCCAGGGAAGTGTAATAGGGCCTCTTCTGTTCTTAATATACATTAATGACTTAAGCACACACGTTGGTAGCAATCTGAGGTTATTTGCTGACGACACGGTGGTATACAGGGAAATAAGGAGCCAACTAGATCGCCAGCTACTCTCTAGAGACTTAGACAATATCTCGGAATGGTACAATAATTGGGGATTAACACTTAATATAGATAAATGCGCAGTTTTGAAATTTTGGAACAAATGAAGCGAGGAACAGGATATAAACTACAAAATAGAGGGTTCATATTGACTACGGCAAATCAAGTTAAATATTTGGGGGTTGTTCTAACACCACGCCTTTCATGGGGAGCACATATCAGGACAATATGTGGATCAGCTTTAAAGAAACTTGGCTTCATAAAACGGGTGGTGGGGAAATGCAATGAAAAAGTTAAAGAGAGGTGTTATTTTGCTCTAGTTAGACCTCATTTGGAATACGCCGCAAGTATTTGGGATCCTTGGGAGAAAATTTAGCTTAAAGAATTAGATAAAGTCCAGAGAAAATCCGCTAGATTCGTTAAAAATTGTTATGATAAAAACACAAGTGTGACAGATCTCTTAGGGGATTTAGGCTGGGAACCACTTGAAGTGCGGAGAGAACAAGCGAGGCTTAGACTTTTAGAAAGGTTCAGAACAAACGAGTTTAACTATGACACTGAAGGAATTATAATGGCCCCACACTACTTAGGTAGATCAGACCACAAAGATAAACTAAGGGAGATAGATTCCAGGACAGATCGGTACAAATACTCATTCTTTCCCCGAACAATCAGAAATCATAATAGTAAGAAACGGAAGTCACTTTAGAAATATTGAAAACATTGAATTTACAAGTCGGTCCTAACACCCCCCGCCACACGCCCTTGCGGCGGCTTGCGGGGTATTAAGTAGATGTAGATGATATCTCGCAAAACAAATAGTTCAAAAAATGTTTAATGCTTCTACTTTCGCTATAATTTGCGATGAGGTGTATGATAATTAAATATACGGAGATATTGAAATTGAAAAAAAACTAAATTGGCTTTTTCACGTGGAAAATTTATTTACGACGTAGGTTTCGTTGCAGTATAACATCTTCACGTCTCTCATGAAACTCACGAATTCTAGGTCGTCAATAAATTTTCTATGTGGAAAAGTCAAGTTAGTTAGTTTTCATTTTCGATATGAAGATTTTACACCAAGTGACGCGAGAAACAGTTTTATTTGTGAAAACTAAGATAAGTACGAGAGTGCTTGCAAGATGAAGAATGTCGTAGTTGATATCTCAAGTAACCCGTTGTGGCATGGCTGACATTTGACATTTCGTCACCTTCTCTCTTTGCTTACCCTTAAAACTAGGTTACTATCAGTATGTAATCGAGTAGGAATATTTATTTCCTTCCTTCAAATCAAATCAATAAGACTCCTTCAAAGGTAAACGCCTCCATTTGTACTGCTCCTGAACTTGATCGTTTAGAGTAGCACCCATCCCATTAAATAGCAACTTGTGAAAGCCGTTGCAAATAAATTTGCAACAGTAAAATATTGTAAATTGTTGCATGCACTGTTGTTATGTTATATGATGATTATGTTTAGGTAGATGGCATCATCATTAAAATAAACAACATTATGACTTATGAGTAATGTTTTATTATATACAAGTACAATTAATTGACAGCAAACAAATGTTGAAAATTTCTACAGTAAATATAATTTGTACTTGATAGTAATACCTGTAAGGTGATCGGATATTCAGCTGCTCGCAAGTAAATCACCCTCCATCTTTGACAGCATCTATTAAATTTTCCATCAGTAATATTTATCGAAGCGCGCAGTAATTGCATGAAGCTTTGCTCGATTCTCGATTTTTTTCCGAAATGTCTCTTAAATATTCGTATGTTCGCAGTCTTTCAATTCAGCGAACAAAATCGCTGTCACCATTCACCCGAATGTTAAGCTGGTTTTGATCGAGTTTCGGTACGGATCGCGAGTTGTACGAACTAATCGTGGTTTATTTGAAACATGGTCTTTTAGTTTGACGGTCCGCAATCGGCATACGAGATGCGTTCAAGGTTTATAAGGTTTTGTGATGAAATACTTACACCATAAAGTTGAAACTTCTGTTATTTTTCAGCATGGCGCCATGTTTCCATGGCCGCCGAAAACTTGCCCTCCGGAAAAACCTGATGGTCCGTGGCCGAGGCTTCTTCGGTTCGATGTCACGATTTTCGGCCTTCTTTGAACTTCCACGAATTTATGAATAAATAGTTTTCACATCCAGAACACCCTGACTACATGTCTCGCACTGATGACGATGAATTTCGATTGGAGTTTTCTGTTTACTCCCAATCCTGAGAAAAATTGGTTACACTCGGGACTTGAACGTACCCCATAATGATAAGAATATTTAGGTATTTGATGTATTGAAAGCTCTTGAGCAGTATGGGCTGATAAATGTATCTTTATTAATTTCAACCACAGGTTTCGAGATCTTTTAGGATAATAATTGGTTTTTCCATTCATTCTCGGTCTTTAAGCATTGTGTATAATTCTTTCTCTGTCTGTGTTTGGATAATTTAAGTTGTTTTTTAAGGTCTTGTTACGCTGTTATAATTAAGCATCTCATTAATATTTGTGCTTCCGTTTCGCCTCTAACCCAAAAATAGCCTACTTTGCATAGCATGCTACCATGAAGAAAAGACGCTTTATAGTGGGGTTTTGAAATTCAATGAAGGTTGTTTTGAGTATTAATTATAATGGTTATATACCAAGGAGTTTACTACGTTAATCAGTTTTCTTTAATTAGTTTTTCTACCGACCTCTTGCTATGACCTTTAGTCATAGCAAGAGGTCGGTAGAAATAATAGTCCTAATAGTCCTTTATTTGCAAAACTCATGAAGTATTACATAATAATTTGACATCAGAGAGGATTACCTCCAGCAGGAGAAATGCTAAAATATTCAGGATTTTTGAAACATCGGTGAAAATGTCGCAATTTGCATACATCACAAAGGTGACTTGGAAGAGTCAATTTTCGTATCCAGCTTAATCAGCGACAGATTCAGGTATTCGTTTTCACCGTGCTATCGTACAAACACCGTGCTATCAGTTAAAAATATATATTCGGGAAAAGTTGGAGTCGGGTCAGGGCTGGTGTAGTGATAAGAGTTTTCCTGATTAAAGTGTTCGTGGGTTGATTATCTTAAGGCGAAATTAAGTCCCCTTCTCCCGCCTCGGTGCCCGCGGTCTACCCATTGACCTTTTTCTAGCGTCATAATTCTCTTCTGCTCCATCTCCACTCTTAGGAAAACCGTAAACCTCTTAGAAGTGTTTGCGTAACAACCGGTAGCCCCCTTGGAGGACACCGACGTACACGGAAATGCTTTTCTTTTGGTAAAATTTCAAAATTTCGGAATAGAAAGGTGAGGGTACAGTTTTTTATGGAAAGTATCCTCATTAGCCCTTAACTGCATTTCTCGTAAATCCTTCGTTCCTACATTCACCTTTGGGGGCTTACTAGTGAACCAGCAGAAAATTAGTAGGTTTGGTAGAATTTGTTCGATGCGAGCACAGGAATTCTTGAATGGGGAAATATTTTGGGGCAAGCGGTCATGGCTAGTGAAACTTTAATTAAAAAGGCACGAAGTAGTTATAGTTCAATCATTCCGTTCGTCTAGCTTTCAGAAAAATTACTTTCTTTCACGTGGCCAAACCAGCGAAGCATCCTTCTTCCATTCTTGTCTCTGTCCGTTTCATCCAATCCTCATCCTAACTCGACGTACTCATCCCTTACTCAATTTCTCCTAGTTTTAACATAAACGCTCCTTATGCGCTCCATATTTAATTTAATAAAATGGCAGATTGGGTGACAAAAAATGGGATGGATATTAATGTTAACAAATGCAAATCAATCACTTTTAGCAATAAGGTAAATGGAAACAATAGGGAATATAAATTTTCAGAAAATGTCATTCCTAGAAGTGATACTGTCAAATACTTAGGTGTATATTTAACTAAGGACTTAGGGTGGGGGCTAAATGTGGAGTGCATCTATAAGAAAGCTTTCAAAACTCTTCATTGGGTAATGAGAAACCTCAAAGGGAGCGTTAGAGCAACCAAGGAGAAGGCTTATCAGACCCTAGTAAGGCCAATTTTAGAGTACGATTCTCTTGTATGGGACCCTCATGAAGAAGGTCATATTAAAAAACTGGAAAAGGTGCAAAGAAAGGCTGCCCGATATGTACTGGGGAAGCATGGGAGGATGGAGAGTGTGTCTGACATGCTAGAAACGCTGGGCTGGGAACCTCTAGAATCTAGAAGAAAAGTAAGCAGACTTTGTGGAATGTTCCGAATTTTGAAGGGGGAGAAAGCTTGGGCAGATCTTAGGAAAGAGGCGGGGAACCCAAATTTTATAGGCAGAAATTATCACAAATTTAAGATAAAATGCCGGGCACAGAGAACAAATAAAAAAAAATTTTCTTTTCTAAATAGAACAATTGTTGAGTGGAACACTTTACCTGCAAAAATATTCGAGCCCTTTCCTAACAGAGTGTATACTTTTAAGAATAGATGTAAGGCATATATGTAATAATTTGATTGATGTGTGGTGTATGGTATTATATGTAATAGCTTAATTTTTTTTTTAATTTATCCTTTTTTTTCTTGCTGATAAATGGTTGTAAATGGGATGGGGATTCACTTTTTTTGTTAAAGAGATTTGTGTTTTGAAGTCTAGTTTTATGTATTATCTTTTGCAATTATTTGGGACTTGTGTGCCACCTGACAATGTCTATCAGCACATGTGTATTTCTAATAATAATAATAATATCTACTGCAGTAATTCCATACCCCAGTTTCGATTCTCATGATGTAGAGATATCGTACTTACGTGCATTGCCACTTTTGCAGCTAGGCGTTCCTTTTTTAAATATCCTTACTCCGCTTACACTCAACGACCAAATGGTTCTTCCCATTCCATGTTTCTCATTTTTCGACGCAATTACCGTAATTGTCCTTTTCTGTTGTTCCACCGAAGCTCTCCATGGACCATTTCAAATTTTCTGGGCACCCAGCTAGCGATACTACACGTTTCAGTAGTAATCTGTACATTGAAAAGCCTGCCTCGAGTATCAATTAAATATTTTATAATCCTTGGACCACCTTAATTTTCATACTGGAAACCGGGAAGCTGCCCAGTCCCTCCAAAGAACCTTTTGAGATTGAGGCGATTTCGTGAAAGTCGACTGATTATCGATCGAAAACCGTATATATTCAGTACGTTTGGAACTTTAGGGTGCGTACTTTGCCGCTAGTAGCGACTCGAGCCATAGGCCTTAAAATCACATTTCTCAAGGTTTCTGCCGACCTGAGAAATAGGAGAAAATTGGAAAATGAAAATAGTCCTATGACTTTACGGTAAGAAAACACTATGCGTAGTGTGACTGACTGCTGCAATTTCAGAGCAAGTTGCTGCATACCTACGGATGAACATTTTATTCTTACTGGCAGGGAACTAATTAGGGAAGTGGGCAACCGTTTCGGACAGATTGCGTTGCAATATGAGTCTGGGAAATTAATCATTTTGTTAAGAAAGCGATGCTTGCTAAATTAAAATTTACCTAACGTGTTGATATCAGCTAAACTTCTACAGAGATTAATTTATAATATTAATATTGGATGATATCTAAATCTTTCGAACAGTTGGCTGTTATGTTGACGCTAACTTCACACCAGCTTTTCTTTTAAAATGTGCTCCGAATACACCCACTCCACTGCTTCAGACTCAGAAATGCCTCAGACCCTCACTTGTACTTGATTAACTTGAGGGGATGGGCCGTGATTGGGTCTACCTTGTCAAGGTCCTCAGGGATTGTAGACCTAAACTTCACTTTCAACATTTAGTTAAAAGCTCGCTTTCTTCCTTGGCAAATTGTAAAACAATTTGTTTTGAATTGCATTGGCAAGGGGAACCCCTCGTGATCTATAAAAGCGCCAAAGAGTGTTGGTGATGCCCAGTCTAAAATTAGGGCGTAACGTTGTGTGTGTAGGTGGCATGATGGTCAGTAAACCCAGAATATAAAAATAACGTAACTTTTCCTTGTCCTAAAACTTTCTGGCTCACGGAGCTCATCGTCGTATTTATAAAAGAATAATATGCGGTACATATTTCTCCTAAAGCGCGCATTGAATGATTTCCAGCTATTTTATGGAGTCATTGGCATGGAACGGAAGCTATTATTGAACCACTTGGATAAAACTAGAGCCAATCCACGTGAGTCCATAGGCACCGCAGCATTTCTGTAGAGTGAGCAGCGATTTTGTGGTAAAAATACTCGGCCTGAACTAAACGCGGTCGCCAAAACTTGATTATTATTACGGGCCGGTAATACTTTTATATACATGCATACTTCTGTACTTACGTTTTGTTGGCATCTTCGTAATTCAGATTAATCGGTAATTTTCACTGGCGATGATTTAGTTCAGGAAAGTGTTAGTTTATGCTTAAGGGCGTCGGTGTGAGGACAAAAAAGCGTTCTTGAGAATCACGCCACCTGGTGTTCATTTTCTCTTCATCTGCAAACAATTTCGCGGACATGGAAAGGAAGGGTCATCGTGTATTTTTATTCCGTGCGGCATTTGTTGATAAACTGTCCCACTGTAATGTTATCGACATTTATCTCCAAATTTTAATGGCTCTAGACGTTTACGTCACCACTTCTAGACGAGTGTAGAATATCGGAGGGATAGCAAGACACGTTTCATTCCCTCGTTCTTTTCATTCCGTGGTTGTCCTTACTTTTCGACCCAGTGATTTATGTTAAGAGCCTGCCCAGTCGCGTAACGGGTGCCACCACCACCAAGGTGTGTCGTGAAGGGCAGCT
The DNA here is from genome assembly GCF_022747635.1 of Hetaerina americana. NCBI lineage: Eukaryota > Metazoa > Arthropoda > Insecta > Odonata > Calopterygidae > Hetaerina > Hetaerina americana. Next base: position 48,183,394 of record NW_027286763.1, read on the forward strand.
CAGGACGAAAGAAAACTTAAAAGCCTCTCGGCTGTTCTCAAGCGCTGTAAACATTGTTATCGTCGTATTTCCGGTGATTTTAAGGGAACCGGAAGAAAAACTTTTCTGGACACGATTGATTATCGTTTAAAGCGGCAAATGATGACTTTGAATTGAAAATTAAAAGCGTGCATGATAAAAGCAATTAAGAAATATGAGAGCGCTGCGTATCTCAACTACCGCTTCCCTTGTTTATGTACATATATTGTAGGTAAGCAATTAAGAGTTGGAAAGAAGACTGCATTAGGCTATTGACATATAGATAAATGGTAAATGAAATTTAACTGAAACCGGTATTGTAATTTTTTTACCCGCCGCTTAGTTCTTAGCGTGTCAGCAACCTGAACTCCAGTTTTACCAGTATCTGGGTGGCATTTCAAAGTCAACCTCTAAGAAGCATTAACAGTCGTAATTATGTATTCCACAGGAACCTTGGCGTGCATTCGAAAGCTAGGCAGGGCAGAATTGCTTTCAAGCTAAACAAAAGCGATTTACATAATGGCCCGAAAACATCGTTATCATTGAAGATATCGTTTCTCCGGTGCCGTACCGTACGCAGTAGTTAAATATATACGGGGCGGTGTAAAGGTTTTGTCTTCCGTAAGATTAATATTTATTTACCTTTACTGGATATCTACGAGTATAACAGGGGCGTTCTTTACCATGGAGTTTCCTCGCTTTGAAGCTTTCCTCGTGTGACTCAGTAGGTGCTTGCCATTGCATAATTTAAAGTTTTTATTATTCCTATTTTTAATCACAGTTATTCATAGCGTCTGGTCCACGGCAGAAGGGAGGTTATGTGTAATATTTACGCACTTTAATCAGTATTTCTTTCAAAGCCAGTTTAATTAGCGTTTTTCTTGAATGGATTTGCTAAAATAAGTTAATGAAGATTCCCTCGGTGCAGATTTATATTTTCATCGACCATAGTGAAAGTCATGCAGTGCTTTAAGGAACATTTTTAATTTGATTCCAAATACTGAATTTTTAGGGTTGCAGACCCATGTATCAGATGCTCACGCGTGCATTTTCGTTTGCCGCCTTCTGGATATTATTATTTTTTTAAATCCCTCCGTACATTTATTTAACTACGCATCATAAACATCAAAGACGGGTGCATAACTAGAATTCTTGTGGTTATAAATTCTCCGCTGTCATTGGTGATGCCCGTATTTGCTTTCTCAAAACCCCTTACAGATCGGATACCGTTCTTTGGGGCTCTAAGTACAGGATTATGAGTTTCCTACGATTGAATAACTTTCCGATTCATTAGTGTTCATAGTTTTTTTTTCTGCTGACGTTTTTGACGCATTCATCGATAAAAAATAGATCTTGGACTTCTCGATTCTTAAAATACCCGTCTAGTAATACTCGGTAGCCGTTGCGTTGGGTTCACATCAAACACAGTACCCACTCTCAATCCCACGGGGACATTGCCTTTTATCGTTTTTGTAATGGGGAAGGGAAGTTCAGGAAGGGCGCGCTCTCAGGTGCCAAAGCACCGACGACCAATCGCACCTACGTGCACTGTGCCCCTTTCTACGTGAGGTAAAACTAAAGGTAAAATGAGTGATTTCCCGGGTCTACTCTTTGTAAACGACCACACGGTGTGCGGTTGAGTGTGTGCACTGCGTTTTGGCGTGACTCCTTGTTTACCGCCGTCGAATTTGTTTACTATATGTTTCACCACTTTTTTGTGCGAGTGCCGGTAGAACGGTTGTTGGAAGTATGTGGAGTTAATGAAAAAAAACTTTGTCTAAGAAGGCTGTGAAAACTGTGGCGGCTTGTTAATGTGCCCTCTTCCCCAAGTGATTGTTTGTAAGCGAAACTTGGGTGTGGCTGGATAAATGTAATATCGCGTAAATACATCGAGCATGGGGTGCTTGTGGTCAAAATAGGAGTGGTAGAGCAGTTACCAAATTAGTCATAAAAGAACGGGGGAATGCGCCGGTTAAGGGCGAGTATGGAAGAAGTGTGGTTAAGTCATACGGAAAAAAATGAATGAGAATTGAATCTACATAATATTGAGAGGTCCTAATTTTTGTAAATTATTCATTGTGCAAAGTAATAAAATTGTAATTTTCCGCATCTATTTATTTCGTAAGATGCGTTTCAGTGCTTATGCATCATCCTCGGAAACAGTTCAATTTTACTAGTCCATAGTCAGGTATTAGTACTCCAACGTTTAAGGTAGGTCTTGGATGGACGCGGTCTGGACGACGATAAATTTCTTTCCCCCCCTCCTAACACAAAACAACCTGGCATCCGACATTGCAATAGACCGTTCTTAAATCCCACATACGAGAGCGAGGTATACATATATGCTGTAAAGTCTGGGGGAATAGTTATGGGTGTGGAGAGTTAAGGGGAGGTTGTGGGTGGTGTGGGTAGGAGTGGTGTTAGTGCGGGGAATTCGGTTGTCGCAGGTATAGAAGGGTAGCGCGAAGAGGGGAGAGCGATTGACGAAAGACGAGATCATCATTTTCAACGAGGCATCTGACTGATTCCACACATTTAACAAAATTTGTTCCGAAAATTCTATATTACGAATCTGAAGGCCGATGACTTGATGTCTAGGAAAAATTGGAAATCGTGCAACGGAACAAGACGGACATTTTTCAATTACTTGACTTCTGTCAGTCATTCTCCCCTCTTGCCCTTAGCCTTCTTAATAGGATTCGCTGTGAACTTGTATCTTACCTGAGGATAATTCATAAACATTGAAAAGCGTTGTACGAAATAAATAGCTGTGGAAAATTGATATTTTATTATTTTGCATAATGAGAGTGGAATCAAGTAGCAGATAGTATGTGAGGGAGTGACAAATGGTTTTGGTAGACGGTAAATGGTAGGCCAAAAAGTCAGTGATGAAATTAAATCATTGATCATCGTCTTTAAGTTTGGTCGAAGAGACTCAAAAAAAGGAATATTACGAGTCTCGGGAACAGAAGAGCTTGTATAAAACAATGTACATACATCAAAATGGCAAAATATAATGCGTGAATTTTACAGTATAGAGGAAATGAAATGAAAGTCGGCAAAAATAATCGTAATAATCGTGACTGTTATGTGACTATGCCTGCTCATAAAGGGAATATTGCGAAGAGTACGCATGTTTTTTTTTAGTAAGACCGTGGCTGCTTTCCTTTGCGTGCATTAATAATCCCCGAAACATAATATTTAAAAGATATATCTGCCTCTGTCTCTATGGCTCAGTGCCCGATACACTACAGAGGTGTGCGTCGATAATCGATGGACTGCTTCATCTGGAATCTTGATTGACACGACTTCAATGATTTCCGTTTTAATATTATCAATGTTTCCGGTATGATTCCGAGAGCGCCCACCATGCTTCAGTTTTACCCTCCTCGCGGACGTACGAAAGCTGACCGCTCCAGCAAAACTGAACTCCTCGGTTTTGGGTGAAACGACAAAATACTGCATGCGTCGATAAAAATTTGGCATCTCCTTATCGTTCTAAAACTACCTTGCCTCATCAAATCAATAAATAGGATTTTTACAAATGTCTTGAATCCGTTCAGACTTAAAATAACTGACTTTTTATCGCAACATATTTTTTTACCGTCTTTAAAAGGTAAGTTGATTTTGTGTGTATCGTTGTATATATGTACGAATGATTCCAATTTACGGAGTTAAGTTCAGTCATTCTACTCAAGTTCTAGGAGAGGATATCTACTCGGAAATTACCAAACAAAGCCTACTGAACAGTGCGCTTGTTTCACCTACGTCATACGACTATCTTGGGCATTGTACGCTAGGCACATCATCAGCTGACTGCTAGGCCCGGCTTCTGCCTAGAACAGCTGACTGGGCACTATTCCATAAGGTCGCACCCGCATGGAATAGTGCCCAGTGCGTGCAAAGTTGCAGCATGTAATTCATCGGTACGAAGGGGAATTGTGCAAAGTGTCCGATAAAATCATCCTCAGCGAAGCTTGTCATAGTAATGGAAGCACGTTTGTCGAAGTTAACATAATTTCACCCGGGAACCAATGTCGTTGTCGCGAAAAATCTCTTCCATTCATTAGTATGATCAATAAAATAAAAAAAACCGGTTTAAGAATCAAAAGTTTTAATTACGAGGATGTCTCTCCTTTGTTACGAAATCCATTCGCTTTTTAATGGCCCATCTGGAGGCGACGCACTTTTCCCGCGGTCGTGAACAAACAGGAATTTGCTCCAACCTTCACTCCGATCTCTCTATCTTCCACTTCCAATCACTTTTCCATTCGGGGGAATCTTCGTATTCGGCGTTATTCGTTTCTCCCACTTCCTCCTTCCTACTTACCCTTCTCCCATTGGGACGAACTTGAATCCTTACTGACCCGTTCTTTAAACTGTACAAACCTCTCCAAAAGCCCGTGTCCTAAAATGAAGCGTGTAATTTCACCTCCCACCTTTCATTTATAAAATAATAATTGCTTCTTATTTTTACTGAATTCATGGTTCAACGAATACTCGGGAGAGTCAGTATTTTGCCATCAACTCTTCCCAAAATAGTAATTATAATAATTTGTTATGTTCAAGCATTAGGTAGATATTGGTAATTTCTTAAATTTTCCTCTGGGCGTAGTTAACGCCATCATAATGGCTGGTAAAAGTGCTTGTTTTTTGAATATATTAAAATTAAAACTAAATAACATAATAAAAAGTAACTCGGTTTTTGTGAAGCTTCGATTGTTGAGGATATGACATCGCAAACTGCGAAACAGCTATTACTTGAAAATGAAATATCCATCGTCGTCGAGGATCGAACCTACGACCTTGGGAATGATTATCTGGACTTCTCGGGAAATCATAAAGCTGAGGTGTACATCGAGCTATAGTAATTCTTCACGATCGGCATGGAAAGACATATTTCTCATACATTCTTTAGCGTAATATTATTTTGCCATTGAAGTTCTAAAGAATTTTTCTCTGTAATTCATTGTCCTTGAATGTAGATATATTTCCCTAAAAGTAGCGTTATGTTCTGTAGTAATTAATATCCTAGATCTTCTCCTTTTGTTAAGGAAAATAAATTCAAGAAAACAGTTGTCCATGAATTCTCAAAACATCTTCAGGGAATAAAATACTTCAATGCAACAATTTCAGAGCGTAAAAATCATTCGCCTTGACTGGGACTCGAACCCAGATCCCTCAATATCCGGTCGAGTGCTTTAGCCACTTAAGCTACCGAGGCGTCCTCTTAAACTCTGAAATTTTGGGGCTTTTAAAGGAACTAGATGTTATGACGAAATACCGTACATACAATGTCACATGTATTCGTAGTCGTGCGCGAGGCGCCACTGTCCACGAGGTTAAAGCCAACTTTAAACACGTATGGTGTTTTCCCTTTGACAAATTCCAAAGAAACTGCGGGAGATGCCGCAACAGTAACTTTTAACGGAGTCATCCGCTAATGTGCATTTCAATGCAACAATTTCAGAGCGTAAAAATCATTCGCCATTAAGTGGCTAAAGCACTCGACCGGATATTGAGGGATCTGGGTTCGAGTCCCAGTCAAGGCGAATGATTTTTACGCTCTGAAATTGTTGCATTGAAATGCACATTAGCGGATGACTCCGTTAAAAGTTACTGTTGCGGCATCTCCCGCAGTTTCTTTGGAATTTGTCAAAGGGAAAACACCATACGTGTTTAAAGTTGGCTTTAACCTCGTGGACAGTGGCGCCTCGCGCACGACTACGAATACATGTGACATTGTATGTACGGTATTTCGTCATAACATCTAGTTCCTTTAAAAGCCCCAAAATTTCAGAGTTTAAGAGGACGCCTCGGTAGCTTAAGTGGCTAAAGCACTCGACCGGATATTGAGGGATCTGGGTTCGAGTCCCAGTCAAGGCGAATGATTTTTACGCTCTGAAATTGTTGCATTGAAATGCACATTAGCGGATGACTCCGTTAAAAGTTACTGTTGCGGCATCTCCCGCAGTTTCTTTGGAATTTGTCAAAGGGAAAACACCATACGTGTTTAAAGTTGGCTTTAACCTCGTGGACAGTGGCGCCTCGCGCACGACTACGAATACATGTGACATTGTATGTACGGTATTTCGTCATAACATCTAGTTCCTTTAAAAGCCCCAAAATTTCAGAGTTTAAGATGACGCCTCGGTAGCTTAAGTGGCTAAAGCACTCGACCGGATATTGAGGGATCTGGGTTCGAGTCCCAGTCAAGGCGAATGATTTTTACGCTCTGAAATTGTTGCATTGAAATGCACATTAGCGGATGACTCCGTTAAAAGTTACTGTTGCGGCATCTCCCGCAGTTTCTTTGGAATTTTTAATAAAATACTTCTTCATTCCTATGGAAGTTCAAGGGAATGCTCGTGTGTAGGCATCCATTACGATGTCACTGCAGAGTAATGGGCCATTTTAAGTTGGCGGAAAGTAATGCTACATTTTGAAACAAAAAAATAAATTATTTTTTACTGACCGTTCTGGAGAGCGTGTCATTTTCATTCACTTGCACTCAAGGGTTGTCGACGTCAGCGCGCTTTAGAATCGGAACCTTTCGAGAGAAACGGTTGAATTTTTGCATGGCAACTTGAACAAAAACAGTATGGTATGTTTCGTATTATAGTCGTAACTTAACCTAAGTATATGGATTCAGGGAAAGTTTATGCATGATTGGTTTTGAGAATGCGTACTGTACTGTGATCCGTGGATGAATCGTTGATGCTGAGAGCCGTTAGCTGAATCTCGGCGGAAGTTTTGATCGTTCCTACGGCTACGCATAAATTTTTTTCGACGCATGACGTTTTATTTCTGCATTCGAAAATCCGCTATCCATTTCACTCGCGGCGCGTTCATTCAAGATTTAGATTTGAAAAGAACGTTGATTGTTCGAGGGTTTGTTGTGTTAGATTCGCAATGGAATTCGCAGTCGTGTATTTGTCAAGGGACGCGTCCATGAAGGACGTTTTCATCCGGCTTCATGATCATTTTCCACGACTCAAACCGAATTAAGACATCCGCACACGCCCACAGCTTCTCGAGACATTCCAGTCTGGTGGAAGATGGACCAGCCGACTTACCCAGTGGCTGCAGATTCGATTTTTGCTTTAAGTATATGTATGCTCTATTTTATCGGTAATTCTTGAATTTTAAGGAAGGGTATAATTCGTCAGAGCTCCCCAATCTACTTCTGTGATATGCTAATCGGTTTTTATAACGTGCATTGAGCTTTATTAATCTAAAATGTTATCAGTCAGTGAGTCCCTCCCCTTCCCCTACTGGGAGTCTGAGATTCTTTAATGCTCTTGGCCACTCTTAAAAAAGTCTGTATTAGGCTTTCATGTTCGATTTGACCGTATGTGGACGTCGTAAAATATTGTTTCCATAATTTCCGGCCTTTCTCCTCTCTATAGTTCCAGTATTTTTTCATTCGTTCCCCCAGTTGCTCTTTTTACCTTCTCCTGGAAACTGAAAGTTATGATTTTTGTCAAATTCATTTCGGTTTCCTATCCCTTCCTCTGATGTGCTTTTTCTGAGGTCTGTCTTGGCTTGTGTGATTCATGTCATTTTGAGTTGTGTTTCAAGGAAGGGATATGTTCTTTTAGTCGTTCTTTTCTCATTCATTCTCTTCAGGTGTCCATGGAGGGTTATTCTTCCTATTTGTTCCTCATTGTTCTTCATTTTATAAACGAGTTTTTTTCAAGGCACATTTATTTCATGCAACGCGACTGTTTTGGACGGTGGAGTCCAAGGCGTCACGGGTGACAAATGGAGGTTCGTGACTTAGGTTAGGGTCGGTGTTTATTGAGTTTCCGTTACTTATCGATGAAATGTCAACTGGAGGAAGTGGGCGCGTAAGAACTGCATCCGGCATGACAAAATCCCAAACCATTGAATGTTAATGCCATGTTGGATAATCTAAAGTTACCTGTTATATCCAACTCTTTTTTTTCCTGAAAATAAAGGATTTCTGGGGCAAATGCGAGGTTGTGTTTGACCTAAAAAGGAAGCGCTTTCATGTTCTTTAATCCTCTCTTAAAATTTGAATCTCATTTGTTCCTAATAAAAATGATGGTTATCCTTTCCTCATTACCTCAATCATTTTAGAAGTCATCCAACCCCACTAAAGTGTGTGCATCTTACTTCATCCTTACTCAAATGCCCTCAATTTTTTACCTGCATGTATGCTTTCCAGCAATATTTCATCAAATTAAGATGTTGTTCGTCAAATCCCGTAGTTTTATTTGGAAGAAATTGTGTTTATACTGGTGGCTCTTCACCTTAATGAATGAAATTCCGCAAAATTTCGGCCTCCTTATTAAGTTTCAACTCGGGGAATATTGCTTTGAAACAAGGTTGGGGGTTTAATGATTACCTATAACCGTCTTCTGCATGTCGACCCTCGTGAAGGGCAAAATACTTGCAACCATCGATGTCTAAATGCGACGGTTCTTGAAGTTTTTTTACATCGTGCCCTTTTTGTGGAAAATAGTATGAAATTGATCGTTTTCCGTGGCGTCGGGCAGCTTCGGTGATAATCCGTTTAGGGATGTCCTTTCGGACTTTCGAGGAATTTCACTCGTAGCTTAAGAAACCGCTAACCTACTCACGGGCGTCCTGCCACCTCACCGTGGATCGTCAACCCCTTCATTGCTACGTGAAAAATGCTATGCGTCCGTGGGAATCATTCACGATACTGCTTCCGGTCTTCAATCTCTCTTTTTACGATGAAAAATGCCCGTTCATAATAACTTAGGGGCAGATGTTAACTGAAGCCAAGCATGCATACTTTAATAATTGTTTTGGCGGAAAGTGACCCACGTTCCATCGGGAAATAAATTATACGACTTGGACTCGGAAAATCTAGAAGAAAAACTAACAGTAACTTCGCCTTGATTGTTGTCATCGGGCACTTCGTAACGAGTTCCGATAACCATATGCAAGCCGATAGAGAAGATATCAGAATCAAAGGGCGTCATCCTGAGCTATACGATATGATTCATAAATGGATGGCTCACTCTTTGAAAATGGAAAATTCTACTTCCCACTTGTCAGTTCTGATGTGATATTCAAATATAAAAACTTGATCAAATCTAACTCTTAGGGCTTTGATGAGCCCTAAGAGTTAGATTTGACTGATTTGAACTGAATATTGTGATTAGCCGCCTCCTGTGTGATACGTATTCCATTTATAATTTCTCCCTAAATTATTAGTTGTACTATCTCTTTGGAAATCGTCATTCGTGCAACCCACTTAAAGAGAAACAAATCCTACGGAAATCCACGCTATAAGCAGATAACTTTTTCATGCGCCCTAACAAAACCTCTCGAGTGATTTGTGTATAGCTCCTTAACAGAGGAGCCTTCCTTAATAATCTCTTCGATTCTTTCCCGTATGGGGCTCCGTAAGGATCACAGCTCTTATAAATATCACTGACGACTTAAGTTCTGCAATGGACAAACAAAAAATAACTATATTGATTTGTTCCACTTAAGTAAAGCAGTTGAATGTATAAACTTCGATAGTCTTGTGCACTGATTAGGTGACTTGAAACATTCCCGTTCAGTCTTGTAATGGCTTTTTTCAGTCCAAACTCAACGCCCGCAAGTGGTCAAAGGAGGGAATGGTAAATGCTCTGATCCAATATTTACCAAATACGGAGATCCGCAGAGTTTCATTCTGGGCCCTTACTCATTGTTGTTATTGTACTGTGTTGTCATTTTCATTCATAATGTGCGCTCCGCATAGTGCATATTTCTTTTTGTTTCCTATCTCTTCATGCCTTATGCTGGTAAACGTGTGTACATCTATGTACTCAAGTGATGATTGTATACATGGCGTCTTGTTAAGAATTGCTGCTTTGAAGTCTCGTTGTTGGCTGAACCGCGTCTTACTTATTTGTGCACAAATCACGCTCCTAGGGGTCACCCCCAAGCAATAACTTCTTTTTTCATTGTCTGAAGAGGCTCGACCGCGGGTGGTGACGCTTACGTTTATTCGGGCCCGTATTTTGGGTTCCTCGTCGGAAATACCTCGCGTGGGCGTACCCATTGACGTAACGAACGGTGGTGAGGGGGAGCAGCCGCCGTCTCGGCCGCCGTCCGACCTCAGCGATCCTCTCGAGGGATAAAATGGGGGGGGGGGGAGGGGCGTGACCGACATTTTTTGCGATCTGCCCTATTGCGCATGCGCCAATACGATCCTAAGTCGGGGAGGAAGTGAAGAATTTGCCTGCCTTCCTCGTTGATGCGATCGTGCAACTGAATAAGCCTTCCCACCTCCCCCTAAGCTCCCGCTAGCCGTCTTCGGCCCCAGCGGCCCCTCGTCCGATGACTTCATATTTCAATTTGTCGAATTTCGTCCCTTCGATTCACAGAACTACCTCCTCATCACTGCGATCCAGGTCTTTCAGTTACGAGAAATAATATTGAAGTGCACAATTGCTTGCACTTCAATTGAAAGCTGTGTCATGCACAATTTGCCCAAAAATATTTATTTGTATTCATGGAACTGGCATCTACAAGGATTGCTAATCAAATAGAATTGAATTCATTCGCATCTTTTGTTTGGTGCATTTTCAGAGCGGTCTTGCCTTTTATTCTTAAAAAAGGATCTTGATTCACTGTAAAAGAGAATGGGAAGATAAATATATACCAATTGATTAACTACTTCAAGCAGATTCAATGAAAGCTCAGATGCTGAAATTGGAAGTAATTGTTGTTTCAGGCATTTCTATAATAAATGATCCCCTTACTCAAGGGTCTCCCATTCTAAGGATTAGGTGAAAGAAGAGACATTCTTGTCTCAATCTCGCCCTAATAAACACATATTATTGTTATTATTCTCCTCCTATTGAGTTTTAATATCAGGCATTACCTGAGCAAATAGTATGCATATCATTGCATTCAGATATTTAATTATCCCATGGAATTACCGCAGCTGTTGCAACTGTTTACAGATATTGAATAGACCGTGGAGAAATTGATATATCATCAGTACTGAATGCCTGTTTACTTCAGTAATGGAAGAGACCAGTTTTTTGTCATCCTTTGACCTTGTCTTTTTATTCCTATTGGCTCAAATGCCCTCATTTTCATGCCATTGAGAATACATCACATTCAGGAAAGTCTTATTATGGTGTGGTGTTAAACAATACAAAGGAAAAATTATCACTCGTGGATGTGATAATACTTATTGCAGCTAGTGGTCGATGCCATATGCCAAAAAAATCTGCATTAAATAAAGGGGAACCATTACATATTACTATTTATTTTGAATGCTTAAGTAATATATCTCAGGAAAGCTAAGAATAGATGGGGGTACCCAAAGTTAACCGGAATAGTGCTGCGGTTGGCAGAGCTTACGTGAAATTTTGCTTCCTACTTGGGAAAAATTCTGCAGAAATGGTTGCAATGTTGAAAACAGCTTGCAAGGGTTGTGCTATGGGAAAAACTCAAAGTGTACCAATGGTTTTCTCATTTCAAAGAAGGTGAAAAGTCGTTTGATGACAAAATTCGTTCAGGACATCCATCAACAACAGTCAAAGCTGCGTAAAACTTCATTGTTGCCTCAACCAAAAAAAGCTCGTCAAGTGAAATTAAACCTCAAGACAATGCTCATTTGTTTTTTCAATTTGAAAGGGCTAGTGCATTCTGAATTCATCCCACCAAATCGGAGTGCTAATTAGGCTTTCTATTTAGAGGTTTTAAAGAAATTTCGTGACAGTGTGTGACAAAAAAGGCCCAACTTGTGGGAGATGGATTGATTTCTCTACCGTGACAACACTCTGGCTTGTGCAGCCATTTCAGCCTGCCAATTTTTAGCGAAAAACAGCATGACTCCCTTGCCCTATGCCCCTTACTCATCTGAACTCATTCCGTGCGATTTCTTCCTGTTTCCTTGAATGAAGAAGGACATGAAAGGACAACATTTAGATGATTTGGAAGCGGTAAAATAAAAATGAGGCAGGAGCTATTGGGCAGCAAAATAGATTAGTTTGTAGAATGTTTCCAGGAATGGAATCACAGCTTGGACTAGTGAATCAAGGACTAATGGATAATACTTTAAAATTGATAAGGTTGTTTTGTAAAAAAATTAAATGCATAGCTTTAAAAAAATAATTCCCATTATTTTTGGGTACCCCCTCATATTATATTAGTAGAATGGATGAGTAGGGGGGAAAGAGGATATATGAAGATATTGAGTAATAATGCATGCACTATATATTGAGCTTGTGATATTGCGAAACTAAATAACCATATGTATCGCCATTCTAATTGCTTCAAGGTGATTGGATGAAAAAGAAGAAAGAGGGTGAAAATATTTTTGCCGTAGCCAAATTTGGTATTTTTGGAAGAAGTTTGTTTAGGAATTGTGTGAGAGAGGGATGATTGCAAGGACCATGGCCATTGGTTTTACTATCATTTAAAGGAATAATGCACCATCCATTTGGCTAATATAGCATTGTATGCATGTGCACATTTTCAATCACATACAGTAATATATTAAAAAAGTTTTATTGTCAGAATTAGTTAATATTGTTTTTCCCAGGGTGGCTGTAGATGACAAGAGACTGTCAAACCAAAAAAAAGGCAAGAAATTTGTGGGATAAAATAAAGCCAGAGAAAATTCTTAAAAAGAGCAATGCTATTATACCTTTTTCTGAAATTTTTACGGCTCTTTACTCTTACATTACTCTTGTGAAAAAATGTGTCAATCCTTACTACATGTCAATATCAAAGTAAATGTTGGATTAGCAACGTGTTTCATTGGTATAAACGCTTCAGAAGAGGCTGTGAAGGTCATTTTGTGTATAACATACTTTAAAAAAATAGGTGATTGCCGACTTCCATGGAGAATAAACAAGTAGTCATTATTAGCTCTCTTTTTATGCAGGTATCTACGAGTATATCTTTTATTGGAGATTTATTTTAGTTTTTCTCTCAGTTCAGTCTTTGGATGAAGAAACTATCAACATCTTTCATGATGATTATAAGCAATGCTGAGTAAATTATTTATACAGTTCTGTTGATTATCCTCAGATATTTTGCTATTTTTTATTTGAAAAAAATTTTTATTCACCTAATTATTTCAAAGAAATGTAGAGGTGTTAAGTCTTTGTCGGTCCCAAACCTAATTCAAATGGTAGACTACCAATATTAATAACTGTTATTGTGTAAACACCAGAAGTCAGATGTAAACACTAGAAGGCAGTGAGGGTGAACATTGTAAATTATTATTTAAATTTTTTAATTTAAAACATTTAAAAAGGGCTTATTAATGAAAAAATATAGATTTTTATCTTGAAAGCATATCATGCGGGTTTTCTCCAGATTTTAGAGCCACTGGTCCCCCAATTTTGTTTCAGCTTCATTATATTTTTTCAAGTTGAATATTAATGGAGCAGCTACAGAGAATGCCCTACCTCTCCTGCCCTCTTCTGTCCTAAATCCCAGGTCCAAATTCAATGAGTGTCACTTTAATCTACACTTTGAAGATAAAACACCGTCAATTTTAAGTATTTGCTCCGTTTGTAGTGATTAAAGATCTTGGAAAGATATTTTAAACGCTTATCTTTTACAATAACTTAAGAATGTTCACTAATTGAAGTAAAATTGTGATTTCAGGAATATTTAGGTCACTGTCACTATTCATGGCTGCTAATGTGAGGAAAGCCGTAGCAGAAGGACGATCAGACTGCGTTCCAATCTTCCTTCAAGATATTCCCAAACTGTTTCACCACAAGATCCTTCGACCTGATGTTGCTTTGATTCAGGCAAGTTATATTAGCTTATAAACATGAAAAAAATTATTTTTGTAGAAATCATTACCATTGCCTTGCATTAATTGTCATTAGTTTTTCAATCTTTAGATTTTAACTGCATGTGTATGTGTATTCCCCTCTTTTGATAGCAAGTCTCCATTTTTCCTTATTCCATGTTAATGTCCTTACTGCTGCTAGCTCTTGGCAATTGCTCCTGGCAATTGTTATTCCTATCATCATTTGCCTTAAATATTTGCCTATTCTAATATGTCGTTTTAAAGATTTCCTGTGCATTTTTACTTCCATTGAACTAATAACAAATTAATTATTATTTACAAAAGAATGGGATGAAAGTTAGGAGGCCCAGTTAAGTGTAAATATTCTAAATGGTCAGCTTTACTAGAAGAGAGGAGGAGGCAAAGGAGAAGCCATTCAAGTCCCAAGCAGTTCTTGTTAAGAAGGACATTAAGACAGCCAGGTGATGTTGGCTAAATTAAAATGCTGACTACTCTAATGGATTAATGGGTATAGGCCTACAACAGAGGTGCAATAGATTTCACAAGGCCTAATGAAGACCATTTGGCAGTGATTAAACTGTGAAGGTCTGTGGTATTGAAGAAGTGAATATGAAAATGGAATGAAGAATACAATGTATTTTTCCACCGGTCTTTTTTTTGGTACTACTAGTTTCAATGCTTAAGTGTCATCATCTGGTACATATTCCCTCAAGTTGCACTGACTTTGTACCAGATGATGATGCATAAACATTGAAACTACATTGAAACTAGTGGTGTCAAAATGAAGAACCGTGGAAAAGCACATTGTGTTCTTCATTCCATGAACATGATCACCCACAAAGTTAAGCCAGAAACCGTCAAATACAAGTGAATATGAAAGTGGTATGAATTTTTACTCATGCTCTTCCACATCTATATCAAAGTAACCATAAATTAATCAAAAGGAAATAGAAATCCATGAATTCAAACACAAAAAGTTATCATGATGCATTTTGCTGATGACAACTATGGTGACAAAGTATGATAATATTTGACTACCATACTTTTGGATTTCATTGATTTAAGAGTTGCTTTCAAAGTACTCACGTGGTAATTATTGGTCTTTCAAACTGTAATCCATCAATTATCTATCAAATATTAACTCAATGTAGAAATTGTCACAGCTGTTTTCAGTTATGCCACAGTTTTCCTTCATACCGGAGGTGGATGAGTCTAAATGGGAAATTTGCAGAGTTAATCCATTGCTACTTTGCCTATTACTAGAAGACAAGGGAGTAATTAAGGGGCTCTTGTTTTTGTATTCACTTTCATTGCTAATACTTTCTCCTGAAGAGCTAGAAAAAATATTTTCCACAAATATTTTACACTATTCACATTGAATCCAAATAATGTATCCAAAACATCATCTTCGTGAAACATTCTTGATCTTTTTTTTGCTAAAAGGCACATGTTTGCTACTCATGGAGGGTGGAAAACTGAAATTCAACTATACTCAAGATGAATGTGAGCCTCTAGTTGCAGGTTTAGCTTAAGCTCTAGGTTTTTCTAGATTTTCTAGCAGTCCTATAAAATGTGTGGACCACTAAATATAAGGTAATGTCTCTAAACAAAGGTATTTGCACAATATACATAGGCTCCCCCGCCACATGGCCTTACAGTGGCTTGTGGAGTATGATGTAGATGTAGGCATTGTGTGAGAACTATAAACTGTGACATCTAAAAAAAAAAAAGAGATTCTTTTTTCAAGAAAGTACAGGGAAAAAGCATGACTTACTCATGAGCAAGAAATGACATGTTTCTTCTACGAGAAAGGAGTAAGGTCATGGAAAATGGAAAAATAGGCTGTTTGTCCAAAGCGCACTGCAGGGAGTATGAAAAGGTACCTTCGCAGCAGCCTACCATATCGTACAAACCTACGAGATGCATTCAGAGCAGCAAAACGGTTAAAGTTAAATTTAAATCTTACAATAATTAACCCAAAGGCTGGTTTGTTATGGTGATACACACAGTACTAGGCACAGGAAGATGTAAAATTTACACTTAAGGGTAGAGGTTGAAAGCATTGGCACATTCTGCATCAAAAAACATGTTCCTGCCCATCTGCCACCTGCAGTTACACGAGGAGAAAAATTAAGGTAGCTGGGGTGAAGCTTCAGATGTACAGAGGTATCACTTGAAATTGAACCTAGTCCCTCCTTTCAGTAGTCCTGTGCTTTCACCACTGTGCTACCATGCCCCTATAAAATAAAACAATTTTAAAGTGATTTGTGGAACAATTCAAGACAACATCAGTTTGTCCCTCCGTCTGTGTATAGCACTTGTTCCGTTAGCATCTTAGTGTCCCTTGTGATTACATGTTTTTACAAACTTGTGTCCTGACGTTTCTGATTTTTATGTGCAAAGAGTAATAACCTTAAAAAAAATGTCCCTGAAGAAAAAGCCACGAGAAGACAGCCATATGAGAATAAAATTAACTGTGGAAATGAAGAATTAAATTAGTGAAAAGTGGGACTGGGGTATGAGTGTGACTGATCTAGTATGCGCATACAATTGATTGACTACGGCAATTTGCACTTTACACAAGGACAAGGTTAAGATTAAGGAGATAAATGCTTCAAAGGGAATTACAAGAATATTTAAGCTATGGTTACTTATTTTCAACGATGTTTGAAGGTTGCTTCTTATATGGATAAATTATTACAATGTGACATTAATTAAATATAATTTATGATAAGGTAGAAGTGATTTTTGCTGACCTTGCTAAAAGTTGCCAGGATCATCAATACTTTGGGAAGGAAATATTGTTACTTTTAATGAGTGATTCTCATTATAAGTAATATTCTGGAATGTATTATGCTCATTAACCCTAGAACGGTAACTGGGCTGACACCCCAGTTACCCTTCAAAAGAGCGGTTGAAAATATTGCTAAATAAAATAAATTTTCTCGCATCTGATAATCTTTGAAAAAAAAAATCTTTGTGTCATGTGATTCTACATTAAAAACAAAAAAAATGAGCCATCGTAGGTCTCTCATCGTCATAATGGGTGTGAGATACGAATCTTTGAAAATTGTTACCAGAATAGGGTGAAAAAAAGAGCATTACCATTGTACGGTTAAGCTAGGCACCACATTACTGAAAATTTGGGGTGGGTAGGTAAAGTGCACCCTGATTCTACATGATGATGTTGCATAGGCATTTAAATTCCTTGGATGGAATAAATCACTGTGGAACATTACATCCATTATTTCACGCTAATGATAAGCATTCACTTTTACAAAATTGCAAAGCAGTGAATAATCTCAGCCTGTAATGATTCATGTTTTAACATTATTAAAATAAAGATGATCTGAGTAAGTAGTGGGTCATATTTCATTGAGGTTGTTTCATTTCATTATTCATATAGTTTTTTTATTTTGATGTTTATTTTTTCAAGTATGGTATCAATGAATAATTAATTTAATGGTGGATTTTTAGGTGTAAATAATTAATTAATCTTCCTTTTATTAAATCCTATTTGAATTATTTTAGGTGTCCCCACCTGACAAGCATGGGTATTGCAGTCTTGGAACAAGTGTTGACTGTGTGCGGGCAGCCTTGAGGAATTCCAAGAAAATCGTTGGTGAGATATTTCTTTTTGATAGTTTTTTTCCCCAATCTATTAGGGTTTTGTTCAATGGTGCGATTATGAAAGACAAGGTTTTCAATATTTCAGTAGTGAATATTGGTAACTGAACCAGGTCTACAAGTATGAAATGCAAATTAAAAAAAAATTTTGACTAAGGTTATAAAGAGCTTTATTCAAAGTATGCTCCATTGCTTGTTAGACATATTTCCCATCTTTCGGGCAATTAGTGGATGCCATCATAGTAAAAATCTCTCCCTTTTGCTGCGAACAATTACTCAAACCATTTTTCACATCTTCGTGCGAACCAAAGCACCACTCAGCAAGTGCATCACCCATCGATGCAAACTAGGGGTAATCAGATGGAGCCAAGTATGGTGAGTAAGCTGCATGGGGTAGAACTTCCAAGCTGAGTGCTTCCGACATGTCAGGAACGGATTTTGCCGAATGTGATGTAGCATTGTCCTTTAGAAAAATGACCTTGTGTTGCCTCATTTGGTATTCTGGTCATTTTTCATGCAGCCAATGGTTCAAATTAGTTAATTGTTTTTGGTAGCATTCAGTATTAACCGTTTCACTGGGTTTTAATAGCTTATAATTGACCGCACCATTCTGGTCTCACCAAACTCATAGCATCGTCTTTCTGCCAAAGCTATTTGGTCTTGTGGTGATTGTGGATGATGCACCTGGGTCTATGCATGATTTTTTGTGCTTGGGTTTCTCAAAATTAAGCCATTTTTCACCCCCAGTAACGATATGATGCAAAAATACCATCCTTTTGTGTCGTGCGTGCAAAATTTCACGTGCGTTTTTGAGATGCAGATGGAGAGGTGTGCCTTTCCATCTGCCTGCTGTTCAATTCATGTGGTACCCATCTGCCTGTATTCAGAATATTTCTCATCTCTTATAGGCAATTGGAAACAGCTTCTTGACTAACCCTCATTTGCTGTGCAAGTTGTTTTTGTGTTTGTGAATAATCTTTGTCCAACAATTCCACATCTTCGTACCTTATTGGCACTTTTCTGTGTTCCTTGTCTGCAACATTGAAATCACGACTTTCGGAACACCAAAACAGGTATTTTGCGATGGAGCATGTTCATCAGTAGCTATTTGAAGTAATCGGTGTGATTCAGCGGCAATATTATTCAAATGAAAACAAAAAAATTAATGCTCTTTGTTTAGTTAAATTTCAACATATTGAATATAGCAACGCAATGCTATGCAATTTTTTTCAATGTATCACTTGTGCGCATCTGATACTTGTTGATGGTGCAGCAAAATCTTTGTACCACAAACTGAATTGATGCCCCATCTGTTGTCTGAAATTGCATTTCCTACTTGTACACTTGGTATATCTGTAGACATTGCTTGCATAGACATTTTAATGCATTGATCCCTTCCATGATGGAATAGCGTACATTTTAATTGACTGTCTGCTTTACTAATATTCTATATTTTAAAAGTTAATGAATTTCATATTTTGTGAAAATAAATATTCTTTGATAAATAAGGTAGAGCCTAAATCAAGAAAATGACAGAACTAAGCTGGGGCATTTTGCTGAAGTAGGTACTAATATGTTCTGTAGTAAATGTATGCTGCCGTTTATAGTTTGTTATCTCTTGCAAACTGGATCTATGTCATTGAATGATGGAATTTCTTCAAACTAGCGAAGAAGATGAGTATAAATGTTTGTATCTCCTTGGCATGGAATTAACTCATCTGTGAGACCATTTGAAGCTTGTTGATTTGTGGTTTTCTATGTCTGTATGAATCTTGAGAGGAAGTATGTCTTCCATTATAGCGTTGGTGAATGAGAAAATGCCTCGCACATTTGGGGACGCCATCATCCATTCATCTCACTTTGATGCTGCTGTACGGGTAGATGTTCCTCTTCCTTCTCATGGTGGAAAGCCTCCATCAGATGTGGAATCCAAGATTGGACAACTTATTGCTGAAAACTTGGTGGATGATGGAGCCACTTTACAAATGGGTAAGCCATCAATCAGCATGCAGAAGAAATTCCAGTGAATTTCTTCTTCTAATCAAGTACCTCCGATTAATTTAAATGGATTAATCAGTATTTTTCTGTAATAAGATTTTCCCAGCATTTTTTTTTAAATAAATGAAAGGGCTCGAGCGGTGTTCCCTGAAAGTTTTAAATCAGTTAGCCCTGTAAGCCATTAGATATGCAATATTTCCCAGGGGTCTTAGAATTTCAAATGTACCTTTTGAGAAAATAAGTCATCATGTTGGTGGAGGAATGGCATTTTCTTCATGATAATAAATTTTTTAACCTGATTCATGGTGCTGCTTAATTATTATGTAACATGCAAAAATGTTGTCATAATAGTTAAATGAACTCCATTGATGGTATCATGTATGAAATCAGGGAGGGGAGATGGAGAGCTTATCTAAGATTAGAGTCCAAGGAAGTAATCATAATGAATACATCATCCAACATAATAGATACATCATACATTAGTACTTATGCAGTGTGTCTTGTGTGTCAATTTACCTACTAAGGAATTATATTTGAACAAAGTTATGTATGTGTATTAATGAATGTATTACAGAGGATATGAATAGGTTAGAGGGATAGGTGACTTATCCGCCATTTGCTAAAATTTGATTTGCCGCAAAATGCTGCTGAAGCACCAGATTAGGACTTCACATACTTGAAAATTCTTATTAACGACAAAACCATTGGCCTTTATGTATCTTGCATCACTTTCAAAAATACTATCAGGAATCATTTGTGGCACTTGAGTTTCAATTCTGTTGAATTGGAGTTCTTTGATCAGGCACTTATACATCTATCATAGAGAAAAACATTTGAAGCATTTAGTAATGCTAAAAATAATTTTGAATAAAATTTCCAGTTAAATGTAATCAATATATTTACACATACACTTTCAATACATTTGGGAATGTAGTAAAAAGATCTAAGAACACTTCATATCTGTTAAAACTAAAGAATGTTTCAGAATATTAACTTTGAGCAACTTTTTTTAACCATCCTATGACTTAGCCGTGAAATGAAAACTTAAAAAGGCTAAAAATTGTAAGCATGATTATCAAAAATATTACAATTTAAGTGGACATTAATTTTTGTTTGACTGCAGTATGATGGTCGGAGAAATGGGATGATTTGAGTATGGGCAATAATGTTTGATTACATCTGCATATTTTTGTTGTAATTTTTTGGTAAAATGCGTAGAAAAAAAGGCTTTAGAGAGAACATTATTTACAAAATAAAATAAATGGTTCTTGTGACAAAGTGTGCTCTGCAATATCATTTGCTAATACTTATATAGATAATTAGAATTTTGAGCAGTAAACTATAAATTAAACTTTTTTCTAAAATGGTATACCATTGTATCATCTATATATTTTTAGGTATTGGCAACATTCCTGATGCTGTCCTTGGTGCATTGAAGAACCATAAAGATCTAGGTATTCACTCAGAAATGTTTGCAGATGGAATTGTTGAGTTGGTGAGTCTAGGAGCCGTCACAAATAGGTTCAAGAAAGCTCATAAAGGACGCATTGTAGGAAGCTTTCTTATTGGATCTCAAAGGCTTTATGACTTTGTGGATGATAATCCATTTATTGGTAAGTGATTTTTGATATCCTTGTCAATTATATCAGCTTAAAGTGATAAGAGTTTCCCTAATTTCTAGATAGAATTTCTGTCTTTGTAGTAATACTTAACCAAATGGCCATTGTTTGGAACACATTAAGTCATATATGTCGTGATTAAAATTTTTATTCCTTTAATACTTATGAATCGTGGTTAGAAAAACATATGTTTAAAAACATGTGATGTTTATTGGGTAAGTTTGGCTTATTAGGTATTTTGTTAGGGTTTGATGTGGTTTTATCAAAATAATAAAGTTTACCAGCCTTTTTTCTTGAGATATATGCTTTACTACTCTGCTAAGTTGTATAAAGGGTTGTGTTAGTCCGTGGTTGGAGCACTGGGCTACTGACCAAATGGGCCTGGGTTCGATTCCAGGGGATGCATCTGGGCATCCTCAGCTTCACAAAAACTGATTTTTTCCAGTATCAGATCTTCCTGTAAAAGTACACACAGCTCAGTGAATTGAACTGAATCCACTAATCTTATGCATGAATGTCCTACTGTGTCAGGCGTAGTATGAGGTGAACTCTACTCTCACCAAGCAAATCACAAACGATTGTGTTATTTACCATAGTTTAAGTTCTCTGAATGATTAACTGCATATCAAAGATGAGCTTATCTCTTTGCATTCAGGATAAGAAATAAATTATTGATACATATCAGGGGAAAACAGATGCTGCAAATCCTTTACTGTTACAATTTATGGTGATTTTAGTGAAATTTTACTTAAGAAAGGGAAGGGGTTCCTAGATCCTCTGTTAAAAATATCCAAGTCTCAAAATAATTGGTTTGAATTTCTTTCTCTAGGGTTATATTGCCTCACTTAAAAACAACATACTATGAAACATGGGGTATACCATGCCTCATGATGGATAAATTATGTGATGTTTGTAGCAAAACCTATATTTCTACTGCTTTAATACATCCAAGGTCTCGCTTGTAACCCATTTTCAATGTTAATGGTTGACACGTAAAGTAAATATGCAATAGAGCTATATTTTGTGCATTAGAAAAATGTTCTTCTATCTCATAAATAATTACTGTCACTCATAATACTATTGTAATCTTTCTAGACTATGTACTATTTAATATTACCCAAGAAAGAAACTGCATTTGTTGCTTTAGTTGTTGTTTGAGCAGTATTATTTATTTTTCATTCACAATGCTTGTAAAAAAAATTGTCTTATTCATTGGGAAAGTGGAAGCCTTTAGTTTGGGACATTCATCAAGGAACAATTGCACAACAAGAGCGTCAGTGGCTAATTTAGCTCTAAAATTGATTTGTTTTAAACTGTTTAGCTGAATTTTATTATACAAACATACTCTAATGTGTGAAGACAGTAGCATAGACTTCTACTGTATTTTGTTACCTGGTATATGAAGGTTTTTCATAGTCCTCAGTGTTCTTGGTTATGGGTTGATGGTTGTTTTGTTTTCATTCCAGGAAACATACTTTTGCCAAAGTGTCATTGCAGTATATTCAGATTTGCTGTAGCTCAAATTCCTGCAAAAAGGTTAAATCAATATTAAGAGGATACTATGGATAATGGAAATTAGTTTTCTAATTAAATTTTTTGAAGCATAACTTATAGAAACTTTTTGGTTTCAATACTTCATTTTGCCCATTAAGATACAAAAGACAGCTTTTCTAATGAATTGATCACTTTGTTCCAAGAAACTGCAGGAGATACCATGACAGTAACTTTTAATGGAGTCATCTGCAATGTGCGTATTACAATGCAAAAATTTTAGTGTAAAAATCATTCACCTTGACCAGGATTTGCATCGCCCACGACTACAAAACCTGTGACATTGTATGTACAGTATTTCATCACAGCATCTTGTTCCTTCAAAGCCACCAAAATTTCAGTGTTTTAGAGGATGCATTGGCAGCTCAATTGGCTGAAGCCTTGGGCCAGACATCGAGGGATCCGGGCTTGAATTCTGGTTAAGGAGAATTATTTTTACACTTTGAAATTGTTGCACTGTAATGATCACTTTGTATTGAGTTTTATGAATGATCCTCTACATCCATATGAAAGTTTCAGTTTACCCATGTTCTACCAATGTATAGCACATAACATATTTTCATCTTTAAAAAAAAACCATTATTTTTAACAGCAGGTTAAAATTTATTATGCTTTTAATTTAATTTTTTTTCTTCCAGAAATGCTGGAAATAGACTATGTCAACAATACCCATGTTATTTCCCAGAACCCACGCATGACAGCCATAAATTCATGCATTGAGGTCGATCTCACTGGCCAAGTCTGTTCAGATTCAATTGGAACAAGAATGTATTCTGGTGAGTTTATTTCGTAATTTTAAATTCTGATACCTTGTCATAATTCTTTTGTCATAGCATCCACCCATGTTTCCATGTGCGAAAGGTGAAAATGTTCTTATCTTTGTGTATGATATACACCTCATTTCCAGTCTTTCCGCTTGTTTTACTTTTCCCCATTCATATTTCTTCATGTTACTTAACCTAGTGCAGAGAACCTGTCCTTCTCGTGTAAACATTTTTCTAGATATATTTTGTAAGAGTTTTCAAAATTTTCATGCAATGACACCTCAATTTGTGGCTACCTCCACATATCCGCATTAGTACAAAGAAATTTAGAGATCCTCACTGGACTGCTTTTTGATCCCGGAACATTGGATTCACTTTGTGAAGCTTGCATATTTTCTGGGAAAGCTCCCCAGTACAAGCCTCCTTAATCTTCACTATAGTTCTGAGATAACTGTAAATTGTGTTCAGTAATCAGAGCTTATGAATTTTCCTTGAATGGTTCAAGGGAGTCACTGTCAGTACTCAAGATTTCACTCTTTCGACAAATATGTTGTGCCTTCTAAACTGCAGTGAACGACAATTAATTGAGTTGGATTTCTGCTCTTTCTCTACTTGAATATTAGTGCCATCAATTCTTACACTTCTTGACCACTGTCACATATATTGTATACCACCTGTGGGTAGCTTCTATTAGTTTTTCTTCTTCTGGTAACCTTAATATTATATAAATGTGTGTGCTGATCTTTTGGGTATTTACATCAAACTAGATAGGAAATAGTTTGTCTTATCATCCTGACTTTTCAGACACAACATATTCATGTATGCATTTCTCTGATCCTTGTCAGTGGGCCATCAGAACATTTTGAAACGTACAATTAATGTTTCTTTCTCATTGATGTGCTCTGCATTCAACTTAATTAGAGGCTTACTTATGCAGCTAAGACATCCAGTGTTTCTTATCTTGCTACTTGTCTTTCCCAACGATTTCAGTTTGAAAAAAGGCAGATGCTATTCTGAATTTTGATCAAATATACTTATGAGTTGTGATGTTGCAGTGAAATATAGTTCCGTGGAAAATTAATTGAGCCATGAGCATGTGCACTCAAGGGTTGGAATGGGGAGGTTTAGGTGGTGAAAAATATCTTCACCTGATTATAAAATATTTATGCGGTTTAATTATTTCAATTTTCATGCCAATGCTATACTGATTTACTTAACATGGAATTCAAAGGACAATAAACTGCACTTCGTTCATCACTTGTTGTATTGAGAATCTCTTATATGTAATACTCAATATATCAGGATTCCGCTCTAGCTTTTCTGCCAGAATAACCTGAAATCAATAAATATGTGCACAAAGAGTCACAAAAGCACATGGAGAGATAATAGGCAATAATTTGTTAACAAATTATCTCTGAAAGTGGCTATATGTTGATGAACACACGAATTGTTTTCTTTATGCAGGATAGTTAAATCACAATAATGAACATACTAA
Organism: Hetaerina americana; assembly: GCF_022747635.1. NCBI lineage: Eukaryota > Metazoa > Arthropoda > Insecta > Odonata > Calopterygidae > Hetaerina > Hetaerina americana. Next base: position 48,208,243 of record NW_027286763.1, read on the forward strand.
TGGATAATTGATGCTGTAGTGACGTACTGTTTTCACTTGTTTCTAAGAAGCTTGCAGGTAAAGCTTATTTTTCAGACAAGTACCATAGTGCTGCGATGTTGCGATCCTTGGAAAAAAAATACCCAGAAATACCTGGCTCTGTTTGGATTATGCAAGAGTCTAGTTTAGTTTGGTCTCTGTTACAAATGGTTCACTGTATTTCAATAACTCACGTTAAAATTGGTGCAACATCCTATGACTGTGGCTCTGGCTCGAGACTGTTAAATCAATAACCAGTTTCTTTAAAAGTTGTGAAAACAATATTTCTCAACTGCCTCAGTTTTCCAGTACTTTGATGTAATTACGTATGAACAGTGCCACATGAAGCAAATATTTCACATTCATCTAAATATTGCATATTTGATAGATGCCTTGTTTACGATAGGTGGCTTATACTTTCCATATGCTTCCGTATGATCTTGTATTCATGTAGGCCATCTTTTCCCTCTGAATAAGCTTGATAATATATCTTTAGCTATCCCATGATTTTTGAAGCCAGTTAATTCTCTAAACAATACAGAAATTTTACATGCATGTTACACATCTGCAGATTTAAATTATTTAGCACATTCCAAATGAATAATATTTATGGAGATGATGGAAAAACTTTGTTAAATACTCTTTATAATTTATCAATACACCCTAGATTTTGTCGTGTTGCTGTATTTTTGGGTACAAAATCTTCCATGGCATCCCTGCCCCTCTGTGCATTTTGACCAGAGGGACAGGGATGGGAAAGTCTGCAGTTGGTTGTAAAATGGTCTAAGGAAATGGAAAGGACTGAAGTCAATGGGGAATAGGAATGGGCGCAGAGTCATTAACAGTTGTTGAGTCCACCCCCTCTTCTGCAGCACTGAGGGGTGTATGAGGGGCAGGGAGCACACTCATCCACCAAAGTCCCTGCTGTGGTGCATTGTTCGTAAATGTGTCATCACTGTTTTGGCATTATCTCTTTTAAGAGGGGAGGGATGGAGAATAATGAACAGTAGGAAAGGAGCACTTTTTCATTCACCAGGAGGATGTTGATCATAGAGCGATGTATTTTCTCTTATGATTTTAGAGCATTTCACCTTCTTGTCTTCTTCAAAATTGAAAATTGGGGCTAATGTTTTGATTAGTCTTGGATATTGCTGGGTTTAAGATGAGAATTAACTTGAGAAAACTTGCCATCGATTCCCAACCTCCTAACTTTATTATGTGTAATGATCACAATCCTGATATCATCAATTGACGAAAGCCAGTAAGAAATGTGTGTTGTTCGTCAGTGTACTTCCCTTATACATGAGTCTATCCTTATCCATGTGTGGCTATCATACTGCCAGGATATTGGCAAAGCCAGAAGGAAAATTCATCACAGTAATTTAGAAGCATGAAGTTACCCTTCGAAGTAGGTTTGTGATTCCAAAATAACAACCTTATCATGTGACTGAAGAGATTTTGTTTGGTTTGAAATGCAAACGAAATTAATAAAACCAGTTTTAGTCTGCCCTAATGTGTTTACGGTTGAGTTCATTTCCGTTAAATATACTCATTGCTCTTTTAGGTTTTTAATGTCATTCCATTCCTTGTTGTATTCTATGTTGTTTTTCCCTCATTTCAGGATTTGGTGGTCAAGTAGATTTTATTCGTGGAGCTGCAGAAGGTCTGGATGGCAAAGGGAAACCCATTATTGCCCTACCTTCAGTGACTAACAAAGGGGAGAGCAAGATCTCTCCATTCATCAAACAAGGCAAGCGATCTAGTGGATAACACCGCAGCTATTGTTTTGTATTAATCTCAACACTTAATTATGTGTCTTGATTTTGCAGGTGCTGGTGTGGTTACAACAAGAGCACACGTCCACTATGTGGTAACAGAACATGGCATTGCTCACTTGTTTGGAAAGACTTTGCGACAGAGGGCATATGAATTGATTAAAGTCGCCCATCCCAATCATCGGGAAAGCCTTGAGAAGGCAGCATTTGAGAGACTGAAGACCATGCCTGTGGCATAAGGCAATGTTGTTGCTGTTATTGCAAATACAAAATACATCAAAATCTTATCATGTGTATGAGTTCACAACTCTAAAGCATCAGTAAGCCAGTTTTATTGTTAAAATAATTGTCTGCAGTCATTCAAAATAGTTTGCATAAAAGGAAATGGAAAGTAAAACTTTTGTTCAAATGTGAAAAAAATTTCCATCACCATTGTTATGAAATATTGGCTCTCTAAGTTGGCAATAATAGCTAAGCTTATGGTTTCAGACCACGTTTTAGCTGAACGCTCCCGAGTTTTCATGTTGTATTTTGTGCTAAAAGTTGTTAAAAGAAGTCTGAGGAAGCATGAATTGAGGGAGTAAGCTCATCAGCTAAATGTAAAACTCTAAAAGGGTTTTCTTCTGCAAAACCTGTCATTAATCATACTGCCAGTTACCTTTTGATACAGAAAAGATAATTGCCCTCATATTGATATATATATGTATGCTATTCATGGTTGGTGGTAAAATGTAGTCTGGGAAGTGGAATATTTGAGGAGACAAACATGCATTCCTTTAGTTGCAGGCTATGGAGAAAAGGAACATTTTTCTCAAAAAAGTAAGCATTTTGTTCCCAAACTGTAGCCGAAATCCTGCACATTTATGTAAATAGCTCTCTAATATTTCGGAACCTTCCTCTTGTTTTTTAGGCAATAAATGTCGATTCATACAATTGCCTAATGCTTCATTCCTCTGTTTCTAAAGATTTTGAAAAATTTAGGCCTTAGCGTGCTTCATTAAAATATTGTGGTTACCATTTTTATGCAAAAGGCTATTCCTAGTTCAATTCACATTCATGATGAGTCACAAAACGTGTAAATTTTAATTGTTAATATTTAGTGTTTTAATGAAGACCTGACTTCATGCTTTTATGTTAGATTAAGGTTTATCCTGTCTAGATTTGACTGTAAAAACTTCGGCTTTCTCATGGGTGTATCGATTTTAGTAAAGCTGGACAGGCAAATATGAATTTAGGAAAGAATTGTAAGCACAATAGAGAGGAAAGTCTGCTTTTAAAATCTAAAGTCTGTAAATAGATGCATATTCGAACTTCTACTTACAATTCAACCTATATTACTACCATTATTTATTAATTTGGAGGAATTTTGCTGTAAGTTTTTACCCTATTGTATTTAACAAATTTATTTGCCATTATTTCTGTTTCCAAAGTAGCATTTTAATTTGATTGAAGTGATATATGTGCTGAATAGGTTATGGAGGAAATAACAATGTTGTTTCCATGTGAGAAGATTTAATTAATCTAAAAGAATTGGTCTTGGAGTAAGTAAATGATACAAAAGTGAGTAAATATAGATATATTCAGTATTTATTGAATTACCCCTTCAAAAGTGTCATGGGAATAGGTAATTAATTTTGTTACTCGTTTTACTTTGGAAGTGAATGTATGGGCTCAAGGTGAGTTAATATTTTCACAGTCCATGGATAGTGGTACATACATTATCAAGTGAGTATCCATTGGTATTTTTGGCCAGCTTCTGGCAATAATGCTGTGTCTTTCAATAAAGTAAATTTAGTAAAAAATGTATTCATTCTCATTCTTTCCACCTTCTAATTTTTCCAAGCATTTTTTTAACAAGTTCTTTGGAGATTATTTTTGGTTTAATACAGGATGAATAGAATGGTTTGAGGCATCACTTTGTGGAAGCGATTCATATCGGAAAAGAAAATACTTTGGTCTTCCAGTTATATTTCTATAAAATATATATGAGAAAACAAAGTATTTTCTTTTGCGATATTCATACAGGGTGGATTTTAAGTCAAAATTTGATGTAATGAATGGGTTTTTCAGCCATTAGTTAAGAATATGATGAATGATTCTTTTTAAAATTTACCATTGATTAATGTATATAGTCTACAAATATGGACAAAGATATAATATCTTTTATACTATTTCCCCTTTATGTATGCAATTTTTTATGCCTCTCAAAGTTCAATTTTCCAAAATGAATTATTCATTTTGTGAACCTGTGAATATTCTCTACATTAAAAGCATAAGCTTGGCAGTTTTTCTCAAGAAGTTTGAAAATTCATATTTTAACAAGAAAGCCTATTAATTAAATTTAATGAAGTATACCTTGATTAAGTATTACTACAGAAAAAAAGGAATTGCAGTTAATGAAAAGCCAAATTATCACCTGGCTTGAGTAAAATTACGCTACTTCCGATGAAAAATCCTCGTAAATAGGTGACTAAGATTTTTTTAAATCAAGAAGGTTACCAATTCACAGATAAATAGATGATGAGTGATTTAACTGGTTGGCTGTTGTTGTGGATTCTTCGTGAGTACATACAAGTTTGTCTTTCACTGTGGGTGACACAAACGTCTGCTTAAAATATCATCTGTTTTTATGCCCACTGACTGCTACTGTACCACATTGTGATGTTTTTACAATGCCTGCCATGGCCATAGAGTGAGCACCACTTAAGTTTTAATTATCTTGTATAGATACGAATTTAAGGATATTAGGGGTATATATATTGTATTTTAGGGATATGCAGAATGTTTTGTAAGTATATTTGTCAGTAAGGTCTGCTGATATTTTTTCACAACATTCTAAAAGAAACAAAAGTAGACTCAAATAAAAAAGGGGCGGAAAGTAAGTCATTCATCCAATATATATTACTCAACAGAAAGTGCATCGTTGAAGGTCATTGAGGCTTTCCTATTGAAAGAGAACCTTGATGTCTTTGGAATACTACCTTGATCAAAAATTTCCCGGAATTTATTCAGAAACTTAAAAATACAAGTTTATTCATGTAAATCTATATTGTCCCCTTCAAAGTAATCCCCATCGACTGCAGCACACTTATGCCAGCGCTTGATCCAATCCTCGAAACATTTTTTTTATTCGGTTTTCGGTATGTCCATCAGTGCTTCCTGCGATTTTTCCATTACTTCCTCTCGGCTGCTAAAACGCGTTCCCCGTAATGGTTTTTTAACTCGATTGAACGGAAAGAAGTCACAGGGAGCCAAATCAAGTGAATTCGGTGGCTGTTGGATGGTATTTGTTGCATTTTTCGTCAAAAAATTACGAATAATGATAGCACTGTGCGACGGTGCGTTATCATGGTGCAAAATCCACGAGTTTTCTGCCCACATTTCTGGTCTCTTTCGGCGAATTGCTTCACGCAAACGTCTCATAACGCCCAAATAATACTCTTTGTTTACTGTCTGGCCTTCTGGCAAAAATTCATGATGCACTACACCGTTGTAATCCATGAAAACCGTCAGCATTGCCTTCTTTTTTGACTGAAAACGACGTGGTTTTTTTGGTCTCGGCTCATTTGGTGAACGCCATTCACTTGCCTGATGTCTGGATTGCGTGTCGTACTCATAAACCCACGTCTCGTCTCCAGTAATGATCCTTTTGATGAATGTGGGATCGGATTCAGCCTCGCAAATCATGTCTTTTGCGACGTCAACACGGTCTCTTTTTTGCATGAAATTGAGGTCTTTTGGCATGCTACACGACGGAAACCCAAATCATTAACCACAATGTCTTGGGCGGATCCATAGGCAATGTTCAAGTCCTCCGCTATTTCTCTGATGGTTAATTTGCGGTTATTGACCAACATTTCTTTTACTTTATCAATTTTTTCACCGACTTTCGATGTCGATGGTCTGCCACTGCGTTCATCATCTTCGATTGACTCACGACCACTTCTGAACCGCTCGTGCCACTGGTAAACGACCGTTTTTTTAAGAGAATCGTTGCCGAAACACTTTTCCAACATTTCCAACGTCCGTGCGCCACTAAATCCGTTTTTTACGCAAAATTTAATACAAGTTCGTTGTTGCAAATTTAAATCCATTTCTGCAATTGTAAAAAATCGCCAACACACACAGAGATAGATGTACTCTTGGCTACGTAACTTTTGCAAATGTCAAGTTATGACACTAAGATTTAAAGGGAATATCAACAACAGATGTACCAATTTAACAAAAAAACAGAACTCAAATCGGAACGATGGTAGCGCCACACGGTGGTTATTCCGGGAACTTTTTGATCAAGGTAGTAAGTTTGGCATGTAATCGAGACACATACAATGCATTTATCATTTACTCAAGGGAGAATAAAGTAGGTAGAATTTGATTTTGGAACATTCCCTGTGAGAAGAGAAGCAGAGGCTGTAATAGCAAGAGCACATAAATATAATTAAAGCGCTCTTTCATATTTCATGAATGGTAATTTATTTTTACAGCTGAGTCAGCTTGGTGAGGTAGTACTATTGATAACCCTGGTGTTAGCATATAATTATGTATTGCTCTTTGGTGAATAAATCTATCTATCTATCTGATGATAGCTGTTAAACAGCAGTGCTGAACAGTGGGCTGGTGGATCTCGTAATTTCCTGATCAGAAGTCAGATTTATGGAGTGAAATATTATGAGTCTCTATGAAATCTTAAATGCTCAAGTGCCAGGGTAGTTTGAAAAGCTCTCGGAATTGAATGAAATAACATACCTCAGTGAAACTTAATTTTTTAGTGTGTCTCCCTGTACACTAAAGCACTTAGTCCAGTGATTTTCCTATGTCTTCATCCTATCTTGAAAATAAGATTCCTTCAGGTCTGCAAAATAACCATCTACTTAAGCTGTTGGTTCTTTGTTTGAGAGAATCTCTGTCCTCCGAGGGAAATTTGGAACTGAGGGAAGAGGTGGAAATCTGATGGAGCCAAATAAGGCAGATTTGGCAACAATTCGTATCTTAGTTCACATATTTTTGCTTTGGCAACGACACTTGTGTGTGGACGTGCTCTTGTCTTGATGAAAGATGACTTTCTTTCTTGCCAAACCTGGCCTTTTTCCGTCTATCTTTTGCTGCAGTTGATCTAGGAGGTTATTGTATTACTATCCAGTAATTTTTTCACGAGTAAGAAGACAATCTATCAGCAGAATCCCTTTCGCATCCCAGAAAACTGAAGGCATCACCTCTCCAGCTGATCGTATTGCCTTTGCTTTCTTTGGTTGAGGTGAATCAACATGTTTCCACTGCATTGACTCCTGTTTTATCTCTAGGGTACAGTAGTTGGCCCAAGCTCTGTGGTCAAAAACCGGTGCAGAAAATCTTGTTGGTTGATCACTGTTAAAATGTGATATGCCCATTCAGATATCTCTATATATTTATTGATTTTTTGCACTTTCAGTAGGCGACTTCACGACCATTTAATGCACTTTTGCAATAATTTTTTGGGTTGTGGCACATTTTGGCAGATCACCATCTAAGCTGCCCTGACCAAAATGAAACTTGTCAAGTTGGTAACAGTTTAATATGAAGAAGTGGAGTCCCCCGGAGTGTTCTGAAAGTCGGCATGAATTTCCGTTGCTTTCATACCTTTCTTCACTAAGTATTCAAGCGTTGCTCGAATCTCAATTTTTTCCATCTTCACAAATCACTACTCAGGAACGACATACAGGGTTCGTCCGGAAAATAAGTGTACTGAGCTCAGGAAAAAAAAATGTATTACACTTTTACATATCTTAAGCTAATATTCCTCAAAATAGGACCCTTGTGAGTCGATACACTTGTTCCAGCGGCGTTCCCATTCCTGGAACGCTCCCGCGAAGGCATCATCGGGAACCTCTCGAAGACTCGTCGTCGACCTCTTCTCTGCCCTCCGCGAACATCTTGTGCCACCGAAAGATCATGTTTCTGGTCATGGCTGACTCCCCGTAAGCCTGGTTAATCATACCGACAGTTTCGGTAGACGATTTCCCAAGCTTTACCGCAAATTTGATGGAATAACGCTGCTCCAAAAACTTGGGCATCGCGTTCCATGACGTGGGTCGAGCGTGGAGGTCCGCGTTAACAGAGCTCCTCACTACACCACAGCTCAGAGCCGACTGCCTTTTTCAGCGTCGCTTGCCAACATACCCCCCTCCAATCGCAGCCCGTCAGAGCGGTGCTGGGCGCGCCTGGAGCGGCGCGCCCAGCCCAGGAGTCAGTACACTTATTTTCCGGACGAACCCTGTAGAGATGTCCATGCCGCAGATCTCTTCCTAGAGCATTGATGCGTTATGTGTGTACTCATAAAGGATTACCTATTACTACGTGGGAAACCCTAGCTAGAGCTGACGTCTGGGGGTGATTCTGAAAGTCTTTCAAATTACCCTCGTATTTGCAATCCAAATGAAAAACAGCCTTTGGACTTGATATTTGGTTGCTAATGGTGGTAAAAATAGCATGATGGTGAAACTCTGTGATTTCCATTAATATTGGGTGATAAGTTGCATTTTGATATTTTTGTTTCTCCCCAACCTATTTGTGAATTCTTGCCAAAATTAAGTCCCTTGAAGAAAAGCATCATAGTCTCATGACAACACCTCTCATATACCACGCTTCTAATCATGTTGTTGTTAATTTGCTGTGCGTGAGGTATTTTTTTGCTTAAAAAATTGATAAGCTTACTTCCACAGCTTTTTGTTGCTGGGAGTGTTGGAGGAGCTGCCTGATACACCATGTAGTTCAAGTCTTGTTGGAATCAATTTTTCCTTCTGAATCTTTCAATCATATGAAAAACTGGGATGTTTTATAATATTTATTCTAATATGTTCTGCAGATTCTGGTGAGATGGAGTGGAAGTTCATTGTTATTACAAAAACAAATTTGCACTTTTCCTCAGATTTATTTGTAACGCACAACGCATATCAGTTCATTGAACCATCTTCAGTTACAAGACAAGATTCAATTGTGATGCATCATATTTATGCCTGTTTGAGGAAGGGGAGGTGGGAGTTAGGTTTGCGGGGACATTAGAAGATATGAGAGAGAGGGGAAATATGGAAAACCCAAAGAAACAGAAAAACTAAATAAAATAAAGGAAACTAAAGGAGGAAAAAAGAGACTGGGAAGATAACCACTTGAGGCCATTATTGAGAGGATGGTGGCAGGTGGCTGGTATCCTGGCGGTAGGAAGGAGTGAAGAAAAAAGAAGGGTTAACCGGGAAAGGGACATGGAAGGAATAGAGGCAGTTTGAGGGATGAGGTATAAGTGGTTCTAAGAAGGACATCATCAGGGAAGGGTTGTTTGACACACATTGTGAGTGGAGGGTAGGGGGTGATTAGATGCAAAAATATATGGAGGGTGGAGTTAGTTGGAGAGAGGGAGTTTCACTGTTTGCTGTGGAAACGGGATTCTGAGGAGAGGAGGGAGGTTTAAAAAAAATATCCTCAAACAGTTATAAATGTGATGTATCATAATTCGAATCTTGTCTTGTTCCTGAAGATGGTTCAATGAACTGAAATGCATTGTACCTTACAAATAAATCTGTGGAAAAGTGCAAATTTGTTTTTCTAATAATTCATTCTCATGTTGTACTGTTCAAAATAGTATTATTTTGAGATAGTCAAGAGTTAATGTGAACTCTACTCACTACCAACTTTACTATAGTTAGGGTTTTCACTTGTGTGTTCCACCCTATAATTGACAAAATTTTTTTAAAGATAATTTATTCATATTCCATTGCTAGTGTTGCTCATGGTTCCTTCATGTCAACTAAATCTTTTCAATTTTTATTAACTTTTAAATTCATGGTATGTAATACATCGATAGTCACTTAATGAAATAAAAATGAATAGGTGAGTAATCTAAAGAATGTTGTTTTTACACATTTGTGGAATATAATGTTGTTCTGCTATCAGTTTTATATAATGTACAATTTTGTATGTTTTATGTATGCAATTCTGGGCATCAGGCTCCCTAGGGGTAGCTTCATGGTAGAACTATGAAGTTGCATGGTATTGTTAAAAGAAGTCTCGTTTTTTCTAAAATTATTTCATGATACACGTGTTTCACCAGAATTGTTATTGAACAAGACTTCCTGAAAAGGATACATTTTACTTTCTAAATTTTTATAAATTTGATGATTGATGTCAAGGGCATTTTTTGAATGACAGAAATAAAAATTCCACCGAAATAGAAGTAAATCCTCTGATTAATCATGATATAATATGATGATCCTCATTGGGGAATAAGGATTGACTTGTATAGGAAGGTCTTCTAGATGGGGTAGCATTCTTACAAAAAATGATTGAATTCATCTTAATAATAATTTACAACCATGTACATTGGATTTTATCGTTTAAAAAACATGTACACCAAAGCATTATTGAGTTAGTTTGAACATTTTCATTTTTCTCACATACTTACAGTTTTTGCATTGATTTGAGGGCACCTAGATAAGAATTGGGTTTGGACCCTTGATTTTGTATCCTCCTCCATTTTCTCCCCATCACCCGCTTCCCAATTGTTAATCATTTCTATTCCTCCTCTACCCTATTACCCTTTGACTCATTGCCTGGACATCCTTTAGTGGGAGGTATAATGGGCTAAGGAGGTGCAGACTGACTGAATACTGTCAATTCTGAGGGCAACTGTCACCAGGAGTACTTATCTAAATGTCTCAAATGGGTTCTTATTTAGGAAAATAATGTCGTGCTCTGTCATGCAGGTGGTGGTCATGAGGGTTAAGTGTCCATTATTGTAAGGTCCCTCTGTTTATAGTATTACCTGAGCAACAATAGTTATAACTTGGTAGAATAAAATTTACAGCAGTGGAATGCAGTAGTATATGATTTCTTCACATAATTATTTACCATGTAGCAAAAAGCATTATGGCATCTTATCAAAAGAAAAAGTGCATATTTAATGTATTTTAAACTTTGTAATTGGCACTTATGATGACTTTATCTATTGGTATTCTGCCTATGGATATCACTATGGTAGTAACAAAAAATAAGACCCGGATAACTTTTTTTCTAATTGTCTGTTTTCATGCATCGCCGACTGTACCATAAGCAGTTGGTGGAAGAAGAGTACTGGTAGTAGAAAAATAAGTAGTTAATGATAGTAAGAACAATAAAGAAGAGTCCTGCCCTGTTGGAATCATAGTCTTACAAATTTGATGTCTTAAGAAATGTTTCTTCAACAGGAAATTCACAGTTAAGCAGATAAAGACATGAAATAATTATGAAGTTAGAAATAGCTAGGATTATTCTTGGACATAATATCCATAGTTTTTAATCTAATAGGAGCCCAATTGTTTTACGACAATCCCTGGGAAAGATGTATCTTCTATAGTCAATCTTGAATAATCTTGAAGCTGTTTCGCAGACTTCATCATCGATTTATTACGAGCACTCTGCTTGGAGGACAGTATCAGTTTTCTATTTCTTCACTTAGGGTCATGAGGCAGAAAATTTGAAAAAGATATTTGAGGATTTTCTTTTCTCATAATATTTTCAATCCCCGATTTTAGCGAGGAGCTGCTAAAAGTTCGAGTAAACAAATTTATCTCATATCGACAATACCTTAATACCTATATCAACTTACACACTTTGAATGAAAATATTATTTTCGTGCAATAGCGGTTGCGGAAATTTTCCTCTTGGCAAACATTTTTTTTTCGTGTGTGTCGGTACACTCTCTCGTCATTTCCATCCTTGAGAATTTTATGAGCTAGATGGTTTTAAGCTTTCAACGTTTTACGAGCGTAATATTCTCCTGACCTTGGTAATGAAAACCATTCAAGGCAGTATTTTAATGATTCTCGTCATCAAGATGGCCTTGTTTTTGAATAAGAGAATACTTTTTTAATGATACTAAAGATTGTACATTTGAGGTCTTTGGTTCTGAAACACTTTTAGGTCTTGAGCTTTAACGTAAAATATGAGAATGTGTTTAAGTGATAAAATTATGTGATAAAATGTGTATAAGTGACAAATTTTTTAAACCTAAAAAAGATTTAGGTTCGACAAAATCAAAGCTCAAGTGCGTATTACATTTTTTGCATTACTTGAACCTAGTTTATTAGACGTAGCAGTCTTACGTAGAACATACTATATCGTGCATTTTGCCATGAGAAGGATTTTATTTTTGATAAATATCAGTTTTTAGTAAATATTTCAGTAAAAATTAATATATCCTGACAGCCACAAAATAATCTTTATTCACTCCATTTAAGCAGTAGTTGCCCTACCTGTCTAATTATAAGCTTTGATTATTTTATTTTACATCAATAGTGGTAGTTTTTCGCAGATCCTAAAACAGTGTTTTTGACAAGTAACCCGCGGAGTAGTGACAGTCATATCATTCTGTAATCTTCTTTCAAGCCATGGTACCTAATGCACTATTTTCTAAACTAATTCATGCAGTCTGGAATACCATTTTGCTCGAACTTTTAAAAATACAAAATTACGTTTTACGAGACCCGAAAATGACAGCTAGAATCAATAAACGCTAAAAGCAATACATTTATTCATATGCGGAAAAATGTTGTGACCCTAAATAATATTCTTGGCAAATGACGTAAAATCGCTTGCAAAATACTGAAGCCGAGGTTAGTTTTGTGAGGAGGAGGATCTCATTAGTTATCGTGCCACGCAATTTGTGAAATCATGGTCGAATTGATAGCGCTATTGAAAAATAATCCCGAGATTCAAGACACTGGTGGCTTAAATGCAGTGGGAACTGTAGTGAAAGTTTATATGGCCATAAAACTGGGGAGGGATATGCCAACACGCTATGAATAAAATCCCACCAATTCGACACCCTCAATACTCATAGAACCCTACCTATTCAACACCCTCTCTACTCAAGAAACCCTAACTATCCAACGTTCTCTCTATTCAGAGTATGTTGGATTGGTAGGCTATATGGGAAAGTTAAAAAGTGGGACCGAATTATGGAGAGGGGAAATGTTAAAGAGACCTAACTTTGGCATTGCTTGCTTATTACGATTGGAATAAATAACAAGGTGTGCATAAAAAGTATCGAGAAACATTCTTTTCCTGATGTGACTGTACGTCGCAGCACGCTCGCACCGCTTAGGCTCGGTGGTGGGGGAGTCTGATATTCGACAAGCGCCAATCGCCTGCGAGCGTTCGGTCAGGCTAGATCGTGTCGAGTGACTCGGTGCAAGCGCAAAATGCAGCGAACGATTGAACAGGGTACGTCATCAAATTTTGTGTTGGACTGGGTAAATTGGGTACGAAGACGTTGGGTATGATTTTCCAAGTGTTTAAAGATGAAAGCATGAAACAAACTGCAGTTTTTAAGTGGCACAAGCTCTTCAAAGGTGGCCGAGAGAGCGTGGCCGAGCCCTGCGCTGGACGGCCCTCGACGTCAAGAACCGACGACAACGTACAACGTGTGCTTGAGGTGCTGAATTCAGACAGTCGGTTGTGTGTGCATATGATAGCAGATCGTATTGGCATTGATAAGATGACAGTGCACACCATTATCACTGGAAATTGGTGATTCGAAAGATCTGCGCTAAATTTGTCCGAAGGTCTCGAGAGACGACCAAAAGCACGACAAGGGCAGAGTCGTCTGCTTGCGAAAACCTTCTGCAACGACATCGCGGCGATTCCCCAATCCCCTTACAGTCCCGACTTGGCACCAGCAGACTATTTTTATTCCAAAAACTGATATCCTCCCTCGGAGGACACCTAAGTGCCATCAAAGAAACTTGCACGGGAGCCCTTAAGGACCTTCCGGAATCCGCCTACCAGGGAGCCTTCGAGTCGTGGAAAAGCCGCTGGAAAATGTTTTTTGTCGCTCAAGGAATGTTTTTGAAGAATTTTGTGGTATTATAGTAATATCTGAAGTCTATTTTTCCCAAACTTTTCCCGATACCTTTTACACAAACCTTGTAGGACTCGATATTTTTACGTCCCATCATTAGTGTACCGAGATGCATTTTACCTATTACACAAACAACATGAAAATAGTTTTGCAACACCATTGAAATATCCTAATGAGCCCGGAAATTGAATGTGAATTCTCAGGATGATTGTACACTGCAATGGCTGGCTCAACGCATTGGCACGCTGGACCCGGGGGCCTCACGAGGAAAGGGATCCTGGTGCTTGTTTTTTGTCGACGAATCTCTGCTGTATGTTACGTTTTTTGGTGTATACACACTGATTTTTTGGAATTACCAATGCAATAGGAATATAGTTAATCAATGTTACCGACCATTGCCTTTTGTTACTACGAGTGGCTATGTTGGTAGGTGGCTCACTATCGCACACAACGGCGAAAATGGCGCTAAAAGAATAGAAAGCTAGTGCCCCTGCATTATTTTAATCCTAATTGGTATATGTTGCACCATAATTCACTTTTTTCTCCTTCTCTAGTGCCCTTTTTTATTCTCCAAGCTGTATGTTGCTAACGACAGGTAGAATCCTTGTAGGGGTTCTTTATTAATTTTCGTCTTCACTTATTTCCCAAATTTTTGTCGTATTTTGGCAACTTAGTTCTTGCATAGTTGATAAAATGTTCTCCTGTCACTTATATTTGTGTGTGTGTGTGAGTGCGTTGTAGCTGTTTTAAACCCATTCCTCCTTTCCAGTCCTCAGCTATGTACCTAATTGACGCGGCGTATTCTTGCTTCAACCACCACTATTCAATATAGGGAAACCCAAAACCTTGACGAAATCTCTGTGGTGACCTTAAACTTCCCTTTATGGCTTCTCATATTTCTCAAGGGAGGATCATCTGGCGTGTGGATTTTATTGCTCGGAAAGTATTTGTAATTTATCTCAAGAGCAAAAGCCCTGTATCGATGGCCCGTTACAGTTAGCGAGTGTGAGAAGTTATGATGGAAAGATTGAGAAGCGATAAATGTGAAGGTTTGTGGTACGGATTAAGATGATGCCAAATACTTTTCAGGTGCATGCTAATTTGGAGGATGTGAAAATTTATCGCTTTCAAAAACCAAGCAAAAATATTTTTTTGTAATTGATGTAAAATCTTTCAAGATTACAGTAAATTTCTATTGGAATTACACACATGTATTTCAGCTATTAAGTATCCATCTTAAGTGTGTTTTGTTTGCATGAAATCTAAGAGGAAGTAATTTGAGGTACGCATTTTCACAACACTGGGTTTGAATCGTTGGAAGCTCTTCATATTTCCTGAATAACGTGGTCGTTTAATAAGTCCTTAGGAAGAAGTAGGAAAACAAATTACTTCGGGCGGATTTTTTATTTTTCAACATTATCTCTTTTCCTCGATGCAATTTTTACAGTGTCTCATCAACTTTTTTAAGCCGTCCAAGAAGTATGATCTTGAAAGGTCCTCAAAATAAGCACCCGTATTGGCGATGACCTCGCTCGGCGTGAATCATTTTCCACCGTTTTCCGTCATTTTCGTCACAAGTTTGGAGTAAGAAAACCACACTGGGGCCAAATCTGATGAATACGGTGGATGTTATCGTAATTCGAACTTTAATCCCATTATTTACGCTATAAAAACTATGCAGGTCTGTGCATTGTCTTAATGGAAGAGGTTTTTTTCTTTGAAAAATGAATCTGTTTTTCTTGATTTCTTCTCTCAACCGATGTATTCTTTTTGTAAATAATCGATGTCAATGATTCCGCGTGCATTCCAAAAAACCGTAGCCATTACGTTGTTGGCCGATTTCTTCGCCTTCGCCTTTTTCGGAGCCGGATTGCCTTTAGAAACTCACTGTTTCCACTGCTCGTTTGTCTCGGAAGTATAATAGCATGCACAACCATGTTTCGTCCATAGTATTGGCGCAGGAGGTCATCAGAACTGAGACGGGAAAACGCCAAAACAGCCTCCTAATCGACCGCACCATTGCGGCTATGACCTCAAATATTTCTTTAACTTAGAATAGTCGATCACTCCAAACCATATCGTGATTTTTGTCAATCATTTCAGCCAAAATCAATTCCACTGGACGTCCCGAACGATGTTCATCATTTGTGGATGTACGGCCGCGTTTAAACTCATTTACTCAATTGTAAACAGTCGCAAACACAGGAGCAGATGTGCCATGAACTTCATACAACTCGGTTTTTATCTCTGTGAATGTTAAGCCTTTTAAATAGAGGGTTTTAATCACCATACGAAACTAATTTATTTCCATTTTTTTAAGAGACAAAAGTTTGTTACTTCAATCGAGTATGAAAATGAAACTACGTGATGGATATAGCTGAAACTTTAACAGCAGTCTATTGAGAGTTTATGCTTACTAAAGGCAAACCTTTTCCGATTCTACGAGCGTTATCTCTAGGTTTTTCTGAGCACTTATTGAATTAAACACGCATATGCTTGGACTATTGTTGAATAGTCGTATGAAATTTGCCTTGGCTTCTTCTAGGATGACAGCGACATGCAGTTCGTCATCATCCTATTACCTATAAATAGGGCCTTTTCTACTGGTAGAATTGTCTATAAACAAGATTCTTCTTCATCCCGGCTTTGTAAATGTAGCGAAAGAGAAGGTTTCACGACAGTATTTTGATAGACGCATTTAAGTGTTTTCATATCACATTTGATTAATGAATGATAATATTTTTCAGTGAGATGTAAATATGAGAGTAGGCTGAATAAGGTGACTAAGTTTCCTAGAAAATAAGGCCATCTCACTACTCGTATCTCAACAAGTCTTTAAACCAATAGTCAGCTTTCCACCACAAAAAAACAGTACATTGTCATTAAGTAATTTTCATTTATTCCAATCGAGCAAATGTTGTTTCGCCAACTTAAAGTCGGGGTTGTAATTGCTTGTAAATCTCGGGGACCTTAACTGCGTAACAAACTTCTAGCCGAACAAATGTACTAGCCACTATGAAACCTGGGATATTTCAATTGTTTCCGGCTCAAGTTTGTGGAAATTCATGTTAATTAAATGAAGAATACTATGTATCTTTCCACTGTCCTTGTGCTCGATATCAAGTTATACATTTGACATGTTAACCACTCTGTCGTGGAAGACGGATGGTGTAGCTTCCGCTGTGGACAAGGACAGTGGAAAGATACATTGTATTCTTCATTTAATTTTTCCTAGGATATTTATTTGAAGCATCCATAATATTTAACGTAAAAAGTGTAAGAATGCATTAAAAGTCCAACCATCCTAAATCACCCTCGATAAATAGTTCTGAGAAGAGGAAAAGTGAGAAACAACGAAGGAAGCATTAACTCATTCATATATTTCTTCTCAGCTACTGTCTCATCGACTCCCTCCGCATTCATCCGCGCACGAATACTTATGCCTGCAGAAGGAAGGCGAAGTGGGCGTCGGGCTTTGCTAAATTACGCATTTCTCGTGCTTTTTGGGTTCTAGCCTACTACCTTGATCAAAAAGTTCCCGGAATAACCACCGTGTGGCGCTCCCATCGTTCCGATTTGAGTTCTGTTTTTTTTGTTAAATTGGTACATCTGTTGTTGATATTCCCTTTAAATCTTAGTGTCATAACTTGACATTTGCAAAAGTTACGTAGCCAAGAGTACATCTATCTCTGTGTGTGTTGGCGATTTTTTACAATTTCAGAAATGGATTTAAATTTGCAACAACGAACTTGTATTAAATTTTGCGTAAAAAACGGATTTAGTGGCGCACGGACGTTGGAAATGTTGGAAAAGTGTTTCGGCAACGATTCTCTAAAAAAACGGTCGTTTACCAGTGGCACGAGCGGTTCAGAAGTGGTCGTGAGTCAATCGAAGATGATGAACGCAGTGGCAGACCATCGACATCGTAAGTCGGTGAAAAAATTGATAAAGTAAAAGAAATGTTGGTCAATAACCGCAAATTAACCATCAGAGAAATAGCGGAGGACTTGAACATTGCCTATGGATCCGCCCAAGACATTGTGGTTAATGATTTGGGTTTCCGTCGTGTAGCAGCAAAATTGGTGCCAAAAGACCTCAATTTCATGCAAAAAAGAGACCGTGTTGACGTCGCAAAAGACATGATTTGCGAGGCTGAATCCGATCCCACATTCATCAAAAGGATCATTACTGGAGACGAGACGTGGGTTTATGAGTACGACACGCAATCCAGACATCAGGCAAGTGAATGGCGTTCACCAAATGAGCCGAGACCAAAAAAACCACGTCGTTTTCAGTCAAAAAAGAAGGCAATGCTGACGGTTTTCATGGATTACAACGGTGTAGTGCATCATGAATTTTTGCCAGAAGGCCAGACAGTAAACAAAGAGTATTATTTGGGCGTTATGAGACGTTTGCGTGAAGCAATTCGCCGAAAGAGACCAGAAATGTGGGCAGAAAACTCGTGGATTTTGCACCAGGATAACGCACCGTCGCACAGTGCTATCATTATTCGTAATTTTTTGACGAAAAATGCAACAAATACCATCCAACAGCCACCGAATTCACTTGATTTGGCTCCCTGTGACTTCTTTCTGTTCAATCGAGTTAAAAAACCATTACGGGGAACGCGTTTTAGCAGCCGAGAGGAAGTAATGGAAAAATCGCAGGAAGCACTGATGGACATACCGAAAACCAAATATAAAAAATGTTTCGAGGATTGGATCAAGCGCTGGCATAAGTGTGTTGCAGTCGATGGGGATTACTTTGAAGGGGACAATATAGATTTAGATGAATAAACTTGTATTTTTAATTTTCTGAATAAATTCCGGGAAATTTTTGATCAAGGTATTATTCAGCTGAAGGGGAACGAGAGCAGTAAGGAAAGACCGGGGCCCCAGTCTGACACTGGCGTGAGTTTTCACATTTCAGTTCGATGTTAACGGGTACTCCGCTGAGGTTGCCCACGGTTACGAGACCTCGCCGTTTCACCCTCGAGTTTGGCGAGGATCATTCCTCTAACCTCCCTCTCCCTCCCCCCTTTGAACCGCTCTCCAAAGGGGCGGCTGGGCTGGGGGAGGGGCAGAGAGAATGAAACGATCCCTCACCCCAAGCGGGGGGCGGAGGAGGGACGAAGGAGAATGAAGACATGGAAAGAGGAAGAAGGCTGAGTGCTGTCGAAGGATGGAGAGAGGCCGTGGTGATCTTGGACATTTTGACTTGAGCGTGAAAGTGTTCGCAGTGTTGAAGACAATGGCAAAGTAGTCCACCCAAAGGATATAATCATACTCGTAGGTGAGCTTACCTAACACTAAATCTTACGGTGAAAGAATTTCACACATTCAGGGTAGAGGTGCAAGGTCTTTTCTCGGTGCCATCTGCAGTTTCTCAAGAAGACCTGGTGCCGCATAAAGTCACGCACCTTGGGAAAAGTTGTGGGTGACCAGATTTGAAACCAGATGAGCAGCCGAACGCTCTACTCTCAAGGATGCCAGTGCGCCGAAAAGTAAGATATTGATTTTCATCATAAGATGCAAAAGAAACCGTTAGAACGGCTCAAAGCACTTATATAATGTGTCGTTTGTTTGCCTTCCTTTACATTCAGGTTGCTTTCACTCGGGTACTGCGGGATGCTTTTCTCCCTTCATATTAATTTTTTTACCATTTTACTTCTTGATTAATTTATCACTTGCGAATTTTGGATTTGAAAATATTCCTCTTATGGATGTCTTCTTCTGTGATTTTGGCCAATGTTAGGTCTCTTTTAATTTGGTCTGTCCATTCCATGTTTTCCGTTTTTTACGTTCTCTTGTTTTCGTATAATTCACCAATTTTTCAATTATTTTTTGGATCTCTCGTCTTTGGGTCTAAAATTGTTTTCTGGACCTGTGGTTGCTATTATTTTGATAGGCCGTAAAATTTTAATCTGCGTTCTCTAATGCAACTCTGAATATATGTGTCTTTATTATTTGAATTACTGTTTGATTATGAATATATAGTGTTTTGTTTTTGAGTTTTGGGCCTAAAATTATTCTCGATGTTTTCGAGGCATTTATGCTTCTCTGTTTGGAATTAGTGTATCCGGTTCATGGAGACATTCCGGTTCATTAACTGCATTGTAATGCCTTATTTTTGGGTGTGGAGATAAAGTTTTCATTGCAAATATTTTGTGTGAGTCAAAATGCTGTTTTCATTTTTTTGGCTTCTAATTTTGTTGGCTTTTGTTTGGAGTCCATGCCCCTGAATTATTTCACAGAAGAATTTAAATTTTGTGACTCGCTTGATTTTACCTTAATATGTCTCCATGTTTTGATGCTGTTTTTTTTGGCCGGCAATGTATTGCGTTTTTTCAAATTATTCCTGGTGGTATTGATTTTATAATTGAGAAAGCTTTTCGTGGTAACGTTGGTTCATTTACCTGCTCTATTTTTTCCCATCACATTCAACTATCGTAATCACTGCGGATGTTTAATTATCTGTTTCTATTTTTACGAGATGAGCTTTTCCACAACGTGACGGTGTTATTTTCTGCTCGGAACGGTGATAATCAATAATCATTAAATTGGCATATGAAGGCATGATGATTCTTTGTATCACCTTTTCCCATTTATCAACATAGTGAAATACGAGGGCGTAAACAAGTCTCAGTAACCTATTATCATTGTTGTCACTTCTAATATATGACTTTACAAACACGCTTTATGTATATAAATGTATGTATGTATATATATATAACTATTATCTTCTGGTATTATATATAACTATAAACACAGTAATCAACCCGAAGGTCGGTTTGGTAGGTGATGATTGAGTTCACCCAGTACTAAGCCCGACGGCGTGTGAAGTTCACACATCAGGGTAGGGGGCCAATTCTTTTTCCTGTATATGTATATATATATACACACACATGTATATATATGTGTGTGTGTGTGTATATATATATATATATATATATACACACACACATGAAACAGCTCCCTAACGCCATCTCTTGGCCAAAGAATCGGGGCACTTGGTTGCTTACAGCATCGCAGATTTTAGTATAAATTACGTTTCCTGGATAGCTCAAGTGGTTAAGAGCCTCTGCCCGGCAAGTGGAAAGATCCAGAGTTCAAATCCCGGTCTAGGAAATATTTTTGCATTCGCGATCTGCTGGATTCCGCCTTCCCCACCTCTCCTGTGTTCGTCCTTTATGTGTGTTCCTATCCCTTTTCCTTATATGTGTTTCTATATAAATGAGTATTTGTTCGCCGTTTGGCGGGATTTCGTGTTTGAATGATATATATATATATATATGATATATATATATATATATATATATATATATATATATATATATATATATATATATATATATATATAGTACAATACACAGTAACACACAATATAGAAACACAAAAAAAAAGAACACTCACACGTTATTTCTTGATATTTCGACGGAAACTCCGTCTTCATCTGAAGATATAGAAGTAATCTATATATATATATATATATATATATATATATATATATATATGTATATATATATATATATATATATACACATACATACACACACATATATGTACACACACATACACACTCATATACACATAGATTGATAAGTCGGAAGGAAAATGTGTTTTATTGGATCAAAATTCTGCGAGACACCTCCTGCTCATCGAAAACACAACTCTCATCCGGGCTGCTTTCAGTGCCCAATTTGATTGGGAGCCAGTGTTAGTCATAGGAACTTGTCCTCTTTTTTCAGGTATGCCCCTGAAAATACTCTACGGAAAAAAATCTGTAAAACTTCCTGTAATATCAAAGGTCAACGCAACTTTAGAAATAGCATTTTTGATTTCCTGAGTGGTATAACTTGCCTACTTGAGCACCTTCTGGTCCCTGTTCTCCCAGTTTTCCTCGGAATTGGTGATCATCAGTTGGTGCAATCTATGTTAACTGTGGGGCTGACAAGAGAGATGATCAACCCCGCCGTCATATATCACTAGTGTCTTTCATCAACGCATAAGATTTCACACAAGTGTGGTCCATGAGCCCAGGTTGTGTATTCCCCTCCTCGCATCTCTCTCCCACTCTGTGCTGCTTGACTTCAACTGGTCAGATTCTTGCTCCCCTATAGTCATAATGTATTTTTTATCGATGACTCTATACTTGTCATTAGTTGAATTTGAAAATGCGTTCAACTTTCAAATTTTGTTATAACTTGTCAAAAATAAATGCTTTTTCTTAAGAATTATTCCACTTACAGCTCATTTATTTCACTATCAATTAAGCTATACTCTTCGCGACCTTCATTTTGTTGCTTTCTTCTTTATCTTTTCTCTTTTTCCACGATGCATTAATGTATAATATGTATCAAATTATCAACATAATACCCTGAAGGTCATTCATTGCTGGGGTATTTGACGGGGGTGATTAGACACTAGGCATACAACAGCAAAATTTATGTTTTTCTTGATTTTTAGTTGCAATATACGCATACAAAATAACTTCTTTAATTTAAATCATGAAAACTACAGGTACTTGTACTACGCTATCTAAGTTAGATATACTTCTCCGCGCTTACGATAGGAGTTTGTTGGCAACAGGAACGATAGCTAAGACTAGATGAAGTAATGACAACATGATGGACTACTTAGAATGGGAAAAGGTAGGAATTTATTTTTTCCAGATTTTCTCGCATCGCGGTCGGATATAAATATTGTGATCACTTATCGTTCGTGGGGTAATGTGTGTGTTGTTATAATACTACCCCATTGTAGCTAAATGAGCTTGAGCGAATGTTACTTTGTACAATTCGCTCAAGCTCTGCTGTCTGCGTCCGCCCTCCAGGAGGAAAGAGACAAACACTTTTACAGGAGGAAGGAGGAAGAAACACGAGAGGCAGCGCAACACAGATCATTGTGAGTGGAGGAGAGCGGGGATACTAAGAGGGAGAGTCAGGTCAGAAAAAGAGAACCTTAATAGAGTATTAACTTTGAGTTAATAGAATAGCTTAAATTTAGGATTTAATAATGAAAAAAGCTATCGTTTCAATTATGGAAAAATGGGAAGAGTAGAAAACTCGTGTTTTCTGATACCAGACACCCAGTTAGTTTGAAAAAAATCATGTTTTGGCAGCAACAATGCCGAAAAGTAATAAATAATAATACATTTGATGAATGGGAGTTAATTGAAAGTTCTTTATTCTGATTAAATTGGATGATGGAGATAATTCAAGGTTTTTCAAGGTGATGTGCTGTTATTTCTTCGCTGTGATTGTAACCTACTCCATAACCATCTAAAAATCAGTATATTTCTAAAATTCCCGGGACTGATCCTATCTGAATTAATCTCTTGATAAATGATTTTTTCTATCAATAAGAGGGCGTGTGGGACTGAAGGATGTCGATTTTGAACGCGAAATAATCGCTCAGAGTCACTCTCATCGATATCATGTGCAATTTCATTACTATGAAACTTTTAAAGTATAAAAACCCGTTTTAAATTAATGATAAAAAGCGTACCTTTTCCATCTGCATCCATTCTGTCTCGTTGAGTTAAAAGATATAAATTTAGAATGACAATTCTGAAATAATAAAAAGATATCGACCACCTCAATTAAACAAACAGGGCGTCTCAAATTCAAATTATTCGCAATTGAATCATACGGGTGTATTTATTAACATAGTTGCTCAAATTATATCACATGCATATTTTAAGTTCAATATTCGAGGTCAACTTTGCTGTCAATTAGCATCAAAATTCAATAATTTGTGCAGCATTCCCCTGCAGGTAATATGAAATTATTAGTTACTGTTGAGTTTTCTTTCTAAATTTCCCTATATGATATGTATTACCTTATTGAATATACCGGTTTCGATAAATTCGTTAGTGGCTTTACTACTGCCACAACAGAAAGACGAGTTCAGGAATGAAAAACACCCTAAGAATAAAAAGACACGTAAATCAATGCTTGGTTTAGCGATATGTGAAGCAGTAATTTCTTAGATAAAATATCTTTTTGCATTATCCTTTTCCGATAGTTCGCGTTGCAAATGAATGATTTATTATCATTTTCACAGATACCGCAATATTTAGGGAATATTTATGATTCCAAAGAAAACTGCGGGAGATGTCGCAACAGTAACTATTAACCGAGTCATGATATTAATTTCGATATAATGTAATTATCCTTTTGAAGAACTGCTAAATTTAATTGTTTTTTTATTTTATTTTTCAATATTTTTCTCTTGATTCCTATCATGGTTAGCTTAGCAATTCTTTTATTATTCTTAATATTGTCATTCTTTCTTAATTTATCGACTTCCGACTTATCGAATATTTTAAAATCCTTTCTTTCTTCAAATCCATTTGAAAAAATTAAGTGAAGCCAGTTAAAAAAAACTATCCGTATCCGTGTTTGTGAGAGGTTTAAAGTTGCAACGGCTTCAGGAATGACATGCAAAGTATTTTTGCTTCATGTAGTGCAGTATTTATTTATCTTGATAAACCCACTTGCAATAGAAATAGAATGCTGTGTACAATATCTCTAAGTCTACGAACTATTGTCGACTTTTTGCAAAAGACGAAGTTCTAACACTGAATATTGTATGCTGAATTATCTCGAGAGAAATCAAAGAGAGCTTTTTGTGCGAAAATATACTTTTATTTTGATTTCTACGAGGTACCCTGAAAGTCACCACTAGGGTGTGTGTGGCAGGGACCACCAGGCATGCAGCATCCAAAATCAAGGATTATTTATGTTCACTGAATAGTTTTATTGTCATATTCGTCGGTTCAGTTTTTAAATTCATAACACTCATATTTACCTCGCATTTTATTATTATAACTTTTATATCATGGATGGCTTGTGGTAGGTAATACAGTCTGATATTAAACAGTGAAACAAGAAATCTTTGGTATCATTTTCTAAAGTATCATTATTGGTCGTGCATCTCCATTTGCCTCTACAAACATCACTCATATCACAAGTCATTAAATGAATAAGATTTGATTTAGGAATTGTGTAAAAAACTAAAATTAATATGAGACCAACCTTATGTATAGATAGTTTCTCTCAAATTGAAACTCAAGAACCTTCTAATGAAGTATTTTCTCATAGAATGAATTTTTAAATTACAAGAAGTTGTAGTGCATTGTGTTTTTATTACATACTCTAATGTACATATACATTCTCTAATGTAATGTACTTGTACATACTCCAATGTACATGTGTGTATACATTATTTCTCATGCATATTCATAGTGCTGAAATGTACCTGTATTTTGGTTTGATGACTCTCGTACCAAAAAGATATGCATGATGAGTGAACAATAAAAATATAATTATTACCGCTTAAGTTAACGGCTAGCTTCCTGGCATGGAATTTATGTCCAAAAACTCGCAGGTAATTTATCCTCAGCCATAAATTATAGTTCGAGCAAGAGCAGCTTTTGTACAAAATGCCATGTTAAATTTGTCGAAAAATAATTGAATTCAACATTCATTACGCAAAAATATCAAATGATTACGTTATGTAGTTATATTTCGTCCATAATACAAGCCAATTTTGTCAATTAAGACTCGTCAAATAATCTTATATAATGATGGCGTTGCAATATAGAATGTCTTTATTAGGCGCATTTACGACTTTAAAGCTGAGGTCAAATTGGCGGCATATGTATATAGTTATACAGTGTTGCGATCGCCATTGTTAATGGTAATCCAATGGTAAAGAATGGGTTTTGGATGGACTCGATAACGGTACACGGCATGTACTAGCCTCTTCTACCAAAACAACCTGTCATCTGACACTACAATAAGCACCTCTTCAATATCGCATGCATCTTTCATTTCGTCCATCATCCCGATCCTTTTATTTCCCTTTCCTCGCTTATAAAACGTTTCCCCTGTATTAAAGTCTTCAATATTTATAGAGAACTCAAAAACAATGGACAATCTTCGTCGCATACTACGAAATGGTTTGATCGATCCCGTAGGCTTCTCTTTAGAATTATTAAAACTCATATTTTCACTGTCTGTAGCAAAGGGAAAAAAATCAGCCGAATTATCTCCATGAATTCTCTTTCAATCTAATTTTTATATTGTGTTTTGCTGGACGATTTTGACAAATGACTATCACAAAGCAATGCATTTTTCGATGCTATTTCAGCGATGCCTTTATGTCACGGGCTCGGGAGCTCGACACTTAAATAGGATCCAGAATTGCCCCGGCGCCTTTTCCGGAGTAACTTCTGATGCCATTTCACGTAGCCGACGACATAATGGCATTCTTGAGTCAATAGCATCAGGCGCCATCGTTAGGGAATAAACCCCCAAGAACATACAATTTTGGTATGCGCTGACGGAATCAGTCGGGCTAATCAGGAAATAACAGTTTAGCCAATCTCTATTTTCACACAGAGAAGTACCCCAATGAATGTAAAGTGCTTGGAATCCTGTTGTTATTAGTCAATGGATGGTTCTCCTGTTGCTGATTTTATCAACTCATCACCAGTTTTCGCTTGCTTTCAAGAAAGATTTTTATTGCAAATTAAGGTAAGCATGTATAACGGTGAATATTTTATGCATATTTGAGACAAAATTAGAAAACACTCGCATATTCAAAGGATAGGAGGATGGATAATTTAATGTTGACAGGATTAATGATAGATAAATTATTCATGAATGATAATACGCGTTGATTTTCATGATTTATAAACAGAATAATTATTCAATATTAAGAAAGACGTTCCTCTCTGCCTTGTTTCGATTAAATATTCTGGAAAGGGTAGAAAATCTGAATCTGGGATTAAATTGCCACTATATATAACTTCCGTTGGTACGGATTCCAGGAGAAACGCAGTTTAATAACGCAGTTATTAAACTGCGTTGTCTGTTCAGCATGGGTATATGTATAAAACGAGTCGATAGTTCGAATATTATAATTTGAAAAGGCGTTTTAAATATAAAACATATGGTTCCCATGTGTGACATATGTAGCTGCTGCCATCTTATTTAATTGGAAATCAGCGTACGTATGGGAGTAAGGTACTTGAATATAAATGAACCAATCTTATATAAGAAGTAATTGAGTAAGAGCGGCGTGATGAGATGTTCGGATGTGGCTCAGGGATTTTTAACTTGGGTTAATCATTGATGTGCGTATTAAAAAAGTGCGTGGTGATGACTACTTGGAGAAATAACATTTCCCTTCCGAACGCCTCTTGGATCAGAAACACCAAAATAGATAGTATAGGCCGGAAAAAGGGACATTTTTTTAAATGCACACTGTAATATGAAATAATTAGAATATTTACAAAAATATGAAAAGTTTCCAATTTAAGTTGCAAGTTAGTGTAAGTTCCAATTTAAGTAGCAAGTTTGCAAGTTGCAAGCCGAAATTGGTAATGAGTGTTTCTTTCAAAGTGTTGCAAAGACCAATCAATACTGTTCACCATAAAGGTGATATATATATATATATATATATATATATATATATATATATATATATATATATATATATATATATATATATATATATATATATTGAGGTTGTGTGCATATGTACGCTGCAAATATGGGTACGTGTCACTTGCCAACGAAATTTTGTATCCCCCCCACTCCCCTCTCCTTGACCAACCACTCTTCCAAATCAACGATTTACACCGAAAGATGTAATTATCTTTTCTTCCCAGCTACATTGTAACCTTTTTACCCCTTTACCCTCCCTCCCTCTCTGACCAACACCCCCTCCCTTGATCAGAAGGTATATATACCAAGTTTGCTCCTATGAGGACCACCTGATGATGACGTTCAACGTCGAAACCTGGGTCGTTTTTTTTTAAATAAAGTGTGCGGAATCACAAAGTAAATTATTTCATTTAATTTCAATACGTGTCAAGTATGTTTAGAGATTTCCCGCATTGCCCCGCAGATATTTATTCGTTTCCCTCACCCTTTGAAGCGGAACTCCTCCCTCTCCTTCGCGGCAACGAAGCTCATGCCTTCCAACTGGGTCGGGGTGGATTTCCCAGGCTGTATTTTGTTTCCATTAGGGCGTTCAATGAGATTTGTACTTTCAGAAGAGCGGCCGTGAATTTAAACATTGACATTTTTTTATTTTCTCATTTCACGATTACCTTTTGCCGTTTTGATTGCAAATTCATGATATACCTTAATTTATAATGTAATGTTTCTTTTTGGATCTCTTTTAAATAGATTATAGATTAAAATGCATTTTCCTCAGGCCTAACTCCGTGAATATGGCATGATGCCCATCCAATGTTTTATAATTAGATACGTAATTATCCAAAATGTTTTGTTTTTCTTTTATCAATTTCTACTTCACAGCGTTATTGTCAATTTGAATTTTTATTGCAGATTTCGGCAGTATTTTAATTTCGTACCGAAAACAATTGAACGTGAAAACTTAAGTATTTTCCTAGAATTATCAGAATGCTTTTTCTCTTAATTTTCAACCTTATATCTTCATAATCAGTCTATAAAAAAATAGAAAAATAACAATATGTATAAATATTGTGCCTGTTTCGGGGACTTGTGGTGTCATTGTTTCAATAACCTTTTCAATGCTGCCCTTTAATTTCCTCACCTAACCGCATTCCCATTCTTGCTGACCTCT
Source organism: Hetaerina americana (assembly GCF_022747635.1). Lineage (NCBI taxonomy): Eukaryota > Metazoa > Arthropoda > Insecta > Odonata > Calopterygidae > Hetaerina > Hetaerina americana. Next base: position 48,236,526 of record NW_027286763.1, read on the forward strand.
CTCTCTTCACTCAGATGGCTGGCCTATTAAACTGCTGCAGACTGAACATCCGTTGCGCCAACTGGCGCTTTGTATCAAATTCCATGGCCTAACCTCACTACGACTACTGGGGGCCCCTTTCTCAAAGCTGCATATCAGTTTAAAAGTCCTTGTAATTCGCACACATACTGAGTGAGCTGAGGGTAACAAACGGTGGAGCACTTGCTACTTTGCTACATTTAACACTGGGCGACTCTGTAAGTTTGATACTTCATTTAATTCTCTTTTCAGAGGACATGTAAACCGGCCTCTAACGTTGACAAACGGGCCCCAGGTGTTAGTATTGCTTGGGGAGAGCGTAACCAGAAACTCTTGTGGCATTTGGGAGAGTTTTGGGCTATATTCAAATTCACGGCGGTGAAGTTAGAAGCATACTCAAAGACTAGCACGCGAGGATTGTCCCTTTATTAGAAACATTTGTGTAAAATTTCGGGAACTTTTTAATAATGTTTATTTACAGATTTTTAATGGCATTCGGTGGGTGTAATACCTGTTCTTTGTTGGCACATTTAAATACTTTACACAAGACAAAATAACACGACAAGGAGAAGAATTAGTTTAGTTTCAATCTCGACTCGATTGTGTTGAACTTTTTACCAGTCCTCCCACATCTCAAAAAGAGAGAGAACATTTTTCTTAAAAATACTTTCTTATAAATTCGGCTAATGAGTTGGACCCAAACTCTACACGGTATTCTTTTGGAACAGTTAGAGCTTATTTCCTTTTTAATTACACTGTTTGATGTGTGGAGAATGATTAAGGGAAAAAGTGAGACGAAATTTGCGTTTATATTTCCGCAAATCATCAGATAAAATGATAAAGAGAAATTGGAAAAAATCGTATAATTTCACTTTTGATAGTTACTGTTCACACTAACTTTGTCTTTGAGTCCTGAATTATTAAGTGTCAATAGACTGCTTTCCGTGGCCTTTGTTTTATTTCTCTGTTTTGTGTTCACCAATAGTTATAATAATACATTATTCATTATTTCCTTGATACACTACTTATCTCGTTGATGAATATTTAAAAGAATGCATCCATATTTATATTTTGAAAAATCCACGGAAATTTCAGTACTTTAAATGTCAAGCATTTTTATCCATCAAAATAATTAATGAATGATGTTTTGCATTTTTCAGTCACTGTAGCAATTCAACATTTTCTATATGAGTTCATAACTTTCATTCCGAGCGACCCAGGATTCTCCCGCGCATGCTCATTATGTATTTTATTTCGTCCTTTTTGTTAATTCCCTGCTGTATGGGCTTCTATTTTTGTCTTTCACAAGATGGAAATCAATTGTTGTCAACATTTTCTGTTTTTTTTTCTTGTTCGCTGATGGCGTACATAATTTCCGGTCCTTTTCGGACTCGAATGCAAGCTTAAAAAACAGCACTCCGGAACGACACGCTCGCGAATGAATGCATTGTCACGAGACGTGAGGAAACGGGGAGATTTTTACACGTCCCATCAGGGGGATGAGGCAAATACATTAATTTCCACCTCCTTCGCTCTACCCCTTCCTCTCCTCGCTGAAAATTTGGTCTCCGCAAAAGTTGGCAGTTCTTCGGTTTGCGCTCTCATTGTGGTGTGGTCGTACCTGTAGAACGGCCATCACGCGGCATCAGAGCGACCCCGCGATCATTACGCGTCACGTCCATCTTCGAAACGAAACAAAAAAATGCGAAAAGGTATAGTTTAACGTGAATAGTAGGACGAAATCGATTCGGGATGATGCGAGCGGCGACAGACATACGATATACTGTATGCAGTGGTCCATCCCGATACGTCCACCCATCTCTGAAGGGAAACGTAGGAACCGCAGGTCCCTAATGCATACGAATAAGGGTTTTATCTCACTGGACTAAATAATTCTGAACGAGAACAATGCTATCCCTTCAACGTCACAAGATATTTGTCATTACCGAAAAGTCGCTAGCGTATCCATGTCTTCTGATGACTGTTTCATTTAACACATGAATTCCATTGAATTTCGGAGTCGAATGCGACAGATCGCATTTAATAATGAATTCTAATGGGTGAAATCAATATAATTTGAATTACCCCACTTTGTGCCCTTTGAATAGTAGTAATACGGAAAAGTTAAGAAGGTTGGATCATGACTGCGGGACTCAAAAAGTTATTGTGTCAGTTCAGTAGTAAAGAGTCGCGTAATCGGTTATAATGTAAATATTAAGTTTTTAAGTTGAGGGTCTAATCGAATTACGAAACGTGCTCTAAAATTTACTTTTTACTAATTCTAAGACGCCAAAAGTGCATTAATGGGAGGATTAAGAGAATATTATAAGTCCAGGCTCAAATACAAAGGCAGTGTGACCAGTAAATATCAAACGTAAAATTATATGATTTTTTCCTGATTTATTTTGCCATTTAATCTGATGATTTTCAGAAATACAACTAGGTGATTTCGGCTGTTTCTTCCCACAAATTGATTAATTTTATTTTTTTTAATGTGATAAGGCACTGCTATGCAATTACTATTACAAATATGATACGTTTCGCACATGACATCAGTTTTTTATGAGAACAATATTTATATCTACACCATAAATCTCTAATTCGTATGGTGGTAGTCCTCCACTGCCATTAGAGCATGCAATAAATGTTCGATTTTTATGCCAATTTTTATGAAAACTAACCGGGGAAGATCCTGTTTTATCGTCGTCATTTGATAGAGTGTACTTAAGGTTGTAAATTCAGAACAATTTATCAAAACTACACCTCCATGAAATCACAATGCGATCTCCGTAAACAATAAATCCTAGGTGGCTACGAACACAGCCGCATGCTTGACGTATGATCTGGATGCATTAAACCATGCGCGAGAGCCATGTTCCAAATTAAAATGAAATTCCTGCAAGCAGCACCAATTGCAACTTACGAAAAGTGAAGAGTCAGGCGTGATGTTGTAGAATCGAGACATAATAAAATCTTCGTTGCAATTTTCCACAGTTAAAACTTTACCTGATGATGATACAGTGTATCGAAACCATGGTCGAAATAAAGTTTCAACTGTGGAAAATTGCAACGAAGTTTTTATTATTTTAATTGCAACTTATTCTTATAGTAAAGTTCAAAGTCTAATGTTTCACAACCCACGATGCTCCTCATATCCATTCCTGCGGTGTACATAGGTTTGAATTTGAAATCCAGACTCGAAGCGCTCGAAGGTTTCACCTCTGGAGAACGATTTATAAAATGCTTATTTCAGTACTGAAATCATTACTGAATTCAGTATAATTAAATTCGGATCGTTAAAAAATGGATTTTGTGCTCAATAAATGAATTGAATTTTCAATACAGTAAACAGAAATAAGTACGATATTTATCCGATTCTTTAATATAACTACCAATCACAGATGGTGCGTTGCAAGAAGCCACCGATTGTTACACCGGGATGAACATGTTTTCCAATGTACACTGGCTTCTACAAGGCCTGTGCCAAAAGTAATTGGTCTGAGTCGATTGAAAAAATATTGTTACCAGAATTGATGTATTCACTCAAAAGTCTTCGAAATAGCTCTCTTGTGCGTCCATACACAGCTGCAAGCGGGTTTTCCACGCCTCGTGCGCCTTCTGGAAGGTGGCGCCCGGAATGCATTAAAGCTCCCTCGTCACGGCCTGTTGTAACGCTTCTACCGAACCGTGGTGACGTCCTTTCAGCACGGATTTGTGGCGGGGGAAGAGGAAGAAGTCTAGTGGGGTAAAGTCAGGGCTGTAGGGTAGCATGGTCGAGAAGGCCTTGGCAGAACCGCGTTTCCTGCGATTTTTCAGATGCGAGTTTCCTTTTGTTCGTCCGAGAATACTCGCAGCATTAACCTCGCGTGCACCTTCTCATGCTCATGTTTTCGCTCACAAGTCGATGTACAACACTTTTAAGGATGCCAAGTTCATCAGAAACCATGCGAACACTTAATCGGCGATCCCTGTTCAACAAAGCCTTCACCATTGGGATAATATGAAAACATTCCCTACGTCTGAATTCAGTGGTTAGTAGAGTCTCTCATTGTCAGAGCCTCGTGAAAATATCGCGGCCCAAGTTAATACCATTAATGCCAACATAACGGATGTTTTTGCCCTTTTCCAATAATTGGTGATTTTTGAAAATTATAGCAAACATGCAAGTAACGTTTTAGTTAAGGTTACGTGTTTTGGGTTGATGGCCACTCTGGTTTTAAATTTCATCCGAATTTAGCCAAGGAACCTCAATTTTTCTGTAATTATAATGAAATTACTGTATTGTGGTTCATAATTTAGTTATAGTCACTATGGAAGGTGAGTCCATGATAATCGGATTCATTGAATCATTTATTATTCATATCCTCTCAATGAAAGACGGTTAAATCAACTTAGCAGACGTGCAGCCCTCTCTCCTTTATTCCCTCCCCCACCCCCAAACCTTCCCCCGTCCCGAAGGTATGTTTCATGCTCTCCGCTTCCCAACAAAAATTTACTTAACGTTTGTCGCTCCATGCGTCCTGTCATCAGAGCAGTGTCTCGTGCCATCATTGAGATACGACGAAATCCTGACCCACCTCCCACATTCCTCTCACGTCGCCTGCCACGTCAGGGAACAAAAATACAAATTCGAATGAATAATAAATCAGGAAAATTTACGGCCTATCGCAGTCACTCTTCAGCTTTTGCTCACACATTGTGAGGAGCCGAGACGCCGCGCATAGCAGGACTAATTCATTTTTTTCCCTGCCCTTCTTGCTTTTAAATCAAGCTTTCTGTCTGAAGCGCGTGCATTCCGTATCATACCCTTTCCGCTCCTACACTTTCGCACTCACCAGGGTTTTAGAGAGAAATGTCTAGGAAACGAAATATCTTGATTTAAATCGCAATCACTTCATCGATGTGATGAAGGGTATGCCAAGATCCAGGGTTGGAATTTGATCGATAAAGAGAATATGACTCTCGCGATTCTAAGCCCTCGTCGTCGGTATTGCAATCAGAAGGATATCACTACGAGGCATTTAAAAAAGTGCGGTACATCGGATATTAACTGAAAATTTGGACATGAGGAAGCTATGTGAAAGATATGTGCCGCGTTTCCTCACATTCGAACGAAACCAGTGTCGTGAAGATATTTCAATTGAGTGTTTAGCAAAGTTTCACAGCAACAAAGCAGAATTTTTGCCCCGCTTCATATCCACGGATGAAATATGGGTCCATTACTTTGCACCTGAGATGAAAGAACAATCAAAACAATGGATTCAAAAGGGAGAACCGGCTCCAAAGAAGGCGAAGACCGTTTCATCTGCAGGCAAGGTCATGACGTCGATTTTTTGGGATGCGCGTGGGATAATTTTCATTTACTATCTTGAATAAGGAAAAAAATCAACGGTGAGTATTATTTGACCTTGTTGCAACGTTTGAGCGAAGAAATCAAGAAAAAGCGGCCGCATTTGGCTAAGAAGAAAGTGCTGTTTCATCAAGACAATGCACCAGCTCACAAATCCGTTATTGCAATGGCCAAAATTCATGAATTAAAGTTTGAATTGCAACTTTATGCACCCTATTCGCCAGTATTAGCCCCCACGGATTATTTTCTGTCCGCAAACTTGAAAAAATGGCTCGGTGGTCAAAGATTTTCCAACCATTAAGAAGTGATGTCGGCAGTTAATGGCTATTTTGAGGAGCAAGACAGTTCTTATTATAAAAAGAGTATCGAACTTATTGAACATCGCTGGAAAAAGTGTATAAAGCTGAAAGGAGATTATGTTGAAAATTAAATAAATTTTTATCCAAAATATTTGTGTTTTCTTTGTTGGGTCTGGTACTTCTGGGACCTACCTCGTACGTCTGTTAAGTCTCTCCTTACTGAAGTGAACTCAGTTACACTCTGATGTATGTGTCCTCAGGAAATCTCTATACTTGCGTGTTTTTCCCTTGCTCTTGGTCGTGGACTCCTTTCTTATTTTATTTTCGCTCATGTTTCAACAAATGAGGAAGTATTATGCATAGTGTGGGACGAGAGGGGATTGTTGGGAGAAATCCAAAGGAGGTAGTAAAGATATTAGGAGAGAATGTTAGGAAAACGAGGAAGGGATACAAATAGGAAATTGGACGGAATGGTGGTAGGAAGTATGCGGAATTATAGTGTTGGATGATAGGTCATATTTTGATAGGAGAGGCAAGTAAATGTACTATTTTACGTACGCATAGGCTCTGTCCATCCAAAACCTACTTTAACCGGTAGGGTACCAAGAATGATAAATGATTAATTTTTCCTTCCAACCCTGACGAATATTTTGATATGCTGAACACAGCGAAACCATATAAAAAATAATTTGTCGAAAGGCACAAAAATCAAATCTTTTGGTTTGAGGGAGTATTTAAGTAGGTTTTTCCCTTCATTGTACGTGTTGGTTATTTTTAAAAGTACTGTCATATTCGATTCGTAAAGCTGCAGTTTAAAAAAAATTTGTTTCATCCCGCTGCAAGTAAAATATATTCAGGTACTATTGCTAACTGCAAGTACTTCATTGGTTTTGTTCTTTTTATCAGAATAAATTTAGCAATTAATTTAACATCTGTATGTAAAAGGTACCCTGCATAAATATAATCAAACGGATATTTTTATCTCCTACCTACATCTGCTTTATTGAGAAAAATTTCGTCACTTAAAAGTTATCTGGCATCATTTATAGTCATCCCACGGGTCCTTCTTATCAGCTAATAAGAGCTGTACATACGAGTATTAGGCTACAATGCCGTTGGATCATTGGTGGGTAATTATGTGCATTTCTCTGAATCAAGTATGTCCGCTTGAAAAAATATACCATCTACATCTACAGAATAATTATCAAGCCGACTCAAGGGCGTGTGGACCCCGGGTCTTAGAGAACCAGCCATTAGTCCACAAATATGAACTTACTTCGTATGCAGAAATGTGAATATATTCTTGTACAATTAAATGCATATATGCCTATCTTCCTCATCATGAAATAATGGGTGCGTTCGAGTGAAGTTTTAAATTATAAATCGAAATGCAGGGGTGGCTAGGTTTGATCTTTTTATGGATATGTATTCTACCAGGGACGAAGTTAAACCTGCTAGTGACGGTGTCTGTATTTATTAATTATCCTGGTGGAACCACCTCCTGCCTCTGCAATATGGTGTCATGATAATTTCCTCGATGCCATTAGCGAAATCGGATCTTCTTCACATTTTTAAAAGCCTTCTCCCACGTGTGTTAGCTACCGAATAAATGATAATAGATCACTCCTATCGTATATTATTGGTAATTAACGAATACTGCGTGCAAGGGGTCATTTCTAAGATTCATATCGACGGTCGCCGCACAGGCTAATTGCCTTTTCCGAGGTGACCCTGAGGGCTAAGTCGACCTCTTCGTATTCCAAGTTGTCTTCCGTCCACCATCTTTGCCAAGAAGTGTCAACATTTATGTCGCCCGCACGTACAGGCCACGTAATAATTTGCCCACCTAAATTTCCCCCCAAACACTGATGTAGCCATGGCTGTTTCCACGATAAACAATAATATTTGTTCGTTCATCACACAATATCGTTCGCACTCAGTAAATTGATTTTGGTGCATATTTTCATCACCGTGCATTCGAAGAAATCGATTCATTTCGGCGCCTCCTGCATGCGTTGGCAACATGGCTTGAGGAGTACGGAATATGCATCTTGTGATGCTCACTTTATTTCCCTCTAAAATTCATTATATGTTCTACACACACTCACAAATTACATTAAATATTTTTCATTAGAATAAACTGCCTTTCTTAAAATTGTGAAAAAATGTTCTCAACTTATACTAGTAATTATACTTGAATGTACTAACCCTAAAGATTATTTTAATAGTTACCGCAGAATAATTGTTATTAATCATGGAATCACAAATTAGTTTCAACATCGCTGCTCTAATCACGCTTCCGTATCGCAATGTAAATACGTTATTAAAATAGTTCGACTTGGATTTAGGATAATCGAATAGAGGGAAACAAAGAAAACAACTTCAGTAAACAGGAATCCTTATAAATAAATGAAAGGACTAACTTTGTAGTTCCACACGAAAAATTTTTCGTGTGGAACTACAAAGTTAGTCCTTTCATTTATTTATAATGAATCGGTTCCATAAAGTTACGCCAGAAACCATTAACAGGAATCCTTTTTATTTCTTTAAATTCATTTTTTAAGTTGAAATTTATTCTTGAAATTTATTCTGATACGCATCGCTTTCACACAAGCATTGAAATTTCACACGACATATAATTAATATGCTCACGGGGAATAACTACCGAATTTGCCAAAATTTCATGGCAAATGTACCACATCAATTTTTACTGAATGATCACGACTATTATACGCATGGAGTATTTAATTATAAAACCTAAGTATTCAGAGAAAACCTGCCACTACCCATGTAGTAATATATTTAATAAACATAACCAGAAATCGTCACACTTGAGAAATGACACTGTTAACGAACTTTATATACGCTAGTATATATACCACCAGGGCAAAGAATACCCAGGGTAATCATCATTAGGGGAAGGATTTATTGATACAAGAAGTCTGTGCTACCTGATAACTCTTCGACATACGGCGAAATGAAATATAACTATAAATGTTCACCAATTTTTTTTACCATAATAGCCTCTATAAAATTATTGCTGTTACTCTCCCAACGGCTTTTATTTACTTTAAAAAATACATTATTTACTGCTCAAAGTAACTTAATAAGTCATTATAAGCGCCTTTGTCTCCATGGGTGTACCCATTTTAAATAATCGCTGCTGTCAGCGCTCAAAAGGTTTTGGAAGGTGTGGAAACAGGATTACCATTGGCTGATTAATATTTAGCGGCTTTTGCCGAAATGTTTCATAGATAATTCAAGTGACTCTGGGAAATATCACCAAATTTGTGGACGCTCAATCTTAGAATAGCAAGTGTTGATAAGTTCTGGTCGTTTCCGACTCGTCTCTTGTTTGTTGACCAAATCTTATAATTAAATTTTCCCCCAGATAATTTTGATCTGAACCAACAATGAATCATCAAAAATAAACAGCGACATTATGTGTAGTGCGCATTGCTGTACATTGCTGAAGTAGTTGCTGCAATGCATGATAATTAATATGGGTGTATTAACCGAGAATTTTACTTTTCGCAATAAAAATTTAAAGCAACTCTTTTGGGGTTGCCTCTATCTACATAAGACTTTCTTACTACCGTATGTACACCGCACAGTATATTTCTCGAATGGAGAGATGGGAAATACATCGTTCTGGTCCTGAATTTCAGCGCATATGAAAATATTTAATTAGATCTGCTTTCATTTAGAAGATTAGTAGTGACGACAGGGTATTTTGAGGTATTTTCGTGAGATCAGTTACTAGACATTGCATAATAATTACCAATACTAAGCCTGTACTCGTATGATTATTAACTTTAACGACTTAATATTGACGAACTTGTTGATTTTTAATAGACATCGGAGGGAAAGATTCAACAACGGCCAAGGAAAAAAGCGCTGATTCACTTCTTCAACGATACCTATTGATAACCTACATTTAAATTCCATTAAAGAGTGCCTTCACCTTTCACTCTCTTCGCCTTAATTTTATCCATTTTATTCTTTAGATAGAAAGATAGATAGATTTGGTTACGTTGAGACCTAATGGTCCCTTCTTCCATTTAACCCATCGTCGAATACATATTATATTAGGCATTAAATTTATAGTTACTTTCATATGTACACATAAATACATATAGACAGACATAAATTCATTTAGGACAGATTTGAACATCGAAAAGAAAAAAGTATACACATGTTTACACACACACATACATACATGTATATATATATATATATATATATATATATATATATATATATATATATATATATATATATATATATATATACACATACATACACATACACATACATACATACACATATACATACATATGCACATACATACACATATACGTACATATTCATACATGCACAAATACACATACATAAATACATACATAAATACATGCATAACTACGCACAAATACACCCATACATACATACATATGCATAAATAAATTAAGGATACACCTACACATACACTCATACTCAAAGTAAATGACAGTGAAGATAGAGAACAATAAAATAAGGAAAGTCTTAGCAAAGAATGAGGTTTGTGGGGAAAGCTAGGGAGAGCGTATTCTTTACGGTCGATGCGAAGGGCAATGGCGACCGTAGGTTATTATTAAGTGGTTCAGTGGCCGAGATCTCCGTTCCGTGTTGAAAATATTCGACCGATGAGGAGAAGGGAGGAATACTATAACCGAAAGTATTAAGAAAAGCGTAGTTACTGTTGGTCTGGAGGGAAAGCGTAAGTAACAGACTTCCAAGTTACGAAATGTGGTTAACTTTGAATAACTCCGTATGATATTAAATTTAAGATTGTCTAGTACGTAGATTATAGTTGTGTGAATATGGATTATGACGACATTGTGACATTTTACAGGTTATATTGACTCGTACCATTATTTTAAGCGTTGATTAAGTGTATTTGTCTCGGGTGAAAACAATTACTTGACAAATAGGTGTTTAAACCTTGGTGGTGATCAATAAAGTGTGCGTGATATTGAGTTCGTTGTTTTCAAAATGGAATCATTCAAAATAGTTAAACCTGAACTCTTTGCAATGATTGACTTATATATATTAAATTACTTTTCAATAAAATAATAATAAATATTCAATTAACAGTTTAAAAATCCAATATAATTTCACTTGAGACATATCGCAGCGGTAAATTTCGAAAAATATTAACATCGGGGACCCTTGTATATGGCGATCGCATGGAATGTCTTTCAGATATTTGAATTTCGTCCCTCTAAAAGGATTCTGCGCCGTGAGGACATTGAGTTGTTACGTCCCATGCGAAGATCGCTGCATTCCAATTATTTTCCAAGTCCGATGTCTTTAAGATGTCTTGTCTCTGGCCTTGCTACATGAAATGGCCAAATATCTTCATTAACTTCCTAAAAAATAAAAATAAACTCATGTATCAATTAAATTTATCTCCTAGCATATATAAATGGCATTACATCGCCAATATATTAGACTACCTTGGATTTTTTTCGTGATCTTGATGATATGATATACCTTAGGGTGAATGTACCTTCATCTCCACTCGTGGTGTATTAATTGTCTTTGAAAGTAATCAGCATTTTATAATTTTTAATATTAACTTTGAATTTTTCTTTATTTTTCAAATGATCCAAGTGTTATATAATTACAAGCACATTTTTCCTTAATTTGAAATTGTTCATCTCATTTTTATCGTGAAAACTTACACGAAAAAAATGGCGCCATTTTAAAATACCGGCAAAATATTTCAGAATGTCAATTTTTCAGGGCGTTTTATGGTTTAGAATCAGCTCCAGTTGCTTTCATCGATCAGAAAAATTCAAGTTATTTAATTTTCATATGTTTTCAAAAATCTCCGTAATATCTTTAACAGTTAAAATTAAAGTTTTATTGAGTGATTGTGGAATGTGGCCCATAAGAGCTCGCGCTTAAAGTGAAAAATTATTTTAATGATTATACAAAAAGTGGAGCGGGAAGTTCATTTAAAAAAAAATCATCCCAGTCAATAAAACGCAATTCAAAGATGCTGTGCTGAACATCCGGAATATCTGGAACAAGTGACCCTGAGGGCAGAGGTCACCTTAATTTAAGAAAGTGTATGGGGCGAGGGACCTCGGGAAGTTCTCTTCATGGATCCGAAACACGCAGTCGTCGTGGGAGGCTGAGTTGCTGCGCTGGCCATCACCACACCGCACGAGGTCACCCCTCAACCCCCCACCCCCAAATACCCCTGCCACGTCATTCAATTCCTCTCCTCCTCCCATTACTTCCTTCCCCTTATCAATCCACCCTCCGTCAACCTCAGCCGAAGCTCTTCAGGGTGAAGGCGGCCAGCGAGGGTTCATCGGGGGGAGGGGGGTTCGTACCTTCTCACTCACTCACTCAGCCTTTTCTCCTCTCCTTCTGCCTCCCCTTCCGATGTTTGGAAGCAGAAGAGGGGCCACGGGCGTGTCGGAGGAGGAAGAAGAAGACGAAGACTAAAGCCTCTTGCCTCGTGTATATATCGATCGTTAGCACAACCGTTCTTCCGTTGCCTTGCCTTCTTCCTCCTTACTCCCATCCTAAGTTCAGTTTCCCTCTCTCTCGATGGCACAATTTCTTTTTTTTTGCGGGGGATCGGATGTGGACTGTTTCCCTGTCCAGTCTTCCAGAAGGACGACTAATTTTTAGGTCCAGCGGACGGCGGAGGGGGGAAGGGAATTCCTCTTAGGTAGGTTAGGGGGGATCGAGATGGTGCGGGGGCTAGCGTACTGGCTTCCCACCCAGAGGGCCCGGGTTCAAATCCCGGCGGTGTTGAATATTTTTCAGAGGTATCTCGATCCCTGCTTGAGGTGCTTTGTGGAGGGCACTTTGAGTGAGTACGCCGTCCGTCGGATGGGACGTTAAGCCGCGGACCCCTTGGCGCCTTTCGTAAAGAGTAGGCTAATGCCGACGCCGGGTTTCTCTCCACCCTTCATCCTTTCCTATCCATCCCCTATGGCGCAAATGACCTCAGCTGTCGGTCGCCTCCCCTCAAAACTACTACTACTAGGTAGGTTAGGTCCTTTCCCACCCGAAATAAATTCCAGAGGTCCGGAGGGTATTTTGAAATTTATTTATTTTTTAAAGATTAGTTAAGGGAGGAGTCTTTTGAAAAAAATCAATTGATGACCGGCCAAGACGATGCTGGAAGTGAGGAGTTAAGTTCCTGTGGATTATAATTTACTGCAGTGTGGGACAAAAAGCAGTTCGGAGTTACTAGTATCTTCATCGTGCTTATCATGGGAGAGGTTACTGAATTCTTAATGTGGACTTTTTAAGGAAAGCCGTGAGGGACTAATGGCAACTTCAAAAGGTTTGGCCTTTTTGTAAAATTTCAAGTCTGGTTTGAAGGAAAATCATATGCTCAGGGATGTGCCGAAAATTGGGCTATCATTTGATACACAATACGATATAAATAAACTATTATGTACCTGATAATTGGAATATAAATGGCCATTGTACGAAATAAGTAGACGTTTAAATGACAATCATATTAATTTGCAATTTAAGGAGCAAAGTTTATGAGGTTTTCGAGAAAGAAGAAGGTTTAGTTAAACGGTAAAGTAGGAGGTAATAAACTGGAGCAGGTGCAACAATTCATCTAACATGAGAGCGGTTTGGACCAAGATGCGCTAAGTAGAAGGGACATAAGACGAAGAAACTCGTTAGGCAAAGAAACTTTCACAAGGAGGAGGGAGTGGATGACAGGGACGTTAAGAAAAGACTCATTAATACTTCGGTATGGAGCGTGTTTGAATACTTCACCGAAAGATGTCCATTGAAGCAAGATAATAGGCATAGAATGGAGGCTTTTGAGATGTGGGTGTAGAGAAGGATGGGAAAGGTGAAATTGGCAGTACGGAAAACAAACGAATAGGGACTAGGCATGGTGAGGAGGAGAGAAGGGAGTAATTAAAAGGAGGCGGGAAAGGTATTTACAGAGTATTTAAATTGGGGATGGAATGTTGAAGACTGTAATAGAGGTATAATGGCTGGGGAGGAAGGTGAAGGAAAGAATAGCCATGTTGGACGGAATGAAGGGAGGTAAAAAGTATGCGGAATTGAACAAAAATATATCAAAGTTAAGAAATGAATCGATATTTAATTCGTGAATATCTGAAAAATACTTGCAAAGGTGTAATACCATTAGTAAAAATGTGTTTAAAATCTAAACATTAAAGGCTGCCACTTTCACATATTCTAGCAATGTAAAACTCCGTAGAATACATCTCCTGAATCCTTAAGACACGAAGACCTTGGTTGATTAGGAGTTTTAGCTTGCGATCGGTTTTTCAGCATGGTCAAGTAAGCAACAAGCTTACAGACGAAGAATTTGGTGGCTATCGCGAAAATTTCTCAAATTATCAAATGAATCAAATGATTATTTCGCTGTTATTCCTGTGAATACTTTGACCATTCAAATAAATCTTGAATCATCATATCAATATTGTAAATTTGTTCCACATGAAGTATTTGAATCAAATTCACCTTTTACAGCAAGCTATATTGTATTACTCCCTCTTCAGGCATCGGGGTTGTAGCGATCCATTCAATTAATCGATATCGCACCCTCCTTCCCTTTAAAACCCTCTCCTTGCTTCTTGACCCATCTACCTACCCCGCCACACCGTTTTGGCAGCGCTCGTGGAAGCCCTCCTCTTTGGGCGCAGTACAACACAGCCGGGGCTTGTACGCGCAAGAGTTTGGCAGATTGTATGAAAAGCTGTTTCACGAACGCAGATCTGCCTCTGCATTATCTGAGTTTGAAAATTTTACCGAAGTTTTTGCGAAGCATACGCGTGAAGTTTTAATCTGTAAAAAAAGGTATTTAAAAAAATCGTTTCCAGTGAAATTTTTCTCTCTTGGTAGAAAATAGGTAATATATGACGCGGTGATTATAGTAAAAATAGTTTTGTCTTTCGCCAGAAACGTAACTTCTCTGTTTTCGAGCTTTTCCGTATTTGTAACTATTTAAATTTCATGAAGTTAATTCCTTTGAAATTTATCATTCGAAAAAGGTTAATCATTAAATAGTGATTAATTTTTATTAACGTGTGGTGTATATGTTAGTTTGCCTCATGTAGTTCATGTTCGTAATCTTTCTGATGTTATACGATTGAGTGACCGATTAAAATATTAATGAGAATTTCGTTAAGTAACCGCTATACCTAAGCGCTAAGCGTAAAAAAGGGCATAAATAAGACGGATAATATTATTCCCTAATTTGCGTAGCGCAGGGCACAGCCGGTCTGAGTCATAAGGTAGGGAAGAGGCTTCGCGCCCCTTTAGTACTTCAGGACTAAAAAAAATCGCGGGAGAGTCTTTCTTTCCCAGGAACGTAAGGTGATAAAGGTTACTTCGACGACGTTGATGTTCTCGCATGCGTATAGGTTGCTTCTGTTCGCTTGTCCTGCCACAGCTTTGGCAGAGCTTAGGGATTACTGTGACGGGGCTATCTACTTCGGGTGTGAGAGATGAGGGAAGCGGGGATGGGCACCTACATGCCCCAGTGATCTCGAACAAGTGAATCGTTGATGAATGAGGGCCAAAGGGGCGACCCTACCCCCCCAAACCCACTCTCCTTATTCCCTCCTCAAATTTATTGGTGGAGATGCTCTAGACACCAATGCTGCCAGCTTAACGAATTTATGAAGCTCTGAGGTGATGTTCGGTATAAGATCTGTGCCCAGGAGAATTTAGATAACGGTGCAAAGGCTTTTGGCGTTCCTAAAGAAAAGAGAAAAGAATACGATTAGCTTCGGATTAGACTAATGGAATGTCGCAGAAAAGCGTGAATTCCTCATTTCGTATAGAAAAAGCTGATCTGAGAATATTTTCCACCTGGAAAAATTCCCAGGGATAAGTCCATGGAGAGCTACTTTTTCATAAAATTTGACTTTTTGGATTCACGCTGAGTCATAGTTGCACCTCACCTTTTTTAGGGGAGAATTAATTGCGTCTAGTAAGAACCTTGTGCAGGAAGAAAAACGTGAGTGTTAAATTCACCTAAATCTCTCTTTGGGAAGTGGAAAAATTCCGGTGTGAAGTAAAAATATAATCGGCATGTTATAATGTAACAGTTTTATCAGAACATAACCAGGGAAAAACCAACCGACCATGTGAGATAAAACAGGAAAGTATGTGCTTGGAGATACGTAAACAATTGACGCCAAAATGTAGAGTTGGTAAAAATATGATGCGAAAAAGCGTTGTAAAAGAAAAGGAATAGGGTGTGGAGGAAAATAAATTGACTCAGGATACTAGAAATAAAAATAATAAATAATACGGGAAATTGAGATCAATAAGGTAGTTTGAATGATTACAATACGTACTATTCCTAAAGAATGGAATAAGAGCTCAGGAAAAATTTACGGAATGGATAGAACAGGGAAGGAATACAAGGTGTGATAAAAAAAACCCCGGACTGATTTTATTCTGCGCAAACTGTTCAACGGATCAAAACGAGACACAGTGCGCCATCTTGTGACACATCTGACAACTAAAACGAGAGGTGTTGCGTTTGTTTACGTGGAGTCGTTACTCAGCAGCTGCGGTACGTGTCATAACCCGTTCGTCGCCGCGTGCGACGGCAGCAATGAAGGAGCTAGAGGAACAGCGTGTGTGCGTGAAATTTTGTTTCAAACTTGGAAAAAGTACTACAGAGACATTTGGAATGATTCAGCAAGCCTATGTTAATGAAGCTATGAGTCGAAGCCAGTGTTTTCAGTGGCACAGGCATTTTAGATCGGGCAGAACCTCGACAGATGAAGATTCGCGAACGAGCGGCCGTCCACTTCGACAGACCCAAACCATATCAATTTGGTGAATGATTTGGCTCGGGTAAATCGCCGTTTAACTGTTAGGGAGATAGCCGAAGAAGTGAACATTAGTTTTGGATCCTGTCAGACAATTTTGACAGACATTGTGGGGATGACGTCGTCGTATCAAAATTCGTCCCGCGGGTGCTGACCGATTAACAGAGACAAAAACGTGTGGAAATTTGTCAGGAACTCCAGGATCGAGCCAATGCCGACCCAGAGTTTCTTAAAACCATCGTAACCGGTGAAGAAACCTGGGTTTACGGTTATGATGTTGAGACAAAGGCCCAGTCTTCTCAGTGGAAATGTCCTCATTCTCCGCGACCAAAGAAAGCTCGCATGTTCCGGTCCAATGTGAAGGTCATGCTGGTGCGTTTCTTCGATTGGCAAGGGCTGATTCATTACGAATACATCCCTCAAGGTCAAACTGTCAACAAAGATTTCTGCATAAAGGTTATGGAGAGGCTGAGGATCGCAGTGAGCCGAAAGAGGCCGGACATGTGGAAAAACAATGCATGGCGTTTCCACCACGATAACGGCTCACAAGGCGCTGATCGTGGCAGAGTTTTTCGCAAAAACTGGAACTTCCGTGATCCCGCATCCCTTCTACTCTCCAGACGTGGCTCTATCAGACTTTGTTTTGTTTCCAAAGTTAAAATCAACCTTGAAAGGCACCGATTCGACTCTATTGCGGACATTAAAACTAATTGTATGGCGGAGCTGAAGAGGATCCCTAAGGTGGCTTACCAGGCAGGGTTCAAGAGCTGGAAGAAACGTTGATAGAGGTGCGTCGTCAGCCAAGGCATGTAATTTGAGGGCGACAAGTTCGACTAAGCTGTATCCGTCGAAATAAACAAGATATAAAATCAATCCTGTCTTTCTTTGATCACACCTTGAAGATGTTTTGGTCAACTACGTAAAATGTATGAGTTAAGAACTGTACATTCCATCAAAGTGTTTTGAAGATTTCGTCCTTCGACTTGGGTTACTGATCGCTTGTTATCTTGCAGCATTAGTATCTCAATCTTACATTGTGCTTGGAAAGAATTTTTGCGATTTGCTCAGCATATTATATAGCTTATGTGATGCAGGGTTGTTTGGCAGCAATTATGGCCAGAAGGTTAATATTTACCTCAATCCCAAAAAGAGTAAAGCGCTAGTCTTTGAGGACTATAAGTTTAGTTTCACTTGCGGAAAAGACAGTATTGAGATTTGTCGATAGAACTTTACATAGTAACGGAAAGTTACATAGAAGAAGATCAATATGATTTTGGAAGTGGAGGGAACACGTTTCACTATTGCGATAATGAGTTAATAATTGCAATAATGGGTGGAACAATATTTTTTAGCATATTTTTTAGTGTTTTTATTACGCCGAAAGCCACCGCTAGGGTGTGGGGCAGGGGTGAATACAAATGAGGCCAATTTAGACCGCAATAATTTGTCTCCCTATTGCGGTAGGACAACGTTATTCTGATCCCTCATTGTCAGTATTGTCAGTGGGAAAAATGGCACCTTAAATCTATCTGTTCTGCAATTGATCTCTTAAATTTCATTGGCATGGAAAATGTAGACTCATTTAAATTATCGCCTACCGTAGTACGATGGGGCTAATAATAGATTTTCAACATCAATACCTAATAGGAAATTTATCCTACCAACTTATGCAAGACATTAAATCTGTAGTTTAACATTCTCTCCGTGAGTGATTCCCTGCCCAGCTCCTCTATTAATTTTGATACGCTACTCAGTTTGTCATAACAACGTTTCACTAATCTGGCTCCTCTATGTTGCACGCTGACTC
This sequence comes from Hetaerina americana, assembly GCF_022747635.1. NCBI lineage: Eukaryota > Metazoa > Arthropoda > Insecta > Odonata > Calopterygidae > Hetaerina > Hetaerina americana. Next base: position 48,254,853 of record NW_027286763.1, read on the forward strand.
AATTCGGCAATCAATCAAACTTCATGAGGATCCCATATATTAGCGGCATATTCTAAATGAGGCCCAACGAGCAAAAGGTAACATTTCTCTTTAACCTTTTCATCACATTTACCCTGTGCTCTTCTAATTTATCCTAACGTTTTGCTAGCTTGTCCACATACTCGTATTTCCTGCATACGTATCGTATGTTTCACCCAAGACAGGTCGTGAGTGAAGGTAACGCCTTAGCATTTAATCGAGTCTACATTTTCCATTCCGGCAATAGAAATAATAATAGAAACAAAATAATAGAAATAAATAACGTAGAGTATAACCGGGGATCTTTTGTTGCTTCTGAGAAGGCGTTCGACATTGTACTCATAGTGGGAAAGAAGTTCGACCAGTAGGGTGGAAAAAGTTGATGAAAGAATTTCGGAATATAAACTTGAGGGATAGGCTGTCTATTTGAAAATTATTTGTGAGGGTACAGATAAGGGTAATATAGGGATAATCGGGATAGATAATAGGCATGAGAGTGAGAGTCCCGTTATCAACGATGATTCTTTACTTTATGCTGAGGAAATGTGAAAAATGGCATGGGAAGGGTTTGAGTTATAAATAAAAGTTGCCGGTGACCTTATTAGTTCAGATTTTTAAATGATAAAACAAATAGTTAAAGAGTCCAGGAATTACGATGCTCTAAAGGACCAAAGTGAGAAACAAAGCATGAAGAATAATCACGAGAAGAACCAAGTAATTAGATCCTGCTAAAGTATGAAGTTAAACATTAAATTGAGTCGGAATGAACTAAAGAACGGTATCATTTCTTAAAGCTGCAAGTCAATTTGCAAGTCCTTGTAGTTTGCACATACGGATTCTGCTAAATGGAAGTAATAAATGGTACAGCACCTGCTGCTTTCGTGCATTACACAGTTTGCGATTTTCAAGCTATGCATTATATATAAGACCGTTGTCAGGGGACTTGAATATCTTATAGTATCTTTGAGAAACTTGGCTGACGCGAAAGAATTTGGGAAGTATTTTGGAATAAAATGGCCATAGTGGTACGGACACTAGGAGAAGAACTGAATTAACCGAAGAAGAATTTGCAAGAAGAAGGGAGATGGTGACAGATTAGCTAAATAAATAAGTAAAGAAAATAATTAGTTAATTAATGATTTACACATGAACCATCATAAGAATGTATCTGGTCTTTGAAGCAAAAGCATACGGCTTTTAAGGTGTGAGATTGGGGGATAAGGGGTGACGTATTGGGAAAATAAGTATGGAAGGAGACTCGATAAACGAGGATATTTTAATATGATGAGGCAAGAAGAGGAAAAAATGTTTCCAGGTAACCTTCGAAGAAGGCTGAAAATGTGGGTGAAGATATACAGGTATAGAGGCGGTAGGAAGTTGAAAGCCGTGATAGAAGGGTGAGTGTTGCATGAAAGAGGCAAAGTGAGAAATGGACTAGTCTTTTCGGACGCGAGGTTAAGGGTTTGAGGTAGGTACGAGGTAATAACATATTGCAAGCACATAAAGTGAAGTAGTCAAAGTAATTTTTCATTAGTTTTTATGTCCTGTCCCAAACCCATCTCTAATAGGTGTAATAATAAGTCTTTCGGCATGCAAATCAGAATTAGTTTCAAAGTATAGGGAGTTGGGCTATTATGCAAGCACCAAAGTTCGGAAAAAAGTCATCATTTAGAGTTATACGAGATATGAAAATGCTGCTTACAGAAGTACTGAATATCTCCCTAATTTACAGATCATCAACTGAAAGATAAATTTGTCACCCTAATGAAAATCATTAAACCCTCTTTTTTATTTCCGCATCGGAAATTTTAGCTTTTTGTATAATGTTTTCAATTTATGACGGTTTAACCTATATTGGAAATTCAATTGAATTAAAAATAGTTATTAAATGAAAAATGCACCATAACAGTTATTACGACTCAAATTCGAGAGTATATGAAAATTGTATCGTCATTGAAACTCGGTAGCAGAAACAAAATATTCTAACGGTCCTCGGCGTTGAAACGAGTGAGCTCTAAGAGCAATAAAAAAACAAATGGAAGTAATCCGATATTATTAATTCAGTTGTTGAAAAGGCGTTTATTATTCAAAAGATATGCTCGAATAATGTCTGATGGTGCATTCCTTTGGCCGTTTATCGACTCATTCGTGAAATATAAATTAATCAAATCGTTTTGAACCCATGTTGCAGATAAGATTTCCAATGGGTTTACTTCTGATACCTATGTCCATTAGTCGAAAAGGAGAAAGAACTTGGGGAAAGGGAAATGAGGGACGATGTCTACTTGGCCTCTCTGTTGTTCATGTTAACTTGAAAGTTTGCAGAGTATCTTACCGTGAATTTAAACTTTCCAAAAGATCTGATCACTTCCTCTTTCCTTGAGACATCTTGTTCTGTACTTGTGTGCAAAATTTCTTGAGCAATTTGGTCCATATTGTTAAGAAAAGTGAAGATACATTTAAGAAAAATGGAGATTTATATGTGGATATCGGATAATATGGTTAGATATCTTTTGTAAATACAGTAGGAATTAAAAGTATGCCGATATTCACGGGGTCAAGAAGCAACGGCAGGTAATTAGCAAAAGTTAGGAATGCAAAAAAACTAAGGAAGTGTTGAGAACACTGGTTAAAGAGAGTGCAAATATAAAATTAATTTTTTTAGACTGTAGAAGTCATCTTTTTACAGAATAGGTGGGAAAGTGCTTTTCTTAATGATATGTACCTATTAAAATTTTCACACATAATTATAGGATATTTCGTCATTAAGTAGTTCAAATGAAATTCTTACTTTAAACTCGGAGATGGAGAAAAGTTCCATCGGCGATACTGGAATGAAATACGTGATTATTTTGAACCGAGATGAAATGGGACCGTTGCTAATAATTATGTTTCGAAGCCTTTGTCAAAAGAAGTGATTTGCCTTATTACAATGGCGTCTGGTAATGATGTCAATAATGATATTTGACCCGGCCAGAGGGCACTCATTTTTACGTCGTAGAGTCTGGCTCTCCACGAAACAGGGTGAGGGTGAGTTCAAGGCTAACTACTATCCACTCAATCACTTGAATTTTACTTGACCTACACCATGGTCCCTCGGAACTAAACGTACGATAATAGCACCCTTAAGCCTTTGGAAGACTTAACCTATAATGACCTTCTGTACTCTCATCGCCTTCAAGTGTAAGTGTTGAGCGGGGTGACGGTGGAGAATTTCAGAACTCAGGGCTGTGTGCCACTTCCTATGGACCGAGTACATCGCCCTTCAGCTCACTTGCTCGTTAGGTCCGTTCATTTGCCCGGCCGTTGTTGCGTAATTGTGGAGCCCTCGAGCGTTAAAAACGGGCAATTGGCGCCAGCTTGTCGATCAATCCTAGTCCTCTCGGATTAAAGAAAGGGTCAGTCGGAGAAAGAGGTAGAGACTTGAATATGAGTCAAGGCCGAAAAGAATGGTAAGTTTGAGTGCTGGAATTTCCGCTGCAGCAAATATTCAGCTTTCGGTTGTAGAATGCTTATAATTTAACTTCTTTGCCCAAGAATTACAACATAGGGGTCATCATGTTTTCCCCGTCATTTTCTTGTGGAGAAATTCCCACCTGTTGTTAATTATTATGATGATTCCACATTTAATTGTCCATGAAAATATGTGCAGCTAAGCGTAAACAAGAATGACAAAAGTGGTAGAGGTTCTAGTCTTGTCCATTATATTAGGAAATTCCAATGTACGATGTTTAATTTTTATTAGAGTGTGGACATCTTGCATTCACTTTACGGAAACTATAATATTCATAAGGTATCTTTCGAGTTATAAAGTTCCGAATAGATTAATAAACCACACATTGGCTACTCATTGGTCTTTTTATTTATATTGATTGCCAACATAGGTTACGTGCATGAATGTGCATAAAAGGATGATGTATAAATCCAATCAAATTAGCCCAAATAAGAACCAAATCCAGTATGGTCTGTGGTCTAAATAGCTGTATACATTAGAGTACAAACCTTATGTATTTACCAAGATCCTTAGAGTCATACTCACTCGTATTTTTTAATATTATTAAATGAGTTTTATTAGAGAGAAATATATATTTACTGAGTTTATTGGGAGCGTTATTGAGTATGCATCCTCTAAATTATTTCCTTATGTTAGTACGTAACTTCTTTGGTATATTTATGTGGAGAAATGGGTGTTGGCATAGTGTACAGATTAATCACAATCCACAAATTCGGTGTGACATTGGCGTAGAAATAGTTATTCGTATAATCTCGATATAATTTGTTCTTTACGACCTTGAATCATGACTAATGGGAATAAATTTTGAAGTAACGAAGCTACTACAATACTCAAGGGTTTATAAATTTTGCATTGACACGATTCCTTCACCTTCGATAAAAATTGTGGTGGAATGGCGAGAACAGAGAAGGGTCACAGTATTACATGATGTAATTGGCATATTTTACTTTCATTACTTCCTAATATTTCAATTGAACACAATTATATTCCAGGACCAAAAAAGTATTTACTTTTCGGGAAACAGAACAAACTATTGAACTAGACCGTGTTTTTTCAAATATGGAATTCCACGGAGTCACGATCTTATCGGTGGGTTTTAATGTGAATGTTAACTTTTGAAATACACCGTTTTGCACCCGTGTAAAATATTATAATGGCCTTTGTAATATCCAGTTACAAATACCGTGGCATGTACATGTATAAGTTACTCACTTGAAGATATAAAAATTGATGTCAGCGTCTTATTAATAGCAGAGATATTATTTTATTATGCATAAAATTGTCTTAAACGCACAATTGGTTACACATGAAATTGCCTCTAATTAGGGTTTGAAGTCACTACATTTTTTACAATGATTAATAAAAATTCTCTGGTACCTACCAAAGGTGGTCACCCTCGATCGAGTTAAAATTAATAATAAAACTGCGTATATTATGGTAATAGATAATACGAGTATAACAATAGAAAAAAAATCCGAGGGCGATTCGAAAAGTAAGGTCTCCTATTTTTTTCATGAAAAATCAAATTTATTCTCAACTTTGTGTACATCATAGGAAAGGCTGAGTATTTAGCTATTTTTCTACAGAGTCACCTTAACGATAAAGCACTTTTTACATCCTTGTAACCAGCTTTTTAATACCGGCGTCGGGGCTTTCTCCTGCCGCGTCACGAAGCCAACTGACGACTGCTTCTTGCACTTCCTCGTCTGACTTGAATTTCTGTCCTCCAAGGTGTTTTTGAGAGCGGGAAACAAGTGATAGTCGCTGGGGGCAACGTCCAGGCTGTAAGGAGGGTGGTCGATGATATCCCACCCGAATTCATTGAGTAAGGTGGTCGTTTGATGTGACACATGTGGACGTGCATTGTCATAATGCAAGCACACGCCTTTGGTGAGACAGCTGGTTGTAGCCGAGGACCTCCGACACAATATTCTGCACAGAGAAGGAGCCACTCTCTTCATTAAGGCCTTCCTTTATCTCACAATGGGTAATTCTCCGGTTATTGCGCACCATCTCGTCAATTGGAGCCACCGTTGATTCCGGCAAACTCGGCCGCCCCGACCGCTGCTCATCGTGGACGTTTTCCCGGCCATCAAAAAACTCCCTACACCGCTTTCGCACGTTTTTGATGTCCATACACTTCTTACCGTACACTTCCACTAAATGGCAGAGAATTTATATCGGAGAAGCAGTCGTCAGTTGGCTTCGCGACGCGGTGGGAGAAAGGTACGACGCTGGTATTAAAAAGCTGCTTACAAGTATGCAAAAAGTGATTAATCGTCGAGACGACTATGTAGAAAAATAGTTAAATGCTCAACCTTTCCAGCGATGTACGCAAAGTTGAGAATAAATTTGATTTTTTATGAAAAAAAATAGTGGACCTTACTTTTCGAATCACTCTCGTAGATGTTAATAGACAGGATGACTGAAGAGTTTTCTTATAACTTATGACTCTTACTACACTAATGAGGGGTTAAGTATTAAAAGGTAATATTAGGAATTTTTTCATTGCATAATTACTAAAATAGTTAAAAAAATAAATTTAAAGTTAGTTTTTTTAATCAATAGATATGTTTCATAAAATTTTGTAATACCTTTACATATTACCACATTACAATTACGCTTTACTCGGAATCTAAGTTTTCAGAAATGACACTAATTTTAGAATCCCAACCAGTTGCCTCAGTTTTTTTAATGTGATTATCTTTTTTCCTAGGTTTCGTCGGGATGCTGGGATTCAGCGATTGGGAAATAAACTAACGTGAAAGAATTTTTGGGTGAATTCACGCACAATACGAAGAGTTTGAATGCACAGAAGAAGAGAGAAACAAAGTTGCTTCGAAACTTTGGAAATATTTCGCAGAGGATCTCCAGATAACTCGGTAAGCCAATCTTAATGTTACATTTGGCAGTGGACCGCATTTTTCAGAAAATGTTAAAGGGAGTTCATCAGAGAAAGATTGGAAGTTGTCGAGTCTCAAAAATGACGAACTTTTGACGCCATAGTCTCGACATGTTCTCTAAGTTTGTTAGTAATCATTCGGGCGTATTGAAGTTGCACCCTCACAAATATGTAATTTTCGAGATTTGACGATTGCGAGTCCTTCCAGAATGAGTCCTCAGATCGAATTCTGAGATTTTTTATCCTCATAAGGTGCTGCCTAAGCGGGCTACATCTAAAGAAGCATCAAAACATGATTATGATGGCGATTTATAAGCACTAACTTTCAGTTTGGATGCTAACAGGAATGTTAATCACCGAAAACATTGAACCTCGAGGTGAAAACCCCGCGAAATTATAATTTAAATATACTCAGGAAAACTCCTTTTACACTACATGTATTTTTAACACTGTTATTATGTCCGTTTGTCACGTCTTATCAAAGCACTGTGAAATTCACTTGAGGACGTATTGTGGATATAGCTAATAGGAAAACATGAATTTTACAAACATATTTACCTTTTTAGGGTGATTCTGAATCCCATTGGATCTAGGTCATTAAAATACTGTATTCCAAGATGAAAATGACGAATGAATACGTGGTTTAAAAATAAATTAATGGTACATGAATTTTGGTCATCGTCAAAGTTAAATCTGAGCTTATTCTCCAAAATTGTTATACTACTTCAAAATATCACAAATTTTAGTACTTATTGAGGCAATTTGGTGAATTTAAGACCTGGAACTTAGCATAAAAAGGTAGATTATATAATTAAGCTAAACAGAAAAGTGAATTACGCAAAAATTAATTTATTAGTAATCCTTGAAGCCCACGCCCTAGGTTATCAACTTTAAGTATTTTCATATCGGATCAATTTGGTACACGGTGAAAAACATTTTAGTTATTTTTGAAAGTTCTCTGAATTTTATCACATAATTTCTCACTTTACGTAGAAGGTCACAGCGTTGAACATTTTGCACTTCCAGAAGATTTACTGATCGTATTGGTTGGCGTCTGGGAGTGATTAAAGGAGGTGTTTATAAATGGAAATCGACTTGAGTGATTTTGACCATTTCGTTTCCCTCCCATTACAATTACTTGTGGGTATGGACTTTAAGGGAAGCTCATGTGCAATTGATGTGACTAAATGGTAAAAAGTGAGAATTATTTAAGGATTTTACCAACTCAAATTTGATCTAATTCATAATGAAAATTTTCTATGTGGAAAAGCCGAGTGGTTTAATTTTAAGTTCAATATGAAGAATATCCATCAAGTGAGGCCAGAAACTGTTTTATTCATAATGAAATACTGTCATTTGGAGAAAGGGTCTAAAGAGAAACATTGTTTTTCAATAAGGGAATGAATATTTTTTAATGAACTGGTGGGTTTTAGTCTCATTTATACTCTTGTTCAAGTTTAAGAGGCTCCATAGAAACTTAACTAAATAAATTTTTTTCCCTCGAATATTACGAGTATTACGTTGATTTTGATATGGATCCAAGAGTTGATATGGTTATATTCTGAATATGTCACCCTAAAATTGAGTTATACGGATTGAATTTGGAGCATGAATGTGATTTTAGACTGAATTTGGACTTTAGAAAAAGATATTTCAAAAGTCAGCAAAAATAACTACGAGGCAAGGGCATAGCTGACTATCAGTGCTGCTGGCAATCATAGTCGATTGTATTTCATATGAAAGACGAAGTTGTGTCAGGCCTTCATGTGTGAATTTCACAAACCTTTGGCTGATTGCGAGGTGAGGTCTACCTTTACCACTAAAATCAAGTCTTCGGCTTGATTACTGCAATGGTGGGTAATTACAACATGCGAGCAGCCCGGTGAGCATGTGGAAAAGTGGTTCTTGGGACGCCAGTATTTTGTTATGAATTTGTTAAGAGTAATGAATTCATTGGACGAGGATTAAAAGCTATCATCCATAGTCTTACTCTTTCATTGGACCTTTTACGTAAACGTAAAAAATATACCGATCTACATCGGTCAGGATACTTCCTTACGTGCCAAAGGTAAACTCGAGTCACCCATACCTACATGTAGTTATCCAATGGTCTTATTCTGGTCGAACCCTCTTAATGACCGGAGAAACTCTCCTACTAGTTCCTCTCATACACCCATAGAAGCCATTATCTCCTCGTATTTTTTTTAACAAATCAAGCGGATCATTTTTGAATATTACTCGTGTCTAATATCTTAATTAATAATTTTTCCATTCTGTACAAATTTAAAAAAATACAAGTATTTAAACTTGTCCATAAATTCATTACATTTTCCGATAGCCCGTAAAATGAGGCCAAGCCAGTAAAAATAAGGATAGCCCGTAAAGGTGATCTGTGTTCTCCATGAAAGTTGGAGTTAAGATTAACTTCTGCTTATATTTTAGATGTCCTAAGCTACTTTATTCAATCTCGCTATTCTTACACGTATTGCAATGAGATTGCTTCCACTTTCCGATTCTTACAATCAATCTTCTGCGGGGATTTTTGTTTCTCTGTATATATCTATGTCATCGCCATTTATTCTTGCCACTACTAGCGCGGGGGCTCAATTGCAGTGGAGTAATTTCGCACGCATGAAAAGTCAAATCGTAATTACTTTCACCGATTAAATCTTAGCAAATTGAGGAGAATGCAGTCATCCAGAAATGTAACTGTACCTTCATTCATTCGTAATACTTTTCTTTAATTTCCCGCTTTTATGTGCCCCATTTTATTACGACAGGTCTAGGAGGGTCAGATTGCTTGTGGAGCGGGGCTTCAAACAATGGCTGCAGTGGAGCCATAGCACGGCAACTCGACTGTTATGGAAATGGTGTGCGTACGAAAGAAGGAGCCTTGAGTTAAGGATTTAGTGAATTGGACTATAGGCGGTGGAAGAGAGAGAGGGAGTACAGACGAGAGGAAGAAAGGAGAGGGAGAAGGAAAGTGGCGAAGAGTTCAGTCGAGAATTTCGGTCGTTCGCGCTCAGTTGAGGGTCTACATAGGTACAGGATCCCTTCCGACCGAAAAAATAAAAAAAGAAACCCTGCCCAGGTTACAGCGTTCACTTTCCGTTTATTGCCTCCCTCCGCTCCATCGTTGGGCATTTTTATTGGCGATTTCTTAAGGGACCTGCCTTCCGTCCTCTTTCCTCAAATAAGATTCGGCCTTCCTAGCCTTTATTTTATTTTTTTTAAAGACCAGGATACGAGGGAAAAGAGTCATCTTTCACCTTTTTAAGACACCTTCCGTATTTCATTCTCATTCCGTCCCCGATTTTTTATATATTTTTTTCACCCATTCATGATTTACCGTCTCCCATATCTAATCCATGTTGATTGCTATTGCACCCTATCCTTCCAGGTTCAGAGTAATCAGAGTAATTATCTGTCTTCGAGACAGTTCGTGTCGAACTGCGTGAAAAGTACCGAACATTGTGTGCAATATCTTGGAGGGAATAATTTCAAAATAAACGTGGTTTTTATTGATGAATCACGTATATTCATGAGCAAAAGTGTATTCAGTATCTCTTGTCGAAATCTCGTGATAACGAAATTCGGATACCATTACATTAAAATTTGTAAAATAAATATAACATTTCAATAAAGTTATGCCTGAGACAACAAATTTTATTAAGTGTGCCCGTAACGCAGTTATGGCAAGCCTCTACACCTGATGATGACGTTCAACGTCGAAACCTGGGTCGTGTTTTTTTTTAAAATAAAGTGTGTGGAATTACAAAGTAAATTATTTCATTTCATTCCATTGCATTAAGTTGTAAATACGAGATGAGTAGGCAAAGTGTGTTGCTGAAGCACAGTCGTCTATTGCTACATTTTGTAAGGTCTTATGTGAGAAACTGCCTAGTATTAATCACATTGTTGTTTTTCAAGAGCGCATCTTATTTTGTTTCCTTTGTCAATTCTTTCACCTCATGATAAGGCGCGCCCATTTCATCTCTCTCTCTCAGTCTCCTTATCTCCTCTTTCCACCTCGTTTCCTTTGCCTTTTTATTTCCTCGCCTTAGTTTACGATTAAAAAAAAATATTTTTCTAGTTCTCTTTAGTGAAGCTCGTAAGTTCTGTTTTAAGTTCTTTCATTTCCTTCTCCCTTCCTGATCGTTTATGCTGTAATCTATGGTTTCTTAATTTTTTCGTAGTCCAATTTTTTCCACGCACATGAAAAACCTCATGTTTTCATCTATTTTCGTTGATTTTTGTTCTATTTAATCTTTCTACATTCCACTTTCTCATTCTTTTTGATTCTCTTGAGTTTAAAATTACCTTACACTATCTGAATTTAAATCATTATCTGATTGTACAACTGCTCCTGGAACTTGATGGCGGTATTCTGTCTAATATATTTGTCATCTGTTTTACCATTTTCCGTATGTACCTAAGCCTTAATCGTCAAATCATTGCTATTAAACCTTTTCCATGGGGAAATTCTATCGCTTTCTTACCGCGAACATTCCTTACTCTCAAACCATACTACCGACCACGCTGATGTTTTTGCCTTGGCATACCAATCCTAAAAATCCCTTCCGATCCATCAAGTGCGATCTTCCAGGAACGTTCCCAATCATTTCGTCTACCATATCGTTTAGGCTCTCAACTTACATTTTCTAGTAAGGACTATCTATTCTGTTCACTTGTACGATTGGCCCTCACTATAATTCCCTTCATGTGAAGTACTATGTAACTGTCGTTTCAGCGGTTCCTTATCTTCTGCTGTTACATTTTCACTTTCAAAACGAAAGGATATCAATGCATACCTCCTTAATCGCCATGAATGGGGTTTGAAGTTGTACGTGTATTCATTTGAGATTTAATAATTGGCTTCATCCCAAGTGGTGGTGGGGGGGATGTCGAAGTCGGGGTTGAAGCAGGACATTCCGACGTTTTTTAAGTGGAGGTACCTTAGCCGGCTAACTAATCCTTTTATAGCCACCATTTTCTGACCAATAAAACCGAAACGAATTGAAAATGGTCCTAAATTGAATCAAAGTGAGGATATTTTCAAACAAAACGGTGAAGTTTTCTAGCATTTCTCAACTCATAATCGTCCTAACGTCCCAAGCTCCAGTTCTAAATGCTGTGACCCTCTGCTGCATAACCTCATCTGTTAATTTTGAATACGCTTCTGTGATCACCTGTTATATTAGATATCTTTTCTCCATGGCTACTGTGTATGACTAGGGCTGTGTGGTTTTTACCGGTATTCTATATTCTGTTTTGATCTGTCGAGGGTTCACAATTGAGGTAATTTCCCATTGCCTTCTGAAATAGCGTTTTTGATTTTATCCCTTTACACAATCACTTAAATATCTTCCCGAGTTCGCAGGCCATTGCAGCAACTTAACTGAGGAATGAACTCCGCTTGGAATACCATTTGTCTCTCCCTAACTCTTCGATTTATCTGTTGTAAGTAACCTTAATAGAGGCAATCATCATTGCTCTTGCAAGCCCACTCACCATTTCAGAGTTTTAGTCCGCGGTCCACGGATTGAGATTTATGTGGCACATTCTTCCCCAACATTCGGTTTAAAAGTACTTTAAATATTACTTGACCATGATTGAGAAACAGAAAATCAGAGATCCTGCCGAAAGGGAAATGAGTGTATACGAATTGAAGCGTAAATTATGAAGATGAATTTTTTCCACATTGGAAAAATTTCATAAGGGTTAAGAAACACTTAATAATGTAAAAGTTAATAATTCGGTGGAGGTTTATTTTAATAATTCCATATATTTGCAGCGATTATTAGGTGATTGAAATATATTAGATGTTCTCGCATATTTTTTCTTGCCAAATTTCCAAAAATATTAAATTTCCTCACGATAAGGGTACTCCATTGGAAGAAAAATTATTAAATATCATTAGTAATAGTTTATTCTTCTAGTTAATTCAAAAAACTTTAATTTTAATCTTGAAATTTTGTTGCGTTTCCGTGTCATTATACTATTTCCATTCTAGAATATAATAGAAGCAGAATCCTGTTTATTTTCAATTTATTTTATGTTCGTGCTCATTGTGAAATGTTTTAACAGTGATGGCTTATTTGTCGTACTGTTGTTTTAAATCGTATATTAGTTTCTACAAATGACAAATGAGACCGCCTAGTTTTCTTGGAAGGCCACTGCTCAAATTCCTATCCGGGGGTTTTTCACTAAAGTTTACCCGCTTCCTATTATTACTTTTAAATGATTAGTTTGTATATGTAGACGTATGACACGTAGAGTTTGACTGATGCATTATCCGTTAAGAATTATCAGGAATGGTCAGTTAACTCCTAAATTGTTATTACAGATGACCGATAGTGTAGGATTCATGAACAATACATTAGGCATTGATTTTAAAGGAGGCATAAGGCATTAATGTTATACATAGAGACGGATCTGCGGCCTCCTGTTAGACACATGTGGTTGGTTCACCTGCCTACGCATATTATGTTGTGCGAAATCTGGAAAAACCAGTATTTGAGTCCAATTAAGGTTGACGTGGCTACTGGAGAACACGTCAACAGCTGGAACATCTTGGCAAAGGATAAAGTATCAAGTGATTTAATTATCTGAGTAATCAAAATTTCCAAAATAAAACTTTTGAAGGAGCTACTTTAATTGATTGAAACAATTCCAGTAGACTAGGTGGAGTCTTGAATCATATGCTTTTTTCTCTCTTCAAATCAGCATGAATTATGTAAATTTTTTCGAGGTAGGCAGCACATAAGAGTTATTCGATGCATGTTTAGTCGTGTGTTCAGTAAAAATAGCAAATCAACAGTTGAATTGACGTTGAGTGCGATGCCAAAATGTATTGGCCCACCGAATTTCTTAGCTACAAGGTTTGCATAAAAATTACTAGAAACAATTTTTCCTGACGTGACTGTACGCCGCAGCACGCTCGCACCGCGCAGGCTCGGTGATGGGGGGTTTGACCTTCACCACGCGCCAAGCGCCAAGCGCCTGAGAGCGTTTGTTTAGGTTAGATAGTGTTTTTAGTGCCCCCCTGTCGAGTGACTCGCTGCAAGCGCAAAATGCAGCGAAAGATTGAACAGCGATATGCCATCAAGTTTTGTGTTGGACTGGAGAAATTGGGAACGGCGAAGTTGAGGATGATTTTAAGCAGGGTAATTTTTAAGTGGGAGAGCTCTTCAAAGATGGCCGAGAGAGTGGAGGACTAGCTCCACGCTGAACGACTGGCGAAGTCAAGAACCGACGACAACGTGCAACATGTGCGTTAAGTGCTGCATTCAGACCGTCGGTTAAGTGTGATCATAGATCGTATTGGCGTCATTAAGATGACCTTGCACACCATTGTCACTGAAATTTTGGCGATGTGAAAGATCTGCCCTAAACTCGTCTTGATGAAAAAGGTCTTGATGGACTACCATGCGTATAGTCGAGTATCTGCTTACGAAAACCTTTGGTAACGGCATTGCGACGATTCCCCAATCCCCTTACAGTCCCGAATTGGCACCAGCAGATTATTTCTTATTCCCAAAAGGGAAATCCTCCCCCAAAGGATATCACCGTGGGATCTTAAATGCCTTCAAAGTAGCTTTCACTCGTCCCCTTAAGGACCTTCCGAAATCCGCCTGCCAGGTAGTCATCGAGTCGTGGATAAGTCGCTGCAAAATGTTTTTGACGCCCAAGGGATGCTTTTTGAAGAACTTTGAGGCATTTTAGTAATATCTGATATAAATCCATTTTTCAGAAACTTTTCCCGATACCTTTTATACAAACCTTGTGTATGTATAACTCGAGACTATTGGAATTTCAATTGACAAAATGGAAATTTAAAATTATTGCTGTCATTATTTTTATAAGTAATCTGGTCTCTTCAAGATAGCTACACATTAAAGCCCCACTTCAAGCAAGCAGTAAATTTTAACAGCCTGCTTTTTCATGACAAAGATATTTGCATGCGCGCCAATTCACTGCGCTCCAGTCTCCTTTCAAAACTTATAAATATTCTTTAGGCTTAGATATTAGGGTGACTTGATATAGTGAAATGTGACAAAGCTGCAAATGTTTTCACTTGTCTTAACTTGGACGTATCCATCACCTGTTTTTGCAATTTTCAGCGATATTGAGAACCAATTGCAATTATTTGGAAGTAATAGAACGTTTTCCAGAGTTTGCTGCACATTAAAATTTTTATCAATTCATTAAATAATTTTAGCAGGTTTCAGAATTTGACTTCCAAATACTACTCAGGGTATTAAAATAATGGGAGAGTATTTCAGCTGATTGTTGAAATGGAAGCATTGACACCTAAATTACACGGCGAGACGAGATGTGGTGTTGCAAAAAAAAGCAATACACATTGATGGCTTTAACGTCGAAGAAATAAATAAATGTTAGTATATATTACTGCCTACTATAACGATTTAATCTTTACCGAAAAATATTTCGCAAGAAGAATTAAATCGTTTGCCCGTTATTCATCGACGTACTCACTCAATAGTTGCCAATCGATAGATGGGGTATGTTACCCCGGCTTTGTGTACTGTGTATCCACTGTTTATACGAGGTGTGCCCAGAAAATAATTACAGTCTGTTCATAGATGCCTCAAGCTTAGCGATATCGAGCCCGCACATACGTTGTTACTTATTTAAAGTCAACAATGAAGTGGCTCAGCCATTTTGTTTACTTATGTTCACTTTGATAATCACCACGCGTTAGCTTTCATGTTTAAAACTCTCTATCGGCCCGCGATCCGCCTCAAAAGTCCCGACCTATTGAACTATGGCGGGTTTCTTTTGCTGCATAACAATACAAGCTCTCATGCGGCATGTGCTGTACAGGAGCCGCTCAAATTATTTTGCTGGGAACAATTCAGTCAATCTTGAGTCTGGGCTTAACGAAAAACAATTTCAATTTGTATACGCACTTCAGGAAATTTATTGGTGAACAAAAGTACGGTAGTGTAGATTAACGATTAAGAACAATCTGAAACGATCCAAGCCTCATAAATAGAAATAAATCTCAAGTCAGTGTTGTCTCAAGCATAGGTTAATCTCTTCTGTGTTTGTATTAACATAACTTTATGATATCCCCTGAAGTAAAGTCTAGACTTTCATTTGACTTCGAGTATCATTTTTAGAGAAGATATATGTATATATATGTCTATATGTATATATCAATGAATATAACTCCGTCTGTAATTTTAGTTGACTGCGGCTAAGTTCAAGTTTGTCCCAGTTTCAATATAAATATTTATTTTTGCTATCAGTGAGCATGATTGGTGATTTTTAAGCTTCATATCCACCGATTCCGCTAGAATTATTGTTTTTATAATAAAAATTTTATTTTTTTCTTCAAATTTTCATTTATTTTTTTCAAACTCATTGCTTTTTAATATATATTTATATCTTTTATCGGGATCTACATATATGCAAAAGGTGAAAAGAAGGAAGAACGGATCGCGTCGGCGAGCCCGATAGGGAGCGCCGCGCTCATTGGAGCGTTGCCATGGAAACGGTCGCCCATCAATGGGCCGGCACATTCATTAAAATTAATAACCGCCATGTTTATGCAGTGCCTTGTCGCTTGGAGAGCACAATAGGCGCCCAACCAGTGTATGAACCCACCCGGCTATCTCTCACTATATTTTTTTCATCCGACCGTGAAAAAAAGGATGCTGAAGTGTTGGTATTTTTTTCATACCCGAACGGTAGTCGATGATTGGCCGATTCTAAACTGGATTGTTTTTCGAGCTGCAGTGTGTGAAGTGATCCTCTCCTTGAGGTTGCCGTCTCCGAATTGCAGTGAAGCGAAAGTTTCGCCGTCTCCATGAGACAGAAGGAGATAGAGAGAGTTAGAGAGTGAGGGTGTTCCTTCGCCGTGGAATCCAAGATCGATTCTCTTGGCAGCGGGAGAAATTTTAGAGGGATGACACGATTTTGTGTCAGAATGTAGTACATCGCTCTTCCCACACGCTTTACGTATTCCATCCTCGCCCAGTTAGCGATCAAATTACGAAAAAGTCCCGAACTGCATCGGCAGGTCATAAAATATTAACGGAAGAGGAAAGACGCTAAGCACTACCGAACAGGTGTATGCGAAGGTTCGATTTTTCTCTGGTGGACTTCATAGTCACAACACGAAGATAAAATCACTAACATATTAATACTGGTCTCCCAATAACAGATATACAGGTACAGATATACCTGTACACCCCTTCTTTAACATCAACTGTGCCCTGACACCCCCTGCCCCGCACCTTTACGGCATCTCGTCGTGTATTGTGTTTAGTGAATGTCATGGTCAATGGTAGTGCGTCTTATTTATCACGAGATAGAGTGTGTTTGTGTACACTCTTTGGACCTGACTCAGCTGGTTACACTCATATACATCCACGTAATACATGAAGCTAATAAGGAAGGAAGAGCAATAAGGAAGTAGGAGGCGAGAATAGGGCTTTAAAGGATGATATCATTAAAAGATATTAAGTTTCTTTCCTAATCTAAAACCAAGATTTTTACGACTAGTCTGACAAAAAAAGAAGTTTTGAATGACCAAAATGGACATCTTGACTGAACTTTGCAACGGGATCGACGTTTATTTGCTAACCACGAATTTTATTCTAATATCAAGTTGTAAAAATGTTTCGTCAAGAGAAAATAGATATTCAGTTCCCTTCTAATCGTGAGTTTTAGTACTTCCCTGAATTTTATAGTTAGGACTGCATCTCGGAATAATAGAAAGGTAAAATTGAACGAACGGATAACTATGTTACTATTAATATTATTTGTGAGTTTATCAGTTAGAGTTGGTTTTGTATTGAGCTAGGAACTTAAGAGCTGTTACACTCCTGAGTTCCATCTAACTGGGTATTAAATACTCTTTTACAATAAGCCATTCTACAATCTGTATACTTATTTTCTTTGATTTCATATTGAAAGAGTTTGTAATTTTCTCTATGGAAAATTACTAACTCTTTTAATATGGACATCCAAAAATTCCACGAAGTGTAGCCTGAAAGTGTGAAGTATATTCTTTAATTCTGTTCAAAATTCCTCGCTTAGCCAAACCTCTCCTGTCTATCTCTGTTTTCAACTTTCCATTGCCTCTTGAGTATCCCTCACATCCACTTTTCCAGCGCTCTTCGAATTTACTCAACATTCTTCTCTTTTCTTCTTTTCCTAGGATTTTGTTTTTGGTTTTCCTTTTCCGTACGTTTTATAATGAAAAAAATGAAGTACAAACAAAACCGTGCCACTGTTTCAACGCTTGCATATATTTTTAGGATCAACATTTGAAGATGATATTGTTGTTAGAGAAAAATGAAAAAAAACGTAGTTGTTTATAATAAATTACGTACGCGGACTTACTCAATCTGACTATCGAGTTTTCTCTTTCATAGTGCCAAGCAGTCTGATCCATGCTTATCCAAAAATGACATTTGCGCAAGGCTTGGATGGAGCGTTGCTGCCCAATACCCTGAAATTAATGAATCAGATTTCTAGCTCCATGCCGGTTGATTATTAGGGTACTATTTTCTGAAACAATTGCATTAGGGATTTCTTTAAATCTCATAGTTCATACTGGTAAACTAATGAGGTAATTTAAATATTTTTTTGCTGGATAGCAACAGTTCTGAAGATGGGATTGGAAATATTTACTACTACCTATAGATTTTCGTGAAACCCAAGGGATGAACGGCATGTAACATTAATTTATATGCCAGTTATGTGTAGGGTAATTGTTAACATTTTTTTATTCTGAAATGCTTATACTAGTCTCGCCAATATATAATTCCGATTAGTAGACTTTTCATGTGAAACTGCGCATTCATATCTATTATTATTTATTTTTACTGATGCACTATTCAACAATAAAAATATATGATGAGTAATACTTGATGCCTTCGTAATAGCATGATGTGATGTAAAAAAAATTCGAGGGACTCCAAGCCAAGCAGCCCTCGAGCTATGCAGTTAGTTCGCAACGCAAAAAGGAAAGCGAAGCATCTCTGAGTTAAAAAAAAAACGACGAAGCTAGATCTGAATTCGAATTGTTAATTTTTGTTATTGATTTTTAGTTACTGATACAGCAATCATTCATTCATTTTTCCTTAAAAATTTATTTCCGTGATTTTTTTACACGAAATTTTTCTCATTTTTTCAGTGGATGCTTTAGGTTTCAGTTATCCAATTTAAAATGGCAAAATACTGCAAATGGCCAAGGACTTTCATAAATTATGTGTTGTGAATAAGTCAAGTAGGATGCTTGACGTAAGTAGCATGACCTGTTCCATTGGTTTTAACATTTTGTATCATTGTTCCTCAACATATTCCGCAACAGTTTTGGTGACAGCGCAAGATAATTTCCATTAGTTAAAGGCCTCACATGATTCAAAAGTTACAAATTCCATCCTTTTCCCTCACATTCTAATCTTCAGCCTTAGCTAAAACTATCTTGTACGTATTTTTACTTACAGACTAAACGTAATAACTTCTTTCAGGTCGTCTCAAAGAAAGCGCGTAGCAGATTCCATGCCTGATAGAGCATTCACGAAGTAATTGGAAAAATACCGAAAAGAAAGGGATAACCCTGGAATTAAGTTTGATTTGGTTGCATTGAAAATGTTTAGAATAAATTTGCAAATGCGAAATATAAACGATTATTTTAAAGCCATTCCCTCAGGGATAAGTACTAACTTCTGGATCCCAATATCTCGAAAAATCCACCTTAGATGAGGACAAACTCAACTTGCACAGAATGGAGAAGGGTCTACTTTTTGTACTGGCGATTTGTAATGCAGATGATTTTGAATGTGGAACTCGTAAACCTTCGGCAACGTTCAGCGTTCACCTTTCAAATCGGAAGGTTGATAAACATCAGCCCGCCGCTTATTCTTTACGATGACTCTTCCTTGATGCTCGCGTATTTGCTTGACCTGCGAGTACATCTCTGATATGCCTCGTGGTCTTTATTCTCTCTTTTTGCTTATATTACATTTCGAACAAATACATAAGCTCTCGAGATTTTCCAGGATCGCGGAAATCCCTACGGCTTTATTTCATCTGGTGCTCATCATGACCAATGCCTCCTCTAACAATATGTAAATTTCCTCATTACCCATTTTGTTTGTTTAATCTTCAGTCTTCTCATCCAGCAACATGTTTTTATTATTAATCCCTGGACTACTCTAGTATTGTTCATGAATCTCGCCACACAAGTTTTTTCACGTACTAATTCAGTGCTTGAATCCATGTCTGATTTGGGATTGGTCGTTTTCCCTTCGTCTTGAACGCCCCCTTTGTATGTGCTGATGTACGGGATTAATCCCGTATAATACCCTTCCATCCCTTGCAATGCTATTTCCGATATAAGTGAAAACTGAATTTTTTCTGTTTTCTTTCTTCGTGCTTCAGGGCCAGTTTGCATAATCCCTCTTCCGCGTACGAGGATTTCAGTTTTCTATCTATCGCTTTTTATGCTATACCCTTGAAGTATTCGAGCTTCAAGTGCAGGAATGTGCAAGACCTTTCGATTACCGACTACGATATAATTAGCGTAAAATAGTCTGTACTTCGAAAAGGCCGCTCCTGAAACATGCCGTTTTGTTTATGTCGAATGCTAAAACTTGGTGTTGTTGCTGTGAAGACAATCTGGGAGGAACTGTAATCAGATCAGTAAATGTTTCGCTGACTAAAATGTCGTTCCTGAACACTTATCTTGTTTTTATTCTAGTTTTTATGATGATTATGTGACTAATTCTATTAATCACATTAATTCATCGATTTGATTGATAGATACAATAAAAATTTCATTATTTTCCCCCCTAATCTGTTTCTATTGTCCCCTTTTCAAATCATGCCCTCAGTAGAACTGATGAGAGGTTTTATTGCTCTCCAGCGTGTTTATTTTTCTCTATTTCAATTTCTTTTTCTGATCATACGACTGGGAAGTTTCTCGTAGATTTGATCAGATTTTTTTACTTTCTTTTTAATTAGTTCAAAGCTCTTCCACCAACTCTAGCGTCTTGAATGATGGACGTTGCCGTTTTCTAAGGTTTTTCTCAAGTTTAGGAATGCCGCATGCATCGATCTGTTGAAGATTATATTTTTTTTCGGCCGGTATCCTAAGGCAGATTATACTCGTCCTCTTTTCTTCCTGAAATCGAATTAATTTTCAAATAATTTGGCTTTTCACTCAAGTGTTTCCCCTCTCTCTTCTTTTTATATCAGTATATATCTGCTCGCACCAGTGATATTAATTGATATTGTTTTAGAGTTTCATAGGCTCGTATAACGGAAATTGAATCATATTTCATTGTTTTCCGTCTTCATGGTTTGATTTTTATCTCAGCATCTGCATTTGTCTCTCACGTGGCTTAGTTCCGTGACTTATTTACTTCCATATATTTGGTACTCGGCTCTTAGATATTTATCTTTTTTAAATAGTTCACTTTTCTTTGTTCTTCACTATGTTCGCCTGGTGTCAACTCGCTAACACATGAACTTCCCTTCAGCTAACTCTTTAATTACCATATACAGGCCGTTAATTCTTACTTAACCAGTGATTTATTTTCCTATAGACTATTTTTACCTATGAACGTGGTAAATATTACTCTGGTAATCAATTTTTTTTAGTTTTCATTCTCAACTTTTAGCAATGACTTTCTTCCTTTATCTTTTTGTATCACGGAAATCTGTCCATGACTTTTACAAAATACCTAGTTATTTTTCCATCGGAATTATGTTAAACTGCATCAACTGATTCTTCTACCAACCCTTAATAAGGGCGGGGTCGTCTATTATCGAGTTCTGTCCTCCGGCATCTCTCATAGTGACTTCTGCGCCGCTTTTGCTCCAATTGTTTTCACCAGTACCGTCTATTTTTTACCACAGTAAATCTAGTCATCTAGTCTTTCTCATATCGCGATTTTGATTAGTCTTCCTGCTTCAATGTTTAATCTCTCTAGGATAGGCGTCTCATTTTCCCATAATACCTAGGTTACTCCTTCTTATTAATGTTTACCGCATAGGTTCATTTTGTCGATCATCTACAAAATGAGCAGCACCTCTTTGAAGGCTGTCGGAATTGAGTTTGTGATTAGTTGGCGAGCGATTCAGTATTGCATACAATAATTAAGTGATGGTGCAATATAATTTTCGACGACTAAGACATTTTATTTAAGAAGCATGTGAAATATTCGAATATATCAATTGGTTCCAATTTTCATAAAAATACAGTAATTTTGAAAGGTTATGAACCTGGACATACAAGTTTTGCCCCAAGAGTAGTATCCCTTATTTTTCCTCGGATAAACGGACGGACGGGCGGCGGTTTCTGGCTGGATTCGATGGAGGGAAGTCTCAGGGAAGGATGGAGGCCGGTGGCAGTTGCGGCGTGCGGATTGTTCGTTTGCGAAACCTCTATAACGTGAACTCGTTACATTCCATCATGAATCGGTTATTGGAACAGCCCTACGTCATCAAATTTAGATTGAAATTGGGAAAAACGAGGAACGATACTCATGAAATGCTCAAGGCAGCTTACGGTGATAACACCATGGGTAGATCGGGTGATTTTGAGTGACATAAGTTGTTTCAGGAGGGTAGAGAAGATGCTGAAGACGACTAACGTTAAGGACGTCCTTCGACCTCAAAGAGTGTTGAAAATCTTGCAACAGTGAAGGCTTTGTTGGGCAGAGATAAACGATTATGTGTTGGTATGGTTCCGATTAAGTTGGCATCCCTAAAAGTGATGTGATTCCACTTGTGAGCGAAAACATCGGCATGAGAAAGGTGTGTGCCAAGTTGGTGCCGCGAGTGCTCTCTGAGTAACGAAATACTTGGCCCGGCACAACGTGGCAATCCTGGGTCATCCACCTACCGCCCTGACGTTGCCCTACAGACTTTTCCCCTGCCTTCGCGCTAAAAGGACGTCTCCATAGCTTGGTGGAAGCGTTACAATAGGCCGTGACGAGGCAGCTTAGCAGCATTCCGGGCGCCGTCTTTCAGAAGGGGTATGAGGCGTGGAAAATCCACTGGTAGGGATGTGTGTGTGGACGCACAAGCGTTCTACTTCGAAGACTTTTTAGTAATTTTATCAATTCTGGCAATAAATTTTTTTTAACGACCCAGTCCTACTTTTTTTGAAACACACCTTGTAAAAGCGAGTGTTGATTGGAAAAAAAATCACTGAGGGTGCTACTTCGAAGACTTTTGAGTGGATGTATCAATTCTCGTATTAAATTTTTTTTAATCGACCTTTAAAGTCCAAAAGTCCTACTACTATTGGGATAAACCATGTATGGTCCACCATAATTTGATGGTTTGGTCCAACACCGACATGAGTAAAATAATCGCTTGTCCAGTGAAATAATTTTAAAGTACATAGTTTTGAATGATCTAATATAGTATATCTTGAGAGATAAAATTATAACAAAAATTGATTCTTTCCTCGTCTTTGTAGGAAATACTCCAAACATTGCATTTAATTTTTTCTTGAACTTGTAAAAACGTTTAATTTGATCATTGCAATATTGTAAAAATTTTACATTTACCGTTATTCTGAGCGACAAATACACTACTGCTTAATGTCATCATTATAACACGAAAGCTTTGAATGTACAATATACTGATTTCAACCCTTGATTCCCGCGGGGGTGGATAATATATTTCAGTCTATAACATGATAAAGTTTTCAAGTTATTTTTATGGGACCATAAAGCTACTCAAACTGATAAACGTTGGTGGCACATGACAGAAATTGAAACCTTGTTTACGTAGAGGAATGAAGAACTCATCACGTGGTATTTTGATCGCAAAGATTATTCAATTTCAAGATAATTGATACCTTTTATGCGGAAAGATCATTGAAAAACCAATGGAAAAAGATTATTTATGTGTAGCAGATGTGTTAAAAGTAGCGGGAATTTTGTAGTTTCGCAGAGTTCATAGTGCACCATGAGTTCTTGTCACAAGATCAAACGATCAATAAGGAGTACTACGAGAAATGCTATTTATATCTTGAGACTTGACAACACTAGGTGCTTTAGGCGTCATCTGACGTTTCCATCGGAAAGTTCGACCCTTTTTAACGCTAACTTTCTTCAAAACATTTTGTCGTTTGATCATAACTTGTGTTGTTTACAGTGACTCGAAAATTTTGTCTCAGTATGTATGCATTTTGTCTCAGCAGCTTTGTTTGTGCATCGATCAACTTACTTCCACTTTTGGCGATGAAGCCCCATCCTTTGCCACTGTGAAACGCTGGTATAACGAAATCCGTCACGGCCGCCGTTCGCTCAGCGACGAAAGTCGTGAAGGTCGTGCTGTTGTGCTAGAAAACGTTGATACTGTGCAAGAACCAGTAAAGAAATTATCGTCATGTGGTTTATCGTGAGATTGAGGCATCCTTGGAGATTAGTATGACAAGCATCAATGAGATATTGCGTCAAAATTTAGCTGTGGAAAAAATTTGTTTGCGTAGGATCCCGCATAAGTCGACAAAAGCTCAAAAAGATATTCGTGCCAATTGGTGTAAAGAAATGCTCGATGAATACAATCGCGCCGCATCAAAAGCTTTCTATAACATGTACACAGGGGATGAATCTTGGATCTATGCGTATGAGCCCGAAACAAAACAGCAATCCACTGTACGCATGGGTCTTCCAAGAAGAGCCAAATTGGACAAGGTTGATTCGTACACGAAGCACATCGAAGCAATTGATCGCCTGTTCCTTCGGAATAAATGGACATGGGGCAA
This sequence comes from Hetaerina americana, assembly GCF_022747635.1. Lineage (NCBI taxonomy): Eukaryota > Metazoa > Arthropoda > Insecta > Odonata > Calopterygidae > Hetaerina > Hetaerina americana. The sequence continues at coordinate 48,279,054 of NW_027286763.1, forward strand.
CCATACCGTTAGAGCAACATATAACCGTGAATTCTGAATGGTAACACGTGTATTTGTGTGCCAGAAGTACTTGGTGAAATACGGAAAAAGAAGCGACAACGAAGGATCATTTTTACAAGCATAAATGAGATTAAAAAGGCATCACTGAGAGAGCTAAAACCTATAGTAAAGATCGAGTTCCAGAAGTGTTTCGAGGATTGCAAAAAGCGCTGACATAAGTGTATTATATCTAATAAGGACTACTTCGAAGGGGATAACATTGATGTAGGCGAATAGATAAACTTCTTTCCAAATAACTAAAATTTCCGTTATTTACTGAACAAACCTCGTATATATAACATATTAATCACCATTTTGAAAATTTTTCTGACTCTCAGGAAATCCATCCCTAATTTCGGGATCATTTTATTCCGGATTCCGTCAGTCATTTCGAGTGTGGTGTGGTACTTCCATCGGTGTCCACCACAGTAATGACCCATGACTCATTTCTCAACCGTTACATTTCGTGAGTGAATCCTTTAAAAAGCTTAACGACTTCTTTAGAAGCCTCATAAGACGCCTGGCGCATGCAGTTCACCCAGAAATAACTCCTTTAAAGTGAGCATTTTGTAACAGTAAAAAGGTCTCTCGGTATGAGCGATCAACTTTGAAGAATCACAATTCGTACATTTGAGTGCCTCGATTCAACCGTATGAGGTCTGTGGATTTTGACGAATGGATTCACTGGAAATGTCCCATTTTATTGAAAGTACAAGTCTCATATTATTTTAAAAACCGAAGCAAATAGAAGTCAGTGGTTAGGGGAGGATGCCGATACGTTACGTTATTTGCGTCATCACTGGCAAGTAGGTAATTCAACAGCAGGGAGGCCTGAGAAGGGCGGAGAGGGACTCGACGTCACGCAGCCTACTATTAATAAATAAAAGAGAAGGTAATTTAATGTTCCATTCAACAGGTGTTATTCACTAGCAGCTGTCAAATTACGTTTTATGTGCCAGTAGATCGTGCCAATGTGGTGTTATTTCTCCTGGTGCTCCGTATCAATTCATCATGGGTCTGTAATTTTTCTATATTTTCATTAATGATTTATCTTCTGTACATAAATGTTCATGAAAATTTTAAACCCACTTCTGTTTTAGAAGGGTGCGCTAGGCTAGGAATGGCCTAAATACATTTAAAATTCGATGCCAGAAATTATGATAATTTATCAACATAAAAATATTCAAAGACCTGCGGTGGATGCCGCGACAGTAACTTTCAATGGAGTCATCCACTAATATGCATTGCAAATGCAACACATTCAAAGTGTAAAAAAATCATTTGGCTTGACCGGGGTTCAAACCCAGATCCTTCAATGACCGGCTGAGTGCTTTAGCCAAGCCTACCGATGCGTCCTCTAACACTCAGAAATTTTGGGAGGTTTTAAAGAAACTAGATTCTATGCTGAAATACTGAACACACAACGTCGTATGTACATGCATTCTCATATTCGCAGTCGTGCGCACTGCTCCACAGTCAGCCAGCCTCTTCCTTTATAGTCACCAAAATTTCGGGGCATAAAAGTTTCGGTAGCTTAACAGAGTTAGGCATTCGGTCGGATTTCGAGGGATCCGGGTTCGCATCCCGGTCAAAGCGAATAATTTTTATACCTTGAAATGTTTTCACTGTAAAAATAAAAAAAATAAACCCTTACATAGTTTAAATAAGCTCTCAATGACTTTCATATTCAAGTTGAATAATTTGGAGCTGGAAAATTTGATTCAAAACCCTGAATTTGATCAAGTATGCTTTTGTATAAGAGCTTTCTTTCAGTGTTCGTATCAATGCCATCATGGCTAAGAGCTTATCCGTCCATTAAATATTTGTAAAACGTCAGTATTTAAAGTTTTGAACATTAAAGATTTGTTTTTGAAAGCGGCAGAAGTCATTAACATTTATAAAATAAATACTTAACATAACTTATAATAAATACAAAACATGGTCGCTGCATCGGAATATGCATATCCCTCGTTTAGTTTTCGTTAGAGTGAGAAACGTTTTCAATACTTGAAGTGGCGTGGTTTATTGTACAAGAACCGCGTGATATTATCCGTTTTCTTCCCTTGTTTGGTTTTTAATTAAGTGAGACATACGACTGTGAAAGAGAGTGAGACCATAAAAACCTGGTGTTGACGTTGTGTAAAACTTTGTACGTCGACATGGAGACTTTGTTAGAAGTTGCATAAATTAAATAAAAATTAATTGACTTTGGAACCTGAACGTCTGGTAATATTAGCAGTGATATACCGGTTACGGTGTGGTTTTGATGTCCTCAGTGATTAATCACTGCCAAACTTCTGAGCCTCGCCTGTCACAGTGCTAAATGCCCTAAAACGACACATTATAATATTAAAATAAATCATCTTTTAATTCCAAATACTTTCAAAATCCCTTCATTACATCCAGCGTGCCTAACATTTTCCTTCCATGAATTAATCCATATCTTTCTCTAATATCTTTTATACCTTAACTATTTAATTGATTTCCTCACTAAACTGACCAATATTCCCTGAGGTCAATATGTCCTTAGTTGGGAGGAAATGTAATCCTCCAGGATGGGCCACGTGTCTTGCTCATTTTGGGAAATCCGAAATATCTCAGTCTATAGTATATAAAAAATTATGTTATGTTGAATATTCATATTTTTTGTTGGATATCTCAGGGCGGTGGTGAATTAGATCATAAAACAGCGGGAAAATGATTGGAATGGAGCCAAACGAGAAAATAATGCATATTATACCTCTTGGGAGGGGTCAAAAGAAGAAGCGCTTGGATTGAAAGGGAGGAAATTATTTCGAAATCGAGGCCCGCTCTTCTTTTCGGCGCATTCCAAAACCCAAATCACGATATTTCTTAGATTTCCCACGAGGGTGGGACCTTCAATCTCACACTCTTTCCCCGTGTTTTTTTGCGTCCGAGTTCATAAGGCTTCCTCTTAGCACTTTTCTTTATGCTTTTCCACAGATGCTTACTTAATCACTCACCTCACGCTCTGTGCACTTACGACTTAATGCAATTTTACGTAAATTTCCCGGGAGCGCGAGTCGCTTCGCTCGCCCCGAGCTGTCACGCCCGTTTCCTCCCGTGCTATCTTTCAGCGCTAACCCTTCCCTCTCCTGATTCTCGGTCGTCGCGTGATCGCTAGGGAAGCGGCGCAGGTTTTGAGGGCTCTCTGGAGATTTTTTTAGGTCACTCCGGTTAACATGCCTACCCCATTCGTGACCCATAATCGTGATTCCCGCGAGCAGAATCCAAGTCGTATGCTTTGGCGCTCGTTTTGAATGACATTTTCTCAATATTTCGAATTCTTTTGTTTAGTATGATTGATGAAAAATGAATTTGGAACCGCAGGAAAGGCGAAACAGTAGGAGTTTCCAGCTCGTGTCGGACACATATCTTGATTTTTCACTGGACTCTATCGAATATTATACCATGTGTGTCAACGTATGCGCGGAGGAAATGGTATAATGACTTTTAAAAAGCTGAATATAAGACTGGAAATCTCCGGGGAAATCATAAAATCAGGTAGGTTCGTGAATGATCAAGATTTAGCTAGCCTGTCAATCAAGGGGTTTCAATGATTGCTGAACACATTATAAAATGTGTAATAGGTATGGGATGAGAATCAATGCTAAAAAAAACGAAGTTCATAAGGTTTCCGTGAAAGAGGAAGGCTAAGTTAGGGGTTGAAATAATTCATAAACTAGAACGGATGCAAACTTTTACCTATCTAGTTATTGGATAAAGACTATCAAAACAGTAGGGACGTTAGGATTGTGTCAGGTAATGAAGCATTTAAAAGTAGGAGGTAATTGATGAGAGGATGTTAAGAAGAGACTGGTGAACACTTCAGCATGGCGCGTGATTTTGTGCGGAGGTCATTATGGTCGTTGAAGCAAGAAATGATATGCGCGTGGATTGAAAGCTTTTGAAATGATATGCGTGGAGAAGGATGAAAATGGTGAATTAGACTGAAAAGAAAATGAATGAGGAAGTGCTGGGAATGGTGGCGGAGGAGAAGGAATAATGGGAAACATCAAGGAGATAGGAAAAATGGATTCAGAGCATTTCGATAGACAATGAAATGTTGAAGACTGAAAATTGACTTTTGTAGATTGTTTGGTGTTTTGTTTTTTAACATTTAAGTAAAGCTATTTTATTTACACACTTGTTTTGTTACTCGTCTGCTAAATTCTATAACCTGCTAAATTCTATAATGTATTTACCTGCAAGATCTGTATGCTAAATGGGGATACATACTTTTACATCAGAAAAATATTATACAATGTACGTATGCCTATGCTGTTACTTGGAAAGTAAGTGAATATTATGGTGTACCCAGCAATTAATTGGTTTTTTTAGGAATTAGAATTTTGGTTCCAGGTCCTAAAATATGCGAGTGCAATAAAAACAAATTAATTTGACCAGGTCCCACTGATTTAATTGGTGTCGTTGGTTGACCTAAGCTACCTGTTACCTCATTCCCAACTGTTACCCCATCTTTCGCGTTTCTCATGTTTCAAAAATATTGTCACCCGCAATGCTGCTAAGCTCCCACGTCACGGCCTGTTTTTAATGCTTATACCGAGCCGTATTGACGTCCTTTCAGCACAGATATGAGACGGGCGAAGAGGAAGAAGTCAAGTGAGGCGTTTTCTAAAAAATTTGGATCCTCTTTCACATGGTGGAGACACTCTTGGCTGATCCAAGTGCGAGTTTCCTTTTGTTTACCCGAGAGCACTCGCGGCACCAACATCGCACATACCTTTCTCATGCCCATGTTTTCAGTCACAAGTCGATGCACATCATTTTGAGGGATGTCACCTTTATCAGAAACCATAACAATTTTTAATCCGCGATCACTATTCCACAAAGCCTTTTTTCTTGCAAGATTTTGTCACTTTTTGAGAGTGAAAGGTGTCCTGAACGTTTGGTGTTTTTAACATCTTCTCTACCCTCCCAAAACAACTTGTACCGCTCAAAAACACCCGATCTACCCATGACGTTATCACCATAAGCTGCCTTGAGTATGTCATGAGTGTCTTTCCCAGTTTCATGCAAAACCTGATGGCGCAGCGCTCTTCCAATAACAGGTTCATTGCGGAGCGTAACGCGGTCACGTTATAAACGTTTTGCCAACGAACGATCCGCACTCCGAAAAGATTGGGAGCCAACTACCACCCGCCTCCAGCCTTTCCTGAGACTCCCTCCCTCCCTCGAACTCAGCCAGAGAAATCGCCGCATTTCGGTCCGTCTATCTGGGAAAAAATAAGTGACGCTTTTTTTACAACAGGCATTTAGTAGGGAGAATGAATTGCGCTTTAATAAAAATGAGAGAAAATAGCAAGTCAGCCGGAGTTTTTATTTTTCGTAGCAGAGCGATATGTCGAAAAATATTTCGTAACTCCTTCCTCCTTGAAAACGCATGTCTTACCAACACATGTTCGTGATACGAAGTTGGTCATGTACGAGAAGAGTACCTGTTTGGTATCTCTTTGACTCAGTGGAAGTCACTTCTATAACTTACTCTGACAATGGCTACTTTGGGTGGAATTATTCAAACTGAAATGTTGTCCGTACTTACGAGACTTTTTGGCATATATACTTACCTTAATTTATTCCTATTACATTATAAGCACTAAATTTCATCCAAAATATGATCTTTTTCACCATTTAATATACCTTCTCTACATTGCTACAGTATATTTCGGGATTTTACCGTCTCATAATTTTTCCGCTATCCACATTTACGTCTTCTTTGACTGTCTCTGACAACTTTCTCTTTTTCCGTATCATATTCAGCACTTATTCGTTTGTCTTTCCTTGACTTACTTTCTTTCTTCTCTTCTCCTCCAAACCTTCTAAAAATATTCAATCTATCCGCATTTTCTTTCCTCAATATGAAGCTTTCAGAACCATGCAATGCTACGCTTCATATCCAAGTATTCACTGATCTTTTCTGTGTGCCTTTGCTTAAGTGTAAGACTTAAACATAATATTTTTAAGTTTCTTGTCTGTTCAATGACTACATCTTCTCCCATTTTACTATATGGCTCATTGTTGTCCAAAATAGGAAATTTTGAACCGCTTTCTCCACTTTGATTTCAATATTTAACTTAAAATTCCAACTTTTACAAAATTTATTTTCTTTTGTCTGCATATGATCAATCTACATCTTATACCTCTTAATTTAATCGTATTAAGTTTTCAGCAGGGATTTAAATTTCTAGTTTAAGTGGCTGGATGAAGCTTTATACCAGCAAATAATACTGACTTAACGAGATTTCGAATTATTTTATCCTTCCCTCATCATTTCCTTCTCATGCCTCTTGTGCCATTTTTTGGCGTAAATGCTAATAAGTATCAGCGGCGTCAAATAAACCTGTCTTGCGCCTCTACTCGTCACTTCTTAACCCAATTTTCCATCCGTTACCCTTCAGCAGTCTGATTAACTTAGTGGCTTCGAGTACGGCTCCTCTTTCCAGTCTATGCCTGCCGTCTGCAATAAACTCACTGGCTTTTATCACTTTTATTTCTTGTAATACTTGACGTGAAGAAAGATTTCCTAGTTCTGGTCCCTATTCACATAAACTAATATACTATATGCCCATTGCTGATATGGAGAGAGAGAATTTCCTTTCAATTTCCTAATTGCACTGAGCTTTACCTTAGCCACACCCATCCGGCCCAAAAAAATACCTTCGTTCATTTTCTCTGAGTCCTTGCGTGTATATATATATATAAATATATATATATATATATATATATATATATATTATATATATACATACATATACATTTTCACACACACACACACACACATATATATATATATATATATATATATATGTATATATATATATATACATATATATATATATATATATATATATATATATATATATATATATATATATATATATATATATATATATGTGTGTGTGTGTGTGTGTGTGAAAATGTATATGTATGTATATATATATATATATATATATATATATATATATATATATATATATATATATGCATATGTGTGTGTATTCGAAATAGAATGCAAACGCATAAATATATAACAACGCAGATGTAGATTTTTAAAACATAGAAACACAAAGAAAGGACACTCACATATGTAGTTTTGACGTTTCGACGGCACGACCGTCGTATATAAATGTATATATGCATATATATATATATATATATATTTATGTAAATATATATATATATATATATATATATATATATATATATATATATATATATATATATATATATATATATATATATATGGGTATATATATATGGGTATATGAATATTCTAACTTCTGGTCTAATTGGTGCTCATATTTTCCCTTTCTGTCTCACTATTGTGTTTTCTTGGGTCCAATATATCCTCATTTACAATACCCTGTCTATATCTAAGTTTACGATTCTAAGATCTGAATCATAATTTTTTCCACACATTTTTTACGAATCTCTCTGGATTAGATTCTCAAATCACCTGAAATATGTGAATATTATAATTGGCATTTATATTATTTTAACATTGATGATTGTTTATCCTAATGTATAGTCCACCCACTCTTCTATCACTATGAAGTTTCTCCAATTCTCGTATTCATCTTTCCACTACGCTTTTCTCGCATTATAGGTTAATTGTTTTAACTATTTTTTCAATTGTCTATATTTTTTTCTCATCTTATTCTGCTCTGTGTTCACCTTATTCAATTTTCTAGTTTATATCATTTTTGTAATGATTTCTTATGCAATGTACATGTATGACTAATCATTTTTGTTTCATTTACTGTTCCTATTGTTACCCTGCAACTCCCGTCATCCAAGTTTTTTAAGATCGTTATATCTTCCTTTTACTGTTTACATCTCTTTTGCCTGAGGAGATATTTTTAACAACTGATCCCTAGTGTTTTGTCCTTTTTGTTCCAGTTAAAGCTTCTGCGCTCCATTTTTGCACCCTTTTTTCTCTTTTTATCCTCTTGAATTTTATGCCATTTTTTATTACCTACAGGAGAATGATCCTACTCTAAAATTACCTGCATAAGCTGCGTGTATTGATGAAGCTCTTCATACGACATGTGCTCGTACATTGGTTTTAAACCATCAATGATTTCAGTCAAATTTTCCGTGTGTACAAACTATTTGGAATTTTTACAGGATTGGAAATAATAGGGAGGTCAAAGATACCCTCCTATTAAATTCTGTGTTTTTCGTCTCGTAGATATTATTTAGTCCTATACGACCCTGCTTTATGTACAACCATCTCTCCAAATATGGGTTATTATCAATAATAACTATTATGAATTATTTCCCGGGAACATTCACTGTTGCTTCCTCAGGTTTTCATATTCATTCTTTCTTCCTTCCTTTATTTCATGGAATGCACCTCAATATTATAACTATTTTATTTATTTTGTCTTTATCTCAATTTACGATAATGTATTACTGATCAACTCCATATACATACGTATACTACTACGATGTTCGATTCTTTCTTCAGTGCTATGGTTATGTCTGACCCTATTCCCATGCATTATAAGCGACATATAGCTTTAGTGGTCTTCGCAATCTTTTCGTATGAATTTACGGACCGCTTCGATCAATATGAATGCTATTTTTGAATTAATTGATGTCATACCTTTCTCTTTTGGATTTTCATGTGAATATGTTTTTTATATGGTGCATGTTTAATGTCCGTGCTATTGTGATCATCATAATATACCAACTCTCCTGTTTATATGTTTTGGGCCCATGATTGAATTATCTTTCTGTTTATTTTGAGTTAGTTGCGAAATTATTTCGGACAGTGGCAAACGTATGGCATTCGATCTCGTTGCTGCTGTTAACGGTAGCCACCATTATTAGACTGGCTCTTGAAGTTGCCAGAGGAGGTTATTACGCTCATTATGGTTATTAAAATTTCATGGAAGCATGCTGTGGTTTGCCGCTGCCAATTTGCCGATTGTGTTTTAAACCTATTATCATGATTTACATGCCATTCTCATTGTGGGAAGTTCCCTTAAAAGTCACCTACGATGGTAGACTGTGTGGGCTGGGCCATTAGGGAGATAATGTTTTGCTTTCAGCCCTATTAATAGCCTCTATTATAGTTTGTTATTGTCATCGACGAAGGGTGATTTAATTTTGAGCGTTACATTTTATGCAGCATATTGTCAAATGCGTCTCACAAATCCTGTTTCTGTATATGCTGAATATATCCTTTTTATTTCTTGAAAGAGCAAGTCCTACAGTGCCACATATGACCTATGAATTATTTATGCTTTTTAAGTATTTCATATATTGAGATTAGTGATACCTCCTTGATGCGAATCTTCATCATTTCATATTTTTATTGAGGAGAGTGACCAAACTGCATTTTTTAAAATGCCTGGATACAAAACCGAATTCAAAAATAATTTAATCTAGATTAATTTAACAGCGCAAAGAATCAACCTTCCCTACTCAAGTCTCCATCTCAGACTGAAACAGGTGGTTTTAACACCAATTTAGAATTTGGTCTACCATACTTCTCAAAAATTTCGTATAATATAATGCCTAAATTAGGAAAAAAATATTTAAAAAAGTATGAGTCAGTTATGAGGCAGAGGAAACTATCGTATCGTAGGTTCGAATGTAAACGAATAAGCCACTGGCCTTCTCAGTTTTGATTAGCATCTTCCATGTAGAAAAGAACTTTTTGTGAGCTCATCTCCTGAAAAAACCTTAAAATCGGAATCAAAAAGTTTAAAGTTTCCCTCAACTTTCCGAATTCTACTGCATCAATGTTAGGAATATCATTTTCCTATTATACATGAACATCACTTTTTCGGCCTATTGTTTGTCAACGAATTCACCGACCTACTTCATAATAGGATGGCTTGTTGAAGAATCCAACTCAATAGATTTCATTACCGTAGAGTATCTATAAAATTCCATAAAAGTCATCCAAAGATTTGAACTAAAAAAAGAAAGATATTTTTCATTTTAAAATTTTGTTCCCCAGTATACTACTATTATTATTACCAGTATAGGATTACTATCTATGAATTTCTAACCCTTCTTCATACATAAAACATAATTGTATTTGAAAAATAAAATACCATCATAATAGATGTATATATATATATATATATATATATATATATATATATAACCTCTCCTGTGTTCATCCTTTATGTGTGTGTTCCTATCCCTTTTCCTTATATCTGTTTCTATATAAATGAGTATGCATATATATATATATATATATATATATATATATATATATATATATATATATATATATATATATCATACGCATATGCATACTCTTATATATAGAAACAGATATAAGGAAAAGGGATAGGAACACACACATAAAGGATGAACACAGTATATATATATATACACACACACACTCACAAATACATACATATGTACATCTATTATGACGGTGTGAGTGTGTATACACCTTACAGCCTATGAAAATCCCTCATATTTGGATACTCAATAGCAACCCGTAGTTTAAATAAAATAATTTGGCACCAGCATGGGGAACTTGCTTTCCTACCTCCTGATGAAATTGTATTTTAACCAATTTACAATTCCTTGCCAATAAAATCCTCCCATCATCTGTTTTCCGTAAATTGAATTGAAATGGATAATTTCACAATCTTTGACAATTCCTAAGCTAGCATTTTCGACTCCCCACGTAATCGCAACAATATTTATCCGTCCTTTTGTTTACTATTGAAACTAAATCCCATAATTCTCTTAGTTGAAAAGAAATATTTTGTGAAAACCCTCATACCTTGTGTTATACGGTTTTTTATATTATTCTGGATTCCTCCAATCAGCAAAATCATAAAAATGTCTCTTTTCTTTTCCCAAATAACCACCTTCTCTCGTGAAAATAAAAAGATCTTGCAAAATAAAATCGAAAAATTTTTTGAAAACAAAAGGTTTTTCAAAAATAAAATCATCAAACACAGATATTTTGCTCAAACTTAACAGATATTTGATTCGCTGAACCCTGTAAAAAATTAAAAATGAATTGATTTCACCGCTCCAATATCAAACAAATAATACTCTGAAATCCCATTCTACCGTTCATCAACAAAACGCCTTCCCACTGTTTTTCATCCGCTTTTTAGGTAAGCTCCGTCTTCGGAAAATATGTGTTCTAACAACTTCTTTTCCAACGCGAAAAGTTTTAGCTTCACAATTAAAAATTTACAAGTTACTCAATCATTTTGCCTACACCTTGCAATAAAACATACTGAATAAACTCCAGAAATTATCTGATTCAGAGAAAAATATTCCAATCAACTTTCGGTAGAATTCAGCTTCACAAGCACACCAATAGGATATACCACTATATAATATGCCAACAACTTTTAACAAATCACCCGCTCACCTCATTTTACTCCTGCGAATGTACGATATCTTGAGCCACAGAGCCTTCACAGGCATATATTTAGACTTGGACCCCACATTTCACTCCCCTTCTATTATCCTCAGCAAAATTTCCAATTATTGCCACTGGGTCCTTTATTTCCTTGAGATGTTGGTTTGTCTTTTCGCAATCATTTCCTCTATCTAATGTAGACAATCTTGCCATCGAAGCTTAGCTGGCAATACTTACCTTTTCCTGCATCCTAATGCTTTAAATCTCTTTTCCTCTTTCACACTGATCTCTCTCTTATCTGGGACCCTTATCCATAACCTGACGATCCCATTTTCCTGTTGTTGTCCTAAAACTTTGTATAGTGCATTTGAGGTCGAAGTACGACTGTGGTCCTTTATCAACACCTGGATTCCCCCATCTCATCTGAATCATGATTCCATCTACAGTAGCAGATCATGCATCGACTGCTTGTGTTTACGTATAAAACTCAATAAATGACTTTATTCGTTCAGTTACTCATTTCCTGTTAATCATTACCGTTGCACTATTAAAGCAGTTAAATTAAAAGCACAACTATTTTTTCCTACGGCCACCATTATTTGAGTTAATTTTTACAACAAAATTCGTTCGCGTCAGTCTTTGAAATACAAAATTCTTTTTTGCATAATTTGTCTAAGAATTTCCTTTCTTATGGGTACTAAGGAATATAAATTTCCCTGAAGGGAAATTGGGGGAAAGTGCTCTTCTTTTAACCAAATTATGTTGGAGAAGTCTCTCGGAGGAGGAGGCCAATTAATGCATGCTTCATTTTTTAATTGATTTATTGAACACACGTGAAAGTAATAATTTCTCTTTGAATCAACTTTATGCAAGTCATTATTATCTGTTAAGAAAGATAAAAACGTTGATATTCGATTTTTTAAGTCCTGTTGTCGCATCTTAAGATAACAGAATGATGGGTGACTTAATACAGACAAGATACCCTTGGTACTAGTGTGACCTAATACACTTTAAATGTATCCAATACACTTAAAATATTACTACAGCATGCCATTATGAGGAAAAGAAAAGAATTTTAACTCTCGGCCGGAGAATATTTCCATTGCTTATGTTTTTTTTATTTTAACTCAAGGTAATAAGTGGCCCTATAAATATAAGGGCCATCTTGGGCTATTGTAATAGTAATATGTATTAATTGACCTCTCTTGGAAGATTTGTAGGATTTTTTCCGCGTAACGAACCATGTCATATACCCTTATAGTTTGTTAAAGGCTGTAATTTGCGGGCCAATGATGTCTTCTTGGTCGTTGATATGAAGCTTTAAGGTAGTCTTCGGAAAGTTTAGGTTTTCACCGGTCTCAGTTCAACTCTTCTTGCCGCACGCATTAGAAACACTTGAAATTATTTCAAGGAGGAAACATTTTGGGCGAGATAAAACTGTGAACTTTTATTTACTTCAGCAAATAACCCTGCTAACTATGCATGAAATCAGTGGTGAGACGTTGGGGAACAAAATTGAAAGCCAAGCCAACAATACGTCTGTTCGTTGTCTGAGAGCATCGTGGATGTAAGTTCAAGATTCCAAAAATGTTGACAAAGCATGTTTAAAGGCGATAAAACGACTAGGCTTTGGAAAACTACGATTCCAAAGGAAGAAGATTTTTTTATTTATTCTTGTTGAGCGCGTAACTGAATGGACTTTGTGCTCTAAGCACAGCATGTTGGAAAACCATGCCAAGGAATAGAATTGCAAAATGGACCAAAGGGTGGAGCGCCACACGAACACTAATATAACGAAGAATTCTAGAGAATCACAGTGAATTTGCGATGGAAAGCGTCATAAAAAGGAGGGAGAGGGAAGGAGATTAGGGTGTGGGGACTAGTAAAAAATTTTGACAGTGAAAGTAGTTGGTTATTTGCTGGCTAGGAACTAATGCGATGACTGCAAACTGCGCATAATATTTTATAGTTACCCTCTTGAAATTTATTTTCAGATTCCCCACTGCATTTAGTCACAAGAAGAAAGACCTTTGCGATTAAAAAATTAGGACCATCGTCGTGTTAGTGAAATAATATGTTAGTATTTGTTTTACTGTTAAATATTCCATAATTGGATTTTCATCGAAAGATAAAATGCGAAATTTGGAAACGGAATAAACGAGATAATCTATTTTCCCGGCATCATAACGCCATTTGGGAGTTTCGGCCTGTTCGAATTCTGGGTTTGCCTTAACGGTTGGGCTACGGCTATCGATTTCGGGGTCGGCATGCGGTTGGTATATAGCCTCACGTCCTTGCCTTTCAGTGGTAGGCACACTCACACTTAGGAGGAGACATTTCCCCTCACGCCTCAAGAATTATTCTTTTCGCATCGCTTCCCATACATTGACTTCGAGCGATAAAAAAAATGATATAAGCCCAGGTCATGCCATTTCATCATGGGATTCCGAGCGCATTTCCTTCATCTGTAACAAAAATTCAGTGCCATCTATATGTGTATATATGGCTATAGGAAAATACCGCTTTACCGTTCTGTGAGGATATTAGGATACATTTTCGAATGCATTTGTGTCGAGGCTCGGGCTTTCTCCTTGAAGCCGCAGAATTTTGACACCTTGAAATATAATGCATAAAATTTATGGAATATTGGTATTTTTGTTGTTTTCGAAAACATAATCGACTTCTGTGCGAGTCAATGTAATTTCTTTATTGCGCAATTTCTCTGTAAATATTGTGCAGCGACCCCTTTCATCCTTGTGGCAACGTACACACGCGTTGTGAGGCAATACGCCTTCTTTTGCAGTTATTTATCACTCTTTCACTCTTTTTTCTGATTTTTTGAATATTTTATATGAACACTCAATATTCCTTTTCCTCCTTCCATCCTCTCACTCTGCCATATATCATAGATTTTCCTCATCGCAATGGCTTGGACAGTCCGTTTGGGCTTTTCATTTAAGTTCCTATCGGCCCAATAAATGATTCAACTTCCCCTTCCACCCCAAAATCGCCATTTTGATTGGATGATCTAAATTTGATATTGAAAAGTTGGATTCAATTCTGAGAGAAGACTATAGGCGCGACGAGAAAATATTAGTGGAAGATAAGTGGATTCGGAACTAGGCTTGTAATCCGTCAAGTAAGTATTCAAATCATTCAGTACACTCGATTGAAAATGTGCTAACAACAGTTTTCGGAGTTTAAGCTAAAATTACGGTGATAAAGTCCTCATTTTATAATAAAAAGTTAAGAAATTACAGTGATTGATGTAGAAGAAAGGAATAAATAGACACACTTTACTCTAAATGGAGTTGAGGGTGATTAAACGTAACTATGAAAAAGTATTAAAAGCGTGTACAAAGGAATTAATGTCATATATTTTGTTATTTTTGCGAGCTTTCTGACATTTAAAAAGAGAAACCCTTAAATTTGAAAAAATCCTAAAGATATAAAGGCAAGGCAATGAGAAAGTCGATTATTTTCTGAATCATTGGTCTTGTGTTCATGTTCTGGGATATAGGTGTATCTTACAAAGAAAAGAATTGCCGAGGAAATTATTAGACAGATGAATGAAAGAAGGTAATGGGAGAGTGAGAACGCAGAATTAGGAAGTAGAAAGTACCACGAGCTAAAAAATAAACTTAGGCGAGAAACTAATTGGACAAAGGAAACATGGGTGAAAGAGCAGTGTGAGGATATGGAGAGTTTACGGAAACAGTGTGTAATTTATATACCGTACAATATTCACAATAATTATATTACTCATCCTTGTTTAACGTCATGCTTTATTTCAATACAGTCATCCGGATCCTATTTGTTAAGTAAAATTGACTTAATATCTCACGGATCGATTTTATCGAATTGATAAACTGATCATTCACTCCGTATTGCCTCAAAACCGTACCTAAAATCCTCTAATTACCCAGACGTAAGCCTTCTCCATATTGAAAATACACGCTAAGCATTTTTTCATACCTATTCCTTGAAACTTACTGAAGGTATGAAACACTATTTGTACATTCAATTATTCCAATACTCTAGTGCAAGTAATGATTTCTTATCTACGTACATTATTTTCATTTCATAAAAAATACTTATTTAAACACGAAAATAATAATGAATATTAAAAAAAAAAATTAGTCAGGGTCCTATTGTGCTATCACTGTCACCACTTGGGCTCTGGAAAATAAAATTTTCAAGTGCACCATGACACTCACTATCAATTGCGCCTCAATCAGCAATTGAAACACGGAAAATATAATTTTGCCATTTGACGAATAGGAATACACATTTTAAGTACATACTTACACAGGTATTGCTTTAGTTCACTGACATGCTCGATATAAAAATCCCCCGACCACTTCATGGCATCTACCTAATTAGGATTTTTATTCGCTTTCAGTGCCCTCTGAGTCTTGTTGGTAATTTTACCGAGCCCCTAATTCACCCAACACGTGAGCGTTGATTGATACTGTCACTTTGTACCCTATTTCATATCCTGACCGCCAGTGAACCGCATTCATCACTCTTTGCTGACCTGAACGCATGGAATTCCTTTAGCTTGTTTTCATTGTAGCTTCTAGAATATGCATGTTCCCATCTGGCACTTAGTGAAGACGAGGTCGCGCATGGGGTTCAGTGGTTCGTCCTGGATCTTCTGGCTAACCCGCGCTCTCCAGGAGGGCGGTGGTCAGCAGTCCCATCACCTCTTAGTGGCGACACTTCCTCGCCGAGGAGTAGGCGAGGCAGTGGTTTGTCGCGTGCGGTAGGGTTTTCGTCCACCGCTCCGAACTTCCTGCATTTGGCGTTGACACACTACAACGGCTCCTCCTGGTGGCTTTGAGTGGGAGGACGTTCAGCCGAGCTCTACACACAAAGCACCTGTCGCAATGTCTCGTTTATCTCTCCCCCTCTTAGGAAGTGGTTACTCTCGGGACAGCAAGTCGTCACTTCCATCGCCTTGCCTTAATCAGGTTTGGCGACGAGTCGAGTCTCCCTACGCCTCTCCGCGGCTACACCGCCCTGCGGTGGGAGGAAGCTACGAAGATCCTTTCAGGAAGTTCTCTCGGGTTTCCCACCGGGTCAGCGTGGTGTGCACCGACGTTTCGACGGCTAACTCTGCCATCGTCTTCAGGGTGAAGACGATGGCAGAGTTAGCCGTCGAAACGTCGGTGAACACCACGCTGACCCGGTGGGAAACCCGAGAGAACTTCCTGAATACAATACGCCGGGAAAAACTGAGATCCTTCATTACGAAGATCCTGTGTCCGGCCGAGGTGGGAATCAACGCGTTTATCTCTCCTGATACGGAATTGCGACTCGAAGATTGAGCTCCTGTTACGCTTCAATCCTCTCACATTGCGACCGGTATGATAGATCATGTGACGGGTTCCTTTTCCCGCGCGAGACTGCAATGAAGGGGTGCCGCTGGGCGCATGGTTGAACGCCGTGTCGTCTGAGAGAAATTTGCGCAGCGTGGACTTACTTGGGGCCTTCAAACTCTTTCCAGTCGCTGGAAAACCACTCAACACAGGGAACTCCGCGCTATGGCTTTGGACGAGTGGGTTTTTTTCAGTCAGAACCTTGCAGGCCTTACCTTCATTAGAATGTCCTTTTGCGTGGAGAGAAGAATGTATCCTCCTTCGCTCTGGGGACTCAGGATGGAGATCATTTCACGGCTTGTACGTTCGGGATGTAGGCGCGCGTTGGGGGTAGAGCATGGAATGGATAACAGCGTGGGTGGATTTGTACGTCTGGACCAGGATTTCACCCTGAAGGGAAAGTCTGTACCTGGCAGTAGAAACGTGAGGTCTAGTGTGCAGAGGATGAAAATTATTGAAGTGAAGATAGTCGTTCGTTTCTGGGTTTGTCATGGACTTCGATATGGGATTTGTTGTTGAGGAGGGAAATTAGACCATCTAGCAAGATAATTTGAGTGGAGGAAATGATGAAGGTGAAGAGAAATAAGGATGTTGTACTGGAGGATAAAATCTTTGAGAGCCGATACTATATTGCCAATCGAGAAATATATCATTTATATATATATATATATATATATATATATATTTATATTTATATACATATATTATTTTAGCCAAAGTAAGGGTTTAAGGGTGTGGCGGGAGAGAAAATTTTGCTCGAGAAGGCCACGGCAGAGATTGGCACACGAAGGATTGAACTTACTTCTAGTGGCAAAACGCTTCATTTGAATATAGGCATTCTACATTCAAATGGCAATTCAAAAAGGCAAAGAAATTGTGCCTTGGGAAGTAGATTCACCCCTTCTTCACGGTCATTTCATCGATTTCGCCTCTTATTCCAGTTTCCATAAACACCTATTATATTCTAAGTACCAGTATGTTTAAACTCGTTTTAAAATGTTTAACTTAGCCTTTCTCTTTCTGGAAAACCCCATAAACTTTGTTTTAACTGTATTTATTCTTATCCCATATTCTTCACAGAGACTTTCCCATTCATTCAGCAATGGTTGCAACCCCTTGGCTGACTGACAAACTAGAGCTTGGCCATCAGCAAACCTAACTGATATTACGGATTTCTCTCCGACTTTCATTCTTGTCTCCAGTTCTTCTCAAATCTCTTTAATCATTTCCTCCACATATATCTTTAACAGCACCGGTGATAATGAACAACTTTGTCTTACTACTCCTTTAAAACTATCCATCCGGACTCCCCATTCCCCACTTGCACCTGAGCAGTCTGAGACATGAACAGGTTGCGGATTAGCCTCCTGTCCCTCCGATCTTTTCGTATTTTCTTCAATATACTCGTTAGTTTTTTTTGTAATTTACTCTATCAAATGTCTTTCCAAAATCTACGAAACAGGTTTATTCGTCATGATTGTATTCTTTATTTCTCTCGACTAGTGATCTCATTACTGCAATGGTATAATGAGTGCCTCTGCTCATCCTAAAACACAACTTATCATCCCCTATGTAATCATTTGCCCTACTCTCTATCCTTTTGTTGATGATCCCGAGAACAACTTTAGCTGCGTGGGATATCAAACTTACTGTCCTGTAGTCTTCACATGATGTAGCCTTTCCTTTTTTCGGAATAGGAACCAACACCGATCTCATAGTCTTCCGGCCAGATTCCTTCCTCATAGATACTACGAATCAGCCCATAAAACCTCTTACTCCCACATTTTCCTAAACCTTTCATTAGTTCTGCAGGAATGTTGTCTACTCTCACGGTATTATTTGATTTCATCTACCTTAATGCCCTTTCTATCTCATCGTCGAGTATGCCTGGACCTATGCTATTTTCCTCTACGTCTTGTTCACTTTCTATGCCTAACCTTGTTGGTCTTCTTTACCATTTAGTTCTTCTATACATTCCATCCATATTTATTGGATCTTTTCTGTTCCACTATTATCTCACCCGAATTATCTGTAACTGTTAACACAGATCTTCCTTTCTTACTTTCCAATAGTGTTTTCACATTCTTTTTTTTAGTTTTTTTAGGGCAGGCGACCGACAGCTAAGGTCATTTGCGCCATTAGGGATGGAAGGGAAGTAGGAAGGGGGGAGAGAAACCCAGAGTCGGTATTAGTCTCCTCTTAATGAAACTCGCCAGCGAGTCCGCAGTTTAACGTCTCGTCCTCTCCACAAAGCACCTCAAGTATGGACTGGGATACCACTGAAAATATCTACCGCATCATTCTTGTCGCAAACCTTCTTGAATAGCGTATCAATTTCACCCTTCTGCAACCTTTCCATATCCTCACACTACATTTGCCACTACGCTTCTTAAGCTCTGTTTGTTAACCGTCTCAATTTATTATTTAACTCTTTGTACTTACTTCTGCCTAACTCTGTGTTTACATTCTTTCATTTCCTTCTCTCGTCTGTCTTTCTAATCATCTCATTCATGATCCATAGTTTCCTTATCCTTTTTCCATTAACATTCCTTAATTTCTTTTTCGGCCTCCGATGTCTCTTTTGTCGTATATTTCTATTTTTCCTCGAAAGTTCTCAGCTCCTTTTGCTAACTACTGATTTTCTCTACAGCCTACTCTCCCTGATACTCTTTCCTTGTTATTCCAGTTAATGCCTCTACATTCCATTTCCTAACCCGCCGCCCTTGCCTTATCTTTATGAAACGTACGCTACATTTCATAGCAACTAAATCGTGATCCGAGTTCGCATCCGCTCCCGGGAAGCTGTGTGAGTTGATCACATTGTTCCTAAAGCTGTGCTCAATTTAATATAATCTAACTGATTACTGTCTGAGTCACCAGGAATTTTCCATGTGCGACCTACACCTTGTGGTGTCTAAACTAAGTGTTGATGATGACTAACTCCTCTCTCCTGTTTTATTCCCGTGGTCATTCCTCATACCTAAACCGTAGTCCCCCAGCCCTTACTTTGCTTACCGTTGCATTCCAATCCCCCATCACTATCAAATGTTTCCCTGCAGGAACACACGCGATTGCGTCCTCTATGTGATCATATACTCTATCGACTTCTTCTTCCTTATGATTGCTTGGTGGCATGTATCCCTGAACAATGATCAAGTTCGTCGGTTCTGCTTTTATCTCTACTAGTAATATTATACCTATTGTTGGTTCTATGTTAACTAAACTTCTTCCTGCCTTCTTATTGAATGCTATGGCAACCCCTCGTTGGCTCTCGTCCCCGCCGCTGTATATTATTCTATCCTGATCACTCTAGTAATCGCCACTATCCTTTCATCTGACCTCACACATACCTTAAATATCTAAATATCCTCTTTTTATCTCTCGCTTTATATTCTCCAGTTTCTCTGTCCTCAACATTGTCCTAACATTTGCAAGTTCCTATTATAACTAATCCGGTCTTCTTCTACTGCTTCTTCTGTGCCGCTACGGTCGGTTTTGCTTTGCAAGGCTTTTGTGAGATGACGACCGCGGAAGCTTTGCCTCCCCGCCGCCGGGCACGACAAATGGCCAATTAGACCGAGTTCCGTAGTTGTCAGCACTCAAAATCTCTGTATTGTCCATCATTTAAATCTTGGGAATGATAATTGAGGTGGTTTCCCGTTGCCTTCCTCAATAGTGTTTTTAACGTGACACCATCACTTACTGGCCGCCCCACTGGGATCAGACGCCATTGCAGCCGCCTCACTGAGGCACAGACGCTGTGTGGTCTGCCTTTCGTCTGGCTCCTAACCTTTGACCTACCTGGCATGGTGGGAGCAATTATCATTGCTCCTGCCAACGCAGCTCTAGGGGTCTACGGAACACACAGGCCCTTCCACCACGTCAAGGTTGTAGTCCATGGTTGGGTGAAACGTATTTTTTATGTATAAAAATCATTTGTTTCCGTCTTTCTGATGAATACACAAGTTTAATAAATTATCCTTTGCGAGCATGAGAGCGAAATTAACCCAGTTTACAATAATAGGTGTATAATTTTGTCTTGATTTTTCATGAACACGATGCGTGGATGATTTTGAGACCCGATGACTTTTAGTGTTTTCTACGCTTGATTCGATGGAATCTTAAAGAATTACTTCCTTTCCACATACATTGTTTGTATAAAAATATCGGGAATAGTTTCGGAAAAATTTATTTATTTCAGATATTGCTACAATGCCTCAAATTTCTTCAAAGTACATCCCTTAAATGTCGACGCACTTTTGCCAGCGGATTCTCAAAGACTCCTTAATGGTACGTCTGCAAGCTTCTTTGACGACATTTAGAGTCCCATGGTGGTGTCCTTTGAGGGAGAATTTCCTTTTTGGGAAAAGGGAATAGTCAGCTGGTGCCAAGTCGTGAATGCAAGGGGGTTGAGGAATCGCCGTTTTTTGTAAGGTAGTCGGTTGCGATGGATCACGCGTGGCTGGGTGCATCGGGACGAGTTTAGCGCAGATATTTTGCATCGCCATATTTTAAGTTATAATGGTGTGCACTGTCATCATATTAATGCCAATACGATCTGCGATCAGGCACACACTTAACCGACGGTCTGAATACAGCACTTCACACTCACGTCAGGAAAAAATTATTGCCGATACTTTTCATTTAAACCTTGTACTATAGTACTGGAAGAAATCAATGATTGGTAATGTCAGATACAAAGGAATTTATTCATCAAGCGCAATTATTTAAGTATGCAATTAAGATAGCCAAAATATTATTTTATATTTATTGTATTGTAAAATTGTGAGCATAGCTATGAAGTTATCTGGTTCAAACGTAATAGGTTATCAATTCCATTATTAGTCACAATTAAAATAAACAATATATACACACCATGTGTTGGAGTGGAATATGAGGCACGATTTTCAAGTTTGATGTCAACTGCATCCAACAATATACAGGGTTCGTCCGGAAAATAAGTGTACTGAGCTCAGGAAAAAAAAATTATTACACTTTTACATATCTTAAGCTAATATTCCTCAAAATAGGACCCTTGTGAGTCGATACACTTGTTCCAGCGGCGTTCCCATTCCTGGAACGCTCCCGCGAAGGCATCATCGGGATCCTCTCGAAGACACGTCGTCACGGCCTCTTTGACGGCGTCCAAAGTCCCGTATCGCGTTCCTTTCAAACTCCTCTTTATCTTCGGGAACAGAAAGAAGTCCGGTGGTGCCAAGTCCGGGCTGTAGGGCGGGTGCGGCAGCGTTGCCACGCCGTGCTTGGCGAAGAAGTCCGACACGACAAGCGCGGTGTGAGACGGCGCATTGTCGTGATGCAGCCGCCAGATGTTTTTGATCCCTAATAATCTCGTGCACTATTGTTTTTGGCACATTACACTGCTCTGCTATCATCCGAACACTAAGACGACGATCAGAGTTCAGTACATCGCGAACTTTTCGCACATTTTCGTCGGTGAGTGTCGTTGATGGGCGTCCAGGCCGTGGTTCGTCGTCGACCTCTTCTCTGCCCTCCACGAACATCTTGTGCCACCGAAAGATCATGTTTCTGGACATGGCTGACTCCCCGTAAGCCTGGTTAATCATACCGACAGTTTCGGTAGACGATTTCCCAAGCTTTACCGCAAATTTGATGGAATAACGCTGCTCCAAAAACTTGGGCATCGCGTTCCGTGACGTGGGTCGAGCGTGGAGGTTCGCGTTAACAGAGCTCCTCACTACACCACAGCTCAGAGCCGACTGCCTTTTTCAGCGTCGCTTGCCAACATACCCCCCTCCAATCGCAGCCCGTCAGAGCGGTGTTGGGCGCGCCTGGAGCGGCGGGAAAAAATCAGTACACTTATTTTCCGGACGAACCCTGTATTCTCTGTGCTGGGAAGTATTCTTAATCTAAAGTGTTGTTCAACTTTTTTATCATGTGTCAGCATTATCAAATCAGGATACATTATTTATTTTTTCACATAATACATCTTTCATTGTAGCCTCAGATTAAGTTGTTGCTTAATCATTGGATCTTATGTACAGCATGCTATTCTACTCATCCTGTTTCCCCCGTCTACATCCCTTTACACATGTCCTCATCTTAGAATACCTTTATCTGCATAGCTCGACTAGGGTTATAGTCATTCGTGATATCTTCACATGCATCTTTGTGAGTCATGAAGCTGAGATTATCGATAACTTTTACCCCCATTATTGACTTTATGTTTTTGTACCTGATTACTCGTCAGTTGTTACGCTCAAAATCTGGCATAATTCCTCAAGACCTCTCTCTCTCTTCCAAAACTGCGGCTTGACGACGGCCGCGGGTTTTTTCTCCTGCTCCGTTCTCTCCCATGTCTCGTTCGCGTTTTCATCCTTCCTCGCAGGTGCACTTGACTGCGGGCCTTGAACAATGAATTGCCCGCCCAAGGCATTGCTTAGTGGAAGCAAAAAGGTGCCCATTATTCCTCTGGCAGGGGAGTTCGGCAAAAATATGTGGAGGAGCTGCCTTCAAAGATTAAAGGGGTTTAGATAATTTATTGATAATATCTTCCATGGTTTCGTTTCCTTAGCATGTACGCTATATAAAATATGGTGAAACTCTACTCAATAATGCAAAGATTCGCAAAAAAGTTGGTAAGCATTTTTATTAATTCAGGATTAAAGTACTTTCCGGGTAAATGCAATATATCTTTTCACTTCATTACGCGGCTTTTGCATACATTAAAATTTTAAAAAAATCGTAACATTTTTGACTTTTGATTAATTAAAATAATGTATTCCTTTCTAGTTGATAACTTATAACGTTTTTAAATGGATTTTAAATGGACTTAGCGGACCACATATCAATCAGATTATCTTATTTATTTTTATTATATGTCGATTTAAAAATAAATTTAAAGCTTCTTATTATAAAACAAATAATTATTTTATGGTTTTAGTCGGAATTGATTCTCTGTCTAGAGCAGTCGACCGTCACAAATGGCCATCGTACAAATGATGGGAGTACCTCAGCGTGTGGCAAAATTTAAAAAATTTTTCTCAAACTCGAGTTGCCTGGTTTCGCTCATTGTGTTATAAATTGTCGACTCAATATTGCATGTCTGTTTTATTTTTCATTTCCAAGGATCCCAGTGAAATGTTAACTTTCGAAACGGATAAAACTATCACGAGAAGGACACATTTGTTTGGGTCACCCGACGGATATTAAGTGAAGGACTACGGAATTATACGGATACATTTGATTGATACTTACATTTACATGCGTGACTCCTCTCTTATTAATGCCTTTCTTGTTATTTCCTCTGATAAATTTGAGTTAAAAATTTCCGCGGTACTCAATAATTTGGTTCAGATCATTGTTTTGTTATATTTACTGCTCAGGTATCAATTGAGCAGGACACCGTTCCTCTTCGTCCGTATTTATTTTATCTTTCATTAAACTTCTTGAGAATATGACTTCAGATGTATTTCTTTAATGCATTTATTACATTTATTCCTTTGCCTGTACCACCAATCAGCCTACTTTTATTTACATCAAGTTATGGAAATATGTTATTAATCGAATGCCTATTTTATTTTTTCCTGCGTATTTCCCTTTCCTTATTTTACTTGATTATTTTGCTTCAAGTTTCACTGCACACTTTCTTGCCTATGTCTTCAATACGAAAATTTGGCCTAGATACATTTTCCATGACTTGTTAAGACATGTTTATGATATTTTATTGTTTTAGTTTGGGAGTGATGCAAATATTTTGGTAAATTATACATGTAAAAAAACCTTTTCGGGCAAGTAGAGTTTTTATTCATATCCAGATGATGATTGGACTGAAATTTTTCGAATGTTATTCGAGTAAAAGGGCAATTGTCGTTAGGGTTATCCCGCAGAGTACGAAGCATCATTCCCTCTCCGAGAAAAATATATCAGGGAGCTTGAGGCCTCCAATGAGGTAGGCTCAGCGGGACAAAACTTAAGACACGCAATTGGAATCAAAATATTACAGAATGGTATAATATTGCACAGTACTATACAATCACCCACATGAATTTTCTCCAATGAATATATTTTCGCAGCCATAATTATGTTAGACATATGAATTAACGTTGGAGTGCTTATTAACCGTTTCCAGGTTAAAATACTTGAACATCAACAAAATCTTGATTGAAAGTGTTTGATGCACTTTTTACCCAAGTTCTGTCGAAATAATCGCATTTATTTACTACCAAAATCATCACATATCTATCAGAAGTAGGCTTGCGACGGGACCTAACACCTACTGTTATAAAACGTGTTGTTATCCTTATACTCCAATCATCGGTTTCTCTTTCAGTTATTTATTCTTTCTTCGTATCTCCATGCCATCCGAAAACTCCATACTCTTCCTTTCTCTTTCCAGATTTCCTAAATTTCTCAATTACGGTCGTCAAAATTCCTTTCAACATTTCCTCCATCGATGTTTTCTTCCTTCTTAGCATTTTACCTGCCACTTTCCGTATTGCTTTCATCAAATTATAAACTTAATCCATAGTTTTCCTCTCTGTTCAAATTTTTTTCTCAAATCTTCTCCATTTACATATCCCGAAGGCGTCCAATCCACATACATCCGCTTTCCTAAAAGACAGGTGTCTGATCCATGCAGAGGTTTGCTCCAAATTACTAAATAGATGTAAGCTCGTTATTATTTCGAGTCTTTTCCAAGCGTTTCTCTCATCAGTTCCGTTCTCTTTCCCAAAGCAACTTGTCTGCTTATATGGCTATTTGAAAGCCCATTTTCCTCCAAAATACTTCACAGACACGTATACTACTCCATATGCTCTCATTTGTCCCTCCTTCCTTAGTGTTTATTTTAGTTTGCTGCATGTTGGGAAAATTTTTACTCTGATCATTTGAATAATTTTTATGTCATGTTTCTCTCATTGCCCATTTAAAGCGCTCAACGATAATATCAATTCTTTGATGATCTCATATTTTATTTTATCTCTAATTTTTCTGTCTTTTCATCCTGAAAATTATCTTACCATCTTAAACATATTGTGGTTCTACATTTTCCCATCTTATGAATATTATCACACTGATCTTTTTTACTACGTTTAGTTTGTGATATTGAATTCTCAATTGAGTTCAATTTATGAAAAATCCTTTAGCTTCCTGTACATTCCTCTCATCAATTTCGCGTTGAAATTCTTCCATTTCTGTCTATTTTCCACTCTCATGATCATTTCTCCTGCTATCATTGACCTCTTAATCCCATACGTACGTATTTACCATTCTTAATGTTTCCCGTGCAACTCTTATTATCCCGTATAAAAGTGTACTAGTGTTTGTATCCTCTAAAGTTTTCAACTATTTATCCTCACCTAGATTTTTGTCAACCTTTTTTGATATTTCTGCTTTTTTATTTTTTTTAATGCTTCTAAATTCTACTTTTCAGCACACATTTTCACCATTTTGGTTCCTAAATTAAATTTCGTAGCAACTGAATTACGTTTTGAAGTTGTGTACGGTGATAAAACTATTCCTGATATTATATCTGACCATAGTGTAATCTACCTGGTGCCATTATTTTTCACGACATTTTTCATATTTAATAGGTTTTAGTAATTATTTAACAATTTTTCCGGCAAAATAAGTGTGCTACCTAAACCGCACTATCCTGCATCCTAGCCCTATCCTCGTTTACCACTGCATTATAATCTCCATTGCTATTAGTTGTTTTCCTCTCGGCTCGCTGCCAGTCATTTCTTCTAATTGACCATACCGACAATCTTCCTTTCGGTGACCTCTTTTCGACATGCATAATAAGATTACCATTAAATTGGTCACATGGGTTTCTTCTTCACCCAAAGAAATCACTTCCCTAGTCTATATTTACATGTATCAACCTTCTACCAAGTTTCCAATTCAGTACTACGACTTCTGAAAGTTAATTCTAACCCCTCGCCTTTATTATCTTCTCTGTATCTATCGTTCCACAAACCCTCACTGTCTCTTCTTACACAAATCTATCCAAATTTCCTTTCTCTCTTTCTCTCCTAGTATTCCTAAGTTCCTTATCCTTAACCTCCTCGTAAAATTTCATGTAACTATTCTAACTGGTGACGTCCCTCTCTGATTTTGTTTCTCCGCTGTCATCAAATCGGCTTTGCTAGAATTTCCTGTAATGATAGCATGTACTTTAATTAAGTGTAATGACGACAGAAGTGCCGGGAAGCCTAGTGGTCTGAGTCCCGCAGTTGCCAGGATTCATTTTATCTTTGTTACCTCTCGTTATTTTTCTAGTGAAAAATAATATGAGGTGGTAGCTCTTAGCCTCTGCGAGTAGAATTTTTTTTAACGTGATACCATCACTTTAATGACCTCTCCAATGCAGCCATCACTTTAATGACCTCTCCAATGCAGTCAGGCGCCTTAGCAGTCGCCTCCGTGAGTAATGGAAACTGCTAGACCAGTCGTAGACCATTTGTCTGACCCTTTCCCTTCGGTCTATTTAGTATGGCTGACCCTTCCACGATTACTTGTCATTTATCAAGCCAGGAAAACACTAATTGCCTTCAGAACATTCATCATGCAAGATCTATAGGAGAGATTTGATATAATTAATAAAAATGGAATTTTCTCACAAATTAATTTAGGTTCAAATTTAAAAGTTTATTTAAAAGAATGAATTTTTAAAAGTAACTGTCACAACTTGATATACTATATGAAGCATAAATATATGAGTTCAAGAAAAAAGTGACTGAAAATTTCGTTTGATATATTAGAATTACTTATTTTACCATGCAGTATTGATTGCATATTTGCTTCCGGTATACGAGTAATGAATGTATTTTGATCAGAGGCAGTTGTAAGATCATTTATACATGTATTATACCTGTATAATGTTTTTTCCAATTTTTATTAGATATGTTCTATTAATGGGTCGCGGTAGTCCAGTGGGTAGAGTATTGGACTGCTGACAGGAGGATCCCGGGTTCGATTCCCGGGCAAGGCACTCTGGGCACCTGTAGATCCACCCAAGCTAAAGTGATTTTTCGGGTACCAGATCTTCCTGGGAAACCATTACCGGCACAGGGAAAGGAACTGGCCCCTACTCTGATGTGTGAATTTTCACACGCCCTATAGGGCTTAGCACTGGGTGATCTCTACCATCACTTACTTAACCGACCCTCGGGTTAATTACTGTGTTTATGGTTTTTTTATGTTCTATTAGTTGTTGATTGCCTTTTTCCTTGCTGAATATGATTTTATTATGTCATTTTGATTAGCAAGCTTGTCAGTAACGAAAATGGTGCTCCAAAGAAACTGCGGAAGATGCCGCAACAGTATTTTTTAACGGAGTCATCCGCTAATTTGCATTTCAATGCAACAATTTCAGAGTATAAAAATCATTCGCCTTGACCGGGATTCGAATTCGGGTCCCTCAATGTCCGGCCGGGTGACTTAGCCAGTTAAGCTATCGAGGCGTCCCAAAATTTCAGAGTTTGAGAAGGCGCCTCGAAAGCTTAACTGGCTAAAGCAGTTGACCGGACATTGAGGGATCCAAATTCGAATCTCGGTCAAGGCGAATGATTTTTATACTCTGAAATTGTAGCATTTGAAATGGTACTGTTGTGACGCTCCTCATAATTAAAAGCGTATCATCATAATAGTGATCTTTCTTAATAAATACTCTCAAGATTTTTAGTTTTTTGAAATAAAGTAAACATTAGCTCTTAGAATATATCTTCATTTTCATGAAATATCCCACAGTTTTAATGAAAATGTTTTTGTATTGGCCAAATGTTTTACATTATCATAGGCTCATGTTTCTCAATAGTCCTCGCTAGGACCTCTGACTACAGACCATGTGCTACATAAGTGTAAACACTCCTTTGGAATTTAAATTAATTCATTAATCCCCCATGGTCGGCGGTCTCAATCTCGAAGCTGAAGGAGGGTACTTAAAGAGTGTAATTACGCAGTTTTGATCTCTGATAATGCTTGTCTACCTTTACGGCTAGATCATGTATTTTAAGGGCACGCATTTATATTTGGCAAGTAACCTACAGCCAAATTAACAACGACGAGGAAAGGGAAAAGGAAATCAAAAATATTAGCAGCGTGAGAACCTTTTACAAGGGGAAAATGATCAAGTCAATGTCAATATCTTTTTAGCAAATACAATGTGTTAGAAATTAGGTCACATTTTCTATATCATGGATGGATTTTTTAAAATAATTTTTGGAGAAGTAGCCTTTGTGTGTCATGGGATGCCGAGGGAGCCGAGAAATGCTGTCCACAAAAACCCTTGTAGAGAGCGATGGACCGCGTTCTCGCGTCGTGACCCATATTGTGTGTACGTTG
Source organism: Hetaerina americana (assembly GCF_022747635.1). Classification (NCBI taxonomy): domain Eukaryota; kingdom Metazoa; phylum Arthropoda; class Insecta; order Odonata; family Calopterygidae; genus Hetaerina; species Hetaerina americana. The sequence goes on from NW_027286763.1 coordinate 48,308,196, forward strand.
GATCATGGCGCGGGCAGAATAAGAGAAGCGGGTCACCGAGACGAGAGGACGCACGGACGACCTTTTTGCTTTTTGCTCAATCTTTTATTTTTGACCTTCTTTTTTCAAAGAGAAAGATGCATCGGCCGCTTCCCATCGCTTTTTGTCATTTTTCATCAAACGGAACAAATAAATGGTGCTTCTCGCTACGCACGGCTTTCTGTTAGTTTTTCTATCTATAAATCGCTCGGGGCAGCGAACTATGTTCATTATTTGTTTCGTCATTTACTATCGTGTCTACGGATTTTCTCCACTCGCCTGCTTTGCCTCTTGTGTGTGCTTTGCTTGCCCTATCTGTCGTAATGTATATTATCCCCCTTTTGAAGTGCAGAGGAGGCAGTTGTCGCCAGTGAAGTATGGTGATAAGAAAAAAAGAAATTGGAGAAAGAGAGAATTCATCGATCTCCTACGCATCCAAATAAGTATAGGCTTTTCCTTTTAATTTTAAAATGGCGCTCAGAAACTGTCATTTGGGAAGGGAAGTGAACGGCTGGAAGAAATGGGATAGGCTGAGAAACGATGGGAAGGTCTCTCCTAAGCAGTTATACACACCTCCGTACTTCTATTGTTTCAGAGAAAATTAACCCTGATTAGTCTGTTATGCAATTGTGTGTATGAATATATATATATATATATATATATATATATATATATACACACACATACATACTCTATGTGCGTGTGGGTGTGTATGCACGATTATGTATATATATATATATATATATATATATATATATATATATATATATATATATATATATACACACACACACATACATACTCTATGTGCGTGTGGGTGTGTATGCACGATTATGTATATATATATATATATATATATATATATATATATATATAGCACTAGTGGACACAGACAAAAACACAGAAACACACAAAAAAGAGACTCACTATTTTTCGAATTTTCGGCGGTCGTGACCACCTTTATCAAGGAAGAGAGGGACAGAACTGAAGGGAATACGAGGGCTGGAGCGATGGATGGAAGGGGAAGGTGGGGAGAGAATTCCGAAGGCACGGGTTTGGAGGGGCAGCGTTAGAAGGGTGGGGAAAATGTAGAAGGTGATGGGGGTGGAAGGGGGATGAAAATATAATTGGAGCAGGGTAATTAATGCCTAATATTGAATCCTGGCCAATTCCAGGACTCCAAGAGCCAGATGAAGGATTGCTCTAATGTTTTCAGTTTCAGTGGAGGATCAGAGGGTGGGAGGGATGCTATGATGGATACACTAAAGCATTTATCAAAGGGAGTGTTGTGTTCGGAGGCGTGTTTGGGGATAGGGAGCATATCAATTAGGGAAGAGTTTTTGCATGAGGCTCGGTGGTTGTTGATTCTGATATTGAGGGGTGTGGTGCACTGCCCAATATAATAGGCAGGGCAAAGTTGGCACTTTCCCCACTTATTAAGCCCAAAACAGGATCGCTGTGATTCCCCACCCGCCCTACTCTGCAAAATATTCGTTTATTGAAAGTGAGCACGTAAATACATCTGCAAAATGTTTAAAACTCTAATTTTCCGATATCCTCCCTTACATTGTTCCAAGTTTTTGATTCCTCAGCAAGATCTTATTTTTTTACCAGATGCGATCATCCTGCGCGCGATCCAGAAGCAGTAGAGGGGTGTCAACCATAAAGAGTCATTAATGAGACCCGGCGGTACGGTGGAATTTCATCGCCGAAGCCGGCCACAGTTATAGTCGCACTTATTCCGATTCATTAGAGAGGAAGACAAATTCTTAGTTTTCACAACTTCTCCACGTTAGCATATCAAGATGAAGTAGAATCATATAAATCCAGCATCCTCGGGATCAAGCACGAACTAGAAAATTTTTCCAAATCCTGATTTTCGAAAAGAGCGTTTTACCTGTCTGTACGATAAACATAAAATGTAATCGATCAATTCAATTTAAGGTAATCCGTACACTGTACGAAATGAATTTTAGGAATTTTACTGAGCCAAGTTAAGGATTATTCCTTAGATCAGGAGACACAATTTACTTAAAATTCCATCTACGTTCAATTTATAAAATAAGGTTATCTTAAGCTCAAGGAGAGTTGAACTCCTACCCCCCAGAAAAATAAATGGTATGGCCCCTGCGGACCTCTAATCTGTTAATTTGGAAACACTTTTTACCGTCAGAAAAATCTATCAATTTCCCTCAATTGTTACTACACATTATATAAAGACCAGAAATTGAATAAAATATATATTTTGTTTGATAACTTTGTTATTGTAAATGAAAGGGGATCATGCAACGCTGCAATATCATAAATACAATTTATTTTAGATTAAAATCCGAGGTTTACAAAAAGTAAATTAACCTATTCCTGAATACGGCCGATCCTCTGAAGTTAAAACAATATTGGTAGGGAGTCATGTGTTTTTTCACAGAGAGTACCATTATAATAACTACGATTTATTTTGTAACAGAATTCAATGTTTAACTAATACGATTTGCTTAACCAAGCAGTTATTCTGACCTCATGCAGCATAGCATTCATATTACGTGTATTTTCATGGAAAAGAGCACCGCTGGAGCATCACAACTACAGTTTATTTTAGAGTAAAGCCCGATGTTTAAAGCAATGCGTGACCTTATTGATTGTGCGGTCTGATCGTCTGAACTCAAAGAACTTCTGATAAACCGCTTTTTTTTCGCCAACATTTATCTCTAAAATCTTGTTTGCATACTAAGATAGTGCCTCATGAAAATTTTGCAGTATAAGAGATATATAATTATTTTATTTGGGTGGACACCAAATACAGGTGAAAAATTTAGCTGAATAAAGCTCCAGTGAATAATATAATGCCATAAATAAAATGTCCAACTTCTTAATGCATTAAAATTCAAGTACTTGAGAACATTTAAAATGTGTTAACTTTATACCGTAAAACTTTTTACATTTCCCAAAGGACAGTTTTATGTCGAAAAATGACTATGCTATCCTAATTTGTATTCTCCGATCCAAAGGCTAAGATTTATCCTACAATCGCTTAGTTAAAATGTAGTCCAATTAGATTATGTTCACTATGGAGAGGTGTGCCCTTGAAGAAAAGGGATACCTTTTGTGCCGGGAGGTCAAATGTTTACCCCTGTAGCAATGGTCAATCACCTCTTTCGCCATTCTACGAAAGCCCGATGGAAATTGCCGGTTTCAGAGTCAAATACTGTTGACCTAGGTCGAGACTTGTCGTCCCCATCATTTTGAGAATTCCTTAAACTGAGGAATTTGAGGTAAGAAGTTTGTGGGTAGTTAAAATGGTCGTTCAGCGATTTGGATGAGTTATGAATATCAGTAAACCGCTGCAGCTGAAGATGGTAGCGGGAAATTGGGAATTTTCTTTATTCACGCCTTTGGATGTATTCTGTTGTTCCATCTTTGTAAGATTTTCTATAAAAAGTGAACATCCAATATTAAGTCTCTCTTCATTGCCAATCCAATCGATTTCCGATTTCGGCTTCGGTGGAGGCAGCAAATTTTATTAAGGTGACTGCTAATTCCTCGCTACAGTTGGTGACAGGAACAAGGATAATTTATTCTTCCAATACAAAGCTCATCTTAAACCTCCAAATCCAGGGAGCTTTTAAGTATGCCCGTATTGCTACATATATATTGTAATGCGAGTGTATCGTAAACTTTTTCACGGGCCAAACAAAAGAGCTAGGATTGCGCAATAATGAGCAAAAGACCAGCTACCTTTTTGGAGTTCACGTTCATCCGAGCGACTTGATTGATGACGAACGCCAGATTAACAGGAATTGCGAACATGTTATCCCAGAATTATATTTGGATTTTAGAAAATAACCCAATGATTATGGACATGTTGCAATACGAGAATATCCAATTTTCAATCCCAGCACCGGATGTTTACCCTGCTCTTTAACTGCTGTATTTGACTGCATTTTATGCATAAATTTATGCATTGGTCGAAAATTTCAGCATGCGAAAAACCAAATAATCTCAAATTTAACATCTGACCTTGAAGTGATGTGGGGCTTAATGAATTATAGGATAGGATATGCACGCTGAGTTTTAGAATGGAACATTTCCATCAAAGATTTGTTTAATCCTTTTAACCTTTGATCTTTTTCATTGTCTGGGAACATAATTTAAATTTGCTTCAGAGCGCAATTAAATCTGCTGTCTTTTATATCGAACCTCGGTCAGCAGTTTATATCATCTGGTGATAAAATTTGCATATATTAATTGGACGAAGAGGAAATCTGTTCTACACTATTCTAATATAAACAAAATTGAAGCTTCCGCAAAGTTCGTTTCTCCACAATCCCTACTTTAATTACTAAGCTTTAACGACAATGGGTTCATTACTAATTTAAATGACTTGATGATACTAATAAAACGTCTTTATTTGGACGAAATTGAGACAAAACAGTCCATGTTCCACCCAAACTTTTTTAGTGTTAAATATTAGTGGTAAATTAATTTTAACAGTGTCATAGTATAAAAAAATATTCTAATATTGATACGCGTTAATCTATACTAGAGTTCACAGAGAAATGAACATGAAGTGTGAGAAAAATTATTGCCAACTGGTAAAATAAGAATAATAAAGGTATAGTTTTTATCCGAGTCTAGGAAAAACCTACGGAGTGCAGACTGATGTTCTAAACGAAAAAAACTCACTGCGTGAAAATTCCCACACTTAACGCATTGACGTAGTTCATCTGAATTATTATCTTAGTCTAAATAAAAAAATCCATTTGGACGCCTTTCTCGTATTTACCTCTTATACTTTATTCATGCGTAAACATCAACACCGTCTCATTTATTACATCCTTTATCGTCTTGGAGGAAAACAGTGACGGGGATAAGATGGATAAATGAAAAGACCTTCAGTTTCATTTATACACATGCACACTTAACGGAAAATCTCTCCTCCAGTGCGACGATTTGCTCTCACGTCTTCCCTTTTTCCACTTGGGGCCATTTACTCTCTCTTCATTTCTTCTAACCGAAACTAAATCATCTTCATTTCATCCCCTTCGCACTCCCGGGTCTCACTGACTTGGGAAGAACGTCGAGGGATCATTGCTCCCTTGATCTTTTCCTCGCTCTCTGCCAAATGGCCGAAATCTGGGATAATGCCTCCCACCCCCCCTTCCTCTCACCCCCGAAACTTTCTCTCCCTCCGCAGCCATTCCTCCCAACCCCTCACTCCCATTTCTTCTCACGAAATCATCTCGCTTTCCTTCCTCCGTCTTGAATCCTCGCCTCTCTCCATCTCACACTTTATTATTAATAACTTTTCTCCGAGGATCGTCACTGAAATTCCTTTTTCCTTATCTCGATTTTTTTACAGCTACCTCAATCTCCTTCACTTAATAATTTCCTTAATCTACTTCAGGGTTTAATTTTATTCCCGGGGTCTTTAATTGAAATCGATATTTCAACACCAAAAAATAGACTTTTGGCGACCCCTTTGGACTAGTCTGTTCTCATGAAACGACCGATAGTCACTGTCTGTTCATTATCTGTGTTTGTGATAAGCTATGTCAACCCACTGCCGTGCAGTGCCCTCCATAATTAATACATTTAACGACTTTATCAGCAGCTCTGCTTGGTCGGCTAATGCAGTGGAAATTGACGGCCTGAAAGATGAGGAAATGGTGTGATACACATACATAGCATCGTTTAGCACAGTTTAGTGATTTCGGCTCAAAATAATATTAGACTTATGGTAATTATATTTGATGGCATCGTGGGATTTCCCATAAGTCAGAAGTAGGATTACGGGCGGAATGAAAGGTTCTCGGGAAAGCTGGCTAATTCAATTTTATATTTTCTTTCAACCGTGTGCATTATTTCTTCATTGCTATTACTCGGAATATTTTGGAACCTAAAATTAATGTATAGAATCGTATTTAGATTATTTTTAAAATTGTGGTATAATGGGTAAAACGAATATTAAGCCAAGTAAAAGAGACTTTTTGTGTGCTCTTAAGAACTTAAATCGTATTAGATCGAGTGAATTAACTTTTTTCCTTTTTATTCCATAGTCACTTACACTCTTTAGTTTCTTATTTACGCTACATTCTGAGTTAAAAGAATAGGTAAAACGAGAGGGATATAGTGAAAAAATTGTATGAAATGAAAAGGTTTAGCTAAGCGCCATTTGTTTTTGAAAGAGCAGTCTCAATTTCTAAGGGAAGAGTTGACATTTCGAAATTACTCATCATATGTTTCTTCTAAGGGATCATTTTTTTCTATACATTTTTGTGGAATCAGGCGTAATTTTGTACAAAGCAAACATGATCGATTCGTAGTGAACAAAAATGCACTATTCCACTCTTAATGTCATATATGAGACCTTAGGATGATGAAGTAACATTGGAACGTAGGTCTTAATATATTTTATTAACGGTGGAACAATACATTGTTATTTGCTGAAATTCAATCATTACGATACACTTCCGTTTATAGTTTAATGGAAGGAAAAATAAGTGAGTTATGGCTACTGCTAAATTTGGAGTGTTTTGAAAATTATTTAAATTTTAATTCCAAGTTTTAAAAAAATTTGGTGCATTGTCAAATTGGTAAATCCCCATGGATATCCATAAATATTGTATTTTAATTTCATGTCAAGACAATAATTTGACAAAACGACAAATTTATTTTATTTTGTTTCATTATAGAATAATGTGACATGCTTAATACCGTGATCATCGTTTTACATTTTACATCCTGCTCTCCAAACCCACATTTCAAAAGCCCCCAATCTACGCTTATCCTGCTTCAATGACCATGTTTCCGCGCAAAAACCACGCTCCATTTCAAAGTTTTGACGAACCGTTTCATAACACCATTACTCAACATCCCTGTCATCTAGTCCCTGCTTGTGAAAGCTTCTTTGCCTTACGCAATACTTCTTAACTTAACTCTGACCATCTTGATCCAAAACACGGTCAAGATAGGTATAGATACTTTCCCTGCTCTTGTTTTTGCCCTCTTATTCTAACACTTAAATTAGCCTTCCTCTTTATCAGAAACCTCATTGCCATTGCACGCTGTAAATTAATTTTAATTTTTGGGATTATACCGTTTAAGGCAGGTAGTATGGATTTAATCTTCGAGGTCTCCTTTCGTTTGATAACTGTATAACTGCCATTATGAATTGAGAACTATCTTGGACCCTCCACTTTGTTAGGTATACTGTTTAACTCGTATTAAATGTGCTTATTAATTTTGTGACCGCCAAATAGCAAGGCTGTATCTGTTTCGGGGTGAACTTTTGGAAACATTTGTATGATCAATCTCTTTATTTATTTACTTATCAGCATTCCCACGGTTAGAGGAATTCTGCTCGCCAAACAATATTTTTTAAGCGTTTTTTGAACCAGCAAATTAAAAAGGAAAAATTTGATTGTGCTTAATATGCCATTTAGTCGGAGCAGTTTAATTAAAATAAACGAAAAGAAGATCTAATAACAAAGTAATTGCTAAAAATAATCCTTATTTCCTTTCTTCTTATTGAAATGGCTCCATTAAAATTACTTTCTAGAAATGGTCGAAAACAATTCGGCTTAAAATTAATCCTAGTAAAGTAATCCCTTATCATTGGCAACAAACAGGTATGTATTTAATATAAATACATGGTACTTAGTCTTTTTTGAGACAATTAATAAAACTTATTCGGCTAGAGGGTACGAAATACAATAAAGTGAACAGGAAACTATGCCAACTGAAATAGTTCAGGCGCCTAATCTTAGAAAGAGTCTTGTTGAAGAATATTTATTTCCATACTCTGATTATTTTTACATTTTTACTTTAATTTCTGGAAAAATGAAACCGAAATGCAAAGATTGCTAAATTTATGAGAAAGGTACATTTGTAATATCAGTTATTATAAGTATGTAATACAACCAAATTATGAAAAACTCTATGGACTCAAAATTTAGCAGGGGCCCTAAATATTGTTATGCACAAATTAATGAAATGTAAAATGCCGAATAATTTGCCAAAAATTGTTAAATACAATGCGTACACTGACAAATTCTTACCCGTAACAGGGAGGAAGGATAGGCTAAACTAATTTGCGTGAGAAATCATTAGTATCCATGAAATATGGAATAAATTACCAGTACATTTAAAAAAAGCTGAAATTGTTTAAGTGCGCAAGACCATAGTGGTTAAATTAAATAGATGAATGCTGATTAATATGAAGAAAAGTTTCACTTCGATGCCAAAAATATTTAATGCTAGGAATAGGATATGCACGTTGTACGAAATGAAGGGAGCGATGAGGTATGCGGCTTTGAGAGTGGTTTGTATTTTCGGATGTCAGGTTGCGTTTTATTAGGAGAGGCAAATAACTAATTGTACGAGTATATGTGTACAGTTGTCATTGTGCCCATCCATAACCTAGCTCAAACGGTAGAGTATCAACAATAACACTTATTATTAATGACCAACATCGTTCGTCCGGGAATTGAGAAGTACATTTAAAAAAATTGAGTGTTAATTTAGTAGATGATTTCTCATTTTATTCAGGACTCATTGGCGGTATAGGGTTCAAATAAATTTTCTCCGTCAGTTGACCAAAGAACCTTGACGTGGGAAGTTGGATCTAATCATTTTTGTTCGGTGAAAATATTATACTTTTAAGATAAGTCATCCGCGAATTTTAAGTGCTGGAAGCAGCTTAATAAATAATGTGAAAGTATAACTGAAACGTGCCTTTAGAGTTTCAAATTAAATAAATAAGAAATAAGAATATAGTTCGTATTTTGAAAAGAGTTTCTCTGTTAATTGAAAAAAAAGTTATTGTGAATTTTTTTAAAGACTCCTTTGTCTGGGCTAGTTGCTGGAAAGCTGGAATGTTTGTTAATTATTTCCTAATTATAGTAAAAGCGCAACACAAGCCAATGTACTCACTGAATTTAATACACCGCCAATGGTTTCAAAAATTAGTACCTTGATTACGACACATAGTTGAAACTAATGTCTAAAAAATTGATATCATTAATTGAAGTATGATAATTGACTTGTGTTACCCTTTTATTAATATGTAAATCAAGTGTTTCCATCAAATGACTTCCAAAACACTATTATTATTATAACCCCAGTTTTGTGTAGTCGAAAAAAACTTAGGTAATGATAACTAGAGGGATTTGAATGGCCCATGTTAATGAAGTCAGGAAGAGGAGTGAGATGAGTGATGAGAGAGAATTTAACTACCACCACGCCGAGGGAATGGAGTGTATCAAGTCCACCAATACTCTTTCTTCAATTTCCGATAAAAATTTATTTAACTCTCATTTTATCTTCCTTTAACTTCTGTGATAATTCCTTCTATTTTAGACAACGACACGAAAAATTAGAATAATCGAATTTCTCGAACAAATTAGAATAAAAAAAATGATTTTCCATGCCAAATATATTTTTTAGCACTACCCTTCTAAAATACGTTATGTACCAACTGGCCCTCCACTTGTAGCAAAACGTGTACCAGACAAATCGAGCGTCAAACTGGCATAAGAGTTAGCGTATTTTCAATAAAATGGATTGGTAAACTCTAGAATCGTCAGAAAGTTTGCTAAATCCAACAATATCCGCATCTTCCGCAGACTAATATTTCTGGAAGAGTCCCCGCGGCCATCTTCCTGACCCCTACCAATATATTTTCATACATAAATCCAAAAACAGTGTAAATTCAGACCTTGACTCTATTGCGTCTCCCCTCTTTCTATTATTCTCACGTATTGTCACCCTCTCTTAACTCCCTGCGTTCCCCTTACCTTTTCCCCTTTTGTTCTCTATTGTCTTACCTCTCTGGAATCTGTTGGACGATATGCAAAGTCCGGTAATCATTCTTTGCCTGATGAAGATGATCTCACCGACGTAACGGCATTTCATCTCCATCAATTTCTCTCTCCTTTCCATTCCTTTCATCCTTCCTTAAATGCCTTTCATCGCTCACTACTTACCCTTATCCTCCACGAAGCTACAGCCCTACCTCAGTGACCACCCGTTATCTCGTGCGTCATTTAACTCAGTGAAAGAGCCAACAAGATCATCTGGTCCTGCCGGAGCTAACAGTCGAAGGATTCTCAACCGAGCGGTCGAGCCCCGTGAGTTGGCATTTCCCAGATAAATCTTCCCCCTTTTCCACCTCTCCTCTCTC